>NC_141674.1:184528520-185728520 GCF_028749965.1 Puma concolor
ATTAAAAAAATAAAGGTAACAAGTTTCTACAGTTGTTGGATGTAGTATACTATAAATTTCAACAGGTTAAGCTGGTTAATACTGTTCAAATCTTCCATACCTTACTGATTTTGTCTATTTTATGAATTATGGAGATAAGATTGCTGAAATTACCAAATCTAATCATGGATTTACTATTTCTTTCTCTATGTTGTTAGTTTCTGCTTCATGAATGTAGAAACTTTGTTATTAGGTACATACTCACTTGAGATTGTTTTGCCTTCTTGATGAACTCTATCATTGTAAAATGTCCTTTAACTCTAATATCTTTTGTCCTAGAATCTATTTAATTGATATTAAGACAGCCATGCCAGCTTTCCAATGATCTGTGTACGTATATTTTTTCCCATTCTTTTAAAAGTAATCTATCAGGATCTTTCCATTTAAAGTGGCTTTTACTTTCTAGTAGATAGATTAGCATATAATTGGGTTGGTCTTGCCTTTCTTATACAGTCTGACAACATCTTCCTTTTAACTGGAGTGATTAATCCATCTGTAATTAATGTAATTATTGATATAGTTGGGTTTAACTCTATCATTTTGTCATTCATTTCTTGTCTATTTGTCCCAGCTTATTTCTTTCTTCTTTCCTTCTATTTCTTCTCCATTTACTCTTTTTCTTCTCCATTTACTCTTTTGCTATATCTCCCTTTTGTCGCTGGTATTCTAGAAATTACAATATGCAACCATATTGGTCTACTCTGAATTAATATTATACCACTTACTTAATGCAAAGGAGTAATTCTATACATTCCTCTCCCCATCCTTTTCACCATTTATATATTTTTCTTCTAAATAAGTTATAAACCTCATACTATGGGGTTTTTTGCTGTAAACAAATTAACCTTTTTATTTTGAACAAATTAAAGAAATGTTGCAAAAATAGCACAAGAGAGTTCTCCTATGCCTCTCATCGAACTTCATTTATTATTAACATTTACATAGCCATAGGACAATTATCAAAACAAAGAAATTAACGTTGGTGGGGTGCCCGGATGGCTCAGTCAGGTAAGCATCCTACTACTCTTGGTTTCAGCTCAGGTTTTGATGTCACAGTTAATGAGTTCTATCCTCACATCAGGCTCTGCACTGATGGTGTGGAGCCTGCTTGAAATTGTCTCTCTTGTCTCTGACCCTCCCCTGCCATGCATGCTTTCTCTCTCTCTCTCTCTCTCTCACAATAAATAAAACTTAAAAAAAATTTAACATTTTAACTTCAGCTCAACTGTTATTAACTAAACTGTAGACCTAATATAAATTTCATCCATTTTCTCACAAATGTACTTTTTCTATTTCAGGATTTCATCCAACATCCTACCTCGCATTGTTATTTCTCCTTAGTTTCCTCTAACCTGTGACAGTTCTTCAGTGTTCACTTTTTTATGATCGTGATACTTTTAAACAGAACTGATTATTTTGTAGTATGACTCTCAATTTGGGTTTTCCTGACGTTTTCTCATGATTAACGTGAGGTTGACAATGCCACAGAAATTATGCTGCAACCTTCTCAATGCATCACGTCAAGGAGACTTATATCAATATGTCTTATTACACATGTCAAGGAGGTTTCTATCAACATGTGTTATTACTGGTGATGTTAATCTTGGTTAAGATGGTATCTGCCAGGTTTCTCCACTGTAAAGTTATTCTTCCCCTTTGTAGTTAATGAATATTTCAGAAAAGATTCTTTGAGATCATGTAAATATCCTTTTTCTCCTCAAACTTTCACCCATTAATTAGCATTCATCTTGTCTACAGCAAGTATTACTGTACTGTTCACCTAATGCTAATCTTTTATTTCCCTTTGTCTACTAATGACAAACTGCCAGTTTTTATAACTCTGAACATATCTTTATTTTGCCCTCACTTTTGAATGATATTTTTGCTGGGTATGCAATTTTAGGTTGAAGAGTACCCTTCCTAAACTCATCTCCAAGATCTTTAAGATGTTATCCTGTTGTTTTTTGGCTTTCACTATTTCTTATGTAAAAGCACTGGTAATTTTTACTCTGTATGTTTACTTTGTATGTTAGGTAAAGGATCTTTTTCTTTTGGCTGCTTTTAAGATTTTTCTCTTTACTTTAGTTTTCAACAATTTGACTATGATACATATAAGTGTGATTTTGTATTTCTCCTGCTTAACACTTACTGATCTTCTTGGACCTGTGGGTTGAAAATTTTTAATCAAAATTGACCAACTGGGAACCATTACTTCTTTAAATATTTTTTCCTTTCCAATTTCTTTCTCTTCTAGAGTTCCAATTATATCAATCTTAGATTACTGAGTATTGCCCCACAGGTTCCTGAGGCCCTTTCTTTTTCATTCTTTTGTCCGGTGTTTCATTTTGGGATAGTTTCTATTGTCGTACCTTCAAATTCAATGATCTCTTATTCTGTAGTATTCAATCGGCTTAAAGCCTATGTACTGAATTTTTCATTTCTGGTATGTATTGCTTCAGTTCTATATTTTCCTTTTTGTTCTTCTTTTTTAATAGTTTCCATGTCTTTGCTGAGACTCCTCATCTGTTCTCTTGTTATACATACTTACCTTACCTTACTTAACCCCTTACCCTTGAGTATTTTTGAGGCTTCTATTTAAGCATTAAGGTGGATCCTAGAATAGCTCTTACTTTAGACTTAGAATATAGAATAGTCTTATGCCTAAATAGTATCCTTTCTGGGATCTCAACAATGCCCAGAGTGTTCAAATAGGTCTTCCTGCTCCAGCTGATCAGAACTCCTATTTCCTAGTACCATGTGACCTCTGGAATCTCAATTCAGGTCATAATTCCTCCAGTAGCTTTTTTTTTTTTTTTTTGCCAGGAGTTTCATTGTGGCATACTATGGGAGGCAGTGGCTCCACCTCAGTAGGCAGTGGTATTTTATCCCTGACATTGTTTAGAAGTGTTGGCACAGAATGATTTTTAGACTGTTTTACCACTCTTTCAAATTTCTCTAAAGATACATATTGCTCCTTATTCCTTGAACTTGAGGTAGATACATCCCATCACTTCCTCCTCGGTATGCCATTGCCCTGTAGCTTCTTGCCCTGTGCATATTCAGCACTGCATTCAAAGTTGAAAAATGCAAATTTCTAGAGCTTCTATTTCTGCCTGACTCTCTTCTTTCTAATACCATGCCCACAGATTTAACCACTCCAGTAGCCCCAAATTCCAATCTCTGCCTTCTTCAGTTCAATTATATAAATGTGTTCTGCTTGATCTTTACCCACTTGTCCCATGGTCTGGGAAATGCTTTCAGGCAGAAAATCAGGGCAATCATGAAGCTCACCTCACATGTTTTCCTTCTTTCAGGGATCAAGGTCCTTGGCCAACACTTAAAAACATGTATTTCAATATTTTGGCTAGCTTTATAGTTGCTTACATATGGAAGTGGTCTACCCTAGTACAAGTTATTCATAACTAGAAGCAGAAATCCATACTAATGATCTTTAGGAAACTCAATGCACTTCTGATTTATAAAGTTAAAAAAATTTTTTTCCCTTAAATTCACAAGAGACATTTCTTATAAATTCAATTTATTTTTTTTCGCTTATTTTTTTTTTTAAGTTTATTTATTTATTTTGAGAGAGACAGAGAGCCCAAGCGGGGAAGGGACAGAGAGAGAGGGGGACAGAGGATCCAAAGCTGGCTCTGTGCTAACAGCAGAGAACCTGATGTGGGGCTCGAACTCAAAGACCATGAGATCATGACCTGAGCCAAAGTTGGACGCTCAACTGACTGAGCCACCCAGGCGCCCCTTATAAATCCAATTCAAATTTCAAAACTACGGAGTTCAAAATAAGACTCCCATCAAAACAAAAAACAAACCTTTGTGTCATCTGTAACTTCCATATAAACAAATACATGATTTAAAATATGCTGAATGTCTTAAAAAAAAGATGTTAATAGGTGATCACTACTGATTTGCATGCTTATCTCCTACCTTATAGAGTTTGAGAATTGTTTTAATGCATTCATGTACAAACTTGGTCTGTTTCTGAAGACTTCCACCATACAGTGCCACCAGTTCTTCATTGAAATTCACACTAAAGAAGTCAAAGTGGTATTTGAAGTCAATGTCTTCTGCTTTTCTAAGTGCAATAGAGCCAACAGAACGGACTGCAGAGGAAAATACAATGCGCACATTAAACAAAATTTTTAACGTTTTATTTATTTCTGAGAGAGACAGCACGAGTGGGGGAAGGACAGAGAGAGAGGGAGACACAGAATCTGAAGCAGGCTCCAGGCTCTGAGTTGTCACCACAGAGCCCAACGTGAAGCTTGAACCAATGAACCATGAGATCATGACCTGAGCCAAAGTCGGACACTTAGCTGACTGAGCCACCCAGGTGCCCCAAACAAAATTTTCAAAAGTTGCTTCAAAGTCTCTTAACAAATAACTTTATCCCACACTCCCAAGTATAAACAACCTACTTCAGGGTGACATCCTCCAACAGTATCAATTCAGAAGAACAAACCATTGTTTGTGCCCTGTATGTCTTGTGCCCTAAATGTTTTTTAAATTTAAGTTAAATAGAAAGTAAACAGGTCATTCATTCTTTACCTGCTTCCACTTCAGTAGGGACAACAGCTAAAAGGGAGGGGAAGAATTCTTTGAAGAGTAAGAAATGTTAGTCATCTGTATGAGTCATGCTTGAGGATTTTAAGAATGAGAAAATCCTTACAAGAAATAATATGCTCCTCACTTGGTTCAGATACCTATGCTTGATTTGTCTTTTTCTTACACATGACATCCAATCCATCAGTAAATCTTATCATACTCTACTTTCCAAACATATCCCCCAATCAACAATTCTCATCATTTTCACTACTGTCTTCCTAATGTAAACACCATCATCTCTTGCCTTAACTACTCTAATAGTTTCCTCATTGGTCTACCTGCTTCCATCACTGTTTCAGGTTTTGTTCTGTTAACTCCACAGAATTTGTGAACTGATTGCCTTAACTGGCATTAAAAATTGCAGTGTATGGTTTAGCAAACAAAATACCTATGTGCCATTCCATTTTTTTAACATACGTAATTCACATACTATTCAACTCATTATGTAAAGTGTACAATTCAATGACTTTTAGTATATTCATCGAGTTCTAAAATCATTTCTCTAATCTAACGTTAGACAATTTTAATTACCCCAAAAAGAAAACCCTGTACTCATTAGTAGTCACTTCTCATTCCTCTTCTCCTTCCAATTTCTGGAAACTACTAATTTACTTTCTGTCCCATGGACTTGCTTATTCTGGACATTTCTATAAATGGGATCACATACGTGTTTTTTTATGACTGGCTTCTTTCACTTATGTTTTTAAGATTTATCCACATTGTACCATGTAATTCATGTTATCAGTTAATTCATTCCTTTTTTATTATATAAGCTTTAGGTGTACAGTTTTATAATTCAACATCTGTATATACTACAAAGTGATCATCACCACAAACTTATTTACTATCCATCAACATACAGCTGGCTCCCTTCACTCATTTGACTCACTCCCAAACCCCAAGACTTACCTTGCTTATAACTTCCAGCATTACCAGGAAGAAAGAGGACTGGAATACCCGTCAAAGGGAGAATTTTGTGCTCTTCAGCATAGGATCCTTCTCCATAAAGATATAATTCATATGCAGGATAGCGTTTTGCCAGTTTCTTTGGAAGTTCTATTTTCTACAGCAAAAAGAAAAAAAAAAGCAATTTCACTTTAATTAGTTGTATTAATACAATTCAGCCTACTGTGTCCATTTCTGTATTACACACATTTGAAACAGCATAGCATAAAAATACTACTAATGATAAAACTGCACTTAATGTTCCAAACAAATTTTACTTTTAGCTTATTCATACGTAGAATGCAGAATTAGTCTTGAATTATGTGAGTTTTGAACAATGCAGTTTTCAAGAACGCATAAAATGGAACCACCTGAAATTCTAATGAATGCAAATTACTCAAAGTAGCCACTGACTAAAGAAAAACACTGAGGTATGTCAGCAAGTTACATGTTAATATAATTGGAAATGCTCTTAATATAGTATCAGTATCAATTATACTTAGAAATAATAAAGGCTTTCCATTATCAAATCAATTCTTTTTTGCTATTTTAAACTATTTTGCAATGTCTCTCCTTTTTTTCAGGCCCAACTATATACTCCAGCTGTTATACCATTCAAAACAAAGTAAGCTTGTTTTGTAATACAGCTTTCTGACCTCTCAACTTAATATGCTTTGATCTGCAATGTGCTTAACACATTAATCTGAACCTTACAGCCATGTCTTGGTCAAGACATGTACACTTTTCTCACCATAAACATGCCAATGAATTAGCATCTGTTTCAGTTTTCATGGACCAGGTGTATGGTTTGTCAGCAAGCCTTAAACTACTCTGCAATTCATACTTTGTATAACAAATGAGCCAGTAATTCACGCAATTTTTTTTTCCAACAAAACAGAAGTTAGGTCTTAATGTCATCCCCAAAACATAAGCATCTATGAATGTGACGGTAAAGTATAAGCTCTCCTTCTCTTCTTCTGCCCCTTTTTTGAGTACAGAACCATTAAAAATGAAATCAGTTACATTGAATAGATTTTAAGTAGACATCAATAGATTTAATGATCTAGCAGTGCTGCACATGTGCTTGATAAAAATTTTAACTACTGAATGAATTTTAAAGCCTATAAATGGTAATGACACTGAAAAACCTCACTGTTCTAAGAAGCAGAATTCTGATTATTCATGCACATTCAAGATTCTTTTAAAAATATTACCATAAACAATCTGTGTTAATAACACCTGAAAACATCTTTAGAGACTGTGCACTTATTGCTTAAAATATTAGCAATTTTATCTCCTCCAATACCCAAAATGCAGAAATACTAATCCCGCAATTCACTTTATATATATATATATATATATATATGGGCTTCAACTCAAATTAGCCCCAATACTGACTATGCACAATGTATAATAAACTAAAATGATGCAATATTTTGATTAAGTATACATTAAGCAAAAAGGAAACATGAGAGAACAAGAAAATGTTAATCTAAACTTCTCCCAATTTAGTACATCTTTTGATATGACAGTACATGAATATTAGATCATTCTTTTTATTTTTATTTTTTTTTTTTTTAATTTTTTTTTTTAACATTTATTTATTTTTGAGACAGAGAGAGACAGAGCATGAACAGGGGAGGGTCAGAGAGAGAGACACACACAGAATCTGAAGCAGGCTCCAGACTCTGAGCTGTCAGCACAGAGCCCGACGCAGGGCTCGAACTCACGGACCGCGAGATCATGACCTGAGCCGAAGTCGGATGCTTAACCGACCGAGCCACCCAGGCGCCCCTAGATCATTCTTTTTAGTACATTAAGTTTTGAACTAGCTGAAACTTAGAAGAATAGGAAACTATCAATATATTGAAAAAGAAATATTTAATTCTCTAGAGATAGAAAAACAAGTTCAAGTTGGGAGTGGCAGGAAGAGAAAGAAAGGGTTCTGACCAGATTAAAGACAGAAAATTATAGGCCTATGAAAAGGATGCTGATGAAGAAAAAGATGAGGGTCAAGGGATTTAAAAGAAAACTTTTATAGTAACAAGAGTCCCATATATTTTAAGTTATTTTGCATATATTATTTTAAATGAGCACACCTTCCCAAAAACAGACCTTCAATCAAAATAAATTACACTTATACTTAAATAACATGTCCACAATCCTGCCCCTGCTGTCCATCCCTCCTTGACTCTGCCTTAGTACAGGTCCTTCTAATCTCTAAACCCCAAACTCTTTCAAAAGACAAAAATTCTAATAAGTTCCCAAGTACTAGAAAAATACCAATTCAAGAAACAAATGTCTTTTTTTATGACACATATCTTTTACTTGTAAATCAAAACTGGAAAATTCAAATTTGAGCTCCATAATTAAGAAAAAAAGGAGAAAAAAGAGATTTGATCAAAATGCAGTTTAAAAGATCTTACAAAGAGCTCTTGGCTCTTTGTTCATCCCACCCCTAAAAACTCCAGCTTAATAAAAACACCTAGGGACAACTGAATCTTTTAGACTGGTTGGTCTTTCTCCCTGTCATAACCTCCCTGCTACAATCCAGAGTCCATAGTGGTGTCAAGAAATACCTTGTTAAAACATACAACTTCTGTGTTTCCTGACTGCATTTATAAAGGCTTAAGACAGTGGTCCTCTAATATTTGGCTCTAATTATTCTTACCTTTCTTAAACTTACACATGCCATGTTTTAAAATTTATTTTTAATATGCTTCAAAATTCAAGATTCAATAGAATGTACATTGAAAAGGCTCTCTTCCACCACTAGTCCTTTAGCCACCTAGTAGTTTGCACCCAGAAGGCAATCAGTGTTAGCAGTTTATATATATACATACTGCTTATACAATGTGTACTGGTGCCTTCCCACCTTCACAAATGCTATTCTTTATTCCTGCAATTTTCTTTAAAGAAAATTTTTTTTAACATTTATTCATTTTTTGAGAGACAGAGTACAAGCAGAGGAAGGACAGAGAGAGAGAGAGAGACACAGAATACAAGAGCCCAACATGGGGCTCAAACTCACGAACAGTGAAATCATGACCTGAGCCAAAGTTGGATGCTTAACCGACTGAGCTACCCAGGCACCCCTATTCCTGCAATGTGAAATATATATATATATATATATATATATATATATATATATATGTATACACACACACACATATATATATACACACACACATATATATATATACACACACACACATATACATATATATCCTCTAATTCACTACAACTTGGCTACAGCCTTTGACTACTGAAGATGAACTTGGACACTGTCTTCTGTGAAGAACCTCATATGCGCTCTTACAGTGAAACTATAACATTTAGCACATTTTAACTATCCATTACATTCCTGTCTCCCCCACTGTACTATAAAGACATAAAGGCAAAGTCTGATTCATCTCTAATTCCTTCTTACCCATACCTTGTATCTAGAATATACTAGACACAGAGTAGTTATTCAATAAATTATTTGCCAAACGAACATCACACTTAATAACAAAATGCTATCATTTGTATTTTCCAATATCAACATTTTCTTCAGATAGCAACTGCTAGGTCACTTATCTGAAGACGGTCAAATAAATTACTATATGGGAGAAAAACAACACAGATGTTTCTTCTTGAATTCTACAATTTGCCTAAAACTGTTTGCTACCAAATAAAAGCTGTGCCTTGCTATCATAATAAAGCAAGAAGCTTTAAGGGATAATGTGTATTTTGCCTGGTAGGTCTGTGAGATGTCCAGTTAACTCTGAGTAAGTGAATCTACGAAAACCAAAGGTAGAAAATGAATACTCAATTTTAAATTCAAAACTTCATTCTTACAAATAGGTTCAAATTCCTGTCCCACCTTTTATTTTTTAAATGAAGAATAAAATAGAGTGTGTTTCAACTATCATTTTTTCTAAAATTCAGCTAACAAATATGCAAACTAACAGTAAAAAAGAAGAAAAGTGTCAAGAAGCTGAAAAGCCAACGAATATATCAACTTATATGCAGGTATCAACCTGTGAACAATTAGAAAGCTTACTACGAGATATAACTAGAAGTAAACAATACATATGATGGACGTATTTAGAATACTTTTATTCATTAAAAACCACTGGTTCTTAATAGAACGATCTCAGTTATCCAGAAATCTCACTATATTCAAGATGACTCAATTCTATAGACAGGCTTTAACTATATTTCTAAAATAACATGACCTGGTGTACACAATGTAAGATACAAGAATCGAATATAATACTGTAGTGAATTAACACAGCCTCTTTTTACATCATAAAAATAAATATCTACTGAAAATGTGAATCAGAAACTCCTGCCACTGTAATTATTACTGTACTGACAAATAATATTAACAGTAACGGAATAGTAAAACCACAAAAAAGTAATTTGAATCAAAATAGCTAAATAGACTACTCAACAACAAAAAAACCCAAACAGCTCTTTTGCATTAGCTAATTTGCTGTCTTTCCAGTTAATTTTATGAGGCAAGAAATGCATCTGTGAGGTCCATATGCTTTGTTCCCAACACTAAGCAATTTCCACTACTGCAGATATTAAAGTAGCTTCAATAATTGTGGGCAATCTCAAAATAAATGGGAATTAGTTCTGTATTGTTACAGATAATTTTGTTTTAATCAAACTCTTCAATGAAGTAGAAAACTAAAGTGACTATTGAGTTTCTCAATTATTACACCATAGAAAAATGAAAGATTATAAGGGCTCTATTTTCGGTTTAAAAAAAACCTTAAAAGCCCACGTATTTAACTATGTATAGACTCTGATAAACATAAACCGGCATATGTGCTTAGAAACTGAGACAACAGTAACACATTAATATCTTCTCCTTCAATAGCATCTGATATCAAGTTCTTCCACTCCTTTATAAGCACTGATGCAAAACCAAGATAAGGATCTCAAAGCAAATGAAATCTAAATTAGAATTTTGCCCACGGGAAAAGATGTTCTTCAACAATTTAAACCTTAGGTATTTTTACGATCTAAATAATAGCAGCATTAATCAAATAATATGCTAATCCACAATGCCCTGGGCAGAGGCAATCACGATCTGCATTCTACACCTTAAAAAAAAAAAAAATCTGCTATGGTTTTAAAAATATACGAAGAATGCGTTTTATCAGTAATGTATTATAGTACACATACTTTCTATGATGGGTTACCATTATAACATGTATTCCATAATTAGGAGATGCGTTTAGCAATAAAACAATCATTCGAGAGAAATTTTTTTGGACAGTTGTGTAATTTGTCACCACAGCTGGTCATGAATGAAATTCCAAATTCTCCTAAGCTGAACTGATGAAGCAGTTGTGATAGAAAAATCTCAAAATGGAACGGAAGAGGTGGGGGACGGCGCGCGCGCTCTCGAGACAGAAGGGCCGGGTCTCTCCTAAATTGCAAACACAGCGAGAAAACAAAAACAACACTATGAAATAGATTTTGTATACAACTGGTAAGAGGCGACAAGCATAAACACAGGCTTGCATGCACACGCACGGGCCGGTAACCTACAAAACCGGAGGTTCCGCAAAACTTTACAGCACGGAACCTCAACAGTTTTCCATTTAATTCCTCCCCAGGTTAGCCTTTCACACAGAGGTAAGACCCTGGAGTCCCAAAGGCAGTCTTGGGATCTAGCCAACACAAACTCTGCGGAAGCTCAGTCCCTTTCCAGAAAAGCGAAAGCTGACGTGCAAATCACTGCGCGGGATGGTTAAGAATTAGGTGCGTGGAAAGCCAAGGAGGGTCCAGGGGCACCTGTTAAGGCAGGAACGCAGGGAAAATGGGGTTTAGGTTTAGGGAGAGGCGCTGAGTTTGCGTCTCTGGGAATGAGGCGGGGTGGGCCCGGGCAGTCAAAACAACCAGTGCCTGGGATTTGGGACCGGGAAGGGGGCGGGAGACAGGGGAGCAACTATGGGGGGCGGGGAGGATGCTCAAGGAACCGTCTACCTCACACCCCACTTTAAGGGAGGACACAAAGGCGGGGTGCCCGGCTGGCTCGTGGGAGGAGCACAGACTCTTGATGTTGGGGTTATAAGTTCCAGACCCATATCGTGCGTAGACATCCCCCAAAAGTAAAAATCTTAAAAAAAAAAAAAAAAAAAAAAAAGAAAGAAACAGAAAAAGAAAAAGAAAAAAAGAGGACACAAAGGGTAGGTGAGGTGAGCAGGGAGGGCGGGTGGTCGGCAGAGTCTTCTGGGAGGAGAAAAAAAACCAAAAACAGACGAGGTTGGCATACGGGTGCCAGAGAGGCGCGGGGAGCCAAAGCAGGAGAAACCCACAGGAGGGGCCCGAGTCTCAGAGCGCCCAGGTGAGGAGAGAGCCGAACCTCACCTGATACTCCGGGTACTCAAACATATAGCTCATACTGCACTTGTTCTCCTCGAAGCCGAAGAAGACGTCCCACAGCCCCAGGGTCGCCATGAAGACCATAAGGGCATAAAACGCCAGGTTCCAGAGATTGACTGAATGAAGAAACATGGTGCCGCCGCCGGCGCGCGGCCCCAAACCCGGACCAAGAGACGCGAAGAACGCCTAGCAGCCAGCGCCTGAGCGAAGCCCGGACAGCGAGCGCCTGCGCGGACGCCCAGCCTGCCCGCGCGCCCGCCCCACAGTGCGCCTGCGCGAAGTCGGCCTGCTGAGTCTCCCGCCGGGCTGCTTCTGGTAGAGAGAGGAGGCGGCGTTTGCGGCGCGAGCGTGAATCCAAGGGGAAAAAAGAAGGGATGAAAGCGGGGTGGGCAGGGCGAGAGACCGAAGGGAAAAAAGGGAGGGAACAATGAGAGGGAAAAGGAGGAAGGGGGCGCGAAAGGCTATGAGAGGCTGGCTGAGGGAATGAAGTGGAGGGCGCGGGAACCTAGGAGGCGAGGAGGGGGAAGGGCTGGCGGGGGGAGGGGGGTGGGGGGGGCGTGGGTGTGTGGTGAGTTAACTTGGAGAGGGAGAGACGCTTACTGGTAGGGAGCTGACCCCGCGGGGGGAAGGGGGCCGTCAGCTGTCACGTCGCAAACCTCGCTAGCCCTGCGCAGTTTAAAAGCCACATTCGCTTTTGAAATGCCTCAGGCCTCCGCAATTTCGGTTCTCCCAGTGGTGGTGGGGCACGTTCACAGCTTTCAGGACCAGTTAGCTTGAGAAGGGAACAAATGGTTTTTCCCGCTCTTTGACCAGAGACCTTGGCCCAGTGGGGAACAGCACTTAAAAGCACCAGCACATAAATAACAGCCAGCAGGTCGACAAGATTCAGTTCTTGGTGTAAGATGAAAGCCTGAATCACAAAAAGCATTGCGAGTCTTTAGGAAACGGTATTAAAATTTCCATGAACACTTCCAACAGTTGTCAGCGTGACCAGTTGGACGCTGTCTTGCCTTGCTCCCCAGGATCTTCACCTCTTCGGAATTCGGTTCCAAATTAATGTGAAGAGACAATTTCGCTCGAGCTTCCACTCAGACTCTCAAGTGACTTCAAATTTAGAAGAATTTCAGTTTGGTTTTGCACAAAGAAGGGGGTGAAAAGCAGTTCAAAAACCATTCGTAATCATGAATAGTGACTTCATTACGCTGGAATGTTATGCGAAGACACAGTATCACTCTTTCAAGTTGACCGAAGAACAGATGCGTGTGTGTGTGTGTGTGTGTGTGGCTAATTGCAAATTTTTCCCTAGAATTAATTTTGACAATTTCATTTCACTTCATTTCAGTTTTGTGGGATGGAATTAGCGAGGAGTTAGTGTACAGGATGACAAATCATTTGGAAAACGATTTAAGTTATACATAAAATAGGTAATAAGTACAAAATACAATATAAATAATAAATACAAAATAGGTAATAAAGTCTGGGAGCTCAAGAGCATCACAGAATGTCTGCCCCTTGTTTCTTCTAGCATATCATGAGCAGCACATACAAACCGAGGGTGAATCTACACTCTCTTTCTACCCCAGTGCCTCTTAAATTTAATGTGGTATGAATCACTTGGAGATTCTGTTAAGCAGATTCTGCCTCAGTATTTCTGGAGTGGGGCTTAAGATTCTGCATTTCTTTCCTTTTTTTTTAATGTTCATTTTTGAAAGCAAGAGTGAGTGGGGGAAGGGGCAGAGACAGGGAGACAGAGGACCCTGTGCTGACAGCGCAGAACCCGATGCGGGGCTCAAACTCACTGACTGTGAGATGACGACCTGAGCTGAAGTCAGACACTTAACCAACTGAGCCCCCCCAGGTGCCCCAAGATTCTGCATTTCTAACAAGCTCCTTGGTGATGCCAGTAACGCTGGTCAGTGGACTATAATGCTACATGGAGAAAACCCTGAACTTGAAGATGACACAGCATACTCTTCTGGTGGCCTTCACGGCTTGTGGCAACCTGATGCCTCAGAAAGGAGTCGTCGGATAGAGAGTTAATGGACTTTTTACGTTTGTAATCTTTCTGTTTCAACTCTTTTACTTTCTTTTTTCCTATCCATTATTATCCCCCTCCTGGCCTCACCTCCTTTCATATCTAACCTAACCCCAGTGAGCCTCAATTAACCACCCTCTGCCAGTGCTGTCAACTTCCTGAACTCTGTCTCGCCATCCTAGGCTGCTTACAGACTTCCAGCCATGGGTCATTACAGTCTGTGTCTGAGCTCTGACACTAGTATATCTGAGCACTATAGGAGAAAGTGACACAATCATTTGCATTACTATTCTGAAATACTTTTATGTTTCTGGTCACTTCCTCTCCTGTTCATCAAACCACCACTTTTTAAGCTCCCTTCACCATCTCTTCTTCCTTCTCTTTTAGAAATTATTACTACACAGTTTTATCTTCGTATTTCTAAAGATCATTTTATTTTCGGGGCGCCTGGGTGGCTCAGTCGGTTAAGCATCCGACTTCGGCTCAGGTCATGATCTCGCGGTCCGTGAGTTCGAGCCCCGCGTCAGGCTCTGTGCTGATGGCTCAGAGCCTGGAGCCTGTTTCAGATTCTGTGTCTCCCTCTCTCTCTGCCCCTCTCCTGTTCATGCTCTGTCTCTCTCTGTCTCAAAAATAAATAAATGTTAAAAAAAAATAAAAATAAATTTAAAAAAAGATCATTTTGATTTTCAGATAAACATTTATTTTTCACTCTCAAGTTCATCATCTCCATCCAGTTCAGTTAATATATCTAAAATGCTTGGAACAATACCTGGCATGAAGTAAGCATTATTATGGTACTTTGCTGTTCCTCAGAGGACATCAAAAGCAAATCCCTTTAGTTGTGTTTTAGTTCCATCCCCTCCTCCTTTCTCTTTGGGAAATTAGTTCTATCAAGTTAAAGTCTCTGTCAATCACTTGCCGTCTATCTTCCTTCCCCCAAAGCATATTAATATGCTTAAATCTTATTCATTTCAAAAGAGAATAATCCTCCCTGCAATTATCACCTGTAGCTCTTGCCTTCTTATTTCAGTCAAGGTTCCTAAAGGTGTGCCAATACTTATCTCCAATTCCTCACCTCCCATCCGTGCCTCAACACACCATAATTTTTGTCTCCCCCACTATCACTCCAAGGAACCTGTTCTGGCAAAGGTACCCACTGACCAAATTACCAAATCCAAATGACACTTTTCAGTCAAACTTGATCTTTCTGCCACTTCCTTAAAACATTGTCCTCTGTTGTCTTAATACCATTTTCCACTGGGTTTTCTCCTACTCCTTTGGCCTCTCAGTCTTTATCCCATGTGATCTAGTTCACCCAATTCATGGTCTTAAATGTTTATTATTTATCCTATATGCTGAGAAGTTGTCCTATTTCAATGACTATTTTTTTGTCTAAAATTTCTCTTTTTTTATTCAAATTCATCTGTCCTTGGTCTCTCATAAGATTCTACTCTTACCTTATGGAGTTCATTGGTATTTTAAAAATCTCTTTGGGGCCCTTGTGTGGCTCAGTCGGTTAAGTGCCCCACTCTTGATTTCAGCTCAGGTCATGATCTCACAGTTTGTGGGTTCAAGCCCCACATCGGGCTCCGTACTGATGGTGTGGAGCCTGCTTGGGATTCTGTCTTCTCTCTCTGCCTCTCCCCTGCTTGCTCTCTATCTCTTTCTCTCAAAATAAATAAAAAACAACCATTAAATTTTTTTTTAAATCTCTTTAAAAATATTTTAAACACTTTCATTCTAAACTAAAGATCATTTATGTGTTATCTAGAATTCTTCATTGTTATTTCTCCCATACGTATCTCTCATGATGCTATCCATGCTATCTCTCATGATGTCAGATTTCCTCAACTGCTTTGTAATTTTGGTTTGTAAACTCATCTTCAGGATGAATTACATACTTCAGGGTGCTGCACCTCTCCTAGGTTGTAGAGATTTTCTTTGGCTGGGCCCACTTATATTAATTTCTTGGCTTTTTTTTTTTTTTTTTTTTTTTTTAGTTTCTGCATAATGAAAGCAGTATGAATAATTGGGATCACCTCCACAAATTATGTGGTCTGGGATGCTGTTTTTTTCTTTTCTTTTTTTTTTTTTTTAATTTTTTTTTTCAACGTTTATTTATTTTTGGGACAGAGAGAGACAGAGCATGAACGGGGGAGGGGCAGAGAGAGAGGGAGACACAGAATCGGAAACCGGCTCCAGGCTCTGAGCCATCAGCCCAGAGCCTGACGCGGGGCTCGAACTCACGGACCGAGAGATTGTGACCTGGCTGAAGTAGGACGCTTAACCGACTGCGCCACCCAGGCGCCCCTTTTTTTTTTATTTTCAATCCTAGTCAATGATCACTATGAGCAACAGAGATTCCATACTGTTATGGAATTCTCTCTATGGAACTTAAAGATTTTTATTTCTTTCTATAGCATTCAGTAATGAAGTAAAAAAAAAAAGTCTAGAAGTTCTGTGTGTTTAGAATGAGAACAGATAAAGGATGTATGTGACAAGTTTCTTTTAAGTTAGTTTTTTGAGGGGAGGGGCTGGGTGGCTCAGTCAGTTGAGCATCTAACTCTTGATTTCAGCTCAGGATGTGATCTCACAGTTTGTGCCTTCAAGCCCCACATCGGAGGGACTTGAGGTTCTGCCCCTCTCTGCCCATCCCCCCTCTCAAAAATTAATAAATAACATTTAAAAAATTAGTTTTTTTGGTAGTATCTAGCACTTCTTGCACAAATTTTAAATCATAAAGGAAAAGTCGCTTCAAGGATGTTATTTCAGGGGCACCTGTGTGGCTCCATTGGTTGAGCCTCTGACTTTTGATTTTGGCTCAGGTAATGATCCCAGCATCATAGGACTGAGCCCTGTGTTGGGCTCTGCTCTGAGCGGGGAGCCTGCTTAAGATTCTCTTTCTCTCTCCCTAATAGGTACCTCTCCCCCTTTGGCCACACTCTCTCTAAAATAATAATGATGATAATAATAATAATAATGAATGTTATTTCATTTGAGCAGTGAGGAGAAAATGCAGATTAAAGTGTTTTAAGAAACAAATAAGAATAAGAAAATGGAAGCTGTAAATATAGGCAGTTCTACCCTCCTTTTCATGAATATATGAAAGCAGTTTAAGTAGTAGGTTCACTAAACTTTTTCTAGTTAAAAGTTCACCAAAATACATTTTTAAGCAGATAAATAGGAGCTAGTAAAGAACGATCTTAAATGAAAAGGAGAAGGAGGAGAAATATATCTTTTTCAGAAACCTGAGAAGAAAGAAAATATTGAGATGGAGAAGATTAAGATGAGGAAAATTTCACTGGATAAACTTAATGTTTATGTAGGAATAAAACCCATTGGGTGGAAATAAGGGATTGAAGGAAGGGTTAATGCTCAAAGAGAGCGGAAATACTTGGGAGTTACCATTTTAAGAAATGAACTTGGCAGTTAGCCAGAGGTGATCAATAGTGAGGACCTAGTCAACAGTGTGCCATACTCTTGCTCTGCAATTTTCCTGGTCTTCTCAGCTAACATAGATCTCTTGCTTTCCTGTAGCTCTCTCATCAATGGAAAACCAAAAATAGATATTATGTAGTGATGAGACATTTAATTATTATGTGCCAAGCTCCATAACAGAGATTAGGAAAAAGAGAAATGAGACCACTGAGTCTGATTTATAAGAGATAAATGAGTCATTGATGTCAAGGAATCTAAGGTAAGTACATAACATGACTGCACTATACTATGGTAAGTGTTAGAATACAGATATGAACAAGGGGTATTGGAGCACAAGAGAGGAAGTATTTAACTGGTTGGGGGAAAGGGATCCCAGAGAAAAATGATTTATATACATAATGTAACAGGGGTTCAAAGAGTGCTTCTTGAATTACTGAGTGATTGAGTTGATAGATAGATGCTACTATTGGAAGAATTAACAAGGTGAGCTTCCCACAATTCACAGTAATGAGAGGCTTTTTGATCATTCTGATGTTTACTTCTGACACTTTCTGAAAAGCATACAGCTTCATAGTTCACTCAGAACTTAAATGTGCCTATTAAAGCTACATTTGTTGGTTCTTTCATTTGGATACATGTTCATAAAGTATTTTTATTTCTTATTGTATCTTGTTTTTAAACAATAGAAGAGTTGCTAAGAATTGTGTAAAATTAAAATATTTGCAAAATGAAACCTCAATGAACTTTATTACTAATAGAGCACTAAAGAACACTGGTAATCAAGAAATCTCCGTTTTAGCACTTCTAGTTCTGCCACCCAGGTATGATTTAGGGCGAGTGTCTCCATTTCCTTAGGCCTCAGTTTTTTCGTAGGTAAAATGAAGATATTTGATAAATGATTTCTGAAAGTTTATGATATTTTAATTGAATTAAGTCTCTTAAAACTTAAATGAATGCAAGTTTTCATAAGGAAAAGATTATATTATAATCATTTGACAGTAACCCCTCAACTGAAATATTTAGCAAATTCATTAATATATCAGTTTCTCAGAAAACATTTTAGGTTTAAACTATTTAAGCTCGCTTTAGTTTTTGTTTTATTTCTTGGAAGCAAAAACTGTTTCCTCAACACATAGTAACGACCCACATATTCCCCAGTTTTTGCATACAGGAAGATGGAATCATGCTGTCTTATGTAGGAATCTAGTTGTTTTCTAAAATTAATTTCACTAAGTCATACAGAGAAAGACAGATACCATATGTTTTCACTCTTATGTGGATCCTGAGAAACTTAACAGAAGACCATGGGGAGGGGAAGGAAAAAAAAGAGGTTAGAGAGGGAGAGAGCCAAAGCATAAGAGACTCTTAAAAACTGAGAACAGAGGGTTGATGGGGGGTGGGGGTGGGGGGTGATGGGTATTGAGGAGGGCACCTGTTGGGATGAGCACTGGGTGTTGTATGCAAACCAATTTGACCATAAATTTCATATTTAAAAATAAATAAATTAATTAAATTAAATTAATTTCACTAAACTACACTATTTTCAATGTACTATGCTCACACTATAGGTTTTTTTTTTTTGGATAAAGCCTATTTCCTCTCTCCTTTTCTTAACAAAACAAAACAAAACCCAAAAATATAATAGATTGGCTCTTAGAAACTAAAATTTATTCCACTTAGTTGGTTTAAAGCCCTCTCTCATACTTGTTAATTTTACCTCATAGTACCTTATATGTAATAGGCATTCAATAAATACTTGTTTTTAATTTGTTTGAAAATAAGTCAGAGTCTACAGATTATAGCCATAAAACCTTGCCTTCGCTTGGGTGCTTTAAAGCTTAAAAAGAAAAGAAAACATAATGCCAGCAATTCTGTGGCTGTCAGTTCTGTTTCCAAGGAAACTGAGAGTAGATCATCAAAAACAAAATACGGATTTTCAGCCTGATTATCCTTTTTTTCACCACTTCATTCTCCGTTACCGCAAAATGAAAGA
The DNA here is from genome assembly GCF_028749965.1 of Puma concolor. Lineage (NCBI taxonomy): Eukaryota > Metazoa > Chordata > Mammalia > Carnivora > Felidae > Puma > Puma concolor. Next base: position 184,547,981 of record NC_141674.1, read on the forward strand.
CAACAGAACCTCAGCCTTGCAATCCATATTTTTAATTACATTTGTGCCGTCTCTCACCATTAAAATCAGGCAAAAAAATTTAACATTTTGGGTTATATTGGTTTTCTTATAGAGAAAATTTAAAAAGTTCATTCAGAAGAATAAAGAAAATGTTTTGAATATAAAGCACTATGTACATTTGCTGAATACTCTAGTATGTTATTGACCTACTAGGTCAAGTGTTTAAATTACTGAATCTCAGATTTAACATTTCTTGGGAATAATGTAATAATGGGATATTATAATAAAAAGACTTCTAGAATGAAATGTTTTAGGGGCACCTGGGTGTCTCAGTCGGTTAAGCATCCAACTTTGGCTCCACTCATGATCTCACAGTTGATGAGTTTGAGCCCTGTGTCAGGCTCTGTGCTGACAGCTCAAAGTCTGGATCCTGCTTCAGATCCTGTGTTTCCCTCTCTCTCTGCTCCTCCCCCACTCATGGTCTGTCTCTCTCAAAAATAAATAAACATTTTTTTTTAATTTTTAAAAATTTTAGAAGGAAATGTTTTATTTAAAGAAATAAGGAGAGAGGGGACAGGATGAAAAAATAGAAGTCAAGGAGAAAATAATTGGATTTCTTTCTATTCAATAGAGAAAAATGCCATTTTTAATATAGTTGTCTTTTCCTACAGATTGTTGTCTACAATAAATAAAATCATGATCCTGATAATAACTACAGATAACAAAAGCTTGCTTTAGCATTATTATATTACTTAGTGATACTATGTGTTTTATAAAAGCAGTATTTCTCTCAAATCAACACACTGTATACCATAAACTTACAAAATGTTATGGGTCAATTATATTTCAATAAAGCTGGAAAAAAAACCCAGTATTCCTGTATTTTAAAAATGTAGTTAAAGCCAGAGGATCCTCTTCAGGGTGAAGTGTGCAATAGAAATTTGCTTTAATGGAAGTACAGTTTAAGAAGCTCTAGATGGCATATTAATATGTTCAGTTAATGAATACCAAAACTCAGATAACACTAATGGGAAGAATGATCAAGGTAATCATTATTTGGGATCTTCCTTATATCAGTTTTTCTGCTTGTATGTCTATTTTCCTCCAAAGGACTTTAGCTTTTCAAAGGCATGAGCTGTAAGAGGGTCTTGGTCATTTTTAATACCTGGGCTCAGTACAGGACCTTGTAATTAGAGGTATTTGAAAAGTGTTTTTGAATAATGTTTTTTATTTATTTAATACTGGCATACATGTTTTATTATGCTTCACTTTATCTCACTTCACATACACTCTGTTCTTTGCAAATTCAAGGTTTGTGGCAACCCTGCATCACGCATGACAATTACTACCATTTTTCCAAACATTTGCTAACTTCATGTCTCTGTGTCACATTTTGGTAATTCTCGCAATATTTCAAACTTTTCCATTATTATATTTGTTATAGTGATCTGTGATTAGTGATCTTTGATGTTACTATTGTAATTGTTTTGGGGCACCACAAACCACACCCATATAAGATGGCAAACCTAACTGATAAATGTGCATGTTCTGACTGCTTTACAAATCAGCCATTCCTGTCTATTTCCCCCTCAGGCCTTCCTATTCCCTGAGACACAACAATATTTAAATTAGGCCTGTTAATAACCCTAAAATGGCCTCTAAGTGTTCAACTGAAAGGAAGAGTCACATGTCTTTTGTCTTTCACTTTAGGTCAAAAGTTAGAAATGATTAAGCTTCCTAAAGAAGGCATGTCAAAAGTGAGGTAGGCTAAAACTTAAACCTCTTGCACTGGTTAACCAAATTGTGAACCCAAAGGAAAAGTTCTTGAAGGAAATGAAAAGTACTACTCCAGTGAACACACAAATGATAAGAAAGAAAAATAGACCTACTGCTGATATAGACAAAGTTTTAGTGGTCTGGGCAGAAGATCAAACCAGCTACAAACTAATCTAGAACAAGGTTTAAACCAAAGCCTAATCTAGAACAAAGCCCTAACTCTCTTCAATGCTATGAAGTCTGAGAGAGGTAAGGAAGCTGAACAAGAAGTTTGAAGCTAGTAGAGTTTACTTCACGAGGTTTTAGGGAAAAAGCCATCTATAGTCCATAAAAATGCAAGGTGAAGGAGCAGGAGCTAATATAGAAACTGTGCAAATTTTCCAGATCTAGCTAAGATAATTGATCAAGGTGGCTACACTAAACAACAGATTTTCCATGTACACCAAACAGCATGCTATAGAAAGAAGATACCATCTGGGACTTTCATAGCTATATAGTAGAAGTCAATGCCTGGCTTTAAATCTTTGGAGGACAAGCTAACTCTCTTGTTAGAGGCTAATGCAACTGGTGACTTTAAGTTGAAGTCAAAGCTCATTGAACATTTTGAAAATCTGAGGATCTTTAAGAATTAATCAGATATACTCTGCCTGTGCTCTATAAATGGAACAAAAAGGCCTGGATGACAGTACATCTGTTCACAACATGGCTTACTGAATATTTTAAGCCCACTGTTGAAATCTACTGCTCAGAAAAAAATACTCCTTTCAAAATATTACTGCTCATTGACAATGCACCTCGTCACCCAAGAGCTCTGGTAGAGACGTACAATAAGATTAATGTTGTTTTCATGCCTGCTAACACATCCATTCTGCAGCCCACAGGTCAAGGAAATACATTTCATAAGGCTATAGCTGCCATAGATAGTGTTTTCTCTGATGCAGCTGGGCAAAGTAAATTGAAAACCTTCTGGAAAGGATGCACCATTCGAGATGCCATTGTGATTCATGGGAACAGGTCAAATATCATCATTCACAGGAAGTTGGAAGAAGTTGATTCCATCCCTCATGGATGACATTGAGGAGTTCAAGACTTCAGTAGAGGAAGTTACTGCCAATGTGGTAGTTATAGCAAGAGAACTAGAATTAGAAGTGGAGTCTGAAGATGTGACTGAGTTGCTGCAATCTCATGATAAAACTTGGGAAGTGGGTAAAATGCTATCAAATAGCATCACATGCTGTAGAGAAGTCGTTCATGAATGGAAGAGTCAATTGATGTGATAAAGTTCATTTTTGTCTTATTTTAAGAAACTGCCACAGCCACCCAACCTGCAGCAACTACCACCCTGATCAGTCAGCAGCCATCAACATCAGGGCAAGGCCTTCCAACTAGCAAAAACATTATGACTCGCTGAAAGCTCAGATGATGCTTAGCATTTTTTAGCAATATTTTAAAATTAGGGTATGCATATATTTAGATGTAATGCTATTGTACACTTAATATACCACAGTATGGTGTAAACATAACTTTTATATGCACCAGGAAGCCAAAAAATTCATGTGACTTGCTTACCTGCAATATTTGCTTTATTGTGGTGGTCTGGAACCGTTAAAAAAGAATACAACAATATGTGAGACAAATATGTACTTGTCTTGAGAATGGTAAAACATGTGGGAAAAGATAGTGAGTTTTGGCTAAAGAACATGTTCATATATTTAGGCAGAGCATGATGTTTATTGAGATCTATGAAAATATTACCAAAGGATCTAGATATATGTCCTTATCTACATATTGGGAAGATTGAACTAAATGAGGAGTTAGCAAACTTTCTGTAAAGGACCAGATAATAAATATTTCAGCTTTGTGGGGCATACGGTCTCTGTTACAACTACTCAACTCTGCTGTTGTAATGTGAAAGACACTATAGACAATAGGTAAACAAGGTAAACAATAAAACATTATTTATGAAAATAGACAACAGGCCAGATTCGACCTGTTATCTATTGTTTGCTTACCCCTGGAATAGGAGATCCCTTATTCAATATTCCACATTCAAATTCTGTACCTATGAATGTTAACATTAGCCAACATGGATTCTCTGATTTTCCAAACTCATTAGACATTGGTCAAGAAGTGTGATTAATGGTGAGATAGCAGAAAACTTGGGCTTTTAGTGTAATGCAAACTTTAGCTAAATGTGTGTCACTTTAACTAGAATTCTGTCACTGTACATACATATGAAATATTGTGACATCGTCTGATGTAGTATTATGGCTAATTTTATTAACAGATCCATTTTAAATAACTAATATATTTTATTAAGCATATTCAAACATATAGAGATATAGGAAATATCTCTAAGAACTTTAAGGCAAAATAAATTCCATTAATTTTTGTTTGATGTTTGTTTGGGGGAATTTTGTTAATTTTTAAGAATCTTTAGTTTCCTCTTAAAGGGCTACAGGACCAAAGTAATAGTTACTCATATGTTAGGACATTTATAGAGTGGTACCAGAAAGCCAAGTCTGCACAACATTCCACAGTTGCCTTTATTATCATATGAGTGTCTCATCTACAAAATTATCAATGTATATCTTCCCTAATCCTGGTGCTAGGCCACTAAAGAAAAACACATTAGGTTTAAACTTTTTTAATGCTAAAAATAGGGTTAGCAGAAGGTTTCTATCATAATTGAGGGACAAATGTCTATTTGAGACACAATCTAAAAGAGGGATGATGGTAGAAGCAAATTGACATATCTAGAAAGAATTGTAGACATCTTATTTCCATTGATTAACTTTTTAATGTTGAATTACTTATGACTTGGTGAAAAGCAGAGTGAGTTTCCAAGGAGTTCCAACTCCAAACTGAACTTTTCTCAACTAATAGTATAATATAAGAAGACCTGTTCCAGTTTTACCTTTATTTTTATGATTTGGGGAATTATTTAATTTCTTTGAGTCTCTGTTTCCTTAACTTCAAAATAGGAAGAATAATTCTACCCTGGTGATTGCTGGGAAGATTACAGATATCTGTGTAAAGTGCCTAGTATGTAATAGGCACTCAAGAAAAAAAAAAGCTATTATTACTATGAGCTTGGCTATTTAGAAAAACTAGTACTTGCCCCCAGTTAAGTTAAAGGGGATTTTCTGGTACCAGAAGGAAAAGAAAAATGAAAGACTAACAGTTTATTGAACGAAAAGACCATCATCTTTCTGTCAGAGGGTAACATGATTTATGACACAGAGTTGACATTCAGAAAAACTGACTTAATGAAAGAAGGTGGGAAGTTCTTAAAGGAGAAATTAGTGCACTCATAGCCAGCAGAACGATGGTGGATTTTTTTTGTTTGTTTTTGTTTTTTAGGGGCTAGGAATTCCTCCAAGGAAAGCCCATTTCAGTGAAGGCAGAGAGTTTCTGTGGACAGCTCATTTTGAACCCCTGTCACACCTATGGTCTGATGCAGCTGGTTCAGCATGTTCAGTGGCTCTTCCTAAAGCTGTGTGGCCCTTTTTTCCCTCTGCTGCTACAGGGGCTACTGCAAACCTACACTTGCTGTCAGGTGACTCCAGGCCTCTCTTCTGGACAATCACTTGCTGCCAAAGCCCTGCTCCAAAGCCCCTAAGAAATGAAACACATGGGAAGGTTTCAGGCTCCTTTACTGGATGTTTCAGGCTCCTTTACTGGACTGCAGAGGCCAATGCTGAGAGGGGTATACTGAAAAGTCCCCGGCTCTGTCTCAAAACCCTCAATCCGATGAGTCACATTATAAAGGCTCTAGAGACTCTCCAGTGAGAGTATCCCCATGACAATACTCATTTGTTCTTTGAGAAGAAGTTCTTTGAGAGAAACAGAGCCAGCAGAGTCTGTTGGGAGGTGTTAGCCTGATTTTCAAGCTGTTATTTTTTTTTCCAGTGTCTTGTGGGTGGGTCACATGTCATGGGTATATGCTGGTGCCTAGGTCCATTTAGTCTAACCCAATAGCTCCCACTCCAGTGCACCTGACTTACTCTGATGCCTAGCGGGATGGAGGATGATGGATCTTCCTTCTTTCTGATAACTGGTGCTGAGATGGGTCTCCTCAAACAATCAGTGAAAATAATCCAAAATGTAGTTGCTAGATTGAGGTCAGAAACTGAGGAGATGACAAGTTGCCAAAGATTAGTCAATAAAAGCAGAGTGAGGAGAATAAAAGTAGGAACTAAGACAACAACCAGAGACTCTAAGTCTAGACAGAAGAAAAAGAGAACAAAAGTCCAAGGAACAAAATGAAAATGATTGTTGGCGGGTGCTGGCAGAAAGATAAGAACAAGGAAACTGAAATATGCTTGTAGTTAAATCTGCTATAGAGCATTCCACTTTGTTAGATGCCAGCATGTCTCAGAGGCCCTAGATACGCTCCTACAGGCCTACTTGTTACTCTTCCTCCTCCACATATACCTCTCTATCCTAAACATAGGAAGCACTTATGGGTTAATAGTGCTGCTGCGTGTAAAAGTGGGTGATGGTCCTCAGATATGTGTACACCCATGTTCATAGCAGCATTATTCACTACAGCCAAAAGGCAGAAACAACCCATGTGTTGAATATCATTTAGACTTCAAAAGGAAGGAAATTCCGACACATGCTATAGCACAGGTAAAACTTAGGGACATTGAGTGAAATAACCCAGCCACAAAAAGATAAATGCTGTATGATTCCATGTATATGAGGTACCTAGAGTAGTCAAATTCACAGAGACAGAAAGTAGAATGGTGGTTGTCTGGGGCTGAGTACTGAGTTTCAGTTTTGCAAGGTAAAGAATTCTGGAGATGGACGGTCATGATGATTGAACAACAATATGAATGTACTGAGTACCACTGAACTCTACACCAAAATAAATGGTTAAAATGGTAAATTTTATGTTACATATTTTACCACAATTTTTTTTCTATTACGTATTTTTACCAAAATTGTAGGGGCACCTGGGTGGCTCAATCAGGTGAATGTCAGCTCAGGTCATGATCTCACGGTTCGTGGGTTCAAGCCCTGCCTTGGGCTCTGTGCTGACAGCTCAGAACCTGGAGCCTGCTTTGGATTCTGTGTCTCCCCCTCTCTCTGCCCCTCCCCCACTCACAGTTTGTCTCTCTTTCTCTCTCAAATAAACATTAAAAAAAAAAGGAGGTGGGGCGCCTGGGTGGCGCAGTCGGTTAAGTGTCCGACTTCAGCCAGGTCACGATCTCGCGGTCCGGGAGTTCGAGCCCCGCATCAGGCTCTGGGCTGATGGCTCGGAGCCTGGAGCCTGTTTCCGATTCTGTGTCTCCCTCTCTCTCTGCCCCTCCCCCGTTCATGCTCTGTCTCTGTCCCAAAAAATAAATAAAAAACGTTGAAAAAAAAATTAAAAAAAAAAAAAAAAGGAGGTGATTACCTTGGAGGACTGTTCTTTTTCATGGCACAAGTCCTGTCCTCAAAACATTTTCAGCTTAGTGAGAAATCAAATGATTCTTCTCAGGAAAGAGAAAGTATACAAAGATATTTTTTAGGGAATTGCCTACAAATAGAAGTGTTTTCCTTTTGGCACCACCAAGAAGCCAGTACTCTTGTGCCCAAATCACAGTTTCCTGAAGCGTAATTAATAGTCCACCCTGCTATGAGAGAAAAAGGAGGTAGGTTAGGACAATGTGTCACACAGAGCACAGTATACTCGGGAAAAATATGGAGAGAAAAATAGACAAAAGGAGGACATGGAGATAACAGAAGGGAAAAGTAGAAAGCAACATAAAACCAGAGGAAAAAGAAGAAAATGTAGCAACAGTTCTCTGCAAAGATCTGCGATCCCCCAGCAGTAAGCATAGCAGTGAGGACTATGAGACTTTTCAGACACAATAATCTGTCAGTTGAAGAGCTCAGTGAAGACATAGTGGAACAATGCAGGACAAGAGAGAAAAACTGAGCATGGATCTCAGTCACCCTTGACCTATGAGCTTAGGCAACCCTCTGTAGGAGAAAGGAAGCCTAACCAACATGTATCCATTCTTCCTAGAACAGTACTCCTTCAGCTTGGGTATGCATCAGAATCTGGAAAGGTTGTTAGTATGTGCCCACACACCAGAGATTCGTCCTCAGCAGATCTCCACTGGGGACTGAACATTTGCATTTCTTTTCTTTTTTTCTTTAATGCTTTTAATGTTTATTTTTGAGAGAGAGAGTGAGACAGAGATAGAGTGCGAGCCGGGAAGGGTCAGAGATAGAGGGAGACACAGAATCTGAAGCAAGCTCCAGGCTCTGAGCTGTCAGCACAGAGCCCGACACGGGGCTCGAACTCATGGACTGAGAGATCATGACCTGAGCTGAAGTCATTCGCTTAATCGACTGAGCCACCCAGGCGTCCCTGAACATTTGCATTTCTAACAAGTTCACAGGTGATGCCAGATGCTATTGGTTTGGGGACCACACTATGAGAATCAGAGCTCTAGAATTAAAGAGGTACAGGATATTAGTGATTGGTTGCATTTTTTTTTTTTTTTTTTTTTTTTTATTGCTTAAAAAGGAAGGCCTAAATCAAGTACTGTGGTAAGGGACTGTATTGAAAATATTTAAATCCAGGTAGACCTGTCTACCTGGTCCCTCAATTGGTCCCTCAATGCAGTGGTTAACAGCATGAACTCTTGACTCCGACAGACATGACTACACTTTCTAGTAGTATGCCTTTGGGTAAGTTACTTGACCTTTCCATACCCTATTTTCTTCATCTGTAAAACTAGGATAATATAGCACCAACCTAATGGGGTTGTGAGAAGATTAAATGATTGATGCATGTACAACGACTTAGCACAATACCACGACACACACTAAATGTAGCAGCAACATTCATCTCTGCTACTTTTGTACCAGTCCCAATTATCTTTCCACCGATGTTAATAGCCCTTTGAAACCTGAATCTTAGGAACAAAGCCAAGATAATAATCTGCTGAACTGATCCTCTCAATTTACCATGGAAACCACTTCATCCTGTGGCAGGTAATTTACAGGCAAAAGAATAAAAATATATATTGCCTTTACAGAAATGTTTAATCCTGGAATATTCCCTTCTGTGGTTGCTAGAGAGGGAGATAGTTCCAGAGGTTTCCTAGGTAAATTAATTAGTTTGCAACTGTAATGTTATTCAGCATCTTGTATTCATAGGCCTGTGCAAAAAAATGTTGCAAGGGAAACAAAGGGTTTGTGTCCTTAAATTTGTGATGAAAATCTGGAGGTAGCTGCTAAGATGAAATGCAATTTTTTGTTATCTGTAAAATCAATAAAATTTATTATTTGGGAAGAGAATTTTAATTTCAATAAAACAAATAAATGACCAATTTCACTTCTCTTCCGTTAGAAGATGTACTTACAGTAGTTGAGGAATGATTGGATTAATCATTTCTCTTAAATCTATCACAAAGGAACATTCTGGGCCATAGCTTCAAGACTAGTTTCTATGCTATAACCTCTTAGGGGGATACAACCCTTTGCCCCCTACATCTGCCCCTTAATCCAAGAAGTTTAGCTCTTATATGGCACCCCTCAATCTAAGAAGATAAGCTCTTATATGTTTATAGGGGAGAGTGAGAATGCAGACTCCCACTACTGCAAATTATCAGTCGAGTTTCCCACATTTGGGGAAATCACAGGGGTCAGCATATCCGGAGTGCAATGGATAAGCCTCTCTCTGAGAAAACCACCTTCATGATCATGGTATCTTCCCTGCCAGGTAAGTATGGAATTTGTTGTTTTTTAAATGGCTTTTTTTTATTGTGTCTTTTGGATAGTTTCATAGAGCAAGCACCTTTAACTGCTATCTGTAATCCTTTCCTTTTTTCTTGTGAACTGTCCTTTCTTTTGCACATAGCCATATGTGTCAGGGAGGCCAGTCCAGTTCTAGCTCTGTGAAGCAAGGGGCGGGGGCAGTATTTATCCTAGACTGGCGTATGACAAGAGCTTATGACAAAATTCTGGCTATGATGAAGTGAGGGGGAAGTCTACTGGGGACATACAGGAAACCCTTCCTCACATACAAGAGGGGTGCGTAGGTGGCTCAGTTGGTTAAGCCTCCAACTCTTGGTTTTGGCTCAGGTCACAATCTTATGGCTATGTGGGTTGGGCCTTGCATGGGGCTCTGCTCCCACAGTGCTGGGCCTGCTTGGGATTCTCTCTCTCCCTCTCTCTTCCCCCATCCCTGTCTCTCTCAAAATAAATAAACTTTAAAAAAAAAGGCACACAAGAAGGAGGTGAGCTCATTTATGTCTGCATCTTGTTTATGTCTGCATCTGATCTGGGATAAGGGGCAGCCATCTTGTAACTAGGAAGGGAGCTATCCTAAAAGATGGCAGGATAGAAGGTGGGAGGGTAAAAATCCTGAGAGCTTGGTGATATCACTGAGCTGCTGAATTCAGTAACTCTAGAGGCACCCTTCCTCTAGGATAGTAAATAAGATAGTAAAATTTTTTAAATAAGATAGTAAATTTTCCCTATTGTTTTACATATTTTAAGTTAGATTTTCTGTTACTTGCCAACAACATTATCCTAGCAGTCATTTATATGAAACCAGTCCTTGACCTGGTACTCAAAGAGACTGGTGTTCTCAGACCCAGTGGTTGGGCATCTTTGCTCCAGTCAGTGCTACAACTGAAGTAAAGTCTGTTGAAATGCACCGTAAAGCTTTGAGTGAAGCTCTTCCAGGGGACAACAGTGGACTTCAATGTCAAGAATGTGTCTGTCAAAGATGTTTGTGGCTGCAATGTGGCTGACAGCAAAAATGACCCACCAAAGGAAGCAGCTGGCTTCATGGCTCAGGTGGTTATCCCGGCCAGGCCAAATCAGTGTGAGATATGCACCTGTTGTGGACTGTCACACAGCCCATATTGCATGCAAGTTTGCTGAGCTGAAGGAGAAAATTAATTGTCATTCTGGGAACCAGCTGGAAGATAGCCCCCAAATTCTTGAAATCTGGTGATTCTGCCATCATTGATATGACTCCTGGCAAGCCATGTGTGTTAGAAGCTTTTCTGATAATTCTCTTCTGGGTCATTTTGCTGCTTGTGACATGAGACAAAGGGTTGTTGTGGGTGTCATCCAGAAGGTGGACAAGAAGTCTGCTGAAGCTGGCAAGGTCGTCAAGTCTACCCAGAAGGCTAAATGAATAGTATTTGCCACTCCAGTCTTAATCAGTGGTGGAAGAATGGTCTCAGAACTGTTTGTCTCCATTGAGCATTTAAGCTTACTGGTAAAAGACTGGTTTGATGATACAATGCACTGTAAAACCTTCAGAAGGAAAGGAGAACATTTTGTGGACCATTTGTTTTTGTGTATGTGTGGCAATTTAAAAAATATCAGTACTTTTTAATGGAAACATTTTTTATTTTTATTATTATTTTTAGCTATCTCTACACCCAATGTGAGTCTCAAATGCACAACCCCGAGATCAAGAATGGCACACTCTTCTGACTGAGCCAGCCAGGCACCCCTTTAATGGAAACAACTTGACTAAAAATCTTTTACAGAATTTTGCAATTCATTAAAACAAAGTTTAATAAGAAAAAAATTCTGTTATTCATCCTGATCTATTTGAAGCCTGCTCAAAGAGACTATGAATGAACATCAGGAATCTTCTAGTGATGGATAAATTAATTATCTTGATTGTGGTAATGGTGTCATGGGTACTTACATATGCTACAACTTGCCAAATTATACACTTTATTTTTTAATAAAGTTTATTTATTTATTTTGAGAAAGAGAAAGCACACACACACGTGAGGAGGGGAAGGGCAGAGAGAGAGGGAGAGAGAGAGAAGAGAATACCAGTGCAGAACCTGATGTGGGGCTTGAACCCCCAAACAGATCTGCATCACACAAGCGCTCCTTAAATTATGCACTTTACATATGTACAGCATATTGCCTAACAACTATATCTCACAGATAAGTTTCTCTGACTACAATGCAATTAAGTTAGAAATTAATAAAAAAGGAAAAATCCATTAAAACACTTTTTAAAATTCATCAAAGAATAAAATGATAGATTTATAAAATTCTTTAGAATTGAACAATGAAAACAGCGTAGAACAAACTTTGAGATGCAGCTAAAGTATTACCAAGTTGTAGATTTGTCTTCAGTGCTTACAAAAAAGCCCAAGGACTTGATATTATAATCTAAGTTAGACAAAACAGAATGAAGAAGTGGAAGAAAATGTAAATAAGAATTGAATGAAATTGAAAATAAATATACAAAAGGAACAATCAGGAAGCAAGAGTTGTTTCCTTAAAATGACTAATTAGACAAACCTCTGGCAAATTTAATCCAGGAGAAAAAGAAGAGAAATAAAAGAACTGAAAAAGGAAACAAGATACTGTAGATACTAAAAACATAAAGGATATTATGATCCACTTTTGGCCAAGACGGAGTAACAGAGACCAGATTTATCATCCTTCCTAAAACAAGTGAAAAAACACACAAAACATAAGAAAAGATAGTTTTCAAGAGACTGGTCATCAGAGAACAAAGAGCAATGGTTCCCAAGAGACAGAAAACAGGAGAGAGGCAAAACAGATGACAAACGACAGAAATGAGAGTCCTGTGATAGCCCCAACTTACCGTCCTTAGAGTTTCCAGGCTGGGGTTCAGGGAAGGGGAGTCAAGGTGGAGTCCAGCAGATTCCCCAAGGTGCTGAGGAGTGGATTGTTCAAGAATAGGGAGCTGAGAGTCCAGGGAGCTCAAAGAAGCTAGGGTTTGCAGGACAGAGTGTCTGCGTTGAGATAGAGCTTCACACGAAGAGAACCTAGGACATCTGCACATGCGTGGGAGGAAACCACCTGAGGTCAGAGAAAGGAACACCTGAAGGCATTTAAGGAAAGAATGCCTGGAACTCACAAAGGAGTGGTGTCTACTACCACTAGCCAGTTGGGAAATAATCTCATAAATCACAGGCATTGGGGGGAGTACTCTGAAAGGATTACAAAGGGCAGGAGAAAACTTTTTGGGGATAAGGGATAATGTTCACTATTTTGATTGTGCTGATGGTCTCTGGGATGTTTGCAAATGTTAAAACTTATCAAATTGAAAACAAATAAAAGCTTATCAAATCATATACTTTTATATGTACGGTTTATTGTCTATAACTATATCTCAAAAAGGCTGTTAAAAAACTTTAAAAAATAGGGGCGCCTGGGTGGCGCAGTCGGTTAAGCGTCCGACTTCAGCCAGGTCAAGATCTCGCGGTCCGTGAGTTCGAGCCCCGCGTCGGGCTCTGGGCTGATGGCTCAGAGCCTGGAGCCTGTTTCTGATTCTGTGTCTCCCTCTCTCTCTGCCCCTCCCCCGTTCATGCTCTGTCTCTCTCTGTCCCAAAAATAAATAAACGTTGAAAAAAAAATTAAAAAACTTTAAAAAATAGACCCTAGAACACAAAAGTACAGTACGTATAATAGTGCATAAGACATCCTCAATAGATACTTATTAGTTTTCTCATATAAATAACTTTATCCAATAGAGCTGAAACTTACATGAGGTAGATGAATTCCTAGAGAAATGTAAATTACAAAATTGACTCAAGAAAAAAGGAGGAAAACTGAATTATCTATATCCTTTAAAGAAATTAAAACAATTTAAGAACTACCTCAAAAAAAAGAAAAAGCACTGTGCCGCCCAAATTTTTATAGGCATATTTTAGCAAATAGTAAAGTGGAATAAATAAAAAAACACAATATAACAAGCTAAGAGTAGAGACACATGTTCAATACTCACTATATATATAAAGCACATTCAACTCAACAATTGAGAAAAAAATCCAATCTTAGTGAAAGTATCATAATTACTTCAACAAGTGATAGATAAAGCAGAAAAAAATCAAGAAGGATAATGCTGACTTAGAATAATTTCAATCCTTAGATAACTATTTCCAGAGAATAGAAATAAAACTTCTTAGCTTATCTTATGATGTTAAAATACCTTGATATGAAATCCAGCACAATCTTAATCTTGAACAATAATCACAAACCTATCAATGTATAAAAAGATAAGTTATGAGGTTTTTTTCAGAAATAAAATATTGATTTAACATCATGTTATATGTATAATAATATATTGTTTAGAGATACGTACATATGCTATAATTAATGCCAAAATGTTGAACACATTCCCTGTAAGATCAGGAACAAGGATATCCAGTATCACGACTTTTATTATATTTTTCCATTTTATGAAAAATATATTTACTATCATGACTATTCAATATTGAACCAGAGATCTTAGCCAGTGTGGTAAGATTTAAAAAAAAAAAAAAAAAGATATTTACAACAACATGGTTGGAGCTAGGGAGTATCATGCAAAGCAAAATAAGTCAGTCAGAGAAAGACAGATACCATAGGATTTCACTCACATGTGGAATTTAAGAAATAAAACAAATGAACATAGTGGGGGGATAAAGAGAGGAAAACCAAGAGACTCTTAACTATAGAGAACAAACAGGTGATTACTAGAGAGGAGGTGGGTGGGATGGATTGGCTAAATAGGTGATGGGGATTAAGGAGGGCACTTGTGTGTATATAAGTGTTGATTCACTCAATTCTACACCTGAAACTAGCATTACACCGTATGTTAATAACTGGAATTTAGATAAAAACTTGGGGGCACCTGGGTGGTTCAGTTAGTTAAGTGTCCAACTTAAGTTTCTGCTCAGGTCACAATCTCGAGGTTCATGGGATGGAGCCCACATTGGGCTCTGCCCTGACAGTGCAGAGACTGCTTGGGATTCTCTGTCTCCCTTTCTTGCTATCTGCTCCTCCCCTGCTTGTGCACACATGCTCTCTCAAAATAAATAAATAAACATTTAAGAAATAAATAAAGACTTGGAGGAAAACACACACACACACACACACACACACACACACACACACCTGAAAAAGAAGCAAATGGAAAAAAGAAAGAAATGGCACAAGAGTCAAAAAGGAAAAAAACAAAACTCTCATTTGCAGATAATAAAATTTCCTGTATGGAAAAATTTAAAAGATTTCTAGATAAACAATTGGACTTAATTAATTTAATAAGTTTTCTGGATTAAAAAATCAACAAATGAGAGTGTATTGCAATTCTAAATAACAGAAACAAATTAGAAAAAAAATTACTTTTAAAGTACTATTTATAATAGCAACAAGACAAAATGCCTAAATACCTAGGAGTAAGTCTTGACAACAGATGTCCAAGTCCTTTATGGGAAAATTAAGAAATTTTATCGAAAGACCTTAAATAACATCTAAATAAAATGGAATGATATATATGATGCTCATGGATTAAAAAATAAAAAACCTCAATATGAAAAGTGAGCACACAAATAGAATGCAAATATATCTAAAAATACTCAACTTTTTAGTAATCTAGGAAATGTAAAATAAAATCACGATGAAATACCATTAAACCTCTACCACATTGACAAACATATGGCTTACTTACATGTCTGCGAGCAATATTGAACTCCAGAATTAGGCTGACACACCCACTCGGGCATGGACCACCACTGGTGGCCTACGTGACAATTAGTTATGTCCTGTGGCTTGGAGATATGGGTGCTTCCTGTGGCCAGCTAGCCCTTAAGAGGAAGAAAGGAGGAAGGTGGGGCTCTGATTGCCCAGTTTCTGCTCCTAAAATCATGCTCAGGTCCTTCCTAGGGTAGAGCATGGGGATAGAGAGGAGTTAGGAGGATTATGTTAATTGACCTCCCTTCAACTAGAAGGAAACTCCAGGAAAGGGAATCAATGTTCCTACTAAAGATAGTTATTTTAGGGGCGCCTGGGTGGCGCAGTCGGTTAAGCGTCCAACTTCAGCCAGGTCACGGTCTCAAGGTCCGTGAGTTCGAGCCCCGCGTCAGGCTCTGGGCTGATGGCTCAGAGCCTGGAGCCTGTTTCTGATTCTGTGTCTCCCTCTGTCTCTGCCCCTCCCCCATTCATGCTCTGTCTCTCTCTGTCCCAAAAATAAATAAACGTTGAAAAAAAAAATTTTTTAAAGATAGTTATTTTGTAGTTAAGGCAAAACAAGTTACTCCCACAATGGTATAGTTATTTTTACAGGGATGGGTAGCCAGCATGTAGAGTAATTTTACAGCAATGTTAGCTTACTTGAGGTCTTACTTGAGGTTTATCAGCACCATAACCAACCACCACCAAGTTCAATAGAACAAAGGCACCAGACTTTAAAGAAACAGTGTATATTCACTTGCACTTTAGAGAAATGTTCTAAATATATAATTTGGCAGTTACTTTTTAAGTTTTTAAAAAGTTTTTTTTAAAACTTTTTTACATAGACATAGACATAAGACATTAGACATAGACATTAGACATAACTAATTTTTAAGTTTAAAAAAAATCTTACTGGGGGAATAATTATCAAAATACATGTGGTATAAAATTCAGAGGGAATAAAGTATGTAAGGTGAAGTCTTTCCTCTGCCTTGGCAATTATTTTTTTAAGAGTTGTTTTTCTAATTACATATCATCAGAAATGTGTTTTGTTTCAATTGCTCTTCCTCTTGATTTGATGAACACAATTTATTTTTGTAGCACAATTAGCAACAAATTTTTGAGCATAATTTGCTTTTAAGGCTTTTGGAATTCAGACTACATAGTAAATTTCTGTTTCTAGTTTCTTTAAGGAGGCTCACCAGCTTATAATTACACCTCAAAAATACACATGAAATAGTCTAACACCTAATGCATTCAATCACATAGTTTCTATACTAAATTGTATTCCAAGTTCTAACTGAGACTATCAGAAATATATCTAATTATCTGCCATTTTACCTCAAAATCCCAGCAGAAACCATCCCTCTTCTCCTTTCAAGCTAATTCTGAGGGAAGAGGGAAGTAAAACATGTGTTTATGGTGGTAGACAGGGTAGTAATGGAACTTCTGGGAGAGTAACAACATTTACTATGGGAACCCCCTGCCAGTTGGGGATTGAGTAATTGGACCACAGTGTCACTGAGAGCACCCCAAGCACTGGAAGACACAGCACTCATGAATCCCACAAGCTGTAATTTTGCTCTGGAGTATATAGCCAGAAGTGGCAATGACTGATACACATGTAAGTATCTTTAACTTGTAGAGACCATAGAAGATATTGACAACCAGTTAATCATATACAAATGGTTTATTTCCTACCTCTTAATTTTAATGGACACAACTCGAAAAGGAAGTATTTTTCATAGTCACTTTTTTTACTTTACTTCAAAGAAGTATGAACATTTCTTTTAGACATTTGCTCTTTGAAATAGTGTTGCTCTTCCATTATTTCTTCTATCTGCTTATTATTTGTTTACATGAAGCTATTGACTTACTTATATTCATTTTATATGCTACTTCTTTACTAAGTTCTCTTATAATTTCTATTAATTTTTCCATTCATTTTTTTTGTCTACCAGATATATAATCAAGTTATCTATAAAGAGAGGTAGATTTTTTGTCTTCTTTCTAACTCTTGTATGATTAAATCCTTTCTCTTGTCTAACTGTATCGGCTAATACCTGTTTCCAATGATAAGTAGTAATGGATGTGATGGTCATCTATGTCTTCGTTCTACTTTCAGTAATGTTTTCCCATTAAGTAAGAAGCTGGCTTATGGGCTGAAGTATCCCTCAATTCCTATTTAATTAAATATATTTAACATGAATGAATGTTAAATTTTATTAAATGCCTTTTTAGGCATTTATGAAGGCAATGAGCTGATTTTTCTCCCTAGCTGTATTAACATGACGAGTCATATTAACTGATGACCTACTATGGAAAAACTCCTATATCCTTGGAAATAGACTTTATAAACATACATTATTTTTATATTTTAAATATAATTAAATACATTATTATATTTTAAATATGTTGTTGGTTCTCTTTGTGAACATTTAAGATTTTTTTTATCTTTCACAAGTGGGATTGGTTTTCTTTCTTTTCCCGTGCTCTAGATTGGATTAAATAGCATTGGGATGATCTTATCTTCTATGGTTTGACAGAATTCAAACCATCTTTTTTTTTTTTAATCAGATTCTTCAGCTCTACCCTAGTTCCACAGCATGTGGGACCCAGAAAAAAAAATTTCAAGCCCTCCTCTCCTATACCTGCTGCCAGTGATACTCACCCATGGATTTTGCACTTTGGAACCATCATAGGATATGGGGATGCTAAATCTTCTAAGAAAGGAGTATAATATTAATACCAAACCTGACAAAGATTACACACACAAAAAATTATAGAACAATCTGACTTATTCTGTGAATATACTAAAAAAAACACCATGTTGCACACTTTAAATAGATGAATTTTATGTTATGTGAGTTATATCTCAATAAAGCTTTTTTTGTTTGTTTGTTTTTAAGAAAAAAGATTACTATAGCATGATTCCTAGATATCTGACTTAGGGGACTGAGTGGTTAGTGGTGCCAGATACTAATACTAGGAGTAGAGAAAGACAAGTAGGCTTGGAAGGAAAGCTACTGAATTCAGCTTCAGACAGGCTGTAAACTGTAAATGAAGCTATAGAAAGGGATAGAGATGGAGACAAGCCCATAAAATTGTAGAATCAAGGACATATTCACTCTCTTGCATATAATCCTGAAATTCTATATGAAAATAAATTGAGTTTCCAAGTTGTTTAAAACTAGCTGAAATTCCCCTTTGCTTTCCATTTTATTGTTAAAAAGATACATGGTTTATCACAAGCCATATTTGATGGAATGTTAATTTGAACTCAGTATAATAGTCATTACCAGATACTAAGAGAATGACAAAGTTTAACTATTTCTAACCTTTACCTGGAAATTAATATTAAAAGAGTCACCTTCTGACATCAGTGAGAGAAAAAAACATCTCTATGAATGGCTTCCCTCTGAAGGCTTATGAAGGTTTGACCTATTTGTAGAAGAATGGTTGTGATTGAATAAGGTGTACATTAATTAAGATGAATGAGTTTAAAATTAAGTCAATTTAAAATTTCAACTCACAATGAGTCTGGCAAACAATGGAGTATAACTTGTTTCATGGAGATGAAGGTTTTGTTGTTTTTGTTGGCTAAGACTTTAAATTGACTTCTCACAAGGAGGCTGCAAACAGATTCTCTAGCAAATTGGCATCCTGGGGAGAGCCAGGTACTTGGAATGTTTCCAATTAGGAGAAGTTAAAGGTTATATAAGCCCAGCTGCCAAATTGACTGCCTAACCTTAACAGCCAGACAGATTTACCTTTGTTTCCTTCCTTCTCCTTATTTGAAACCTGGTCTGGAAATAAAACTCAAAATGCAAACACAAAGTTCTGTGATAGATCAGGTCTGAGAACTAGAAGGGAGCTTGTTATAGTTTAACAGAGGCTGTGGCTCATCCGAGGCTTTGTATCTAAGCACTCATAATCACAGGTAGTCCCGCATTTGGCTTTGGTGTGAACTAATCCAGAGAGAGGGCAAAACCACGTAGTATGCTATACTGTGTCCACAGAACTTTTGTCCGTTATGCTTATTTACATTTCTGAAAGCAGGATTATTTCAGTCTGGAGTTACAGACCCTATTGCCTGTATAAAATCTAATCAGGACCACTGCCATAGATAGTGACCAATTTTAGAAATGATGTTATTCCTGGGGGGAAAAAAGCCTATAATCATCTATTTAATAAGAGTTATTTCTGGGGCACTTGGGTGGGTCAGTCGGTTAAGCGTCCCACCAGCCCAGGTCGTGATCACATGGTACGTGGGTTTGAGCCGCGCGTCAGGCTCTGTGCTGATAGCTCAGAGCCTGGAGCCTGCTTCAGATTCTGTGTCTCACTCTCTCCCGCCCCTCCCCCACTCAGGCTCACTCTCTCTCTCTCTCTCTCTCTCTCTCAAACACAAATAAACATTAAGAAAAAAAAGAGTTATTTCAGCATTTGGGTTCAGAAAATATTCCTAATTCAATTTTCACCTATCTTTACCAGCCTGTTGATCATACTACAGCTATTCATAAATCACAATAGATCCAAATTGTATCCTTTTTAAACAGGAGCTATTTTTTCCAAAAATGATCCTGGTTATTTCTAGGAGTCCCCAAACAAGTTTATTCCCCATATTTATGAACCAATATTTCAGCTTTCATCACTATATGGCACTCTCCATTCATTCATTCACTCATTCATTTGGTTAATCTGTACTGAGTGCTTACTGTGTGAGGGGATAGTGCAGAGTCTTACAGACATCTCCATCCTGGCCCTCTTGGGCATCCAAAGTATTTTTCCTGGAAAGCTCCAGTTATCATTTGTCAACATTCATTGCTGGCAAGCAGCTGGATGAAATTTTTATCGCTGTCTCTGCTGAGGAAGTCCACTGTGTAACACTTGAATCAGAATATACCAAGAATGCTGTCCCTCAGTGTTCCCAAAGCCTCCAATCTTATATGCCAGAACAATGCTGGATTCCATGGGGAGATGGAGAAAATGGCCCTTCTCAATTCTGTGATACTCTTTGACACCTGGACTCTAAATCAGAGCTGCTTCTTGAAAAAAAATTTCCATAACTCTTGGGGCTCAAAACCAGTCCTAGAGGCTGGAGGTCATGTTTTCATCTTCATGGTCTTCGTCATCCCTCTTGCCCACCCCAAACCTAGTTATTGAACTGACACGCACCCACGCATGTCAAATGACAGCAAATACTTCCTAGGTGTTGGTGGTTGTGTTTATATTAGAAGTGCCTGGATCCCAGCTGAAATGGCTTGTTACATTATGTAGCATAATTCAAATGCTTGGCCAGCAATCTAGCAACCACTTAAAGATTTTGCCCAGAGCTACAGCAAAAAAAGAACATGGCAGTTTAGTGAGCTTAGTCCATTCTTCAGCATGCCCAAAGTGCAGGAGGATATGGCCAGATGCTGGTATGGATTGCTTTAATTATTTGGAGGTATATATGAATAGTAGGGACCTACTAGTCTAAAGCTGGGTGTCTAGAGCTAGATGTGTCACTAGGTTGAGAATGGCAACCAATTCTTGTGGGAATTGATAAAAGTTTGGTAGTGTTACCGCTAGAAGATCCCAAGCAAAGTGGGAAATGTGGTCAGAAAAAGAATTCAGTCCTGAAATATCGAGAAATCATGTTGTCAGGGAGAATGCATGCATGGCAACCTATAAGGACAACAAAAGCAAAATAAATAAAACCAACCAACCAAAAACAGACACCAGTCAGAACTGTTACTGAGGGATTTGCTCTGGGAACCTAAGAATAAATCAAATAAAATTCAATCCACACCAAGTCTGACCTGTTTCATGGGCCAGTATCCACTGTCACCTTGCATGTTTTATGAATGGTCTTATTCACAAGTTTCTAAACTGAAAAAGAATCCAACACAGGGCTATGATGTAGCATGTATAACACCTGACACCAGATATTATTTATTACTCGAGTGTGGATCAGGTAGCTCAGATTTGGAATTTCTAGTATTTTTCGGTGTTGTTCCTTCCACCATTTAATTACCACAGAGGGAAATATTTAAAATTATTAAAGTTTTCTACAACTCAAGAACAGGTAAATTTTCAGCCTAGGACTTGAGAAAGCAGCAATCAATTATTGTTTTTACTTTGGGGCACCTGGGTGGCTCAGTCAGTTGAGCATCCAGCTTTGGTCAGGTCATAATCTCATGGTTCGTGGGTTTGAGCCCTACATTGGGCTCTCTGCTGTCTCTCAAAAACGAATCAATGTTTAAAAAAAACTTCCACTTACCAGAGGTAGGTAATTTCCACTTACCAGAGGTAGGCATTGATAAATTTGCCCTGTATCCTTCTTGTCTTTCCCCTATGCATGTACCTCTTCTTTCTAGACTATGGAATCATACTACATAAACTGTTCCACAGTTTGTCTTTCATCACTAAATAATTTAAATTGGATATCTCTGCATGTCAGTAAAGGGCTGTATCCATTTTTAAAGGATAAAAATATATCATATTCCACTATTTTGATGTAACATTATTTATCCAATCCCCATTGATGGACATTTGAATTATTTCCAATCTTTGATTATTACAAATAGTGCTACAGTTAACATCCTTATACATTCTATGTACTTATACAAGCTTTTTTTTTTTTTTAATTTTTTTTAACGTTTATTTATGTTTGAGACAGAGAGAGAGACAGAGCATGAACGGGGGAGGGTCAGAGAGAGGGAGACACAGAATCTGAAACAGGCTCCAGGCTCTGAGCTGTCAGCACAGAGCCCGACGCGGGGCTCGAACTCCCGGACCGCGAGATCATGACCTGAGCCGAAGTCGGCCGCTTAACCGACTGAGCCACCCAGGCACCCGTATACAAGCTTTTTAGGAGATAAATTCCTAGAAATGGAATTGCTTGGTCAGATGGTATATGCATTTACATTTTTGATAAATATCTCCCAAATTACCTCTAAAATGTTTACATCAATTTACACTCCCACCAATGATGACTAAGAGTGCCTGTTTCCCTGCCTGCTCTCCAAACTGTGTATTCAGGCATTGCCTGGTGAAACTAGAGAATGTGTCTCTTGCTTCCAAGATACATGGTGATAAAGGCCTTTCCTTGTGCTCTTATTTTCTTTTCTCTTTACTTTTCACAACTGAGGTTTAGTCCTAAGATAGGAAAAAAAGAATATGCCTATTTGGTTTTCAGGATGTTCCTCAAAGATCCATGAATTCTCCAAGTTGTGAACACCTAGCTTATAAGCATTTACATCTTACAGATAAACCACTCATCTGGATACAAAAGGCAACCACCCTGAGGCAGGAAGATGCTCCCTTTCAGATTCTAGAGATGGAAAAACACATTCTGCATGTCTCCTTACAAACTTCTCATTTATGCAGGCATGCAAGAATCTATGCATTAGTTCCTATTTGTATGCATGCATTCACCCAATATTTACTCTAAGTCTGCTCTGCTCTGGGTACTGTGCTAATGACTGTAGCTATGGGAATGAAATACAGTCTGTGCCTTGGAGAAGACCACAATCTAGCTTAATGACAAGACAAAAGTAAACTATCAGTTGTAATTGAGAGGGGAAGTACTGCTTTCATGTTAGTGCAGGGCGCAGCAGGAGCGATGAGTGGGGTGAGTACACAACTGAAGGTGAGGGCTGTGGAGAAGACAAGGAATATGGTTCTGGGAGGGCCCAGGCAACTATCACATCTAACCCGGTCAGGGAGGAAGTGAGGGAGAGGCTGGGGACTGGGCACCCTGATGGGTAATCTTTGACTAGCAGTTTCATTAACAGCAGAAAGTTACATTTTGTAAATATGGTTTTGCTCTACTCTTAGTTTTTTTAATGAATATTCTTGAATGAAAAAAAAATTTCCACCTTGTCATTGCTGAACAGAGGGAAGCTGGAAAAGATAAGGAGATTATGGTCTCATCTATCAAAACGTGCAAGCGACTCAGTGCCTCTATCCCTGTGGGTTGGCAGCTGCACTGTTTCACCTTGTTGACCTACATGAACCCTGTGGAGATGGGGGGGTATAGGAAGCCAGGAGGGTGAGCGTCAGTCAGCTCTAGAATGAACAGTAATCCCATTTTATGGTATTTATCCTAATTAGGTATGACCTTTATTATAGGTCAGAGGTGTGGACAAATACAGTTATTGATAATTTACAAGAACCAAACTTGGAAACAACCTAAATGTCCACACATAGGAGATACATGATGGTAAGTCCATGAAATGGAATGAGACAGGGCCATTACTGTATTAAATCATAATGTATCATCTTGCATTAAAATCTTAGTTCCAAAAACTATCTGGTAAGGTGGGAAAATATTTATAATAATGTATTAAGTCAAAAAAGGAACATACAAAATAGAGTAACATACAAAATACAAAGTAAACCCACCTTCATAGTGACAATGAATTTTATATATTGTATATGTTTTTCTCTTTGTGCACACACACACATACAGTTGCATTTACATAATACACACAGCTTTGTGTTTATCTTTTCTATCAGTCAGGGTAAGCTAATTTATGTTTCATTAACAACATGAAAATCTCCAGAGCTTACAATAACAAAGTTTATTTCTTCTGATGCTGCCTGTCCATCCCAGGTCACCAAGAAACCCATAAAGATGACAGAGGCTCCATCTTGAGACAAGCTTCTATGATTGCAAAAGCATGAGTGGACTTTTAAAACTTCTGCCCAGAAGTGACTCACATCATTTCTATTCCTGTTTCATTGGCTGAAGGAATATGGCCTCATTGGACTTCAACTAGACAGGGAAGGGCACCAAGTATTTTTGAATAATATTATAGCATACCACATCCATATATCTAAGCATTAAGAGGATGGGGTAGGGATGGGAAAGAAATTCACTTAAACAAATGGTTATCACAGTGTGATGAGAATATAATTTAAAATAGTCTCCATATGCTTTTCAGTATTTCCTAATTTTGTAAACGAACACATATTCTACTTTTTGTTTTCTTTATTTACCTAGGTATACATTACCATATTTTGTAAATAATTGAAACACTATGGAAGTATAGAGTCAGTGAAACTCCACCATCATATCACCTCACTCTAATCCCCAGCCCTTCCAGATGTAATTATTCCCAGAAGTAATCACTGTTTATGGTTTGGTGTATATGCTCCAGACTGTCTTTGTATATGCATTCACAAACATGAATATAAATACACATGATTTGATTTTATGAGAGAAAAAAATTAAAACAGCATGTAAACTGAGCAATATGCATACTATTGTAATAAACCACTTTCTTAAAGAAAATGCATAATTCAACCATACCAGTTCAGGGTCCTTAATAGCTCCATCCCAACTCATGAATTCATCTCTAGGCAATCCATGCTCTGCACTTCTCTGTATTTCTTACCTTCTGGTGGTTTTTTCAGTTGCCTCTGTCTTCCACTGCTGACTTCACTTTGGAACTTCTGTTCTTTCCACATTTTACTTCCTTACTTCCTAACCCTGACTAAGGGCACAGTTCTCATTGTGCCTATTTTCTTGTGATCCTACTGCTGCTAACCAGCACTGCCTGCTCACAGCCCAGGCTCCAGCATCACCAGCCCAGCTGCTCCCCTACTGGGAGAAGTATGTGGGGGGATGTGGGACTTAATTGCTAAGATCATGAATCTCAGCGAGCTATGCTCAAGAAAATGTGGAATAATGACTCTCATGGTGGGGTGTTGGAGTTTGGTGGTTTGGAAAAGCCACCATCATGATTTTAATTTGGAAAATAATATGGAAACCTATTGTTTTTACACTAGAAACTTTAAAGCTTGCAGTTGAGAGTACTATAGTAATGTCAACAATAAGGAACAATAGTCAACAATAGTCAACAACAGGGAAAATTGGGTATATGGTATATAGGAACACTCTGTAACTCTTGGAATTTCCTGTCAATTTAGATTTAAATTAAATTCTGTGAATTTAAAACTATTCTAAAACTAAAAGTTTTTTAAAACAAAAAACTAAAGCTTACAAAATCTTATTGACTGGTGGAGAGACTCAGAAGTCACAGAGACTCCCAATCAGGGATAGTCTCTGAAATTCTGTAGGAAATCCAGATGTATAACCTCAACGCAAATATTACATAGACTAAAAATTCAGAAATAATCAGAAAAGTAATCTATCCTGAAATACACCCCCAAAGACAGAAATTCCAGTTGTGAATTAGCAAAGGAGTGGAATTTAGATTTAGATGATAGGTTTTATAATTTATTATTTATATCCACTTGCTTCCAAAAGATGTATAAAAACTGCTTGTAACGAAACCTCATATCAATGGAACAGTTAAAAATATCGGAGAAAGGCAGAACAGCATTTTTCAAAGTGTGTTTTATAGAATGGGAATAGGTATCACGTGAAAAATAAAGTTCATGTTCAAATAAGCTTGAGACATGTTTTAACAAAATGAAACAATAGTTCCTCTTTTCAGAACTTTGCAGAGCCTTTTATGCTAACGAACATGGTGAATGAACAAAAGGAGTAAGGTATATGCAAGGCTCCCTGATTAGAGCATGCTTTCTGCGATGATGAAAATGTTCTATAATCTGCTAGCCACATTTGACTGTTGAGTACTTAAAAGGTAGCTAGTACAGCTGAGGAACTGAATTTTTTATTTTATTTAATGTAAATTTAAGTAAGCACAAGTGTCTACTAGCTACCATATTGGCTAGCACAGAGTTAGAGCATCCCAAAGTCAACCTTCCAAATAATGCACTCTGGGAAGCATATATAAAGAGCAACCATTTTCAAACTTCTTTTGGTCTCAGGATCTCTTGACACTATTTTTTTTTTTTTTTTAAGATTTGATTTTAAGTAATCTCTACACTCAATGTGGAGCTCGAATTTACAACCCCGAGATCAAGAATCACAGTCCCCACTGACTGAGCCAACCAGGTGCTCCAGGATGTCTTTTAACACTCTTAAAAATCAATGAGGACCCCAAGGAGCTTTTGTTCATGGAAATTATTATTTTTTTTAAAATTTTTTTTTCAACGTTTATTTATTTTTGGGACAGAGAGAGACAGAGCATGAACGGGGGAGGGGCAGAGAGAGAGGGAGACACAGAATCGGAAACAGGCTCCAGGCTCTGAGCCATCAGCCCAGAGCCCGACGCGGGGCTCGAACTCCCGGACCCGCAAGATCGTGACCTGGCTGAAGTCGGACGCTTAACCGACTGCGCTACCCAGGCGCCCGGTTGTTCATGGAAATTAACACTGAAAGATTTAAAAAATATATATGCACTAATTCACTGAAAAATAGCATCAGTTGTTTTCCTTGAAGTGACATTCATCTTCAAGAAAATCACTGCCAAATACCCAAGTCTGAGTAATCACAGTCATCTCATCAGCTGTATATTTGAGTAAAAATGGTTTTCCATGAAAAAGTCGCTGATTCAGCTAGCAGCTCAATGCAACTGTGCTCTGACCATACTTGAACATGCAGCACAAGTGCTCTCAGCCAATTTTCATACCTTTAAGGACTGAAGTTCAATAAAATTGATAACTTTTACTTCATCATTTTTTTTTTTTTTTAGTGCCAGTATATGTATAGCGACAGCCAGTATAGTTCCAGCACACTGACATTGGTGCTAAGACAGTGGCAGTTTTACCTGCTATAAAACTTGTTTTGCACCATTAGTGAAATAGGCAGGTAATCTTAGAATTATTATGAAAAACTTTTTAACTCATGAAGTCCTTCAAAGGGTCACTGGGATGTCAAGGGTCTGCAAACCATGTTTTGAGAAAAGCTGGTATAGAAAAAGAATAAGGTGGGGAAGGATGGGCAGGAGAGGATATAATCCAGGAAACTGGGTCTTTCGTTGAGATTGATGATGATATGGAAATGTTGCAGTTCACAGCAAACAGTCAAGAAAGGATTCTTGAGATACCTTAGATGCAAAAAAAGCGGTTTTATTAAATGATGGGGACAGGACCCGTGGGCAGAAAGAGTTGCACTGAGGTTGTGATGGGTGACTGATAATATACTTTAAGTTGGGAGGGGGCTAGGCCTAGTGTAAGTCTCTAGGAATTTGGAAGCAAGGTTTCCAGGACCTTGAGGGGCTAGCTGTTGTTAGGAAAAGGTCATTTATTACTGTTTAGTAAACTTTAATCATGAGAACTTTCAGATGTATATCAGGGGGCCCTATGCTCGGAGGCTGATTGTTAACATATATCTTCGGAGTTAGAAATAAGGGAAGTTTCTAAAGGAATTTTTATATGTTAAAAGAGACTTAAAGATTCAGGAGGTCAGCATCATGTTAAGCTAAGATTGCCTTTTGCCCTTAGCGAAGTATTAACATGGAGGCAGTTGAGTTCCTAGAGTTCCTCTGCCTGTCTCAAGGACTTGTCAGTGGGATGTACGTTGTAAGGAAGTTTAATTTAATTTTTTCTTTTGTCTTTGTTCTCCACATCAATGAGAAAATGGTGAGTGTCCAAACTGTTTATTATGCACGCTTAGGTTAGAGGGACACGGAGACGTCCAAATAGAATCCATCTTTGGAAGCAGGTAGTTGTAGCAAATAAAAGGAGGTACCAATCATTATATCCCCACAACTGGATTGTCATTAGCTATTCATTTAAGAATAACTAAATAGTATAAATTAGTCAACATAGGGTTCTTAGAGCTAATTCTTCACAGATGACATAAACTGGACAATGAAACAAGTTAGAACACTATTTCCTTAGTGTTGGTCTGCAAAGCAGGGTACTTTAATTTTGTACAGCCCAGAGCTCATTTCAAAATATGACCAAATTCTTTTCACATTCATTCCCGAGTTTCCACTTCTTTACTTCCTCTTTGTCTTATAACTCAGAACAGGATTTATTTTTCCTTCCCACATTAGTAGACTTCCCTTCCATCAGGAATGTCTCTTTGTCTCCACACCACACATGGTTTCTCCCTTCCCTTTCAATGAGAACTTTGGGGCTTACATTTTGAATTATTTCTCCTACTTTTACATCCACCCTCTCCCCTCTCACTTTTGTCCAACAGGCAGACCATAACATGTGATGGGAAATGGGGGACAGAGGTAATTTATTCAGAGGCTGATTTTGCATGCTTCTGACTCTTCCTTCTTTGCACAGCAAAGTTCTCTTGTTACTTAGTGATTCACAGCATTGTTACTTTCAATTAAAAAAAAAAAGCTCCCCTTGGAGAGTTATTGATGATAGGAACTTAATTTAACAATAAAAGAAATAATTTGTGTTCTTACAACATTTTTCCTGAAAGAATTCCAAAGAGCTCTGGAAATACTACCTAGTTCTAATTCCCACAGAAAACACTCTTGTTTTCTGTTTTTAGGTGGAAGGGGAGTTTCCAATACCTTGCTCCCAGTAAGAAGATGGAGTGTCATTCCCAAGGTGGGAGGGCGAAGAAAACCTCTCCCATCCCCCACCACAGGCCTTGCAGCTTCCAGGGGAGTAAACCCCTTTGCACTGGGTGGCTGGTGTAAGGCACCTTCCGATTCCTAACTGCTCCTTCAGGGCTTCTGTTATGCAGCTGACCCATGGATCTTGAAGGGTTAACAGCCTGGGTTGCTGTTTAAAAAAAAGAGAAAGAAAAGACAAAGAAAATGTGCAATTCTGTTAATTTTTTCAAAGTGGGGACTGGAGAGTGTTCAAGAATAAAAAATATTTGCTGAAACAAGATACTAGTGCCTGCTTTAAATCATCAAAAATTAGATCTTTAAAAAACTACGCAAATATGCAATAAACAACATAGGACTCAATTTTATACAATGGCAATAAAAGCTGATCCTACAAACAGAATTATCTATATTAAAAAAAATTAATAGATAAAAAGTGTTGAGATTAAGAATCTGGAAAATAGTTCTCACAGTCTTATGTTGTTTCCTAGATTAAGTCAATGGCAACTTAAAAGACTTATCCCAAGAGGAAAAGTAACTATGAAAGGATAGAAAAGACCAAATGTGGAAATGGAGCTCATTGACTGAGAACACTGAATTTTCTTCAAGGTTCCTACTGAAATTGTCCCAGGAATTGGCTCCACAGAAGGCCATTGGCTGTGTCATAAACATGCCATAAAGACGCACAAATGAATTGTGTCTTTTCACAACATCAGCTTTATCCAGTCATAAAGCAAAGTTGACCACCATTATAAAGCAGGTTCAGGATTCCAAACTCCATGACATTTCACCATGTGATTAAACTTGGCTTCTTACACAGCACACAGAGCAGACCATAAGACAAACCACATAACAAACAAGATAACACAAGGGTGTGGGAAGTAATGAACCAAAACCAAAATCAGTCTGTGGGCGTGCAAGGCCTCAGTCTGGTCCAGGTCAGCTCTTGGCACCTACTTCTTATTAAGTGCAAGCAGTGGAGGATCTCAATTCTATTCGGGAATCCATTGGGCAGAGCCTTTGGTCGTGTCTGAAGAGTCTGACAGTTTGCTGCAAAAATCCTCCCCTTTTTAAAGGGATTTCATTGGTCTTGGGCCCCTGCAGACCTCCACTGCTTCTGCTTGTTATCAGTTCTGGGTGCCAGCTGATGCTGGTCCTGGTCATATCTCTCACCTTTAACTACCTGTGTCATTGCTTGACACAGGCTCCTGCTTGATATGAGAGACTCCATTTTGCTCCCTACAGGCTGGAAAAGTGGGAAACCAGGGAGATTGTGTCTTACTTCAGAGATAACTTTTACTGCATCATTATTTTTCCCTGCAAGTATGTGACAGTGTAGAGTACTGTGACTACCAGTACAGCACCAGGATATAAACATGATTTATGGTAGGGCACCAGCAGTTTTTGCCACTATAAAGCTTGCCTTGGATACTCTGGACTGGCCTGTTCAGTGGGAGAAGGAGTATGAAAGAGGGGATACACAGGGTGTTGCAGTGTCTTTAAATAGCTGCACCTGCCCCATTCAAAGACACATTCTGAAGAATATCCCTTTCTCAGATCTCTGAACATATTTCCTTCCTTCATTTGGCACCTTGAACTGGGACATCATCCTTGGATGTCTCCTGGCCACTGATCTCACAGCTTGTGTTCATCTTAAGCCTTTGGCTTGCCTTTCTCTTGGCATCGCATTAATAACTATTCTCTCATTGCCACACTTGTCTCACTTCGATTTGGCCTTCCATCCAGAGCACAGGCCCCTCTGCTTATGTTCCAGCCTGTGGGCACTCCTCTCAGCTGTTGGCCTGGCCTTGAGGACCTCTAGTGTTTGAGCATAAGCAAAGTGACACCATCTGGAAATGTTCATTAATGCTAATTTGGAAAACTGGGACATTTTGTTGAAAGGAGCCAAATATGACATACTCATGCACATTCATACATTCACTTATTAAGTAATTTAGGCACTGTCTTAGGTACTGGAGAAATAGACATGACCTAGAAAAGGAAGCAACAGATACATGCATGACCTAAATAATCCCAGGGCTCAATGTGGCTTATCTCTGTGTGAGAGGCACAATATTCCGATATTTATTTATGTTTCTCAAAGAATATTAAAGGAGTCCCGATTCAATTCCCCATATTTAGAGATTTTGATTACCCAGAGGCTCTCATATGCTAATCCTCCCAAGCCCTTTCCATGCCTGTTTTTAAAGCACCAGAAAAGACCCAGAATTAGGCCAACCCAAACTGTTCTTTGGCATGTGGCAGGGAGGAAATGGGGAGTGAGGAGCATTGACACAAGAATATTTCATCTTCAGCATACGTATAATCACATCATTACAATGGTAAGTGATATGATCAACCACTGCTACTGGCGTAATGCGCAGTGCCTCAGAAACAGGAAAAGAAACAATTATTTCTGCCTTTTGTCTTTCAGGTAAAACTTTAGGAGACATTTGAGAAGTGACATTTGACTGAGGTTTGGAAAGTTGAATCCAACAGGCGTAAAAGGGGAGGTACGTTCTAGGTAGGAGGACTAACACATATGAAGGCAGCAATATATGCGAAGGGGAGGACTTCAGTCCTTTCCAAAATGCCTATAGTGTAGGGTGGCTGAGCTGCACGAGTGATGGAAAATGAAGATGAAGAGATGGGCAGGTGGTTCAGGCTAAAGAGCTTGACTTTTAAAAAGTATAGATTTTGGCAGCAATTTTGAAAAAAGATTGAAGAAGGGCAAGACTGCAGGCAAGGAGCTTATTAGGATGTTATTTCAGTAATCTAAGTGTCCTTTGATGAGGGTCTGAAACAGGAGTACTGGATAAGGAAATGAGGTAATTGGTCCAAAAGACATTTAAAAGGCACAGAAGTATTAAAAAAAATTTTTTTTTTAATTTTTAGAAGGCACAGAAGGAACAGAACTCCATAACCCATTGTATAATTATAGCAAAGGAGAGGGAAGAGTCAAGGATGTCTGTCTGGTTTCAGCCTGGGGACGCAGGATGAATTTTGATGCTATTGAATATCATAGCTACAATAGATTGTGCAAGGGTGAGAGGAAATAAATGTTTGAGCACCCATGAAACAACAAGCTGGTGGAGATGGCTGTACATGTAGTGCTTGAAAGACTTCTGAGCTATGGAGCGTATTGGCCAACTGACATCTCTCTAACACTATCCTGTCATGATGAGTGACAGCCTTAATTCTGAAAGTCTCCAGTAAAGGGATTTTACAATCGGTCTTGTATCCACCACTTCTTTATTAGCTCTACATTTTCCCCAGTCATTCTTCATGACCCTAAATTTGTCATGCAGCAGTTAAAACCCACGTATTTTCTTGCTCAGAAGAGGAAGAGCACATCTTAATCTCTTCTGTCTGGAAGAAATTCTTTCGGTGGAACGACTAATGGCGCAGTCAGCCTCCAATCATGTTTATTTCCCAGCGTATGCAAATTCCTAGTTTTCTGCTTCAGATGTTACAGGCAGTTGGCAGTTACTCTGTTGACCAACAGATCTAGTCTAAAAACAAAAAAATTGTTAGAACTGAAAGGATATGAGAAATTACTGACTCAAATCTCCATATTTTACAGTTCAAGGTAACCTTAAACTATTTAGGTTGTCTTTTACTCTTACAAAAAGGATGTGTTCCTCAATTCTTAACGTATCTGTGGTTTTACTGGAACATCTCCAAGTTTTCTTCATTCCTCTCTAACTTTGAAACTTGGAGCTTGTGCTAATGAACGGTATTAACCTACCACAAAATAGAATGACTAAAATTTACCTCCTAGTTCCTGTTGTGCATTCAAGCATCTTTTCTTTTTAAAAACTTTATTGCAAAAACAATAAACATAAATGTAAACATAAATTCAGAACAGAAGTCGCCCACAATTCTGGCACATAGTTAAATCAATGTTTTAATTTGTCTATATTATATTTCAGTCCTTTTTCAAATATACGTTAAATTTTTATCTATTTTTGTGATATAAAACAATTTTATATTCTACATTTTATATTTTCACTTAACATTATGCCATGTACATATTCCCATTTAACTGCAATTTCACCACTATCTTATACCCTCCTTCTCTAACATTATAGGGTAAGTCCTGCCATCATGCAGCAGATAGATGCCAATAAACATATATATGGATTTTTTGTTGATGTTGGGATTATAGCTATAAACGTTTCACTGAAACTTGCTTGTTTTAAACCACACTTAGTACTGCTTAACCACACTTATTATTTTTAATAGCTTAATATCATTCCATAGTAGGGATATAGCAGAATGAATTCAAATTGTCTCCCATTTTTTCTTTCCCACTAACAATAAATGCAACAGACAGGGGTGCCTGGCTGGCTCAGTCGGTAGAGCATGGGACTCTTGATCTCTGGATTGTAAGTTTGAGTCCCACATTGGATGTAGTGATTACTTAAAGATAAAAGCTTTAAAAAATGCAATAAATATTTTGGCATATATTTCACTGCTTTTCTGAGGGACTAATAGTCAACTTGTAGTTGCTAGAAAAGTATACTGGCCAGCAGTATTGGCTTTAGACTGGTGTCCCATACTAGAAGGCAATGCTCTGGTCCTTCTCCAGTTGTGTTCCTCCCTGTGTGGCAAGGAGTCTGTGGCTGAAAGATGTGCCCGATTGTAATCTGTGACCTTCTATTAGACTATTTTGATATCTAAGATGCTGCAATTCCCTACCCAAAAGTATTAATTCTAATAACAGAGCTACGTGGCTCATTTTCCTATGTCCATCCACTTGAGGGTAACTTATGCCACCATTGCAAACACCCATAGGCCTGAGGGGTAACCAAGGGGCTGAAGGTATAAACAGAGCTTGGTTGTGCCAGCAAGGTATCCATATACGTATGTAAGACTCCTCTTGGTGAGGGATCAGGCTGTAGGTAGGAAGAAAATGGAGTGAGTCATGAGCCACAGGTTGAAGGTGGGAGGCTACCTTCCCTATGCTACAGTGGTCTGACTTAGAACTCCAACGAAGGCAACATTTTTACATCTAAACCGGTTCTTCTAGGTTGTCATGAAGGCATATTTGTCAAAGTATGGTGAGAGAACATATTTTATTTAATGATTTTTTTAGCTTGTTTTTTTTTTTCACTTTTAAGTATTTCAACATCTGGTATAAAAGCTTCCACTTACACTGTTGCTCAGGACCTGAGAATGTTAGAGGCAGGCCTATTGGTGTCTGTTTTGGTTGTTGTCTTGTTCTGATTGGTAGGCATTTGTACCATATTGGCTGTTAAATATTTTAAATATCACCCTTGCTTAGCTGCAATTTTATTTCTGCAGCATAGATTCCACAGGGTAGGACTGATTGGTAAAAGGATTTGTTTAATTCTAATTTTAATTAGTATTATCATATGCCATATTTTATCATTCACATTTAATGTCTTTAAGATCAGGATGCAACCAATAATCAAAGAGAAGAAAGTATTGTATCATTGTTCAACTGGCAGTATTCTCTTCCTTTGATAAAATAATGGTACATCTTTGCTATAGACTGAATGTTTGTGTCCATTCAAAATTCATATGTTGAAATATAATTTCCATCATGATAGTATTAGGAAGTGGTGCCTTCGGGAGGTTATTAGGTCATGAGGCTGGAACCTTCATGAATGGGACTTGTGCCCTTGTAAAGAGACCCCAGAGAGTTTTCGTATCCCTCCTGTCATGTGAGGGTACAGAAACAGGGAACAGGCTCTTACCAGACACCTCATCTACAGCACCTAGTCTTGGAATTCCCCGTTCCCAAGCAGAGAAATGAATGTTGTTCAAGCCACCCAGTCTATGGGATTTTTGTTATAGCAGCCTAAATTGACTAGACAGTCTTACAATTGCTATCTTAGATTTGATGAAATACAGTATTGTCCTACTGTAGCAGTTCCCATACCCACTATCACTGTAGGAGAGTTCCTGTCTTTTGGCCTGCAGCAGGTGGTATCACTCTTTTTAAAACTTTTTGTCAATCTTTTGAGTAAAAAATATATAACTCTTGCTTTAACTTGGATTTCCCTACTTACTAGTGATGTTGAGATTTTTTTTTCTTTTTTTTAAATTTTTTTTTTCAACGTTTATTTATTTTTGGGACAGAGAGAGACAGAGCATGAACGGGGGAGGGGCAGAGAGAGAGGGAGACACAGAATCAGAAACAGGCTCCAGGCTCTGAGCCATCAGCCCAGAGCCGGACGCGGGGCTCGAACTCACGGACCGCGAGATCGTGACCTGGCTGAAGTCGGACGCTTAACCGACTGCGCCACCCAGGCGCCCCGTGATGGTGAGATTTTTAAAAACATACTTATTATTTATCTTTTTGTAAATTAGTTATATACTTTTTCTATTTTTAAATTGTGTTTTCTGTGTTTGTTACCAATTTATAGATATTATATTATAGACATTAAACTTTGATCTGTCATTCTATTGTAAACAGAAATTATATAGTGTAGAAATGCGATGCAAGGGAATGGTTGGTGAGTCACCCCACAGTGCTGGGGGCCTTGATGTTCAAACCAGTCATTCTTTGACATCTTCCCTCCTGGCTTCCCATGGAAAATCAGGAATTCTACATGAACTGTGGGAGATGTGATCCAGTGACTAATGAAATCAGAGGCCTTGGTTCCCCGACCCCTGCTAAGGTTAGATGGGGAGAAACAGAATCCAACAATGTATAAAACATATTATACACCCTTACTAGATGGGATTTATCCCATGTATCCAAGTTGATTCAATATAAAAAATTAATGTAATACTCACATTAATAAAGGACGAAGGATGAAACCACATGATCAATCATCTCAAAAGCTTCAGTGAAGCATTTGGCAAAATCCAACCCCCTTTAATAATTTAAAAAACTCAACAAACTAGAAATAGAAGGAAACTTCCACAAACTGATAAGGGGCATCTGTAAAAACCCACAACTAACCTCATATGTAATAGTGAAAGGCAGGATTCTTTCCCCCCAAGATCAAGAACAAAATAATGATGTCCATTCTCACCGGTTCTATTCAACATCATACCTGAGCTTCTCATTAGGGCAATTAGGCAAGAAAAAGTAATAAAAAGTATCCAGATTGAAAATGAGGAAGTGAAACTATCTCCATTTTCAGATGACATGATGTTATATATAGAAAATCCTAAGGAAACCACTAAAAAACTATTAGAAATAATAAACAAGTTTAGCAAGCTTGCAAGATACAAGATAAATTTTTATAAATCAATTGTATTTTTATACATTAGCAATGAAAAATCTGAAAGTGAAATTAAGAAAACCATTCCTTTAACAGTTGCATCAAAAGGAATAAAATACTTAGGAATAAATTGAACAAAAGAAGTGTAAAACTTGCACAGTAAAAACTACCAAACACTGTCAAAAGAAAGACCTAAATAAATAGAAAGACATTCCATGTTCATGGACCAGAAAACTTAATATAGTAAATTGGGCAATACTCCTCAAATTGACTTACAGATTCTAAATGTAAGAGCTATACCTATAAAACCCTTAAAAACAAAACATAAGAGTAAATCTTTATAACTTTGAATTAGGCAGTGGTTTTTTTTTACATATGATACTAAAAGTACAATTTTTGTGCCTCAAAGGACACAATCAAGAAAAAAAATAGAATGGGAGAAAAAATGTGCAAATCCTATATTGATAAGGGACTAGTACCTAGGATATATAACAAGTTTTTACAACTCAACAATATAAAAGTAAATAACTCTACTTTAAGATGGGCAAAGGATTGAGGGGGGCCTAGGTGGCTCAGCCAGTTAAGCCTTAGACTCTTGATTTTGGTTCAGGTCGTGATCTCACAATTTGTGAGATCAAGCTCTGCATTGGGCTCTGTGCTAACAGTGAAGAGTCTGCTTGGGATTCTTTCTCTCCCTCTCTCTTTCTCTGCCCCTCCCCCACTCGTGCTTGCATGCTCTCTTTCTCTCAAAATAAATAAACTCTAAAAGAGAACATTAAAAAAATAAATAAAATGGGCAAAGGACTGAATACACATTTCTTCAAAGAAGATTTAAGAATAACCAATAAGCACACAAAGCAATGCTCAACATCATTAGTTATGAACCAGAAATGCAAATCAAAACCACAATAAGATATCACTTCACACCCACTAGGGTGG
The DNA here is from genome assembly GCF_028749965.1 of Puma concolor. Classification (NCBI taxonomy): domain Eukaryota; kingdom Metazoa; phylum Chordata; class Mammalia; order Carnivora; family Felidae; genus Puma; species Puma concolor. The sequence goes on from NC_141674.1 coordinate 184,584,735, forward strand.
CTGTAATAAAAATAAATGGGAAGTAAGATAAGGGTGTGGAGAAATTGAAACTCATATATTGCTGATGGAATGTTTGGCAGTTCCTCAAAAAATAAATCTAGAGTTACCCAGAAATTTCAGCAATTCCACTTGTACGTATAAACACAAGAAAACTGAAACACAAGTCCATAAAAATATCTGTATACAGTGTTCATAGCAGCATTATTCATAACAGCTCAAAAGTAGAAACAACTCAAATGTCATCAACTGATGAATGGATAAACAAAATGTGGTATATCCATACAATCAAGTTGTTATTTGGCTATAAAAAGGAATGAAGTAATGATACATGAAAAAACATGGAAAAACCTTGAACACTTTATGCTGAGAAGCCTGTCACAAAGGACATACATTGAATTATTTCATTTATACGGAATGTCCAAAATAGACAAACTCATAATGATAGGAAGTAGGTAAGTGGTTGCCAGGGAAGGCGAGAAGGAGCGGATGGAGAATGACTGTTAATGTATATGGGGTTTCTTGTTCGGGTTATGCAAATTTACCAGAATTAGATAGTGGTGCTTGTTACAGAACTTTTTGAAATCACTAACAATGATTGAATTTTATACCTTAAAAGAGTGAATTTTATGGTATATCAATTATATTTCAATAGATCTGTTATTCAAAAAAAAGTGGCTGCTGGTTTTGGACCACAGACCATAGTTTACCAACCCCCTGTTGCATACAAATATTTACTGTCATAGAAGAAATTACCATGCTATGGTAATTAAGATTATGAACTCTAGAGTCACCTGAGTTTGAATCCCAGATCTGCCACTAGTTATTGTGTATTGCTGGGGGGTTATAATAACATCTATCTTCTAGGTAGGGTGAAATGGGTTGATACATGGAAAGCACTCACAGCAGTGCCTGGCACAGAAGAAGTATTCAGTGGGTATGGGCTATTTTTATTATTCACTCTGATTAAAAAGTAGGTCGACTAATTCGATAAGATGATTTTTGGGGCGCCTGGGTGGCGCAGTCGGTTAAGCGTCCGACTTCAGCCAGGTCACGATCTCGCGGTCCGTGAGTTCGAGCCCCGCGTCGGGCTCTGGGCTGATGGCTCAGAGCCTGGAGCCTGTTTCCGATTCTGTGTCTCTCTCTCTCTCTGCCCCTCCCCCGTTCATGTTCTGTCTCTCTCTGTCCCAAAAATAAATAAACGTTGAAAAAAAAATTTTTTTAAAAAAAGTAGGTCGACTAATTCGATAAGATGATTTTTATTTGGTGCTCTGGTCAGAACCAGCAGCTTAATAAGAATGTCCTCTGTTCCCCATCCAGGTCACTATCAGATCATGAGGCTGGCAGCCGGAAAAATGAGGATGGATCATTAATATACACTAGAAAATATGTTCTTATCTCTAGGAAATATCGTTAGCACCCTGAAGGGCTTTTCTTTTTCCATATCTAAAATATATTGTGGGAAATTAATTAGTTTTCTCTAATTTCTAGTGTCAGCTGTGACATCACAAAGCAAACTCCCAGATGGTACCAACTGAACCCTTTATCAGCTTTGTTAGCACTGATGCCAAAATGAAACTGGCCCAGCAGCCCCATCAAAATTTACATGCTAATGGGTAGACCCTTGTGAATGAAGTTAAGCAGAAAATGAATCATTAGGCAACATTCCTCTAGCAAAATCATCCTAGATTTTAAGTAATAATGAAACAGCAAGGAGTAAACTCAAGACTGAAAAAGAATGTAAAATAGAAACATGGCATGCACTTAGAAATGGAGAAATCATTTCTAAAAAAACAAGAAGTTCAAAGGGAAATTATAAACACAAATTAGCTTTCTTTCCTTTTAGTTGAAAATTGAGATTTTCAGGAAAAGTTAACATTTTAAGGCAAATTTAGTTTTCACTTAAAGAGCAAGACAGAATTCCAGTGGTTTTAGTCTTTTGTCTTCTGTGGAAAGCCTACTGCTAAGTATTCAGTTTGTCATTGTTATTACTAAGATGTTTGATCCATACACTCCTTTTGTTCATTCTGTGGCTCTTAACCATCTGTCATGTTTTCTGGAAAGCATCATAAACACATTTAGGTTAAACCATATGGTCATGAAACCTGTCATCCTATTATAATGAAAGTCTGGTTGGTTCTTTTTCTTGTGTTTGTTTGTTTTTAACAGAAATGCACTTGACCATTCTTCTTTAAAAGCATCATCCTAATCCTGGAACCAAACTTCAGTCTGATAATAAATCAACTCTGAGTCTACAGCAACTTAAAGTAAACAACCTGAATAACAGATGTTTTGAAATGGCCAAATTTTCTCATCAATTTTACTCAAATACTATGTGAAATGGCTTTGGGGCCTTCATTATATTGGCCTCCTCAGTTTTTACTTCCGCACCTCCAATGCTTTTTCCTTCAATCATCCTAAACTACCCACTCTTTACGTTTGTCATCATCAAAACTGTGCCACCTCTGAAAGCCTTACCTCAGGCATCCCATGTTTAGCTCATCACCTCTGATGCTACAACTCAGCAATTCTTCCATCTTGCCAAGACCTTCAGTTCAGTGACTCTACCCCTTGTTCATTCTCCATAACCTCCCTCATGACTTCACTTCCTTCCTTACCCAGTTTAGAATCCATGATCCATATAACCATATCTATTGAAATCACCATAGTTCCATAGCTCCCTTGACTCGCCTCGCAAAACTCTATCCCTTTTTAAATCCTACTATGTACTTATTCTATGCCTGTACCCAGACATCTGATGAAAAACCCATCAGGATGACTGGTATCATTTAAATTAATGGTCATAAATCTCAAATATACTAAGCCCTAATCAGCAATCTTCCTTTGCTGCTCCAAAATGTTCCTTCCAAAATTACTTTCCATCGCTTCCCAGACCTTCTTCCTGCTCTCTTCCAGACACTCCCTCAGCATCAGTATGATAAAACATGTCCTATCTTAAAAAAACAATACCCTCTCCGGTCTCCAGAGTTCCTTCAACTACTGCCTTGTTTTTCTTTTTCCCTTCAGCTTCTCTGCTTTCTTTATCTCCTCATCCTATCCTCTGGATTGTTGCCCCCACCACTCTGATGCATCTGCTCTTACAAAGATCACTAATAAATTTTATGTTGCCAAACCCAACGTCACTCTGTCATGTCGTATTTGAGTTCCCAGAAGTGATTGAGACCATAGATACAACTGAAGCTCCTTTTTCCATGACATTCTTTTCCAGGTTTTAGAGATACCTTGTTCTCTTGCATTTCCTCCTTCCTCACTGGCCATTCCTTTTTGATGTTCTCTGCTAGGTCCTCTCCTCTTTCTGACCTCTAAATGTTGGTGTGCCCAGGGTTCAGTGTCCTTCTCTCTCCCTAGTACTCCCAAGGCAATCTCCCATGGTCATCTATAATTTCACATGACCCAAGCCCCAGCCTCTCTGCCAAACTCTAGACTATTTACTTGACATCAAACCATCAGTAAGGTCAGCCAACTCTACTTTCAAGAATACTCCAAAATTTCCTCATTCTCTCCATTTCCCTTGTTGCCATACCATTCCAAGCCACCATGTTTACTTGTCTATTCTATTGCAGTGGCCACTGAACTGATCACTAGGGTTCCTCTCTTTCTTCCTTACAGCAGCTAGAATGATCTTTTAAAAACAAAATAGGACCACAGCCATTTTTCTCCTTAAATTTCTTCAGTGGATTTTTATCACATTCAGAATAAAATAGAAACTACTTCTTCTGGCTCATAAAATTTAATAAGATCTGGCTCCAGATTGCTGTTGAGCTCATCTCCTACCCTACAAGTCTGTAGCCACACTGGCCCCATTTCTGCTCCTGGAACATACCACATTCACTCCTGCCTTTGGGTGTTGGCACTGACTGTTCTCTTTCCTCTGGTCTTTATAGGGTTGGCAACTTGTCATTAAGATCTGAGCTTAGATGTTTGTAAATCTTAGGAATCCCGACTATAAGAAATATGAGTTATTCAAGTTCTCAAACTTGCTGGGTGCTTTCAACTGAATATAAACATGGGTAAGTTTTTTTTTACTCCAAGTACCACTTCACTTCACTATTTTTTCCTTGAAAATTATAAAATCCTTCTAGAATTTAAGTTTGCTTCATTAAATCGTCATTTATCTTTGTGGTGGTAGCCACAAAGATTAAAAAAAAAAAGTATCCTAGAAATTGTGTCTACCAATGCCTAGAGAACATGAGAGAACATGAGACAATAGTGCTTTGTTGCCAGATCTTGCGATGTGACTGTGGGCCAAGTGCCCCATCGTCGTGAACAGGATTCCCCCACCTGGACGTAGATACGATCATACCCTGCTGAAGACAAGGAATGTATATCTGCATACATGCATTCGTGTATTTAATAACAAAAGAATTAAGTGTCTCAATTCTGCACAGTACTTTTCTCCTCTCCACTCACTTGCATGTGCTCTTTTCTGGAAAAACACACAATCAGGGACCATGTTGTCAATATTGCTTCTGAAATTCTTTTTCTTTTTTTTACAATTTATTTTAATAGTTTATTTTTGAGAGAGAGAGAGAAAGGGCATGAGAGAGGACAGGGGAGAGGCAGAGAGAGAGGGAGACACAGAATCCAAAGCAGGCTCCAGGCTCTGAGTGGTTAGCACAGAGCTCGACATGGGGCTCAAACTCCTGAGCCATGACATGAGGTCATGACCTGAGCCAAAGTTGGTTGCTTAACCGACTGAGCCACCCAGGCACCCCTGAAATTCTTTTTCTTAAACTTGTAAGTGCTCTTTAACAGGTATACATATTTGAGCCTGTTTATGCAATTCCTGTGAAAAAAGAGTTAAAAATATGGCTGGCTTCACAAATAACAAATCGATGAAGAAATGATTCAGCAAAAATGGTGAGGAGGCAGATGAGTTGTGAGGTGGCAGAGCACCGGCACTAAGGACAGGGTGGTCGCATGCTGGGCTTGGTGGGACGTTTGGTGGTACCCCTGGCCTAGTAAATGCTAATACAGTAAATGCTAGTAGCAGTTTACTCCCACCCACAGTTACTGTGCCAGTCCCAGAGCTCATGTTTCCAATCACCCCCTGGAGTGCTTGAAAATTAATGAATGGCACAGCCATTATCTTTGCTGCTTTATATTTTACAGCAAATGTATCTTCAGTATGATATTTGCCAGAGACAATTCATAGAGCACTTTGACCCACAACATTTTTTATGTTACGTTAATAGCTTTTTAGTTGAATGCCTTTGTGCCTTGCAAGCTAATTCTGGAACACATGAAATGTGTTCAGTGAGGGGCAGATGTACCAGGATCTAAACCTGCTGAATGGAATTAGAAGGATCCTTTGACAAGCGGTTTGGAGACAAAGTGCACCAGCAACGTTCAACAATACAGCTACTGTAGCAGAAGCCATCGGCTTCTTTCTGCTTGCTTATGACAGCACAGGTGAAATTAGGGGATCCCTATGTTTTTCTTGAATTTAGGATGTCAAGTAAACAATTTCTTTAGCAAGACTGGGAAGAAGTTATTCTAGGAAGATGCTATGCTCTGGAAGGACATTGTGATAGATCCAGTGAGATAAATAGCTTCCCAAATAGTTCCCAGTGATTACTGCCTCTTGGTAGTCAGACCCTTTGGTCCCTTGAACATGGAACAAACTTAGTGATTTGCTTCTTATGAATAAAATATTATGGAAAAAATAACGAAATTTCACTTCAATATTCAGTTTAAAAGCTGTCACTTCTGGGGCACCTGGGTGGCTCAGTCGTTAAGCGTCTGACTGTTGATTTAGGCTCAGGTCATGATCCCACGGTTTGTGAGTGCCGACAGTGCAGAGCCTGCTTGGGATTCTCTCTCTCTCTCTCTCTCTCTCTCTCTCTCCTTCTCTCCCTGTCCCTCCCCATCTTGTTCTCTCTCCCTCTCAAAAAAGAAAAAAATAAATAAAACTTTAAAAAGCCATCACTTCTGTCTTACACTTTCTCCTTCTGGCTTTTTTCAGCTTGCTAGCTCTAGTGAGGTAAGCTACCAGGTTGGGACCTGGCCCTGTTGGGAATGGAAAAATTTGGCATGGAATTGAAGGCAGTGAACAGCCATCAAGAAACAAAAGCCCTCAGTCCAACAACCCATGAGGAATCTACCAACAACCATATGAGTGAGTTAGAAATGGATCTTTCCCCGGCTAACACCAAGATTACAACCCATGAGGGGCCCTGCGACAGAAGACTGCCTGGACTCCTGACTCTCAGACACTGTGAGATAATACACATTTGTTGTTTTAAGTCACTAAGTTTTGGGGTAATTTGTTTCACGGCATTAGATAACTAATATAGACACTCAGCTCTCAACTACATGAAGTACCTACCTGTGGTATGACTCACGCTTCACAGTCATCCAGAATGAAAAGCACCAACATTTGTATATTTGAATAAGGAGTGAGACATTGCAAAGTACAAAACCTCCCTAAACATCTCTAGCAGTAACAACCCCAACCATCACAAAGCATTATTGCCAGGATGGCATAAAAGAAAGAACATCTACAGGCACAGGTTGTACATTCAGATCATCACTTATACAAATTTGAGCAAATTATATAATTTCTCTGGAATTCAGTTTCTTCATGATGGGATTGGGCTAGACCGTAAGAACTGCTAGCACTCCAGAACACTGTGCTTTGAGGAACTCCAGAGGGCCCCACCCCAGAGTCTCTTTCTCTTCAGCTGGAAACGGCATCCCTGGGAATTTGTTCCTTAATGCTTCTAAGGACTGTCCCTGAAATTATTACTTAATGGGAGGGATTCTGAATGTGAGAAAGAGAGAAAATTCTATTGACACCTCTGAGATAGTGCAGCGAGGTGGGGCCTTGTATTGCAATGAAGCAGTTGAAGGGTAATGGTGGCAGCCACAAAGATAAGTCTGGTTGATTTCACAATTTTGAGGACCTAGTAGACTTCCCCCTTTCTGAGATATGTGATTTACACAGTCACATTGCCCCTCTCACCGTGAGTGCCTTAGGAATCTAGAGCGAGCTCCCATTCAGTCAGAGCCACTGTATTAAATCTTATGGTTCCCATATTTGTGCTCTTTTTCTGTCCTAATTTTTCTACTTCCAGTTTATCACGTGTCCTTTGTTGCAGGCCAGCTCAGATCCTTTGCCAAAAAAATTGGAAGCACAAATAAATATAATAAACACGATTATACATATTTAATTTTTCCCCCTCTAACTGAGTTGGTATAAACAGACATAGCAAATCTGGAAATACACTTCTATCTTGATTGTTAATTTTCAAAATTTAAGGACAATTTGGCTTCGGTGGCAACCAAGATTTAAGTTAGCGGAATAATTGGTAAAATGACCATAAACTGGAAAAATTAAAGACAAACACAAATTGTAACAATATTTGTACCGTTTTTATTTGTAAAAATAACCATCTGAATGCATTTCCATAGTATATTACAGTTAAGTACTTCATTACATTATTAGCATTCAGTAGTTGAAAAAGTATTAAACTGTGCTTGAAAAGATTCAGATTGGTTCAAAGTCATTCACTGAACTAAAAGTCATTGTCTTCATTTTTACAGTCATGACATTTACCAGAGTCATTCAACTCCAATTTACATTAAGAAAACATTACAGACAAAATCCCACTGAAATCATCAAACAGTATTTTATGCGATTACAAATATGTTATGCAAAATATAACACTGGCACCAGATTTGTATCATCGTGCTTTGCAAAGATATATTGCACATGCTAAAGCATAAAATATGTAGACGAAACTACCAAACAAAAGATATTTGCATTGAATTTTTAGATCACTGCATAAGAAACGCATAAAATTACATTTTTACACACACTCAGATTGTCACTATCTTAAAACGCTTTTCCCCTAGAACATTGACCTATGGTTTACAGTTTTGTAAGAAGAAAGCATTTCAGCACTGCAAAATTCAACATAATTCCCATAGAAAACTTCGGCATTTTCATTTCAAAGCAGGTAAAGGGGAAATAGGAAAAAAAGACACTTTATACATTCAAAGAAAGGCTGAAATGAAAACTCACTGGTATTATATTGCTCCGATAACACTCAAACGAAAAAAATACAAAACATTTCACAGAACATTTTCAGAATATACAAATATAAAAAGGCACTCTAACTTCATATTACAAGACAAAAAAGGGGGTGAGTTCTTCAACCAATGCAACAGATAAGCAAACCAAGTTGCTCAACAGTACAAAGAATAACGAGTGCAGCAAATCCATTTGATGTTCTTATTCTAATCTTATAATAAAATAAAAAATCAAGCAGCTGTTTACTGCCTAAAGTACCAAAACATACTATGGTGCCCTTTTAGTAGTGATAAATAGAAATCCCCTGAGCTTTTTATTGTAGAATCATAGCAGATTTTAGGCAATTTGGAGATAGTAATGTATTTACCAAGGATAGGCAGACACGGCGAATAGGTTAAGTGCAATGAAACATGATCCCTGTGGCTGTGGTTAAAATACAGTCCAAAAACAACACATTTAGGTAAAAGCGCTAAACAGCTAAGACTCAGTTAAAAGCATAATTTTTTTTTTTTCTTAGAAAGCTATGCTGCAAATCTAGTTTTATTTCTACGAGATGTACTTGAAACACACAGAACTCAGAGTTTTAAAAGTCATTTCCTAAACAAAAAAATTTGGTCTTGGGGAATGGAGAAACTGAGAGTGTGGGAGAGAGATCTGATTCAATGAACAATTCAGAGTGAGCATGATTTCATTTTGTTCCTTTGTCCTCCCTCTATCAGTGAGAGAGGGGAGAAGTCAAAATGCAGCTACATGGAGAGAAATGTCCATGGCCGCCACCGCTTTGCTGCAACCTTCCTTGTATCTCTAGGCTACTCTGCAGGAAAAATGTGAACGCTGCTTCACCCACTAAAAGCAGGCATTTCCTTTCCTGCTTTAAATGCCAATGGAGCAAGATTTCCATTCACTTCTAGAAAAGACACCACAGTATACCGTGCTTTTTTTTTTAGCATTGGATCTCCCTTACTTTCAGTGTTTTGGTAAAGACAAGGTCATTATTGCTTATTAGCAATTTATCTACTTTTTAAAAATTCATCTTCCCTAAACAAACAAAAAGGACAGAGGAAGGAGGGGAGCACAACACCAAGAATTTAAAAAACAATGTTGGTGGTGTCAAAAATCATCAGTGGAATTAATATCAATTCTAGAAGTCCTTTGAACAAGTTCTCATCTGCGAAGAACTCAACGTGAGTTTTTAATTAAATCCAGAATATTAAAAGATTAAGAGTAAAGTCTTTTACAGTTAGATGAAAAATATAATACGGTATGTGTATTTGATCCAGATATGATAGAACACTGTTTTAAAAATATCTCACACACGCTATAAAAGAGAAATTTCCAGGGTGAAAATGGAACTGATTATAAAACGTCAGAGTCCCGCCCGAATGCAACACGTTTCTCTCCGGTTTCTTCCTCAAGCGGAAAATAGCACTTGAGCTGGTGATTTGTATTTCTTCTCTTGGTACATGGACTCACACACTGGTATCATTTCCCATTCCGTTTGGGGGACCACGTGAGATTTTCAGCGTGTTCAGAATAGTTCCTGCATCTTTCTTTGGGCCACCTTTGTGCATATGATCCACCACCCACCTGAGTTTTCATCTCGCAGAAGAGCTTTAAGGACGGCAGTGTCTCCTAGGCTCTCAACGCTGGCTACAGACTGGGGCTGAGCCCTGGATGTCGCACCCCTCTCCAACCGACGCGGAAGAACCTGAGGGTCGGCTGGCAACCTTAGCAAGGGAAATGCTGGGCTTGGCCCAGGACTGCTGGCTAGCCCAGAGAGGGTTCGGAGGGTTTTTCTGCTTTTTGTTACTCCAAGTCACGCACACAGCAATTAACACAGAGAACAAACAACGGATGTTCCTCGACATTTGTTTCATTTCAAATAAATACAAACACACTTACATCAAAAGTATATGAACATTTTCTCTAGTTTGGTAAAAAAAAAAAAAAAAAAAAGCCTTGGTCAACACAACCTCAGTTACAAATGTTAAGCCATCAACTAGAAATCTGTGTCATAAGAAATATAAAATACAACAAAGACTGTTACACAAAAAGATTACAGTTGAACTCCATAGAAAAGCTACTTCAGTTCTCATTTCCATTTTGAAGGAAAACAATTAAATTCTTCCATTTTAGACTGAAGCATTTTGGTCCTCACGTATAGCTGGTTGATGAACTACAGACATATATATATACACACACACACATATACATCTATGTGTGCGTGTGTAGGTGCATAATGTTTAAAGAGTTTCATTCTTCTTTTTGTACAGCTATTCCAGGTGCAGAACGGGGTCCATTTGACCTAGAAGCTTTGGCAGAGGGAGCAGACGCGGTATTCACTATGTTGATTTGATCATCAAGTAACTATCAGTTGGCTTTAATTTCCACATCACCCATTTCTACTTTCTGCTTTCACCTCCTTTGCTTCCTTCTGTAGTCACACTTCCACTCACTTGGCATGACCTTGACTGAGAAGCTCATTTAACGTTTTACTACTGATAAACAAGGTCGATGGTTCTGATGTTTTTTAAAAAGTTAGCATTCTGATTTAAGGATGAATTAACAAATAAATAAAGGGTAGTTTCATATTAAATTTGCATATGTCTCAAAGTTTTGGTGCAATACAACTTTTCACCTGAACTTTTATTACATAGATTTGGATTCAATCAGTCGGGTGAAAACTACTCACAGACTTGTTACAGGGAGTATTCGGTGCCATATTTGTGTTAAATGAAAAAAGCAACTTCAATTTTCAGTGAATTTTTCCATTCATCTGGCAACTTTGACAAAATCCTTGGAAAGAAGTTCTGGATATTTAAGTGCGTATTATAGAAAAGATATGTGAATAATTGGACTCCCTCAAAAAGATTATTACAGGCATCATTTCTGAAGATGAACACCTTTACCTTTGGCTTCTAGTAAGGAAGTAAACATCAAAGTGAGAAGAGATTTGAGGCAATTCCTATCCATACCTTCCATCCCCTCCCAGGGGACATGAATGTCATACTGATATGCTTCTTAGAACTCACAACTGGGTGAGTATATGAAAAAAAATTCTTTATAGAGAACCGCTCCCTCTCAATTGCATTATGCCAAAAGAAAAAGAATTAAATGCATTTTTTACTTCTTACTTAAAATGAGAGGTAGACTTTCACAGAAGTATCTTAGATCTAAGGAAAACATAAAGATAAATAAAAATTGGCGCCCATCTGTGTGAGTGCTTTGTCCTACAGCCTAGCTGCCCTCTCTGGGTTTGATTAATTCCTTCTCTACAGGCTTCTGGAAGCCCAGGCCCATGATAACACTTGAACACAACATAAACCTGGAAGTCAAATTTCTTTCCCTTCTTCCATTATGGGTGATGAGGGAAAAGCTTCTACAGTCCAAAGTCAAAATGTTTCTGAATCAGAATCATTTTCATTGTACCCGTCCTCTGAGCCTACATTGTTACTGCACAGGCTAACCATACTACCCAGATTGGAGAGGGTCGTCCTGCTCAAATTGTCTTTTTTAAAACAAACGAAGTTGACAGCCGTCATTGTACTGGGAGGAGAAAAAGGCATCATGGTAGCCAAAATGAGGGCCAGGCAGTCAGCCACGTCTTTGTTAGGAGCGCAAGCCAGGGCCGGGGTATGACCTGGGCGTAAATGCAGACAAGGCAGTGGTTAGTCCAGGAAATCCAAAGGCGCCGTGAGCATTCCACAGTACATCTCAAACGACCTCACACGTGGAGATGTATGTTGAGTTAGAAATCATGCCAGGCAAAAAGAGGAGTTACTTCCCATGAGTCATGCTAGGGGTGAGGCTAGAGGGAACTGGGAGGGGGAGACACTTCATGAAGGGTTTTGGGGTTTGTTTTTGTTTTTTCAGTTTACATGACAACAAGCACTATGTTATCCGAAGTTAGGCAGAATTCTAGTCTTCATCTAGTGAACAGAAACACAAGGGGGCAGGGATGGGACACAATTCCACACAAAAAAAACAGCAACAGGACAACCACAAAGGTGTTTCCACTTGAGAGCACACGCACACCATGCGCCTCAGGCCTGGGCCAGAGCACTCTCATTCTGAGAACAATGACTTTCCATCGTAGGTAATCGTGTGTCAGGTTAGGAGAGATACTGAAAATCAGATGTCCGTAAAAGTGACTAATGCAGATTTGTTGCTCTGTATATATTTATATAAAGTCTATACCAATTAACTAGTTCTAGGAAAATGGAATCATTTGAGCAGATCAGACACAGGAAAGCACTGGTTGTTTGTGATTTGAAATTTACTATCAATTAGCAGAAATTTAATAGAATTAAAAAAAATACCAATACCACCAATCAAAGTCCCAAATCCCAACTGTGGAAAAATGACTGTCGAGTCATGTCATTCTCTACCATTTAGACTTGATGTGTCCTATCCAGAAGAGAAAACTATCTCAATACGTGCAACAGGTGCACGGGGAGGTAGATCAATTCTTTGATTTAATTACTATCCCTACCCAGCCTTTATTCTACTGACCTGAAAGGGTTAGCCTATCTTCTCTGTTGGCAAAGTTCCTACCACCTCTCCCTCATTCATTCAGAGGAACTGGCTTAATAAAACCCAACCTTTTGTTGTTTTATCAACGCTTGACCTAATTTCTGCTCCTGCCCTCCTTCCCCCAACAGATTATTCCTCTCTCTAGTACGAAAACCAATAAAAATAGACAGGTATGATTTATGATTGTGCTGCTGTACAAAACTGCCCCAAATTGTTCCCAGGCCTTTGGGATACAGCTAAGCTCTAAGAAAGGCCTCAGTTCCACTAACCCAGGCCTCCCATTCCCGAGGTTACTATTGGCAGGACAAGCCTCAAATGCAGCAGGCTTACCCTGGAGAAAGACAAAACTAATTTACTTTGATCTCTTTTGGTCACTTTGGAGAAAAACTGCATGCCAACCCTAAGATACATAATAGGGATAAGAAGGTGAGGGGGAAGGGGGGGTGGGACAACCAAGGAGATGGAGAAATAGAGAACTTTCTGTGCCTCCTAGATGAGTCAGGTTGGGGAAAGAGCAGGGGGTACATGCTAGGATAAATGGGGCTGCAAAACAAAAACTAATAGGAATTAGCTAATGTCATATGGCTAATGCTTACTTCTGAGAAATAGGCATGGGCTGCTAGTTCCAATACCTGTAATAAGCAGTTAATTGAGTTACATTAATTATAATACTTTATAAATAATAATGCCACAATTAATGCCACATTAAAAATTACATCGTTCATAAATATCCAGAAGTTCGTCTTTTGTTTCCCGCGGTTTATAGGCCTTGTGCTTAAAATGGTAGTTTAACACAATTCTGGTATTCATTAGCTTTCCAAATTTCTTAGGAAGCAGAGTAGAAAGCTTCTGCTAAGAGTTAAGAGTTAGTTCATTTAGAAAAGGAATGTTACATAGATCAGGAGAAGCTTTCAAGCCTAGAAATTAACTAAACAATATACTCATGTTCCCCAAATATCCATACTGAGAATATGAGTTTTGATCTGTTCTTTAAAAAAAAAAAAAGTTTGATCTCAGAATGAACTGAAATACAAAGACCTGGGTTTTTCTTTGAGCCCCTGAGCATGCACTAATGACATGGATAGTCTCTAACTCTTCTGCGTATGCAGTTAGAAGTTTGAATGCCTATTTGAAAGCTTTTCAGTGTGTCTAAAACAGTTTAACCACCACGCTGAGGAGTCAGAGACCAGCTGCTGGCATTACATGCAAAATGGAAGGCACTGGTGGGCTACAGGTAGACTACGTATTTTACAAAGACAGACAGGACAAATTATCCTTGTTTGATTTCTCACACATAGAAACTTCCAAGGGTAGAGAATTCTTACTGCCTTTTTAATGAGCTTCTATCTTTCTCATCTTCCTCTAGCTTCACAGCATAGGTAAGGTACCTGTGGTGATTGCTTACTTTTTCCACTTACCATTTTCATCTATAGCGAGTACACAGGCCCCTTTGGCCAACAACTCCTCAACTACCACCTTCAAGCCATTTCGTGCAGCCACGTGGAGGGGTCTGAAACAAGACAACACCTAAAGTCACCTGTGATGCATATTTGTATGAGAATGTGTCGTTTTGGGTAGCTGAATTGCTAAAAGGAAAAAAAAAATACTTAAGAATCTATAAATAGTACACGAATATTTTTATTTTTTAAAATAAAAATATTTGCCAACTAAATCTTTTCCAGGTGCTAATGATCCAACTGTTCTTCCATGTTGGTCCAGATTTCTCTGCAGATACTACAAATACTCTGCATCTTAAACAACCCTAACAACAGTATATAGGGAGTCAGAAAAAGAACGCAAGCTCTGGCATGTTTTCTAGAAGGTTCTTTACCCCTTGCTTTCTACTCTAGCATTTGAATGACTGTTTCACACTGTCCATCAACATGATTGGTATTAATATCACTCATATATATTTATCTCAAACCTCCTTATTATTACTAGATGCACTAAACAATATTTTGTTGAATTTCGAATACCTTAAAGAATAATGTCAAACCCAGTAAACTCATCTCTGCTATATATTTCTTAAGAAACTTAATGGAAAAAAAATCCTAATACTCCTTTGCCCTAAAATGCATAAGGAATTTCCTAAAATGGAAAACAAATCAGCCTTTCGGTCTTCCATGCTGAGGAGTACACTGAATTGTATTAAAATGCATTTAAGCCAAATTGCTTAGAAACCCTTCAAATGTATTCGAGGAACCTGATTTATAAAACTGTCACTTTCCAGTAAGAATACATAATGGTAGTGTATTATATTATATAATTCTCTGAAGGCATATCAAAATAAAGATTCTAACTAAAAATGTCTAGCTTGGTCAGCATTTGTCAGTATGTGACTGTCAACTTCCTGAAGGAGAGCCAGGACTATGTCTTTCACCACTGTGTTCCTCAGTGCTAGACTGGCACACAGCACACTCTTAATATCTGTTGAATAAACGACTATGAAATGAGTATGAATAAACAGCTATGTCCAAATCCAACTGTAGTAGTCACACTTACGTCTGCAGTGCGTTATTTCTTGCATTAATAAGGCTCTCGTCCTGTATCTTGTCAAGTATTAACAAGGCACATTTTTCATGACCCTAATCAAGAAAAAAAAAATAAGAAGAAACACAAGACAGAGACACAGAAAAGTTCCTGCAAAATTAGTTGATTTTGCTTTAAATTTAAAATGAACATTCTTTGCTTAAAAACATTTTATTAAGGCTATTTTCTGAGTAATTCCTTTTTTTTCCAAAAAGCAAATGGTTAAAGGATGCTAGATTCTCAAAGATTCTGGATAAGGTCTACTAGGACTTGATTAATGGAACTCTAATCTAAAATATTAATATATCTAAGGTAACAGCAGAATTAATGTTCAGAGAACTGAAGGAGATGCTAGTTTAGCAAGGTCAGCTGGTAAACATATAAGTCTGTCAACGTTACTTTTGAAACATATGTCAAGTCCCATCTCCTTCCTCAAGCCCTCAATGACACTGAGTGACCCATCTACTCCTGAAATTTCCATCACATCTATTATCAGTATCACTTATCATTATGTTGCCAAGGAACTCTTTCAGGAAAGTTCATTCTTTTCTTCCTCAACCAGGGGAAGATATCTTTATATCTTATACGAGATGGTTGATAATTTTAAAAAAATTAATTGATAAGTCAGAGACACTTTCATGACTTCAGGCCTATGCCCTGTTAAGGGGTCATAGTTTTTTAAACGCTTGCTATTCAAAGTGCGTCCCACAGACAAGCAACATCAGCTTAACTTGGGAGTTAGAAATGTTGAATCTCAGGCCTCACTTCAGACCTGCATTGTTTTAAACACTTATTTATTTATTTTTTGGGGGGCGGGGAGGGAGAGAGAATGAGCTGGGGAGGGGTAGAGAGAGAGAGGGAGCCCAATGCAGGGCTTGATCTCATGAACTGTGACCTGCATTTTAACAAGATCCTCTAGTGATTCATTTGCACAATAAAGGTTGAAGATCATTGTACTTCTATTGATGAAAACATTACACTTTGAAACAAACTTTATGAAACTGAGTTTTTTTGTGGTTTCCATGGGCTTCCCAGAGCATGAAGTGAGAAAATGCAACCACTGAAATGAAAAGCCAAGACTTCTGGTACCAATGGGTATAAACAACACCTTTAACTGTCACTATATTCAAATCAACCACCATCACCGGTGTCCATTGGCATCACATTATAATGCCTTATAAGGGAGCCCCTGAAATGTAATTTCAGAAGTGTCCCTGGAGTTTTCATTCTAATGCACTCTGATAGAGTGTAAATAGTTGTGATCTTATTAGAGGCCCATCTGGGCTTAAAAATATTCATAGCCGTAGGCTTAGTAAGTTCACATTTAGAATTTATCTTAAAGGAATGAGTAAGAATTCTCTAAAAAAATATTTCTCTACAATGACAACATCTATAGTAGCACATATTTTAAAACACGCAAACGTCTAACAGTTGGGGACGGGTTGAATAAAGGATGGCACATTTCTAAGGTAGAATACCATGCATCTTCTAAAACACTATAAAAATTTGATATCTAAAAGAAAGATATTCATAAGAGATGATTCAGTAACAAAAGCAGGGTTTAAAATAGTATGATCTCCCTTTTGTAAAATTATATATATATTTATATATCATTTATCTTTTACAGAAGCAGGAATCTTGGGCTACATGCGAACATCATACTATTAAAAAAAAAAACAAAAAAACTCAAACACATTCCTTGTGGTGAACTACGTATGCATCAGAAAAAAGGACAGAAGGTAGAAATGCACATGAATGCACTAATTTGCCTCCTAGGAGAGTAATTTTTGTCTGTGTTATTACAATGTTTTCAAATGGAACAAAATGAAAACAAGTGGACCTTTTTATACTTTAGAAGCCATGTAACTACAGCCCCAGCCTGTGTTTCAAACCAAAATGATATAGTAATGCAACCATGGAGACAGACACAGTGGCAGCATGAAGACAGACCACACAAGAATGCAAGTGTCACATGCCATGAAAGTCATGTCCTCATCAACCCCTGCGTGGGTCTGCCTTTTGCCTCTTCCCCTTCCATTATGCTTAGAGTTGACAACACCTTGGGGAAATGTACATCTTAATTAAGAGACATGATACACGCTTCTGAGATAGCATTCAAGTGGTATTATTATTCCTATTATTACAGCACTAAGTAACACTGTTTCAAATTCATTTACATACTTTGCTACTAGCCAAATGTAAGGATGTGTTCAAGTCTTTATCCTTTACAGTCAGATCAGCCTGGGCACTGTTCACCAAGATATCTATAGAAAAAGCCAAGAGAGAATTACTCAGACTACATGCCAATTATAATCACACATTCAAATCAGTATGGTCACGTAATCATATTTAATCCTTTTAAAGAAAAAAAAAAAAGGAAAACTTTATTGCCACATTTGTTCCATCCAAATCCAAGGTCTACATGCATCAAGTTTAATTCTCTGTACACAGTTCTGTTATTTCCAGGTCAAATAAATCTGTTGCTATATTTGGTCTCTAAATGTTGAGATGTTTCACGGCAGAGATGAGTTCACTTTGAAAAGGTCCACCAATAATCAAATAACAGGGGACTGAGGATGATTAGCAAGTAGAGTCAAGTGGCTTAAATAAAATGCTGGCCTTTTTTACATGCATATACCAAGAGAATAACTGATTCTCGGTTTTATGCTACTCTGGTTTTGGTTGGGCGTGGATGTGAAGCCCACCAGTCAGCACATACCCACAGCGCCTGCCTGCCCATTCTCAGCAGCCATCATCAGTGCTGTTTTCCCTGAATTGTCTGCTGCGTTCACTTCGGCACTGTGTCTCAGAAGAAGCTGCAAGCACTCCACGTGATCAGCAAATGCTGCCGCATGAAGCGGTGTCCTAATGATTTAAAACAAAGAGGATGTTAGTTTCCTTTATTTATTTTTGACTTTTATTCACTTTTGAGAGAAAGAGAGAGAAAGAAAGAGAACGGGCAGGGGAGGGGAGAGAGAGAGGTAGACACAGAATCCGAAGCAGACTCCAGGCTCCAAGCTGTCAGCACAGAGCCCGATGCGGGGCTCGAACCCACGAACCACGAGATCATGACCTGAGCCAAATTTGGATGCTCAACCGACTGAGCCACCCAGGTGCCCCAATTTTAGTTTCCTTTAAACTCAACACACTCTTTCTGTATATGCCTGAGAAACATGTGCACAGTGTCATCTTAGGGATTTAAACCTTCTCAGTTTACAGAGATGACAATCAGGCCCTCTCCAAGGTCCATTCAGTCACCTATGTGAATGGCACCCCCTAGATTTGGAGGGTGTAAGTGGTGGCCTTGATAATAAAATGAGCATTTTCACTGACCCTTTGATGTTGAGTTCCAGTGACTTCTTTCTTATCTTTGATAAAGATACTTTCAAAATTAGGCCTTAATTTTATAGATAATTGGCTATTTAAATAATAAAAAAGCCCACATTATCTACTGTGGACAGTTGATTTCTCTAGGAGTACAATTTGGTATTATTTACCAAAAATAAAAACCACTGACCTTCTAACCAAGTAAATCCATGTTTAAAACTTTATTTCCTAGATGTACTTGGTCATGTGAACACACACATATACTAGACTGCTCACTGCACCACTCTGCGAAACAGCAAAATACTGGAAACAACTTAAATGTTCTTCACTAGAAGGCAGGCTGATTAAATGAGTATAGCGATTCAGTGAAGTAATATGCAGATTCAAAAATAATCTGGTAAATCTACATGTTCTGGTATGAAAAGATTTCCAAGATACCCTAAAAGCAGAGCATTGCAACAGAATTCTCCCATTTGCATAAGAGCATAAGTATATATATTTTTTTACATATGTTTGTGGTTATTGTGTAGAAATTACTTGGTAGAATATAAAAATGTGAAAAGATCAATTTAAGGTGATGGAAGAGGCTAGGGCTTCTGGGATAAGAGAGTAATTTCTCCTAATTACATATTCATTATATTTAATTTTTAAAAGCCATGCTTTTATATTAGTTTTTGTGACTTTTATTGTTTGTTCTTTTTTTTTTTTTTTTTTTTGAGAGAGAGAGAGAGAAAGAGTATGAGTGGGGACGAGGGGTAGAGGAAGAGAGAAAGAGAGACAGAGAGAGAGAATCCCAAGCAGGTTCCACACTCAGCACAGAGTCTGATGTGGGGCTCAATCCCAAGACCCTGGGATCATGACCTAAGCCAAAATCGAGAATCATATGCTCAATTGACTGAGCCACCAAGGTGCCCCTATATTACTTTTTTTTTTTTTTTTTTTTTTTTTTAATTTTTTTTTTTCAACATTTATTTATTTTTGGGACAGAGAGAGACAGAGCATGAACGGGGGAGGGGCAGAGAAAGAGGGAGACACAGAATCGGAAACAGGCTCCAGGCTCTGAGCCATCAGCCCAGAGCCTGACGCGGGGCTCGAACTCACGGACCGCGAGATCGTGACCTGGCTGAAGTCGGACGCTTAACCGACTGCGCCACCCAGGCGCCCCCCTATATTACTTTTTAAACTAAACAAAAAAATAAATGTTTGGCTACTTTACAACCACAAAGCAGAGACTAAGATTGATCAAGACAAGAGGCATGCCATCTCAGTATCACTTACCTGCCTTTGTCATCTCTGCAATTGACAATGCTGGAATCTATGGCCCCAAGTAGCAATGACGCACAATTCTCATGATCGTTTATTCTAAAATGAAAATAAGTTTTACATTTTAAGGTATCACTCCTTAAAAAATTACATGTTTCCTCCTACTCCATCTTCCTATGCACTATATACTTTAACAATCTGACACATTAAAAAAAATCTGATTCAAATATCTGTGGTTTATGATCTGTTCACATGATTGCAGAAGACAATTTAGATCACATGAACAAACTTCATTTAATGCTTCATGAAGCAGGCAGTCTCCATTCTCAAGAGTTTGGAGAACTGCTTGCTTCAGGAAGCGTTAAATAAGATGTATATCACCTAAATTGTCTTCTTTAATCAGTTTAACAGGTGACGAGGGTGGGATTCTAAGCTGACTACTAACAGCCTGCAAGAGGAAAAGACAAGCAAGGCACCTGTCTAACCCTGAGTTCACTGTCCTCTGGTTACCAAGGGCCGGGGGTGAGTCACTCTTGGATTTGAGGTCTGCTCCCTTGTCTGAAACGGTCCAGGCCAAACACACTTTATCCAAAACTTTTTAAGGGAAAAGTGCTCATTAAAGTTCCCAGAGAGGTTCTATGATTCAGAAAAGGCTCAGGGACAGTTAGGTGACAGCAGTTGTGGGACTAACAGGGACCATGAAGTAAGTCTACAGCATAAACCACTGGGAGACTTGGGGAAATAAATTAAAAGTCTGCAAAAATGCAGACTGTTTTGACCAACGACACATCAAAATCTAAGTAGGCACAAGTTGGACTATTAGAAGCCCTTAGGGCATCCACCATTATAAAGAATGCTTGTGACGAGTAATAGATCTTTTGTTAATGAGAATCTCAGAAATCAAAGCCACAAAATTGATGGGCATAGGTTGGGCACTTTAAAGCTGTTACAGTGCTCACCACATACTTCTGTGATAAGTTGGTCATGGAACAGATTAGATTCATACTAGGTCACCCAACAACTTCAAGAAAATTTCATGCAACAAGGTACACTGTAAAACACCACACAAATCCCAAACTCAATGGTACATCTCTCTCAGGTATTAATTTGGTTCCAAGAGACTCTAGGCTTAGCTAAAGAAATGAGATCCTCAAGTTTCAAAGAATTGAGCACTCTGCCTTCCAGCACAGTTGCTTATTTTATGTCTAAGAACTGTGATCCCAGATGCAACGGATACCTACAAAAATGGCAAACTCCTACTAAAACAACCTAGAATTACAATGGCCATCATGGGGAATGTTCCAATTAGGTAAGATTGTTCCTTTGAGAAGAAGAGTTGAAAGCAAGGGTTCCCAAATCAACAAAGAGAATGGGATGCCTATTTTTATTGGTCTGCAGAAGCTTCCAAAAGGTTTCAAGATTTCAAGGTAGCTTCATTGAAAGATTCATTGCAAAAGGTTAATGAAAAATTAAAGACACAAGAGGTACCTAAAATAAAGACTGTAAGACTGATATGACTCCTACTACTGCCCTCTATCCTCCCTTACCTGAGTACTTACAGTCTACTAATTCACTTCTGAATTGCCTTTCCACTGTTAAGAGGCTACAAGAGTGTAAACAAGTCTTTTCAGAGTTACTGGCCCTATAGCTACAACTGCTCCAAGGCCAGAAACTTAAAACAACACCTCAGTGCACCATCATCAAAACACTGGCTCAGAAAATGGTGTCTCATTTGCAATCCACCAGGACACTGGAGAAAAGATTGTCCTAGAAGGTTTTGTGCAAATCCTATGATACCAACTCAAATGTCCCCATATATACCCTCAAAGGAGGACCCCTATTATATGGGCCCCCTCCAGTGTTGATAAGATGCCAAGGAATTCTCCGGTAAACTGCTATAAGTTATTCCTTTTAACAGCCAAGTCGAAAAAAAATTAAAATTAATGGAAAAATCTTGCCAAATTCCGGTAGACACATACCAGAGCAATATTCTCTACTTTAAACTCCACTCACTCTGGAGCCTGCAGATGGGATCCTGGGAAAACTGGCAAGAGCGGGCAAAGAGTGAGAATTCTTACCAGATTCAGCTTTTCTGGTCTCTGTGGTGCCTGGTCAAGAGGGGAAGGTATAATTTTGTGTTTTCCCTTCCTTTCCAAATTCACTCTTATGAATTTGGTGTATTGGTCTTTTTCTCTTCCAGGGACTGCTATTGCCTTCTTGCTTGTCCTAAATCCTTCTTTCTTTTGGCAATCTTTAGGAGGTAGCTGTGGATCTTGGGAGAGTAGTATCTTTTGCACCATCTTTGGGGGCACCTCTTGCATTCCATGGGTTGTTCAGTATTGCCAGGGATATTTACTGTTTGCCCAGGCTGAAACTTGACAAGATATTGGAAATGCCTTTTCTTTCTCTTTCTTTCTTTCTTTCTTTCTTTCTTTCTTTCTTTCTTTCTTTCTTTCTTTCTTTCTTTCTTTCTTTCTTTCTCTTTCTATTCCCTTCCTTCCTTCCTTCCTTCCTTCCTTCCTTCCTTCCTTCCTTCCTTCCTTCTTTTTTTTAAAGTTGCTTCATGGTCAGAAGTTGGCCAAATAGGAAGTTAGTATTCAGAGCCTGATAGTAACTTTTTTTTTAGGCCTTCCCACTAGGTTAAATGAAACTATGTACCTGCTGTTGGGAGTGGGGACCAGGGGCATTCCAAAGACAAACAGCTCTAAATCTAGAACAAAGGAAGCCTTTGATTTCTATCTTAGTTGAAGGAAGATTTTCTCCTTGATATAAAAAAGCAAATTAAAGATAATGTAGTTGGATGAGTGGGTCAGCCCCCTTTTTGAGGGGAATTAAAACCAACCTTCCTTGCCTTACAAATTCGGTTTTTAAAGAACAGAAAAAGTTCACCTATCCTTTTTATCAATCCCCAAATATCCTCTATTCATCTCAAAAGGCTTGTAGGTATTGTAAAATCCTAGATTTAGGAAACAGAAGTCCTTCTTGGAAGAAAGAATTACTGCATTCTTTCCCTGTGCCTTTGAGATGTAAATGTTATAAAGGTCTTCTCTAGGAACTTGTTTGTAAGCCATCTGAAATGCACATTTCAGGGAAATAATTCTTGTCAGAAAAAAGAAGAAAAAAAGAAAGGCTATTTGGAAACCAGGAAATAAAAAATCCTAAGTGTTGATGAGCACTGGGTGATGTACGGAATCTCTAAATCTCTATATTGTACACCTGAAACTAATATAACACTGTATATGAACTATACTGGAATTAAAAAAAAAATGTTTAGGGGTGCCTAGGTGGCTGAGTCAGTTAAGTCTCAGACTCTTGATTTCAGCTCAGTTCATGATCTCATGGTTGGTGAGTTTGAGCCCTACATTGGGCTCTGCACTGACAGCACAGAGCCTACTTGGGATTCTCTCTTCCTCTCTCTC
The DNA here is from genome assembly GCF_028749965.1 of Puma concolor. Classification (NCBI taxonomy): domain Eukaryota; kingdom Metazoa; phylum Chordata; class Mammalia; order Carnivora; family Felidae; genus Puma; species Puma concolor. Next base: position 184,607,859 of record NC_141674.1, read on the forward strand.
TGCTCCTACCCCACTTGTGCTCTTTCTCTCTCAAGATAAATAAATAACTTAAAAATTTTTTTTAAATCTTAAGTTTTCTCCTCAAATATTAGTAAAGAGGTTTAAGCCATCTGAGCAGATAACCTTAACTAATTCCATTTGTCAAAAACAAAATTTAGATCTATGTTTTGTTAAAAAATTTTTTTCAAATGTTTATTTATTTTTGAGAGAGAGAGAGAGTGTGTGAGTGGAAGAGTAAGTATGAAGTTTCATCTCCAATTTTTGAAGAGTTTTGTTACTTTTGTAAATTGATTTCCTTGTTGTTTCAATTTTTTAAAAAAATTTTTTGTGTTTATTAATTTTGAGAGACAGAGACAGAGAGCACGAGTGAGGGAGGGGCAGAGAGAGAGGGAGACACAGAATGTGAAGCAGGCTCCAGGCTCTGAGGTGTTGGCACAGAACCCCATGTGGGGCTCTACCTCAAAAACTGTGAGATCATGACCTGAGCCAGATGCTTAACCAGTTGAACCACCCACACACTCTTTTTTTTTTTTTTTTTTAATAAACTAGTGAGCTTTGCATTATCATACCTGTTTAAAGGCTAAAATTTAAAAACAAAAGCTGTGTAAGATTTCTGTTTGTATCCATCTATATGTGTATGTATGTCTATGTATGTATGTTATGTTTTTTTCTACTTCCTGATAGTATTACCAAAATTAATTTGTAAAGAGCTCTATTTAATTGGCTTAAAGAATATTAATCATGTACAGAAGTCAAGTATATTCTCTGAAATATGGAAACTAACCTAAATGTTTTTCAGGTTCACATGATCTAGGTTATCTTTGGTAAACAAAGAATAATTTTAGGATGGTTGGTTTAATTAAAGCAGGCATGTCTTCAGAATTATCAGCATGTATAATGTAGACATAAAACTTTCATTCTACTTATGTGTACTAAAAATCAAATAAGCTCATGTCATCACTGTTACAGAATTTGTCAGCAAGAAAGGTAATTTAAGATGATTGTTAGCTGTTTACTATCTCATGAAATTTTCATGAGTGATGTAAACAATTGTTAAGCACAAGTAAATTAAATAGATGTAAGAAAAAATATAGATGTAAGTAAGATAAAAGTTTGCAAATAAACTTTTCAACAATAATTATGCTTTATGGTGTGTATACTTAAGAAAAGTTTCCAAAACGTTTTTGGTAACCTGAAGCTTTAAAGTTATACGAGATAAATTAAATGATGGATATTTATTGACTATATAGATCATTTCCAATTAACATAAAATTCTGTAACATTAATTACTGACCATAGATTTATCTACTTTTGGCTTCCTTTGACCAAGGTGCTAGAGACGTTTGGCTCTGTTTGTAAACATGTTTTGTACCACATTGAAAAATGTACTATGTGGGAGAAATATACTTCTCAAAATTATGAAATTTATTTATAAATTTGCCAATGCACCGAATGCTAATGTAATAGACAATCCACTATTGCTTACTTCTTAGTTTTCACTAGGAGTTAGGGCTCTAGAGGTTAAGAAGTTTAATCAATTAAAATTATTGAGACATAATAAGGGTGAAAGAAAACAACTGTGTAAGAAAGGTAGGTAATAAAAGTAGAATGTATTTTTTTGGATAAGGAAAGGTATGAAAGATATGGGTTTTTTTTTTTGCTGTTTATTCGATTTTTTTGATAAGAAAAAAGAGAAAGTAATTTTTTACTAAAGTAAAATGACTTTTTTTCTGGAACAAAAAAGAGAGAGGAAAATTAGTATAAAATCTGAATGGATATAAAAGTTGTAAAAGACCTGCAGAAAAGGAATCTTGGAAAAGGAATTCTATGTGTGGTCAAGCTGGCTAAGATTGGAATGGATGTATTTAAGTTTAAAAAAAATGAGTTTTAGCATCAAAGGTACACTAGTGCAAAATTAGAATTTGGTTTTCTCTCTGTTAAATAAAAGAACAACGGGTTTTTTTGTTTTTTTTTTTGTTAAGATTATTGGTCTGCACTCAATAAGAAATTATAAGCAAAGGTGTTTTTTTTTTTTTTTTTTCAACGTTTATTTTATTTTTGGGACAGAGAGAGACAGAGCATGAACGGGGGAGGGGCAGAGAGAGAGGAAGACACAGAATCGGAAACAGGCTCCAGGCTCTGAGCCATCAGCCCAGAGCCTGACGCGGGGCTCGAACTCACGGACCGCGAGATCGTGACCTGGCTGAAGTCGGACGCTTAACCGACTGCGCCACCCAGGCGCCCCAAGGTGTTTTTTTTTTTAACCTTTTAAGAAATCCTCCTGAAAAGCAAAAGATTTATTTCTTACCAAAATAGTTTAATGTGTTTTATGCTATCTTTATCACGTCTTTGTTTTATCTTACTTTTTTTTTAAGTTTATTTATTTGAGAGAGATAGAGAGTGTGTGTGCATGCATGCACACAAGTCCAGTAGAGGGGCAAAGAGAGAGAGGAGAGAGAATCCTAAGCAGGCTCCGTGCTGTCAGCACACAGCCTGATGTGAGACTTGAACTCATGAACCACGAGATCATGACCTTAGCCAAAATCAAGAGTCAGACATCCAGGTGTCCCCAATGGGTGTTTAATAACTTAAGAAAAAGAGCTAAGGAGTTTTTTGTTTGTTTGTTTTTTTTAGCCAGTATGAAACTTTCTGTATTTGTCTTTAAAGTCTTCAACTGTCACTTTGGTTAAATGGATAACTAAATATTGTTCACAGTGACCTATGATCCTATTTGACCAAGTGTTTTAAAATCTTTTGATATTTTTGATAAACTTCTCCCATATCAAATTCTTTTTTTTAATGTTTACTGTGCTGTCAGTGCATAGCCTGATGTGGGGCTAGAACTCATGAACCATGAGATCATGACCTGAGCCAAAGTTGGATGGTCAACCAACTGAGCCATCCAGGCACCCCACCCGCAAATAAAATTCTAAATGAAGTCTTTTTTAGCTTGAACGAAGTTGGGTATTTTTCAAAGGTACCTGAAACATCTCAAAAGATTCTTTCTCTTTCCTTATGAAAGGATAAATATTAAACTAATCAGGCTTATTTGGTACGTTAAATTATATAGGAAGCATTGTCAGATAAGAAATGATGTTTTCAGGTTATATGGTGAGCATACATACGTTATCATAAGTGTTCCAGAAATTGTATAAAATTCCTAAAATTCTGATGCATTCTGGTATAATTTTGTCTGTCCATAATTCCACTTATCATGTTAAATGTTATGTGTAACAAAAATTACCAAATTTCCTTGTCAATTCCTTGCAATTACTTGTTATCGGATCTTCCACAATAGACCTATTTAAATCCTATGTCATTTGCAGGCAGTTATTGTTTTACTCTGATGCTTTTGCAAAATGAAATTCCTGGAAAGGACCCTACGAAGTACCTTTGATCACTGACACTGCTGCCAAATTACAAGGTGTACAAATCTCATGACTGTAGAAGGCTCATCTGACATCTGGTCCTGGGTCAATGCCAGAGACTTCAAAATCAAATTGACCGTGAAGATTAGTAGCTGACACTGAAGTACACCGTTTCCTCCTAAGATGTTGGATCAAGAACATTTCTCTCCATTCCTCTTTCCCTCTCTGGCCATTTTCCCCCTAATTATTATACCATGAAGGTCTTTATGATTTGTGTGTCCACCTCTCACCTTGAGCTGGCCTAGAAAGAGAATGCCATCACTCACATATGTCAGGCCACTGCAAAGGAGGGTAATCAAACTCTCAACTTACTGTTGGATTTGCTATAATACTGGTGACCCTGTGGTTCTGTCCATCAAAAACTTTCTCCTGATTTCTAATGTCTAGGTTTCTCTAGAACAAGCTTGCTGGATAACACTTCTAGGGAAGTGGAAACACAGTTATACAAGATACATTAACAGGCCAACTGGCTTAAAGAAGTATCTCCACTTTGGGACCATTTCTTGGTTTGATTCTAGTTGGTTTGGTTCATGGGGACCCTGTTTCAGGAATGTCCTGCAAATCTTAGGAATACTTTTTTCTTATTTTTATTTTTAATTTAATTTTTTATTTTTTAAAATTTATATCCAAATTAGTTAGCATATAGTGCAACAATGATTTCAGGAGTAGATTCCTTAGTGCCCCTTACCCATTTAGCCCATCCCCCCCCACAACCCTCCAGTAACCCTCAGTTTGTTCTTCATATTTATGAGTCTCTTATGCTTTGTCTCCCTCCTTGTTTTTATATTATTTTTGTTTCCCTTCCCTTAGGTTCATTTGTTTTGTCTCTTAAAGTCCTCATATGAGTGAAGTCATATGATATTTGTCTTTCTCTGACTGACTAATTTCACTTAGCATAATACCCTCCAGTTCCATCCACGTAGTTGCAAATGGCCAGATTTCATTCTTTTAGATTGCCGAGTAATACTCCGTTGTATATATATACCACATCTTCTTTATCCATTCATCCATCAATGGCCATTTGGGCTCTTTCCATACTTTGGCTATTGTTGATAGTGCTGCTATAAACATGGGGGTGCATGTGTCCCTTCAAAACAGCACACCTGTATCTCTTGGATAAATGCCTAGTAGTGCAATTGCTGGGTCGTAGGGTAGTTCTATTTTTAGTTTTTTGAGGAACCTCCATACTGTGTTCCAGAGTGGCTGCACCAGCTTGCATTCCCAAGGAATACTTTTACTATTAATAATTATCTTCCTGGTCTATTGCTCCTGATATGTTGTTCTCTCAAGGTTTTTAGATGTGTGTGTGTGCAACCATAAGCTAACAAATAGTCTCCCTCCAACTAGAATGTAAACCTGACATCATCTCCTCCTGTGAAATATATACTGACACCCAAAGAGACAATGGTAATTGAGAATAGCTTTCAACATCACCTTTGCTCAAACCTCTTGGTTGGCCAGAGGTTGATCAAAGGGAGGAGGAAGAACTGTCAAATTGATCTCACATTAACCTTTCCTTAGTAGATGAGGCACCACTGGTCCTGGGAAACAACATCAGCAAAACAAAACTTTTACATTTCATGTTCTTATAAATGTTCCATCTTCCCAGAGATAAGACCATCTAGTTAACCAATTAATAATCACCAAGGTATATGGGTGATTGCTCCATTCCTATGATACCTCAGATTTGTAACCCTAGGTAATCAGGCTTTTTTTTTTTTTAAATGTTTATTTATTTTTGAGAGCGAGGGAGCATGAATGGGGGAGGGGCAGAGAGACAGAGAGACAGAGGATCACTGTGCTGATAGCAGTGAGCCCTATGTGGAGCTCGAACCCACAAACCGTGAGATCACAACCTGAGCCAAAGTTGGATGCTCAACTGACTGAGCCACCCAGGTGCCCCACTAATCAGGCATTTTTATTCCTTCTCTTCCTTGTTCCCGATTTTTTATTCTGTAAAAGCTTCCTGTTTTCTGCCCCATTTTGCAGTTCTCTGAACTCTTCAAAGTGCAGACAGTCTGCTTCATGAAGTGCAAAATAAAGATTGTTTGTATCACTACAAATGTCTTCTTTAATCATTTTAACCATTTGAATGGCACACGTTCTGTATTCCCAGCATGTCTTCAGAACCCCTACATCCAGGAAGGTGTTTACTGCATACCACTTATACAAGGCATCATGTTAGGTTTTGGGGGGATACCAAAGTGACAAAGAAATGCTTCCTTCAAATTTAAAATCACCCCTACTCTTTATTCCTTACCCTTTCTTTATGGAGCCATTTTATGCCTCCAATATCTTTCAATCAAATGACCCAGCTGTATGTGAAGCACACAGAGATGCATAGACAAAGCACTCCCAAGTCTTGGGTCCCTAGGCTGACCATCATTGCCCAGGTGAATATGAACCCCTGGGTAAACACAGGCCCCAGGTGACCATGTTCCTCCAGGCTGACTGTGGAAGTTGGACTTACAGTCACTGTATTCTCTAAACGTTCATACTATGACATGGCAGAAAAAATTACATTCATCAAAAAATAATTTACAACCTATGAAGAATGGAGAATTACAATATATAAAAAGTCTTCCTGCTATAAAATGTCTTTCCAATCATCCATAGGTACATTGTTTCTAACCCCAACTTATTTTTAGAGTTTGGTACATCTAAAGAGCTCTTCACCTGGTGTGTGTGTAACGTGCCTGTTAGCAGTCACCCATTACCCTTCAGGTAGTTTCCCGCTGGTGATATGTGAGCCCCCTGGAAACCTGGGCACTCTACAAAAAGCTCCTGGAAAATCATTAACACTAGGGACCACACTTTGCTATCAGACCTATTTGCCATTAGCAGCAAAATGGAATATATTGGTCTTATCTCTAGTCTAAAAGCCCATCTCTTCCCTAAAAGGCAATTTCTTTGCATGTAGTTAAAAGGATTAAAGGAACACCATTAACTTCCAGCATTTCTACTTACATTGCACAGTGCAGTGGAGTAAAGGGATTACCGATAAATGTTCGAAAACATTTTTGCTCCAAAAGTACCTCTATACAGTTTTCATTACCTGCAAGGAATCAAAAGAATTTAGGGAGTTTCCCAGAAAGAAATTTTGTTCAACGCAATCTATTTTCTTTTTCATTAAGTATTGAATTCGACTGAATTCTCCTGAATTGGCTGCATGTTCATTCTCCATGGAATAAAATTCACAAAATGCCAAAATGTTATGAACTATGCTCACAGGTGTTCTGAGACATAATGAAACAGTGAAGGCCATATGTTCTGGTGGAGAGAAAGAGATAAAGAAGAGACCTCATTTGCAAGCGGAATAGATTCTATATCATCCTCAGCTCTTGCCAGATGCTTGACATAGATATGCCTGTTTGACCATATTTACCATAGGAAATTCTCCTTTCACCCTCACGAATAGGTTCACTTACAATTATGCAACCTAATTCAGGAAAGAAGATGTGATTAATAGAATTTAGTATTTGAGATAATGTAGGTGAAAAAGGGCTTTGACTATAAAATACTACACATGTGTTTAATACAGCACCAAGATCAGTTCCCAGCAAATAGTATGTACCCAATAAGTATTTTTTTAATAAGTAGAGGAATGAATATGAGGAATTATTTTCAGCAAAATGACAAGTAGTTTCTAAATCAACTGAATTTGAGTTGAGTAAGGCCCTAGTTCTGTCAGCTTACTTGTTACCTGACTTAGGCAACTCACTTGGGATTTGTGAGCCTCAGTTTCCCATATATAAAATATCAGACTAGTAATGCCCGTCCTACCTAGGTCACAGGATGATGGGGTTTTCAGCTGATAAAGGACCTATATGTGTTTTGTGAGACGAGGTACAATTGTTGAAGGCAAAGTTATTTGGCTTTGGAATATAGATTGTTCTCCTGAACCTCTTCTTGGTTAAATTTAGTGCTAAATTAGAGTTCTTTTATGGTCCACCTCAGAATTATGTAGATGTGTCTAATTTTAAGTGTTAAAATGCAAGCCAAACCTTTCTTGTACTTCTAGAGAGAAAAGGTGAAACAGTTTTTAGGATGAAGAAGCACATGAAGTGATGAATATAAAATCGCCTAACTTTATTCAAGTTATACTGTTTAGCTTTCCAACTATATCCAACCCTCACTCAAACCACCCTAGATACTGTTGAAGTGTTGGGAAGAGGGGCTTCCCTCTATTAGTGTGACTCCCCCCAAAGGACCTAGCTTCATGCAGCATCTACATCTACCATTCCTTGAAGACTATGTGAATCCCAATTTCAGATCTGTGTGGGGAGGACTGAGGACCCCTGTACAACTTTCAATATTCTAAGTGCTCAGTGGAGGGGATTCTAGGAAAATGAGAGCTTGAACCTCAGATTTGAAAGGCTGCACTGGCAAGGTGATTGCTCAGGAGAGGGTCTCCCCCTTCCCTCCTTGCACCTGGATGGGCCCAAGAACAGAGGCACCTGCCATTCCCACACTATCCCACTCCAGTCTAAATTATGCGGTCTATAATCAGCACTCTTATGTCTTCCCCCTTCCTGTAGGTTTTCCAGTGCCAGAGAGATCTCACAGCTTGATTCAGATGGGGGTAGGGAGCTCTCATCCATTAGTAGAGAGAAAAAAATCACAATCCACCAATGGCAGGGAGGGAGCAAAATCAAGTCAAACAAGCAGCAAAATGTGGCTCTCACCAAAGTCGGAACCACTGAAAAAAGGAGGACTCTAATGAAACCATAGTGAAAGGTCTTACGTTGATATATCAGGGCACCCCAAAACCATTCTGGACCTAATAATCATAGTTTTTGAGTGAAAAATTTAATAGAAGAATTAAAAATGGAAAAATAAAATTATAGGAGTTGAGTAAGAAACACATGGGGAAATATCCACATACACTTAGGGGTGAAAGACCTGCTTAAGCAAGACTGGAAACTTAGATGCAATAAAAGAAAAAAATTTGATAGATTCAACCATTTAAAGTTCAAAATCTCTGCATCAAAAAGATATCATAAACAAGGAACAAAGACAAATGTAACACACATAACAAATGGAGAATTCATATTTCTAACACAAGGTACTTCTGCAAACACTATGAGAAATGATAAACAACTCAGTAGGGAAAAATGAGCAACAGATGAAAAAGGTAATGTCCAGAAGAGGACACTTTCCTCGTCTGGAAAAGGAAATACAAATACATAAATAAATACACTATCAGAGAAACACAAATTGAAAAATATCTGTTTCTTGCCCTTCAAACTGACAAAAATTAAAAAAAAGACATACTATCTTGGGCTGGCAGAGGCTTAAGAAGATAGTAAGTTTTATATACACGTTTGATGGAGTAATAAAATCTTTATACTCTTTTTGCCAAGTAATATGGTATAATTTACTAAAATTAAAAAATTTTAGGGCATGTATGCCCTCTTATCAACAATTTCACTTTTGGGGACATCTGACAGAACTCGAGTTACCATAATATGAACATACACACTGCAGCATTGTTTGTAATAGGAAAAAACCTGAAAACAATTTGAATGTTCGTCAACAAGGATATGGTATGAATAAATAATAGATTCTGGTATACACACTCACACATGCCTGTATCTATCCAGCTATGTGCTACAAAATATACAACTATTAAAAAGATCAATGTATAGTGATACATATTGACTTGTCAGAGTATCTGCAATGGAAAGTTAAGTAAATAGTGACAAAAAAGTTATATAATATTTGCTCTATGATTCTAGTTTTTAAAAATAGGTGCGTATATAATTGTATTTATTTATTATTCTCAAGGGAAAATTATGAAATATATATACACCAAATTACATCAGAAAGTAAATTTGGAAATGGAGACAATTTTACTTTAGGCACTTCAGTATTTTTGATATGTTACAGTTAGTATGCATTTTCCTTTTTTACTCAAATAAGTGAAATAAAATTTTAAAAATCTCCCAAATAACAGGTGCTACTAAATAAATAGGGGATATAAGACATAAAAAGAAATGCCAAAAAAAATAAATCACGCATCTACTAGTGGTCAATTGTGACAGATTATTACATCATATTTTTTTGTTTGCTTTTTTAGCTTTATTATTTTAATTCCTTGTAGGATCTCTGGTTATCTCATGTAAACCAGAAACCCTGATTAAAACTAGTTCTTTCAGTTCATCCAAAGCTCTGAATAGGAGTTACATGTTAGAGGTTAACAAAAAGGAGGAAAGTGGAGGTGCCTGGGTGGCTCAGTTGGTTAAATATCCGACTTCGGCTCAGGGCACGATCTCACAGTTCGTGAGTTCAAGTCCTGCATTGGTCTCTGGGCTGACAGCTTGGAGCCTGGAGCCTGCTTCAGATTCTGTGTCTCCCTCTCTCTCTAACCCTCACCACTTGTGTTCTCTCTCTTTCTCAAAAATAAATAATAAACATTAAGAAAAAAATTTTTAATTAAAAAAAAAGAGGAAAGTGAATTTTTACTGCATTAGGGCATCATGGTAGTCATGAAGGGGGAAAAGGGTATCTTAGATATAGAAAGATTGGAAACCATGGTTTACAATGTTACACTATGTTCTCACTTCCACTGAGACCACAGTGGTACTGGGCAGGCAGGAAGTCTACTGGAAACAGTCCAACGACAATCAACTCACCATTGTAACAAGCCCAGTGCAGTGGCGTGTAGCCTTGGTTATCTTTGAAAGAACAGTCCTCCTCGGAAAGTGCCATCTGGAGCAGCTCGCTCAGCCATGTGGCATGGCCACGAGCCGCCGCGTAGTGCAGGGGTGTCCTCCCTCTGGAATCTTTACAGAGAATCGACACTTCTTGTTCCAGCAGCATTTGCACACATTCCTCGTGGCCTGTCATAATCTGAGGCATTGCAATTAAAAACACAAAACACATCTCAGAAGGGCAGAGATGCAGGAAGCAAAGCAGGGCTAGGTGAGGCTAGGCTCAGAGTAAGTGGACATACACTTGGGCCTTAAGGCAAGCAGACTTTGCCCTACTGCAGAGAGGAGAGGTAGCACAACCCCAGCAAGATTCCTAACGGAGAAGTATGTGAGCACCAGCGCTTCAGAAACATCTCTTGACTCTCCAAACATAAACTTGAAAGGTAGTGTGATATAGTGGAAAATATCAGCTTCAGATTCAGGAAGGTGCAAGTTAAATCCTGGCTCCCACTTATGACACTTGGACAAAACAATCTGCCTTTCTGTGCCTCACTTTACCCACCTATAAGCAGGAATAGTCATAATGACTCGGAGGTTGTTGTGAGGCCTCGTGAGGTATGCAAAGGCTCCCAGCCTGTGACACGGGCCACAGGAAGTATTCAAAAAATAAGAACTACAATTATGATATTAACCACTTAGAGTTCTTATTCTTTGCATTTATCATAGTGTTTAGCACCATCCCCAAATAGCAATTTCATAATTTGTTTTTGTTTCATTTAGTTTGACACGCATTAAAAAAATTTCAGCAGATATGTATGAAGAATCATCCAAGGATACATATTTCAGCAGGATACATATTTCAGGTGGGAAACTGTCACAGAATACATATTTTAGGTGGCGAATGGGCCCACATTTGTAAAAAAGAACAATTAGAAATAGCATGGCTACTGAAAACTAGGTAATCACTACAATAAATTATACCTCCTAAGCAAAATGGAGGATTAAAATAATGCGGCAGAAAAATACTTAGTGACATGGAGGGGTGCCTGGATGGCTTAGTCAGTTAAGTGTCTGACTCTTGATTTCAGCTCAAGTCATGATCTCATGGTACGTTGAGTTCAAGCCCCGTGTCTCTCAGCATGAAGCCTGCTTAGGAGTCTGTCTCTCCCTCTCTGTCCCCCTCCCTAAATAAAAACATTTAAACAAAGAAAAAAAATATTTAGTGACATGGAAAAAAAGTCCTTGATCTACTTAGAAAAAAAAAGCAGGTTCCAAATAATATCATCAGTATTCTCTCTTTTTAAAATTCAAAACAAATGCACATTACAGCAAAAAAGAATGGAGATATATTTACTAAAAAGTGATTATCTCCAGGAGGTAGAATTGCTGGTGATTGTGATTTTCTTCCTTAAGCTTTACCTTTTTTTTTTTTTTTTGCAAATTTTGTATGATTTGCATATAATCATAAAACAGAATCAATTCTATCAACAGCAGGTGTTCATGTATCTATTATCATAATCTAACATGAAATCTGAAGAGCAGGATCTAAGAGTACCTGCCATTATTTTACCTTTGCAAAAGATTTTGTGATTTCTTCTCTCTCTTTTTTTTTTTTTTTGTAATCTCTACACTTGACGTGGGGCTCCACTTCATGACCCTGCGATCAAGAGTTGCATGGTGTACTGACTGAGCCAGCCAGGCACCCCTGTAATTTCCTTTTCACTGACTTTTATTAGTTATCTTAGAAAATAATGTTTTTACTAAAAATTCATATGGGGGCAAAAAAGAGGAAACAAGCTCACTACAAAATTGCTTTACTAAAGCTGAGGAAGATGTGCATACCCCTCTGTGTAAAGCTGTGCAGCCCATGATGTCAACAGCATCTACATTTGCTTCCTTTTCCAGCAACAATGAAACAGCATCAATGTGGCCATATGCTACTGCAAGCATCAGTGGGGTTCTAGGGAGAGAAATAAATTAGGCTTTTAAAAAGAAGATTGGTGGAAAAAAAACCCAAACCACATCATTTCCTGAGGGAAAACACCTCTCTCTTCCTCCTCTCTCTCCCCCTCCCCTCTCCCCTTAACAACTGCTTAATATTTTCTGAGGGTCCCCAGTTTGCCGTAGGTCCATGGAACAAGCTATATGCTCTACCTCTGGTCTCTAAAGGCCATGTGGAATGGTGTCAGGGGAATGATCAATAGAGGGGGACAGGGTTGCTTCTCACAAGGTTCATGTTAATCCCATCATTTTCAAAACCATGTAGCATTCACCAAATACTGAGGAGGGAGTGTGTCTATGGAGGAGACCCTCTTACTTCTAGCATTGCAGCTCTACTTTCACAGTTTCCTATGTTGGACGTCTGCTCAAGATTTTATTTGATCAAAACTTCATTGCCTTAAAGAAAATTCTGACAAATCTAGAGTTAAAAACAAAGTGTTGGGGCCCAGGAAGTGAGGTTCTGGTTTGAACTCTGACACTAATTCATTGGTCTGGAGTGAGTCACTAGCGCTTTGTTTTTGGCTTTGCATTTCCTATCTGTAAGAGAAGATTAGGTGGGGGAATAGGCTAACAGACGGAAAATACTTTGGAAAAACAAACTCAGAAAGGACAAAATTATGAAGGATTTTTTTTAATGATAGCGATAACCTCTTGAGGTCTGTCCTGTTGTCATTATTAATTAAAAAAATGGGAATGCAGCAGCTTCAGACGAGGGTAGAAATGGATACAAAGAAGAAACAAATTAAAGAAAGGCCAGGACACATGGCCCCAAAAGTTGGCTCTTTTTCATCAAGATACACAGCCCCCACCCCATACTTTTCTTGGATATATACTTTAGCACAAAGGCCTTTCATTATTCTTGGGCTTTCAACTATTAATTTCACCCAAATATATACCTCAAACTAGAACTCGGCAGGCAGCCCTCCTAACTGTTTAAAGAATTAACCAGTTACCTATTGTGATTGAAATGTCAACCCCAGGCCAGATTTAAAAAGACTTACTGTCCTTTGGCATCTTTCACATCAATTGCTTCTGGGTTGTCTGCAATTTCTAGTAATAGCCGCAAACACAGTGTATGACCGTTAATTACTGAAAAGGAAAATAAGGGACATTTTTTTAACAGACCAGCACTACACGTATCCTTCCAAAGTGAAATTTATTTACACTTCAAATCAGTGGTTTTCAACTGCTGCTGACAGATACCCCAGGTTTCCAGCTGGTGCTAGCTGCTGGGCCATGCTCCAATGTTTGTTACTAGTCGATTCAGCTTCCCTTTCTTTCCATCAGGGCACGTTGGTCCTCACCTACCATTTTCCTGGTCCTGCATTGAGAGTGTGTTCCTTAAAAATGATGTCCTTTCTTCCCTCCTTGTATGGGACTGATATCCTCTCCTCAATTTTCAGCTAGCTATCTTTTGTGTTCCTTGAAGAGAGTTACCCAATTCTATATAATCCCATGTCCAGCCTGCCTCTAGCGCTTTTTAAAAAGAAGGAAGAAGGGAGAGGATGGAAAACAGGAGAGTAGAACAGGATGGGAGGGGAGGAGGGCAAAGGGGAGCAGAGGAAGGGAGGAAAGGAGATGCAAACAGGTCCTGCCTGTTTTCTCCTAGACTTCACATTTATAGGTAGACAAGAACAATCATTCAGTTGATTTGTGGTGACTTAAAGCCTCAAACCGGAAAGGTACCCAGCCCTGGGGTCACTGCTCCTTGATTGACTAGAGGCTCCCAGGGGATTCAGGGATGCGCCCTCGGCGGCTGGAAGACAGCTCTGTCCCAGAGTTCCTCAAACTTCTGCCCTAGGTTTATCAGTCTTCCAGGGTCTCTTGCACTGGCTTCCATGGCTGCTACCTACCTGTCCCCTTGGCCCCTCAGTTCCTTCCCTGGCTGAGCTGTGACTGTAGCAACCGCCTTGCCCCTTCTTCTTCTCGCCCAGCCAACCAAAGGTGGGCTGTCCACTGGGCCTTGACCCGCTGGGGCCAAATAACAAGATCTCACCCCTGTGTGCACCAGGCAAGATTTTACTCTGGGGAGTGCTGGTGCCTCCCTGGGGGCTGGGAAGTAAGCCTCCTGGAAGGATAATCTACTGGGCTAAGGTACTTTCCTCCAGGTTGCTGAGTGGAACCCACAGCCTTACAAAAGACATGGGTTTCCACTGAGGGAGTATGATGAGAACAAATATGTTTAAAATTCTAAACGTGACCTCCTCTCTTCTCTGAACAATGAGAACACTATAAGACACATTGCATTTACCGCATTATGGCTGTGGAGAGAGAAGGGAATAGATGCAGCTATGTTAGGTTGATAAAGGCTCTTCTAAGAGCTGCATTTTACAGTTCTTTTTATTGCATGCCAGTCGTGAGAGAATGCTAACTTAACGACATATTTTTCAGGGACAATGCATATTAGAATTAGCTTCCATTCATTGACACAACACAAATTAACTACAGGAATAATGCCCACATTTTGTAGACCACTGCATTCAGTTCATTCAGCAATGTTCCATTTATGTATCTCAGGAGGAAATTTTGGGGACTGGATGTACAGGCAATCTACTGCTGTTGCTGTTGTTTTGTTTTTTGTTTTAAAAATTACATTAAACCTATTACCACTGGCAAAATAGGCAAGAATTTAATGTATGCTTAAAAGGAAATGATCAGCAGAGAAATGATTGCTACACACTATAGACAATGGGTTCATGAAGGTACAGGTATATTTTGATGGATTCCTCTTTCTATATGAATTTGCTACTCATTAAATACTCATAATCATAATAGTTCCAAAGACATCTGATTTTTGGCCAAACAGAAAAAGACAATAAAATTATGTAAGTTCACATCACTCGCCCAGTATGCTGGAGAACAAACCAATTTCTACAGTGGTGTTTTTTTTTTTTTTTTTTGGCAGGGGGTAGGGTGGTGTACTTTTGAACTTAGCTAATAGCCCTCAGGTAATTATAATTCCCCTCTAGTGTAAAAGTGTCGCCAAACCAGAATTCTTACTGGCTTCCCATACACTATGTTTTCCCCAGTTGCCTTCTAGCAAAAAGATGCTAACATCTCCTTCAGTTGTGCCTGCCAACTCCAGCTTTGTCCCAGACTAGCTCAGCCTCTCCCTGGCTGTGAGTGACAGCCATTTTTCATACTGCTCAAAGGCCACAACTGTCAAGGCAACGATCTGTGCCAAAACCTCTAATATCCATCCTGGCTCCCGTCTCTCACAGTACTCCCAGAATTTGAAACAAAAAACAATTGGCCTCTCAAATGAGTTCGAAAAGATTCTGGAAGCACAAGCAAAAGCTTCTGCACAGCAGACATTTTGTGGAGAATAGAGTCAAATGACGGCCTGTATCTTTTTAATGAATGACCTGAGGGAAATCCAAAAGGATTGAGTGGTCTCGACCACGAGGGGGCTCCATTGGACCACAACCTATATCACAGTGGCAAATGAGTGACAATGATTATCCTTCACTGTTTACCTGTTAACAAGGACAATTTTCCACAACAAAAATAGGCCTTTTGTAATTGTCAGGAAGTACTGTACATGGTAACTAAAAGCATGATGTTTGCCGTGAATAATGGACAACTAATCTTTAAAAAGGAGAGCTACCATTTGCAACTATGTGGATGGAACTAGAGGGTATTCTGCTAAGTGAAATTAGTCAGAGAAAGACAAATATCATATGACTTCACTCATATGAGGATTTTAAGATACAAAACAGATGAGCATAGGGGAAGGAAGCAAAAATAATATAAAAACAGGGAGGGGGACAAAACAGAAGAGACTCTTAAATATGGAAAACAAACAGAGAGTTACTGGAGGGGTTGTAGGAGGGAGGATGGGCTAAATGGGTAGGGGCATTAAGGAATCTACTCCTGAAATCATTATTGGACTATATGCTAACTTGGATATAAATTTAAAAATATAAAATTAAACTAAAAAAAAGAGATCTAAATATGAATTTTGTAATAATACCAAGAATGCCTAGAATACCAAACTTTGCAATGACACTTTACAATATTACCAAAAATACCAAAAAGACTAAATGTGATGGGAAATTAGAATTTATAATTTATAACCATACCATCCATTACTGACCTCATGGCTAAAAATTCTTCCAGGAGCAATCATTTCCAGATAATTAGGTAACACCATGATTTTTCAATCTCCATATTGATTTTCTTCAGTGGTTTGGAAATTCAAGGATATATATAGAAACAGTGCCACAAGATCTACCATTTTTCCAAATAACAAGAATTATAAAGTCTTTTGAAAAACTGTCTTTACTCTTATTTTTCAATCCACCCATTATTTCATGGTCTGAGTATGATAGTTATTTCTCTTCATAAGACAATATCGGGGTGCCTGGTAGCTCAGTTGGTTAAGCATCCAACTCTTGATTTTGGCTCAGGTCATGATCTCATGGTTTGTGAAGTCAAGCCCTGCATCAGTCTCTGTGCTGACAGTGCGAAGCCTGCTTGGGATTCTCTCTCTCCCTTTCTCTCTCTCTCTGTCCCCCCACTGCTTGCTCATGTGTGCATGCATGTGGACATGTGTAGACTCTCTCTCTCTCAAAATAAATAAATGAATTTAAAAAAAGACAATATCTACTATTCTGATCAAAGGCTGATATCCTTGAATTCCTGACTTCAAAGGAATTTATGTCTTAGCTGAGCTAGAGATTCTTCCACATTACCTTTCTATCTACCTGTGTATGTAGCCAGAAATGTCTTGGCAGAGTTTTATTTTATGTATAGTGGAGAAAAATCTCCAATAGAAGGAAAATTACTTAC
Organism: Puma concolor; assembly: GCF_028749965.1. Lineage (NCBI taxonomy): Eukaryota > Metazoa > Chordata > Mammalia > Carnivora > Felidae > Puma > Puma concolor. The sequence continues at coordinate 184,624,732 of NC_141674.1, forward strand.
TTTTTTATACATATGCATATACTTTTTAAGAGTCTTTATTTTTACCTGATGTAAAGTCTTTATTTATTTGACCTGATGCATCAAGAATTAGAGCAGAAGCTAAGAAGCATCGTTTAGACGGGCAGACTGATGCTGTCTGATGACACCTTTTATGAAACAGCCCAGAAATATCATTAATTTTATGCTTTAAAATGCTGTGTGATTTTGTCTATGTAACTCATTTGAAGATCACATTACCCTTGCCTCCTGTTTAGAAATTTTTGTGATAGCCATTGGCCAAGGTTCTGAACTCTCTTCTGAGTTAAGAAGGCCAAAAAGAGTGCAGAGGGTTTTTAGGGCAGTATTTACAATATCATACTTTATATGATACTCTAATGCTGGATGCATGCCATCATACATTTGTCCAAATTCATAGAATGTATAACGAGTGGACCCTAATGTAAACTATGGACTTTGGATGATTATGACGGGTCAATGTAGGTTTATCAACTGTAATAAGTGTATGACTCTGGTAAGGGATACTGATAATGGGGAAGGCTATGTGGGGGGAGACAGGAAGTGCATAGACAATCTCTGTAGCTTCCTCTCAATTTTGCTGTGAACCTAAAACTGTTCTCTAAAAGAAGAAGGCCAGAGCCTACCTGGCCATAAAACACTAATCATCTCCAAGTGGGTAGTAGACCAAAAGCATTTTGGAAGACTGGAGGCATATTTGATGTAGAAAGAAAACTGATACTTTAAAAGCTGGGATGCAAGAAGATGCTGCCATCCTTTTACTTGGACTTATAAGTGGGCCGTAAAACTACAGTAACCAGACTCGTGGCAAGACCCACCTGAGGCATGGAGTGGGGTTCTTTTGGTTACATTGTCTTTCACAAAGATGGATGCGCCCTGATTGATAAGTGCTTCCACGCATTCTGTGTGTCCCTTAAAGGCAGCCAGGTCCAGAGCGGTGCGGCCTTTCTCATCCCTGATGTCCAGGTCCACCAGCGACTGCAGAAGGACTTCCAAGGCTTGGTGGTGCCCGTTGTAGGCCTGCAAAGAAGAGACCAATGACACAAATGCTCACTCACTTCCAATCCCACAACAACCCACATGAGGGGCTAAGCCTCCAAGGTCACAGTTGGAGACCCCTCCAAAGAGCACATCTGAAAGATGCTTGGGATAATTATTGAAACAGGCAAACCAGAGAGACTGAAAAATGATAATGCACAAGCCTCACTGGTACATATGAATTTCTTCATGTTCTTTCTTGTTTGTCAAATAATTTGTTCCAAACGTACTAAATGTATTAATGTATTCTTATATTTATATCTATCAATCTAATAATATAATATAGACAAGCAGCTGAATGAATGAATACATTAATTCTATCAATTCAGTCCTAAACATAATGACACAATTAGAATATTTTTTCAGGATACTTTTCTGTTAAACCTGGGGGGAAAAAAAATCACTGAAAACAATGCAGACTTGGTAATTCAACAGAAGCATACTGACCTGTTGCAGTCCAACATTTTGATTTCTTTTTTGTTAATGTTTATTTTTGAGAGAGAGAGAGAGAGAGAGAGAGAGCGCGCAAGATGGGGGGCAGGGAAGAGAGAGAGGGAGACACAGAATCTGAAGCAAGCTCCAGGCTCTGAGTTGTTAGCAGCGTCTGATGAGGGGCTCAAACTCCTGAGCTGCGAGATCATGACCTGAGCTGAAGGTGGACACTTAACCGAGTCAGTCACCCAGGCACCCCACCAACATTTTAATTTCTAAGCAGGGGACCCTGGGCAAGTTTCTAAATTTCACTTAGAGTTTGTTTTCTCATTTATAAAAATGAGAGCAATAAAAGTCACCTCCCATGGAAGATAGAAAGAATAAAACCACACAGGCTTCCCCATCCTATCTTGTACCCAGCCGATGCTTCCTCCTTTCTCCTTTACTTCTCCCGTTGATTATAATGAAAACATAGACACAATTATGGAAATGTATTTCATGTACCAGCACCCAGTTCAGACCTATTATGAGGTCCTATGCCATGTTAGGTTAAGAAGCTTCACATTACTAAAACACAAATGAAAAGACTGAGGGATAATTTTCATTAAGTCTACAAGGTAAAAAATTGTATATGCACACACAAGGCTGAGGACATTGGAAATAAAAGAGAGAAGAGGGATAAGGACAGGAAGGGGAAAGATGGGGGACAAGGAAGTAAAGAAGGAGATACAGGAATAATCTGCCTCCAGGGGTTTTCAGCAGCCAGAGTCCCCTCTTATGTCAGCAGCACTTTTTGTTCTCCCACTGCAGCAATTGCTCAAGGCACAATGAATTTGAAAAAAGGCTTAGCACATACAAAAGATCAATATCTCTAATACATAAAAAGCTCTTACAAACATTAACAATTTTTTTTTGCATTTATTTATTTTTGAGAGACAAAGATGAGCAGAGGAGGCGCAGAGATAGAATGAGACAGAATCCAAAGCAGGCTCCAGGCTCTGAGCCGTCAACACAGAGCCTGACGTGGGGCTCGAACCCACAAACTGGGAGATCATGACCTGAGCTGAAGTCACACGCTCAACCAACTGAGCCACCCAGGCGCCCCTCTTACAAACCATTTTAAAACTTAGGAAAATGTACAAAGGGCATGAAAAGACAGCTCCCAGAAAAAGAAATATGAAAGGCCAGTGAATATATGGAGAAAATATATAATTTTTTAAGGTATTTTTCAACTACCAGCTTGACAATGATTAAGTTTGGTCATGTCCAGGGGCACCTGGGTGGCTCAGTCGGTTAAGCATCAGACTCTTGATTTTGGCTCAGGTTATAATCTCACAAACCGTGAGATCAACCCCATGCTAGCTCTGTGCTGACAGTGCGGTGGCTTGGAATTCGCTCTCTCTCTCTCTCTCTCTCTGCTCCTCCCTTGCTTTCTCTCTCTCTCTCAAAATAAATAAACTCGAAAAAAAAAAAAAAAGGTTGGTTATGTCCAGTATTTGTTAAGACCTGGTGAAAAAAGCAATCTATGCTCTGTTGCTGGGAGTATATATAGTATGACATTTGAGGAGACTTGACAAAATCTATCAAAAACTTTTTTAAAAACTGTAAGCTTGGGGCGCCTGGGTGGCGCAGTCGGTTAAGCGTCCGACTTCAGCCAGGTCACGATCTCGCGGTCCGTGAGTTCGAGCCCTGCGTCAGGCTCTGGGCTGATGGCTCAGAGCCTGGAGCCTGTTTCCGATTCTGTGTCTCCCTCTCTCTCTGCCCCTCCCCCGTTCATGCTCTGTCTCTCTCTGTCCCAAAAATAAATAAACGTTGAAAAAAAAAATTAAAAAAAAAAAAAGAAAAAAAAACTGTAAGCTGCAGATAGCACATATAACATGACCTCATTCATATAAAAAGCAAACATATCCAAATATACACATATCTATGTCTATGTATATTTCTATATTCATAGAAAATCTTAGAAAAATACAAAAGTAACTGTTAATGCTGGCTACCTCTAGAAAAGGGAGCTAAAGCAAGGAGCACATGGATTTACGTCATCTTACCTTTTTAAAAGTCACTTGAGTTGTTTTCCTAAGTATACGTTCATAACAACAATACCAAAAACTCAACATAAAAGGACCCACAGAATTTAAGAGTACTTAATTTTTAAGTTTTAATACTTTTTCTTTATATTACTTTTGTGAATGACTGTGGCTATTATATGTTATGTATTAAACATATCTTACCTATAATATGCAGTATAATTCATATGCTAATGAATTTCAAATTTACATCCATTTCTAACTTCTTTTACTTCCAAACTAGTGTTTTTTTAAGTTTATATATGCATTTGTGTGTGTGTGTGTGTGTGTGTGTGTGTGAGAGAGAGAGAGAGAGAGAGAGAGAGAGAGAGAGAGAGAGAGAATGAGTAGGAGAAAAGTAGAGAGGGAGAAAAAGAGAATCCCAAGCAGGCTCTGCACGATGGACACAGAGCCCAACGTGGGGTTTGAACTTATGAACCGTGAGATCATGACCTGAGCCTAAATCAAGATCAGAGGCCAAATGAGCCACTCAGGCACCCCTCACTTCTAAACTTATATATTCAACTGCCTATTGATCTTTCCACTTGAATATATGCCTCTCATGCTCCTCCATTGCAGCAAATGGCAACTCTATACTTCTAATTGCTCAGGCCCAAAACTTTGGGGTCATCTTTGTCTTTCCTCTTAAGACCAGGGTTGTAGCCCTATACAAGGGCCCTGGGACGCTGGCGCAAGTGTGTGTTGAAGGATAGCCTCTTCCTCCTGATCCCAGCTTTGCCATGCCCGGGAACGGGGATGCGTCTGCTGAGAGGAAGGGACACCTTTTGCTCAACACACAGAGTTGTCCTCAGGTTCTCAGGCACCCGGCAGGAAAACATCTATCCCCAACCCCCTACACCTCTGTTCTAATTCACAAACAGGTGTCATGTGGCAACCCTCAATCCATGATCATCTCTAAAATTATATCCAGAATTAACCCAGTTCTCACCATAGGGCCATTCTCTTTGGCCAGGATTATGGCAAACACTTTCTTTCCATCTTTGCCCCACTGCAATCTATTCTTGACATGGTCTCCAGATGAAATCTCTTAAAACCCAAGTTGGACATATCACTCCTTGATGAAAATTAGTCAATGGCTTCTTCCCTCCTTGATAATAAAATCCAAAACTTTCCATGACCATTCAGGCCCCTTAGGATTAGTCCACCTTCTTCTTCTTCTTCTTTTTTTTTTAAGTAACAACCAGTCTTTTTTGTTTTTAAATATTTACTTTTGAGAGAGAGAGCACATGTGCATGTGAACGCACACAGGTGGGGCAGGGGCAGAGACAGAGAGGGAAACATAGAATCCGAAGTAGGCTCCAGGCTCTGAGCTGTCAGCACAGAGCCCGATGTGGGGCTCAAACCCACTAATGGTGAGATCATGAGCTGACGCTGAAGTCTGACACTTAATCGACTGAGCTACCCAGGCACCCCAGGATTAGGGCTCCTTCTACCCTGATCATCAGCATGCCCCCTCACTCACTCTGTTCAACCACACTAACCCCACCTCCTACCCCATGGTTAAATACATGCATTTCCTCCTCTGGGCTATTGCATTTGTACTCTTAAAATTTTTTAAAATTCATGTATTTATTATTTTTTAAGTTTATTTATTTATTTTGAGACAGAGAGAGAGCACGCCCATAAATGGGGGACAGGTAGAGAGAGGGAGAGAGAGGATCCCATGCAGGCTTTGGGCTGACAGCAGCAGGGCCTGATGCAGGGCTTGAACCCACAAAATGTGAGATCATGACTTGAGCTGAAACCGAGAGTCAGACGCTCAACCCACTGAGAGACCCAGGTGCCCCTGTACTTTTTTTTTTAAGTCTTTTTTTTTCCTCTAGTAATCTCTTCACACAACGTGGGGCTTGAACTCACGACCCGGAGATCAAGAGTTGCATGCTCCTCTGACTGAGCCAGCCAGGCACCCCTGCATCTGTACTTTCTATTTCCTCTATCTGGAAAGCTCTTCCTCCAGAGGGCCACATGGTTCTCCTGGTACTTCTCCTTCAAATATCACCTTACCTGGATGCTTTCCAGAGCCAGAACACAGCCCTCCACCCTCCACCTCAGCATACTACCGGACATTCTCCATCCCACTTATCCTGCTTTATTTTATCTTTATAGCACTTATTACCATTCGATATCTGTTACTTATCCATTGGTTTATTACCTGTGATTGAAGGCACTTCATGCGTATTGCTCACTGCTGTATCCTAAATCATGCCTAGTGCATAGTACACACTCCACAATTATTTGATGAATAAATGAATTAATTTAATGGATGTTATTTTCATTTATTGGTATTAGTGGTAGGAATACATTTTTAAAATAGCAGCTATTTGCCTATGCAAACATTCTTTTTATTGATGAAAAAACAAAACAAGCAACGTAAATTAATTCACCCAAGGTCACTTAGCTATTAAGTGACAAAGCTAGAATTTGAAACCCAGAGCTGTGACCATTAAATCTATGCTGTTCAGCAATGTCTTATAATTTTTCCCAGTAATTCCACTGAATTGGCTTTTAAACAAAATACTTTTGTCTCTACATGTAACGGCACAAAGAGGTGAAGAACAAATATTGGATCAGAAACCTTGACCCCTTCTCTAGAAGGTTTAACACAGAGGTAAAGTGACTTGCACAGAACTATGAGGCAAGAAGGCACACCCTGGGGCTAACTTCTAGACTGTTGTTCTTTTACTACACATACTTTCTTGAGACAGGGAAATAATTTCCTATATGTCCATGTTTGTGATCTGTGCTTGCTGTGCAAACCATAACTGCATAGGATTGTAAGCCGTTTAGTCTAATCTAAATTGTGAAGCAATAGCTAACTTCTACTGAGCCCTTGCTGTGTGTCAAGCCGTGCTGGACATGTAGCACCTCATTTAATTGTCAAAACAACTGCCAATTTGGATACTACTCTTATCCCCATTTTACTGACAGGGGCACAGAAGGGCAGAAGGTAACAATCCAGCCTTTCCATGGTCACTCAGCCTTACATGGGAGAGCTGAGATTCAAAGACAGGCCAATTGGACCCCAGAGCCTGAGCTGTGGGCTTTTCATGAGCTCCTATGGAAAGGGTGCAACAAGGCCAAAAGGTGTATGTTTCTTTACTTCTTTATTATAGGAAGTTTGAAACTTAGACAAAGAGAGGATAGTTTATGAATTTTTATATACCCACAACCCAGTTTCAACTCAGCCATTATCGACTCGGGCCACGGGTGATTTTAAGCCAACTTGGGAAGACCTATCCTGTAAAATCTGTGGTACTAGCAACATCTACATCAGGGTATAAATCAGTCTATCTCATTTTACTCTAGACTTACCTGTGATTTATTTGAAAACAAATTTTGCATAACACTTCTCATTTTAAACTGTAATAGTAGCAACTGATTCAGCTTATGTGGAAATCCTGACTTCACACCAAAGGGAAATGAATCCCTGTAGATAACAGCAGGGCCTAGATGTCATTTGCAAATGTTGGTCCCTTCAGTGCCAGTTATTATTATGACAAAGACAGTAAACATTTTAATTTCCATCATCATGACTTAGCCTAGAAAATAGAATCGGCAACTTATAAATTGTAGGCGTATCTGCAAAACATGATGGCTAACGTATTTCGATTTAATAAAGAGAAGACATAGGGGAAAGAGAAAAGTAGTAGGAAGGAAGCCAGTGTGAAGGAATCGATGCTGTTCAGTACAGAAGAGTCACCCTGCAAGGCGCTTGGGTTAGGTGCTAAACTTATCCCCACGCTTTCTTCTTTAATCCTCACAACAAAAAATAAATCCATCAGTCTGTGTTAAATTTAGAGGCTTAATATTTTTAAAAAAAGATGAAGTGGTCCTGTTGGTAATTAGGAAAGCTTCGGAATCCCAACCCATACTTTGTTCTGTATCAGGCATTTCAAATTCTCTTACGGAATGGTTGAAAGGCCAGATTTACCTATAAAATTCCTTTCATTTCTTCACCTAGTCTAGCTAGCAGCTTTTGAATTTTAGCATGCAAAAACATTACCCCACAGAACTGAAGACATAAAACTACGTATACGAAACTTAAATGGCAATTTAAAAGGAATAATAAAGTGACTTTGATTATACAAGAACTTTCACTTACTTCCACACTCTAGAGTTTAACCCGAGAAACAAACTACCATGTAACATGGAATTCTGTTTTATGGTTAAATGCATGATTATGTCTTTGGGCAGGTATATGGTTCTTGGAGTACACACACACAAAAGTATATAATAAAGCTTTAAACTCTTTTAAGGAGGCTCAAGTAGGCAGGAAAGGAAACCTTTCTCATGTCAGCAGTACATGATGAAAATTGCCCTCTTTCTTTCTATTTCCATCCTAATCCAGGTTTTTAGTAGGCAGTTTCACCAATAATTTCTGAATTAACTAAATGAGGAAGGAATCACATAAAAGAACAAATATGTCGGTTCAAAAAGCATGTAATATTTTGGCTTTCAATAGATAACTCAGTTAAAGTCTTCACTAGAGGTAGCAATCAAACATTTTAAATTTGTTTGATGAAATGTCTTTATTAAAAAATACATTAGGTAACTTTAAATATGTCTTAAACATGATTAATTTCTTTGAACTTTTTAGATAGGAACTGAGGGCAATGAGGAGAAAGAATCTGGCATCTCAACAGAATCCACGAAACAATGGGTCCATCTGGAAATCTTGACAGCTGGAGGCTTTCATTTGCATAGCCTTGTTTCTTGATTTAATTTTTTCAAGTGGATGAAATGTTTATGAAATTCACTGGGTTGATAACCCTGGAGACTTGAGTCATTCAGCCAGGAAATAGTAACTCAAGGCAGGTCAGGTTTCTTGTGACAATCAAGGTTTGGGGGCATCTGCTGTGATTTCATTGCTAGAATGCATCCCCAGAAGAAATAATGTGCCTTGGGTTTTTACCAAGTTAATTGCCACCGAGGCCCCTGGAGAGGGTGATGGGCATACTTATAGGGTTCTTGAAGCATATAATAATTTTTAAAAAGGTGTTAGCAGGCAAGAATAACAGAGTTTCAGAATTAATCCACTGCTATCACCCTGGTCAAAGACATCATCACCATCATTACGTCCTGGTTGTCTAGCTTCTGTTTTTCTTCCCTTACAATGTATACCCCACACAGAAGCTGAAATAATCCTTTTCAAACAAAAATCGTATAATATCATCTGTCTCTTCAAATCCCTCCAAATGGTTTTCTAACTTGCTCAGAGTAACAGTTGAAGTTCTTACCGGGGAGTACAAGGCCCTCCCCTGACTCACCTCCTCCACGACATGTCGGACACCATCGCCTACGCCACTCCCTTTCTACTCTGCTCCAGCCATGTCGCCTCCCTGCTGTTCTGGGACCATGCCGAGCATGCTCTTACCCCAAGGACTCTGCACTTCTGCCCAGAACACTCTTCTGTCACATGGTATCAACATGGGTAGCTCTTAAGGTCTCTTGTCCAAATGTGAGATTCTATGCTATGCAAAGTAGAGCCTCGCCTGTCGCCTCAGTGTTGTCTCACTGATCCCATTGGTAGCACTTCACACCATGTGTCATGTTAAATATTTACTTGCCTATTTCTCTCCTAGACTAGAAACTCTACAGAGGCTGGGCTTTGTTTATTGCAACCTCCCCAGCTCCCAGAACAGGTGCTTAGCATACACACAGTGAGTGTATGTCAAATGAAATAATGATATGTTAGCATTAGTGAGGATGAAGCTTAGCTGAAAGCACATATGTGCCAGGCACTGTTCTAACCACTGTAACGCATTAACACATTTCATCCCCACAATGGCCTTACAACAGAGGTGTTGCTATTGTCCGCTTATTTATTTTATTATTTTTTTTTAATGTTTATTTTTGAGAGAGAGAGAGAGAGCAGGAGAGAGGCAGAGAGAGAGGGCAACACAGAATCTGAAACAGGCTCCAGGCTCCGAGCTGTCAGCACAGAGCCCGACACGGGGCTCGAACTCACGGACCATGAGATCATGACCTGAGCCAATGTCGGACGCTTAACCGAATGAGCCAGTCAGGCGCCCCTGTTATTGTCGCATACTATGGGTGAGGAAATTGAGACACAGGAAGTTCAGTTCTTGGCCAAGATCATACAACAAACGATTAAATAAATCTACAAATTAGAAAGGGTGTGGGGGTCCTTAACTTACTCCTTTGAATTTACAGGTGGGAAAACCATGACCAGGCGAATTGCTAAAGGGAAGACTGGTGGCTGGGACCTCCTCTCTGAGTGTACTTCCGAGGCCCCTCCAAGTACAGAGCTGCCAGATGCCCCGTTCTCTCCAGGGATAACACAGCACCCTGACTTTACAGGACCCAGAAACTCACAGACCTTAGCAGAGCAACTGGCACACTGTAAGCACTCAACAATAATTCTTTGGGGGGAGAAAAAGAGAATGACAGCTGGCAGAATTTGGGAGAGCTAAGAAAGTCTCTTCTCAGATTACTGGCAGGTGTGGCAATGCAACCAGCCCCACCTACAAAGGGCATGAGAATTCTATCTGAGATAACCTCAGATAGTCCTCTCTAGGGTCAGCTAATTCTGCTGTGAACGCTCAGCTTTGGGGTAACTTCTCCAGGTGCACCAGGTGGTTGGGCAGAGATTCTAGGGAGCAACCTTTAGGGCAACGTATACTAAGAGCCACATGGCATAAAGTTTTATACATACAAATATCCCACTGTCCATCCAACTTTTCTGCTCTAAGTCCACCTCCAGAACAAAGATTGATGCATATTTTAGCCTGATTTCAGGACTCAAAACGTGTGTGTGTGTGTGTGTGTGTGTGCAGTGGATGTGTTGGTGGGTGTGACAGAGGGTGGTGAGTGGGATCAATAGATGTGCTGGTGGATACGTGGGGAGACTAGCAAGGAAGTGGGGGCTCCATGCAGTGTGATCAGTTCATCCCAATCCTTATGGGATGGTCTCATCCCCTCACCTTGCCTGATTACTTATGCATGCCCATCAACAAAGCCACTCCCCTTTGCTCTCCAAAACCTCCCTCTCAATTTTTCATCAGAATGACATCGAGAAAGTGCTTGTACATAGATGGTACTAAGTGAATGTCATAACAGTTAAACTCAGAGACCCAACTCCTTCCCAACCTTCTCAGCGTTCAGCCTCCAGGTGCCTCCAACCATCATCATTGTGGCCATGGACTGAGGGCTCACAATGTGGTGACACCTTCTGTAGCTGAGCCTCTATTGCTGGGTGTGGCTGCCGGTTGGAGAGAGGCTCCTAAGGAATAGCTGTTGATTACCAACTGCTGGCAGGACCATGGTAGGATGGTGGGTGAGTTTCCTGGCTCGGTCATCCCTATGGAGAATCTGGGGATCCTCACTCTGGGCTGCTGCATTTCCCTTCAATTGTTGGGATGTGGAGAGGAAGGTTTATGGGTGACAGAATAACTCTTCCTCCCTGCTCACAGATCTTAGCCAGTATAAGAATCAGAGCTCATACCTCCGCTGAGACCCTGACTTCGAGCCCAGGCAGAAAGAGCAGAGCTGCAATAATGCACGTGCTTACCTTGCTCTCATGTTTGTGTTTAAATATCTCACACGTTTTTAATTGGGGTATTTGGTTTATTTTTTGGTAGGCTGTATGCATTGTCGGCTATAATCAAATGCATTTGGTAGGCTGTATGCATTGTCGGCTATAATCAAATCTTTAAGCCACAATGTTTTCAAATTTCCTCAATGTTTTAAAATTTAACTACTAGATAGCAATAATTTTAAAGATTTAAAAAATGTATAACAATCATTTATTAAGTATACTGTGGTAGAGGCTTTATGAATATTATCTCTTTTCCTTTGTCTTCATTTTACAGATGGGGAAACTGAGGCCCAGTAATGTGTCTGAAGTCACCAGTGAGTGAAGCTGGGACTGGAATTTGAGGCAGTCTTTCTCTCTGCAGCCTGTGCCTTTACCCATGTACTGTTTTCATTATTTGTTATTATTGCGTTATTATGCTCTCATTTTAAGAGAAGCCTAGTTCTAGGACACTTAGGTTCTTTTTGTAACAGTGGAAGCCACTCACAGCATCTCACTTACAGCTAAGTGGAGCGGACTCTTGGTAGCACCGGAATCTGATTCTTCAAAACCATTGTTGGTTCTTTCCAAAAGCTGTGGAGACAAAAAGAAAACAATAGTACATGAGTGAACTTTGCAGGAGGAATCCTCCTTTATGGATACCAACGTTGACATAAATGCAAAAGAGGTTTCAGAAATGTAAAAAAATCACACAACTTAGCAATATAAGAAACCTGGTGCAGCATATCTGAAACAAGTAAGAAATCAGATGTAGCATATCTAACACAGATGCTCTAAATATTTCAACTTCTAGATCATCTTAGCATTTGCTAATGAAAAAAGGCTTTCATACTTGAAAGATGCTCAGCCTCATGAATCCAGGAAAATAATTCATGTTTAATCCTCTTTTCACCCCGCAGATGGTAATAATGAAAAATTATAATAGCCGGTGTTCAACTATCAAACACACATTTACCGGAGAGAAGTGTTAGAAAACACGGATAAAATTCCCGTTCTCATGAAGCTTACATTCTAGAGAGGGGAAACACAGACAAACAAATAAATATAGAAATAAATATCTGGTAATGACATATGCTATACTGAAAATAAAATAGGGTGATGTGATACGGAATGACTGGGAAGTTACTTGACAGCTGATGATCAGGGAAGTCCTCTCTAAGGAGGTGACAATTAAAGTAAGGCCTGAATAATAAGGAGAATGAAACCAAGTAAAGGTGTGGCAGGAGAGTATTCTGGAGGAGGAAGTCATGGAGGAGGGAATGTAAATGTGTCAAGGGGAGACGGACATGGTGAGTTGAAGGAACAGAAAGGATAGTGTGACCAGGGAATCAGGAAAAAGACATTCTCAGGGATTCATGGTGGGAACAAATTGTTAAGACCTTTCTGGGCAATTTGTGTATACTTTTAACCCAAGGAATTAATTCCCAATAAATAATTAGACAAGTGCATAATGATGCATTTATAAAGAAAATTATTCAACAAATATTTGATGAATGATTACCAATGTGCCTAGACACTGAAGATTCAAAAATAAAATTAATAATGTATTAAAATATTCACTTCCCCAGGGCAGGGGGTAGGGTGGATAACAATAGAAAAAAGTTACGCAGTTAATTAGAAAATGGTATGTGCTATGGAGATAAATCAAACAGAGAGGGAGGGTTCAGAGAGCTGGAGGGGAGATCAGTTTGCAACTTAAATAGGGTGATCAGAGAACGTCGTACTGGCTGAGCAAAGTCTTAAGGGTGATGAGACAGCCTTGTGGATATCTAGGGGAGGAGAGTTCCACTCAGAGGGGCCAGCAACTGCCAAGTCCCTCAGGGTTAAGTGTGCTTAAGAATATCCAGGATGTTGGAGCAGAGTGACCAAGGGTGAAAATGGCAGGAAAGGAAATCAGAGAGATAGTGGCAGTGGGGGTGGGAGTGTCATCAAGAACCTTCCGGGTTGTTGTAAGAATTTTGACTTTTCATCCTGAGATGGAATTTCACTGGAGTGTTTTGAGCAGAGTGATGACATGTTCTAACTTTTAGACTCTAGGGAGGGCACAGAGAGAGAGTGGGGCAATAGTTCAAGAGAGAAATAACAGTGGCTTAAACTAGTGGAGAGCAGTGGTGATGGAGACAAATAGTTGGATTGTGGGTATTTTTGGAGGTAGAATCAACAGGATTTCCTGATGGGATGACTGAATGGGAATGTAAAAGAAAAAGAGAAGTTAAAGATGACCCCCAGGATTTTGTCCTATTAAAATGGAAGGATGGCTGGGGCGCCTGGGTGGCGCAGTCTGTTAAGCGTCCGACTTCAGCCAGGTCACGATCTCACGGTCCGTGAGTTCGAGCCCCGCGTCGGGCTCTGGGCTGATGGCTCAGAGCCTGGAGCCTGTTTCCGATTCTGTGTCTCCCTCTCTCTCTGCCCCTCCCCCGTTCATGCTCTGTCTCTCTCTGTCCCCAAAATAAATAAACGTTAAAAAAAAAAAAAAAATGGAAGGATGGCAGTTCCATGAACTAAGATGGAAAAGACATTGGTGGAATATATGTAGTGGGAAAGAACAGAAGTTTGGTTTCATAACAGAAATGTTATGTTTGAGATGTTCTTAAAGCATCCAAAAGTTCATGCTAACAAAGCAGCTGTTGGGTACATGGGTGTGGAGTTCAGGTATTTAAAGACATTAGACTGGATGAGATGAGAAAGACAGTAAAGTAAACAGAGATGACAGATAAGGAGAGAGTTGGAGAGATGGGGGGGGGGGAGCCAGCAGGGTGACAGACTGAGCAGATGAACTAGAAGGAACATGAGGAGGTCTGGAAACTGAGTGAAGAAAAAGTTTCAACAAGAGAGTGAGTAACTGTGCCAGAAGTCCTGATAGGTCAAATAAAATGAGTTGTGAGAATTGACCACTGGGTTTGGCAACACAAGGCTATTAGTGACTCTGTGAAGAGCAGTTTAGCAAAACACTGTTTATATGAAAAAACTAGAAAAACAGATAGCAGTAGAGATGGGTTAAATAAATTAAAGTGTTACAGGGACTTCTGGGGAAAATGGCAGAATAGGAAATTTCAAAGCTCACCTCATTCCATGAATACAACTAGAGAATATGCACATCAATGTAAAAAACCCAGAAAACGACCCAAAGATTGGCAGAACAGACTCTCCCCAGCTAAAGGTAGACAAGAGGCCACGTCAAAGAGGGTAGGAAGGGCAGAGATATGGTTGGGAGCTAAATAGACCCATGCAACTTTCTAAGGAGGGACGCCTAGGGCACAGAGAGGGGAGGGAAACAGACCCTCAGACCAAGCACCCCAGGCATGGGGAACTCACACAGGTTAGACAAATTCCCATAACATTTGGCTTTGAAAATTGGAGGGGCTTAATTTTGTGAGTTCTTACAATCAGTACGGCTTAATACCTGGAACTTTATTATTGTTTTTAATGTTTTTTTTTATTTTGAGACAGAGAGAGAGAGAGAGAGAGCGAGCATGTGCATGTGAGCAGGGAGGGGGCAGAGAGACAGAGAATCCCAAGCAGGCTCTGTGTTGTCAGCACACAGACTGAAGTGGGGCTTGATCTCACAAATTGCGAGATCATGACCTGAGTCAAAATCAGGAGTCAGATGCTCAAACGACCAAGCCACCCCAGTGCCCTCCGATGCCTGGAACTTTAAAAATCAGTGTGCTCAGTTCTGGGAAAGCCAGAAGAGTGATAGAAACTGAGTCTCTGCCCTTAAAGAGACAGTACAAGAAACAGCCCAGCAGAGATACAGCATAGAAACAGCAGTTTGAAAAATGCCTGGGGTATATAGGAAGAAGATCAAAGTGTGCACTGGAGGGGCAGGGAGTCTTAGGAGACTTTTCCAAGAACAAAAGAGTTGGCAGGTACCGTTTTCCCTTCCCTGTCCCCTAGTTTAGACACATTGACCAACACTGCACCAACAGTTTCCACCTAACTTTCTAACAGTGCCCCTGCCCCCGCATTCTTCTGTGGACTTGCCCCCTTGAATACATCCTTGGCCAGAGTCCATCCAAAGTGGTGCCACAAGCCTGGCAGTGTGCAAGCATTCCTGATAGGAGGCAGCACCACCCCAAAGTGACTCCTGTCCTGGAGAAAGGGGAGGATAACCACCCACACCAGTCTGACTATGGCTCCAGCAATGGGACAGGAGCAGATAATGGGTTTGGCTGCCCTACTCACCAACAAAAGTAGCTTCTCAGGGCACGAAAAAGAGAAAGTACCCTGCAGTTTGGTGCTATTGTATCTCTGACAAATGCCTGTTCTGACTCAACTCAAGCCCAAGGCAGCCCCAGACTGACCCACTAACAACACAAAGACCAAACCCTGCCCCAAACAGGCAAATAGAGCCACTGGAGATGACTGGACAGAAGGCAAAAGTGGCGCAACCACAACAGTTGGGTGCATATAACATACCCAGGAGATACCCCAAGGCACTAGGTTCTGGTGAACAGGGGACATTGCACTGCAGGGCACTATAGGACCTGTTCTTCATAAGGCCACTACTTTCAAGAGCAGAAGATGTAGCTGACTTTCTTTTTTAACACATAGAAACATACACAGAGAGCTAGACAAAATGAGGAGATAGAAGAGTATGTCCTAAATGAAGGAACAGGACCAAATCAGAGCAAGAGAGCTAAATGAAATGGAGATAAGTAATATGCCTGATACAGAATTTAAAATAATTGTTATAAAAATTCTCACTGGACTTGAGAAAAGAGTGGAGGACCTCAGTAAGGCCCTCAACAAAGAGAAATAAAACATAAAAAAAGAATGAATAACTTAATAACTGAAATAAAAAATACATTAGATGAAATAAAAACTAGACAAGAGGAAGCAGAAGAATGAATCAGTGACCTGGAGGACAGAGTAATGGTAAGCAATCAAGATGAATAGGAGAGAGAAAAAAATAATAAAAAATGAAAACAGACTTAGGGAATTCAGTGACACCATGAATGAAGCATAACAGCATTTACATCATATGGATCCCAGAAGAAAAGACAGGAAAGGGGGAAGAAAATTTATCTGAAGAAAGAGTAGCTGAAAACTTCCCTATTCTGGGGGAAGAAACAAAAATCTAGATGCAGGAGGCACAGGGATTCCCCCAACAAAATATACCCAAGAAGGCCCATGGCAAAACACATAAAACCGTAAAGGGGCACCTGGGTGGCTCAGTCAGTTAAGCGTCTGATTTCGTCAGGTTATGATTTCACAGTTTGTGAGTTCGAGCCCCATATTGGGCTCTGTTCTGACAGCTCAGAGCCTGAAGCTTGCTTCTGATTCTGTGTCTTTCTCTCTCTCTGCCCTTCCCCTGCTCTCACTCTGTCTCTCTGTCTCTCAAAAATAAAAAACATTGAAAACTTAAAAAAAAAAAAAACAGTAAAAAGCAGTGACAAAGAGAGAATTTTAAAAGCAACAAGAGAAACGAAAACAGTTACATAAAAGGGAAGTCCCATTAGTCTATCAGCAGATTTTTCAGTCGAAACTTTGTAGGCCAGAGGGAATGGCATGATATATTCAAAGTGCTGAAAAAAACCTACAACCAAGAATCTTTCCAGCAAGGCTATCATTCAGAATAGAAGGACAAATAAAGAATTTCCCAGACAAACAAAAGTTAAAGAAATTCATCACCACTAAACTGGCCCTGCAAGAAATGTTAAAGGGGACTTTTTCAATGGAAAGGAAAGACCATAAATAGAAGTAAGAAAAGTAGGAAAGCACAAAAGCAGTAAAATTAGCTATATTTATAAAAATAAGTCCAGGGATTCACAAAATAAAAGGATGTAAAGTATGATGCCATATACCTAAAACATGGGGTTGGGAAGAGGAATAAAGAATGCGTCCAAACTTAAGCAACCATCAACCTAATATAGAATGCTATATGCAGAAGGTTTTATATATAAATACCACAAATCAAAAACCAGTAATAGATATGCAAAAAAATAAAGAGAAAGGGATCCGAGTATGTCACTAAAGAAATCCAGTAAACCGTGAGAGAAAAAAGCAAGAGAATAAAGGCACAGAGAAGAATTACAAAAACAACCATAAAACAAGTAACAAAATGGCAATAAGTGCATACCTATCAATAACCACTTTGAATGTAGATGGACTAAATGCTCCAATCAAACAACACAGGGTGACATAGTGGATAAAGAAGCAAGACCCACCTATATGCTGCTTAAAATACTCATTTCAGATCTAAAGACAGATGCAGACTGAAAGTGAAGGGATAGAAAGCCATTTATCATGCAAATGGAAGTGAAAAGAAAACCAGGGTAGCAATACTTATATCAAACAAAATAGACTTTAAAACAAAGACTGTAACAAAAGACAAAGAAAGAAACTACATAATCAATCATACAGGGAATGATCCAACAGGAAGATATAACAATTATAAATAATTATGCACCCAACATGGAAGAACCCAAATACATAAAGCAGCTAATAACAAACATAAAGGAAGCAATAGATAGTAACACAATAACAGTAGGGGACTTTAACACCCCACTTACATTAATGGATAGAATATCCAACAGAAAATCAACAAGGAAACAGCGGCTTTGACACATTGGAGCAGATGGATCTAACAGACATATTCAGAACATCCCATCCTAAAACAAAAGGATATATATTCTTTTCAAGTGCATATAGAACATTCTCCAGAACAGATCACATATTAGGCCACAAAACAAGTCTCAACAAATTAAAAAAGATTGAAGTCACATTATGCATCTTTTCTGACCACAAAGTTATGAAATGAGAAAACAACCATAAGAAAAAATTTCTGGAAAGAACACAAATACATGGAAGTTAAATAACATGCTACTAAACAATGAATGGGTCAACCATGAATT
This sequence comes from Puma concolor, assembly GCF_028749965.1. Lineage (NCBI taxonomy): Eukaryota > Metazoa > Chordata > Mammalia > Carnivora > Felidae > Puma > Puma concolor. The sequence goes on from NC_141674.1 coordinate 184,642,716, forward strand.
CAAAGAGGAAATAAAAAAATACATGGAGGCAAACGAAAATGAAAATGGTCCAAAACCTTTGGGATGCAGCAAAAGCTGTCCTAAGAGGGAAGGTTACAGCAATATAGGTCTACTTCAAGATGCAAGAAAAATCTCAAATAAACAACCTAACTTTACACCTAAAGGAGTAAGGAAAAGAAGAATAAACTAAGCCCAAAACCAGTAGAAAGAAGGAAATTATAAAGATTAGAGCAGAAATAAATGAAATAGAAACAAAACAAAACAAAAACACTATAGAACAGATTAATGAAACCTGGAGCTGGTTCTTTGAAAAGGTCAACAAAAAAACCTTTAACAAGAACCGCCCCCCCAAAAAAAAGGTAGAGAGAGAGAGAGAGAGAGAATCAGAAATGAAGGAGTAGAAATAATAACTGACACCACAGATACAATGAATTCTAAGAGAATATTATGAAAAATTATATGCTAACAAACTAGACAACCTAGAAAAAAATGGATAAATTGCTAGAAACATATAACCTTCTAAAAACTGAATCAGGAAGAAATAGAAAATTTGAACAGACCAATTATCAGCAATGAAAATGAAGTGGTAATCAAAAAACTCCCAACAAACAAAAGTCCAGGACCAGATGGTTTAACAAGTGAATTCTAACAAACATTTAAAGAAGAGTTAATACCTATTCTTCTCAAACTATCCTAAAAAACAAAAGAGGAAGAAAAGCTTCCAAATTCATTCTATGGGGCCAGCATTACCCTGATACAAAAACTAGACAAAGACAATACAAAAAAAAAAAAAAAAAGAAGAAGAAGAAGAAGAAGAAGAAGAAGAAGAAGAAGAACTACAAGCCAATATCTCTGATGAACATAGATGCAAAACTCAACAAAACACTAGTAACTGAATCCAACAATACATTTAAAAAAAATCATTCAGTGCAATCAAGTGGGATTTATTCCTGGGGTGCAAATGTGCTTCAATATTCACAAATCAATCAATGAGATACATCACATCAACAAGAGAAAGGATAAACCAATATGATCATTTCAATGGATGCAAAAAAAGCACTTGAAAAGTACAGCATCTCTTCATGATAAAACCCTCAAAAAAGTAGGTTCAGAGGGAATATACCTCAATATAATAAAGACCACAAATGAAAAACCTATAGTTAATATCATACTCAATGGTGAAAAACTGAGAGATTTTCCCCTAAGATCAGGAACAAGGCAAGGATGTCCACACTCAACCACTTTTATTCAACATAGTACTGGAAGTCCTAGCCAAAGCAATCAGGAAAGAAAAAGAAATAAAAGACATCCAAACTGGTAAGGAAGAAATAAAACTTTAAGCATTTGCAGATGACATGACACTATATGTAGAAAACCTTAAAGACTCCACCAAAAAACTGCTAGAACTGATAAATGAATTCAATAAGGTTGAAGGATAAAAATCAATACACAGAAATCCATTGCATTTCTTTACACTAATAATAAGGTAGCAGAAACAGAAATTAAGAGAAGAATCCCATTTACAACTGTACCAAAAAGGATATAACACCTAGGAATAAACTTAGCCAAGGAGGTAAAAGACCTATACTATGAAAACTATAAACCACTGATGAAAGAAATTGATGACAACACAGGGGTGTTTCGGTGACTCGGTTGAGCATTTGACTCTTGATTTTGGCTGAGGTCATGATCCCAGGTGTGGGATGGAGCCCTGTGTCAGGCTCTGCACTGAACATTGAGTCTACTTAAGATTCTTTCTCTCTCCCTCTGCCCCTATCCCCTGCTTTCTCACTCTCTCTCCAAAACAAAAATTAAAAAAGAAATTGAAGATGACACAAACAAATGGAAAGATATTCCATGCTCATGGACTGGAAGAACAAATATTGTTAAAATGTCCATACCACCCAAAGCAATCTACACATTCCATGCAATCTCTATCATTAAACCAATAGCATTTTCACATAACTAGAACAAATAATCCTAAACTTTGTGTGGAACCATGAAAGACTCCAAATAACCAAAGCGATCTTGAAAAAGAACAAAACTGGAAGTATCACAATCCCAGATTTCAAGATATACTATGAAGTTGTAATCAAAATGGTATGATGCTGACACAAAAACAGACACATAGATCAATGGAACAGAATGGACATCCGAGAAGGAAACCCATGATTCTATGGTCAATTAATCTCCAACAAAGGAGGCAAGAATATGCAATGGGAAAAAGATAGTTTCTTCAACAAATGGTATTGGTAAAACTGGACAGCTACATGAGAAAGAATGAAACTGGACCACTTTCCTACACCATACACAAAATATAAACTCAAAATGGATTAAGGACCTACATGAGAGACCTGAAACCATAAAAATCCTAGAAGACAGCACAGGCAGGAATTGCTCTGACATTAGTCGTAGAAACAATTTCCTAAATATGTCTCCTGAGATAAGAGAAACAAAAGCAAAAAATACGCTGTTGGGACAATATCAAAATAAATGGCTTCTGGGGCACCTGGGTGGCTTAGTTGGTTAAGTGTCTGATTCTAGATTTTGGCTCAGGTCATGATCTCATGGTTTGTGAGTTCAAGCCCCGTATCTGGCTCCCCATCGCCAGTGTGGGATTTTCTCTCTCTCCCTTTCTGCCATCCCCCCACCCCAAGTAAATAAATAATCTTTAAAAAGCCTCTGCACAGCAAAGGAAACAACCAATAAAACAAAAAGAAAACCTACTGAATGGGAGAAAATATTTGCAAATGACATATCCTATAAAGGGTTAGTTTCCAAAATATGTAAAGAACTTATATAACTCAACACCAAAAAAAACAAATAATCCAACTGAGAAATAGGCAGAAGACATGAATAGGCATTTCATCAAAGAGGACATTCAGATGGCCAACACATGAAACAATGCTCAACATCACTCATCATCAGTGAAATGCAAATCAAAGCCCCAATAAGATACCACTTCATACTTGTTAGAATGGCTAAAATTGAAAACACAAGAAAAAAGAAGTGTTTTTCTGGAAAACAATATGCAGGCTCCTCAAAGAATTAAAAACAGAATTACCATATGATCCAGTAATTCCACTACTGGATATTTACTCAAAGGATAGGAAAAACACTATTTTAAAAGGTTTGTGCACCACTGTGTTCACTGTAACATTATTTACAATAGATAAGATATGGAAACAGCCCAGGTGTCCATTGATAGATGAAGGGATAAAGAAGATGTGGTGTATATATACAATAGAATATTACTCAGTCATAAACAAGAATGAAATCTTGGGATTTGCAACAACACAGATCTAGAGAGTATTATGCGAAGTGAAATAACTTAGAGAAAGACAAATACCATATGATTTCACTCATATGTGGAATTTAAAAAACAAAACAAATGAGCAAAAGGGAAAAAAAAGAGGGAGGCAAACCAAGAAACAGACTCTGGGGAGGTGGGAGCAGGGGAATGAATGAAACTGGTGAAGAGAATTAAGAGTACACCTATCTTGATGAATACTGAGTAATGTATAGAATTATTGTACACCTGAAACTAATATAACACTATATGTTAACTATGCTGGAATTAAATTTTTAAAAGTTTAAATAAATAAATAAATAAATAAATAATCAAACAAATCAAGTGAGCAAGTAAATAGAGTGGCATAATCATCCCTCAAGACAAATTATTCCTCTTTATGTTGCCTTTAAGTTCTTCTTCGTATAGTGATACATCCAAAAGGAAAAAAATCCAACACCCAAAGCAGTGATGTGTGGTGAATATGGTGGTACAGAACATCCACTCCAGCCTCCTAACTGATGGGCTTGGGCTGTGTAAGTTAGACAGTTATAAACTATGTCCCTAGACTCCCTTGAACTAGGATTCCAGATATGATGTAAGTTTTGCCAATTAGATGCACTAACCTGAAATACTGAAGACAGAAATGAGCTGAGAACATTTCTGATGACAGGCACAGTTGTGGAGACTTTGTCTTTCAACTTCCTGTGTACAGGCTCCTAGCTTAGTGAGGGTGGAGTAGCCAGACAGGGATACAGGACATCCACTTTTTAGCAGTGTGGATCAAGCGGGTGCTGTGGGGGCTCTAGGGCCAACAGTGGTACCACTAAGTGTGTCCCTGTATGTTGCCTAGGGTGATGTGTCTGGGAGCAGCTGTTCTGGTGGCTACTTTCCAATTCCCTGTCACCCTGATCATGGGGAAGAAGCAGCCACCGCAGTCCAAGTTCATAGTTCCGGCTTATTTCTCCTCTTCTAGACAGCCCCACAGTCTTGTAAATACCTATTTTTTAAAGTCAAATCCTTCTCTGTTTAAAATAGCTAGCATCGTTTCTGTTTCTTCCAAATGAACCCTGATCGATTCAAAGACTAATAGAGTTTATGACAGAAGTTGTCTTAATGATAGAAATTATAGCACTCAATATACCAGAAAGCACAGCTTCCTAAAATCCACTATATCCATTTTTTTCCCTAACAGTCACAAACTTGTTAAGTGAAAATCACATTTTAAAGCCATGTATGTGGAATAGTACTATTTCATTTACAAAAAATCTGTATTGACATGATGATATATGCAGGCAAAAAGCCTAGAAATACATACTCTATTTATACAATAAGCTAAAAGTGGGATTTTGGATGATTTTTATTTTCGTCTTTCTCTTTCCAGATTTTTGGGCAATAACTATGTATTGTTTTTGTAATCATCAAAACACAGAAACTATTTCCTACTTGGGAAAAAAGCTATTAACCTTCTTTTTCATTCAATAGAATGATGTCCACAGACTCCCCCCCAGATAGGTCCTAAATTCCTTTCTGGCCAATGCACATGGCACAAAATGTTTGTATTCATTGGTAGATCAAATAGCAGCATAAAATTTATCATCTAAGAGCACACAGTTTTAAGTTTGTGAAGACTACAATATAAATAATGATATAAGAAGTAAGGTATTTTATGTTTGTTTTTATTAGTATAAGAATAGAGTTTGGAACTTAATCTAGGATACATTAGACTAATGAGACTAAATTTAATTTGAACTTCAAAGCAAATCACTTTAAAACCAATCTGCCTTGCATAGTTGAAATACAAGTAGCCTTAACTGCTTGCAAAGGCTAGAAAACAGCTGTTCTTTGCTTTGTTTTGCAACATTATCACCTGCAAGACTTCCTGGAATTGACAGTGTGTACCAATGCCAAATCCTGTCCTAGAATGAACTTTTAATCAAAGGAACACAGAATCATTTCCACCATTACCACAAACATGATGAACAGAGACAAGAAGACAATATACTGTTTATAGCCACAAAGTAGGCATGTTCCCAGAAGATTTATCACGGAGTAAGATTTTTCCACACACATTCTTTGGTCATTCTAATAGCATGTGCTATTTTACTTCTATCATTTACCAAATATTAGTGGAGTGTTATCTCTGTACCGGACCCAGGGTAAGGCACCAGGATTCAACTTTGCAGAGAGCAGATGTTGCTGGTGACCTGAGTGAGCATGGACGCTAGTGGGGAACCCACAGAAATTAACGGTATTGAAAACGATGAGAGCTAGGCTGCAAGATGCCATGGGAACATGAAGAGGTACCTGACATAACCTGGGGGGGTCAGAGAAGACTTCTCTATAAAGGAAGGTCTAGCCTGAGACCTGGATGGTAGGAGTCAGCCAGGCACAGAGAGAGGAATTTCCAGGCAGAAGGAAGAGCCTGAGAAAGCAGTGAGTACAACAAATTTGAAAAACTTTCAGTTCAATAAGACTAGAGTAGTAGGTAGGGGTGAGGAAAGGATTAGGGGCAGAATGGGAGGCTGGAAACACAAGCAGGAAACAGATTAGATGCATAGTGATTATATCATTATTGTCCAATCCAGGACACTTTTGAGAATGAAAATAGTGCCAGGACAATAACTGTAAACCAGGACATTTAATCAGGGTGATTATTCTGGGTCACTGAAGTGCCAAGCAGAGAAGAGGCACAATCATGGTTAAGATTCTTGGGGATCACTCTGGCTGCAGTGTGGAGAATGAGCTGCTGTGGTGTTGGGGTGGGGATTACAATCCTAGAAGCAGGGACATCAGTTAGAATAGTTCACCTCTGGGATTTCTAAATTGTGAATTATTAAGCTGGTGAGACCTAATGGTGGCCTGAACCACAGAAGTGGAAGGAAGCAAGTGCATTCAGGAGTTTCATTCACTACTGTATTCATTCATTCCACAATTATTTTTCTGGTGCTGTCCCTACCCACATGAAACTGATAGTTTAGAAGGCGTAGTGGACACCATTCATTGATTGAGCAGTAGAGGAAGGGGAAAGGGTGGAGTCAAGGGTGATCCCCAGTTTTCCAGCTTTGGTGATGCTTTCTTTAAGAAATACAGAGAGGGGTGCCTGGGTGGCGCAGTCGGTTAAGCGTCCGACTTCATCCAGGTCACGATCTCGCGGTCCGTGAGTTCGAGCCCCGCGTCGGGCTCTGGGCTGATGGCTCAGAGCCTGGAGCCTGTTTCCGATTCTGTGTCTCCCTCTCTCTCTGCCCCTCCCCTGTTCATGCTCTGTCTCTCTCTGTCCCAAAAATAAATAGACGTTGGGGAAAAAAAAAAAAAAAAAGAAATACAGAGAATATGCAAGATCTGGGGAGAGAAAGGTATGTTGAGTTTTGGTTTGAAGAGCTGCTGGGACATTCAAGGGGAGATATCTGGAGGACAGATGGATATCATGTCTGAAGCTTAGAAGAAAGATCTGGGCCAGATCAATGGATCTGTGAATCATCATAAGCAAAGGCTAAGACATGAAGCCCCCTGTGGATGAAATTGCCCAGGGAGAGCGTGTAATGAGAGAAGGAAAAAGAGCATAGGGCATAAGCCTCAGGAACCCCAGGGTTTAAAGGTTTGGAAGAGGAACAGAGTCTGCAATGGAAGCTAAGGAATGGACAGAGGTAGAAAAAAAAACCCAGGAGTGTGAGATGATGATGATGATGGTGGTGGTGGTAGTGATGGCAATGATTACCAGGACATGAAAGTGGTCGTGGTGATAAATGATGATGAAGATTCTCACAGACAACAGCCAAAAGTTGTAAAGCATTTACTATGAGCCAAGTATTCTACTAAGGGCCTTACATGGATCATCTCAATCTATCCTCAAGTAATCCCTTATGGCCTTCTCAAGTTCACACTGCCTGTAAAGGATAGATCACAGGACTAAATCTTGGTCTAATTCAAAACCCATGTTATTTACCCTACACAACAATGCCTTCCCCATCAACTTAAAAGCTGAAACTCTCCCCTGATATCTCACAAAGGAAAAAAAAAAAGCAGCGGGGATGAGTGGAGGAGACAAGGAAAGGTTGTTTTGTGTGTTTTTTTTTCAAGTATGTGAGTCTTCTGAGGTGTCTAACTTCATATATAGACTTAACTTTCTTTTAATTTAGAATTTGGCCCTAAGTATATCAAGTCCAAGGGATGAGGCGGGTACACAACTCTGCTCATACTGTCTCCTGAGCATAAATGTCTCAGGGGAGGGACACGGCAGCCAGAGAGAGACAAGAGAGCTCATACCATGACTCATTATACAAACTTATAAGTCAGTCCCTGGTCTGCAATATTCCTGGAAGATAACATTGCTCTGCAGAGATCAACCTCTACACACTCTGTCAAAATCAGAAATGGAATACCTCTTTTGAAACATAGTTATAGCTAAGAATGCATACCAAAGAAGCGGCATCATAAAAAGCAATGAGTTCTGCACATAAAGCTTGTAGTTACAAATCAATCTTAGAATGCAATCTTACATGTATAATATAAAAGCAAACTAGTTATAACTTTCTCTCTTTTAAGGCCATTTCCAATTAATATATCCTCATGCTTGTCATCAACATTTACACAACCTATGCATTTATGTGCTAGTTTTCCCACTGAATCACCTGCATAAATTCAGCATACACATGCAATATATTGCCATAGGCTTCTGTTGGAAAAATAAACATTTTGCACACATTCCAAGGATCCACTTGGTTCTCTGTTTAAATAATATTAAAATGGCTGCTTTAATAAAGCCTTATCTGGGCTACTTAATTTTATTCTTGTCATCTCCAAAATCCCAGAAATACTTCTTTTCTCAGTCATTTATGAAGCCTGTAGGTACAGTCTCACACTATTTGATCTCACTTCTTTCCCCAGTCTCCTCCAGTCACCTTGCATTTGCTAAGACTCTCTTGGCTAAAAACAAAACAAAACAAAAAACCAAACAAACAAAAAACAGAAGGTTTGAGATTAAAGCTACTTCTAATTCCCACTGACAAATAAAGACAGGTATCTAAGGTGGGAATTGAGAGAAAGAACCTAGGAGTGAGAGCAAGCAAACTTTTCAACTGTCTAATCTGTAAAGAAAAACTCCCTGTTTCAATTGGAAAGCAAGTAGGATGCTCTATGATTTTGTGGGCCCCAAGAAGATTACTGTATTTAACATTATAGCAACTTATAGGACATTTTTTTCAATCTGGATGGTGTTTGCACAGGATTGGAAGGCTCACATAAAAAGCAGCCTCATGTCTTGGATTTAAAAGCAGCAAAGGTAATAGAAGGCCAAGTTTAAGCCTCTTTCTCTACAAAGTGAATCTATGATAACAAAACCAAGAATAAATATGAACTTAATGGTAAGCCAACTGGCCGCTGGGTTAACAAAACAGTAATCTTATCATTCAAAATTGTGAGGACACACATAAATATTACACTTGAGCTGGAAACCCATGCTTTATAAATAGTTTAGGTTATCACTGGCTATTTGAAAGCATGGCAGGGAAAACTTCAGGGATCCCAAGAGACCTCAAGCTGATCTAAACCAGTTTTTAAATGTGCTTTTTAAGAAAGCAGAAATATACGAGGCAAATATGGCTCAGACTGTAAAAACAGAAATGTGTGGCCAGGGGGTCTGTGGGGTAACCCTTTCTCTTGTTGGTTCTGGTTAGATTCTGACTACACAACTAGTTTCCAAAAGTTAGGAGGGATAGGAGGAGCTAGAAAACCAATCAGAAAATATCCGTGGAGGGTGGCGCCTGGGTGGCTCACTTGGTTAAGTGTCAATTCTTGATTTTGGCTCAGGTCATGGTCTCATGGTTCATGGTTTTGAGCTCCACACTGGATTCTTCTGCACACACAGCACAGAGCCTGCTTGAGATTCTCCCTTTCTTCTCTCTCTGCCCCTCTCCTGCTCGCTCTCTTTCACTCAAAATAAACAAACAAACAAACAAACAAACTTAAAAAAAAAAAAAAGGAAATATCCATGGGGACCATGTAAAGGAGGTGCTCTGAGGAAAAGCTTAAAAATGGATCTATTTATCTTTCAGCAGTGAGGGCTGAGAGGACATTATGAGTCTTCGAGTCTGTGAAGGGTTGGAAGCAGGCCAAGAGCCCAGGAAAGTTGGCACCTCTGTCAGAAATTCTATTTCACATTCCACTCGTCTGTGCTTGAGAATGAAGTGCTTTTTGGGCAACCTCAGGGCTACTCCTGAGTTAACTGTGGTGGGACTGGCTCTGGCTCAGTCCAGAATGGGGGCTGGGCTTGCAGAAGTTCCAGACCACCCAGCCTATGTCAATACACTCTATTCAGAGGATCCCAGGGGCCCAGGACAGAGCTCAGGGATACCATAGGTCTTTAAGCCTCAGAATAAATATGATATTTCAGGCCACAATGGACCTCAGTGAACCCCAAGTCTTTGGGCCTAGCCCCAAATAAACTAGCTCCCCATGATGGCACATCAGTAACGGCTGTGACTATCTATTTCTCATGATTCTGCTCACACCCCTTCACAGCTATTAGAAAGAGCTGTGTTGCTTGAAATTATTATTTGCAACAATTATCAGAAAGTCAGTGGTTTCTAGAAATGTATGAATCTAATCTAATTTCTGCCTCCCCCAATTCCACAAGTGAGGAACCATTAACCTTCTACACTTGTGTAAGCCAAGGTCTATGCAACTTTAAAAGGAGATAACATGAATTAAGGAGGGTGCTACTGTAAGCTTAGCTAGATTAAGTTTCCATTTTTTCTTTGGAGCCGATTTTGATAACTCTGCTTATCTCCTCCCTCCAGTGTGTATTCAGTTCCTGGTGATTTCCTTGCCAATTAAAAGGCAGAAGAGTCTGGAGTATGTGTAAGGAAGGCTAATGAAACCCACTGTGAAGATAAAGTCAAATGCAAGATGTAAAAGGTATGGTGTTCAAAGTCATCTTGCAAGAGCCTTAAAAATGTTCACATATGTTGACCCATAAATCTACTTCAGAGATTTTATTCTGAGAAAGTTTTAAGCCCAAAGCCATTCAATAGTGAATAGTGTAAGCAACCTAAATAGTTGAAGAATGTCAAAGTTATGGTTTATCCGATAATTGAATATTATTTAGATTAAAACATGTTTACTGAATTTTTAACAGTATTGAGAAAGGTTTATATCATAGTTATTTTACAAAAAAGAAATCAATGTACAAAGTTGTATATTTAATATTATCTCATATGTAAAAGTAAAATGTGAAGAGACAAATGAAATTCAAGTGATCCTTGAACAACATGGGTTTGAGCCACATGGGTCCACTTATGAGCGGATCTTTTACAATATTGTAAATATGTTTTCCTTATGACTCTCTTCATAACCTTTTCTTTTCTCTTACTTTATTGTAAGAATACAGTATCGATTTCATATAACACACAAAATATGTATTGATTGACTATGTTACTGGTAAGTCTTCTGATCAACAGTGGTAGTCAAGTTTTGGGGGAGTCAAAAGTTATACTCAGATTTTCACAAAACAATGAGCAAAGGGAAAAAAAAAGAGAGAATGACACAAATCAAGAAACAGACTCTCAGCTATAGAGAACAAACTGATGGTTACCAGAGGGGAGGTGGGTGGGGGGATGGGTGAAATAGGTGATGGGGATTAAGCAATGCACTTGTGATGAGCATCAGGTAATATATGTTGAATTACTATATTTTACACTTGAAACTAATATAACACTCTATGTTAACTAACTGAAGTTAAAATTAAAACTTAAAAAAAAAAGTTATACTCAGATTTTCAACTGTGCAAATGGTTGGTGTCCCTAATCCTCACATAGTTCAAGGGTCAACTATGTACCAAAAGGTTAGTAATGATTGTTGTGGGGTGATGGAACTTTGGGTATTTTGATTTCTTGTTTCCACTTTTCTACATATTCTAAAATTTCTACAACAAACATATATTACTCTAATAAATAAAAAGATAATTTTTTATTCACAAGTAAGATGGTTCAGTGTGATGATTTCCAAAGTCCCTTCAGCTATCCTCTGCATGGTATCTGGTCAAAATTTAAGGAGTTAATGTTTTCATGACCATAACAATATATCTTCATGTTAAAGAAATAGTACCAGTCTGGCCAGTATCAATGTTGGTTGAGTGCATTCCTTTGTGGCCATTAAATTGCAAATTCCTTAGGGGCAGGGGCCATCAATACCATGTTAGGCATTAAACAAATGTTTGCTGAATTTAATTTAAATCTGATAAGTGAGTGAAAGCATTTGTGGAATTAATTACAGGGTGATAACACATTTCCTTGCCTGTTTGGAAACTGCAGAACCATCGAAAATGATACTGGTATCTGAAATTTTGGGTGGATTTTTGCCTTTATAGAAACAAGTTAAATAACATTCATTGCTACATTTATAAAACCAATGAACTGATCAGCAAAACAAAGAAACAAATTTGACCTTTCACAGAATATGGTTTTGTAAATGAAAAATGCTCCAGGATAAGTGTATCTTTCTATACCATAGTCACAGTTTACTGTTACCAGGTGGTGGTATAATTCATCATGAGGTGACCCTCTGTTCTTCTGTCATAAGGAACTAAAGAAAATTAGTAGCAAATGAAATTTTGATATGATGGATGGACCAATAGTATGAAGAAGATGAGATACCAGAGAAAGAATTCCAAACACATTTTCTGGTTGTAAATATCTAAATCAGTCCAGAAAAAGCCAATTAGTATGTTTTCGAAGTAGCAAAACAGTATGATTCTTTTAATCTTGCCATAGGCATTCCAGATGAAGAAGAGTATTGAGATTAACTCATAAAAAAAAAAAAAGTCAGTATCTTTAGGGATAAGGCTTCCTGGTTACTGAAACAACAAGGACTGATCCAAGGCTAGAAGGAGCCAAAACTGATAACGGATGGGACAAGGGTTTAACTAACTGAAGGAGTTGCAAAGAATAATGGCAGAAGCCATCCCAAAGGTAAAAAAAAATCATCAAAGTGCTCCAGTATTATTTTGAAGTTCCATGGCAGCTTTGTTTTTAAATTGTTTACCTAAATCTCAGAACTCTTAAATTCAATTTTTCCCCAGCAGAATAAAAAATATATAATTACTATATCTGGGTTAAACAGAATCAGAAGACCTAATTCAGCTTAATAAGGAAATCATTCTCTTTGGCGCCATAGTTTCCTATAACTGAATTTGGTTTGATTCTTTGTGTGTGTGTGAGCAAAAGAAGGAAGGAATGTTTATGTCTTGGAGACAGAAAAGAGAACTGAAAATGGTCTCTATGAAAACCTCTGAGGGAACACAAAGAAGCTGCAGGCAACAGCCAATTTCAGAAACACCAACCTCAGATACAAACTCAATGCCTTGGTTGTGGCTGCCTTGGGAGCACCCTTAATATATCTACAAGGGCTGTGGTTGTAAGTCCTGAAAGTCCTCTTGGATCTAGCAATAGTTGTTGCAAGGAAACTTCTGTACAACAATAATTTTGGCTCTTCCCTTGGTATTCATGATAAAGGAAAATCTAGACCACACCTGTTCACCTCCTGAGTTTTGTAAAGTAATTCAAAAGTTAAGTTCACCCTTCTATATTAGCAATGTGTGCAACACACTGGTATATTCTATCAGTGGAAGAAATCAACTGAATCTCTTCTGTTCTCTTTTCCTTTTTGGATCCCTGTATCACACGTGTGTGCTGTAGTGATGGTGGTGTGTTGGGCGGGGGGGGGGGGGGGTAAGAGAGAGGAAGACAAAAGCAAAAGGTCTGTGTTAATCAAACATGGATGTTGTCATATGTGAGTAACAGGAGTTTAGGCAAAAGAGTAAGATGGGTAAATATCAAGAGGTACTTGATAGATCCCCTATTGTTAAGAAAAATGATCCAAAACTTATAAACAAGGCAAAGAGGCTAATTCCATGTCCTTTTAAAATCATACTGAGGCACTGTTTTAACAAGCCAACACAACGATTAATTTTTTAGTATAATGTTAGTTAAGAGCCCAGTCTTTATGAAGTCACATGTTAACTCATAGATCAGTTTCCAGCAGAAATATACATTATCTCTGTGTGGTAGAAAAGGTAACTCCAGAGGTTATAACTTATTGCCCTTTATGACATTAACCAGTTTTGTATCTAACCTAGTAATCTTATTCTAATATTATTTTATTAAACTGCCTATAAATGCTTTGTTCTTCAAATGATCCTTGAATAAACTTTAGCATCTTTCCTTAATGAGATTTAAAAAATCTTTAACACATATTCCTCCTCCTTTTTTATGAGAGTCTTGTTTTAAGTTTGTTAAGAAGTAGACTTTGACACCACTCATCAGCTCCAATCTTAATGCAAGACCTCAAAAGTATTAATACCCTTTGGAAATGCCTGTAACATTCTCCTCCCCTCAATGCTGTTCCACAACAGACTATTCAGGCGAACCCTGAGAGAATATGAGAAGGTGCCTTCCTCTCTTTCTAAAGGAACCTGTGGGCAGACAGAGCTATGTTGTTCCAGGATCAGAAAATCAATTCTAGTGGATTTCCAATGAACTCTTTTCAGGCTCTGAGACTGAGGAATCACGTGCTCCTTTCCCCGCTTCAAGTGTCTACTGTATCCAGAGAATCGTGGTAATGGCCAAGCACTTTTCACAAGGGCTGAAGGCCTTATGGCCTACACTTGCCCATTTTCCTCCTAGGAACCAGCAAGAGTTGCCAGAGACCAACACAGCCCTTCTTCTTGCTCCCATTCTAAGAGAGGAGGTCTACCTTAGTGTCCTAAGCTCATTTGGCACACTTCGGGGGAGTGGTAGGCGGACTCACAGTGTACCACCTTTTCTCTTCCTGGCCTCCTTCCCTGCTTAGACTCCTCAGCAGAACTGCACAGAACCTCACCATGGTCAGATGCCTGTGGGACTTAAATCTCAGATCACCCACTGCCCAAGAGGCAGACCTCTCTTCCCTCCTCCACCTCACCTCTCTTCAGAAATAAATCTCACTGCAGAAGAAAATTAAATGCAAAAGAATGCATAGAGCATCTATGACTAAAAGCAAGAGCACGCTCATTTCACGTTAAGCTAAATAAGATAATTCAAAGAATTGTTTCTCTCAAAGCTCAGTTTCATTTCATAAAACCGTCTTTTCATTTATGTAAAATGAATTTATGCCATAGTTATCTTGGTGGTATAAAAATTAAGAAAATATGGCTGTAGATTCATATAAGATAAAACATACATAAAAATCATAACAGAGTTCTTTTCTCTTTAGTATAATGAAACTATGATGCTCCAAAGCTTGATTTATTTGTGTCAGTTTAAAAAATGGTTTCTTCGGGGCGCCTGGGTGGCGCAGTCGGTTAAGCGTCCGACTTCAGCCAGGTCACGATCTCCCGGTCCGGGAGTTCGAGCCCCGCGTCAGGCTCTGGGCTGATGGCTCAGAGCCTGGAGCCTGTTTCCGATTCTGTGTCTCCCTCTCTCTCTGCCCCTCCCCTGTTCATGCTCTGTCTCTCTCTGTCCCAAAAATAAATAAATGTTGAAAAAAAAAATGGTTTCTTCTATGGGTTTTTCTACTGTGGACCCACCTTAGTCTCACACCCTATCCTGGATACTTAGCCTCTCCGACCTACTCCTAGTACTACCTCGTCCGTACTAAATGAAGAAAACTATCATGGATACTTAGCCTCTCCTTAAGTGAAGGGCTTGTTGGGAGCCAGCTTGCAGGGTGTCATTTTGGCAAATATAACCCTCCTAGACTCTCTTTCTGTGGGATGTTAGGCCATCCACCCACCCGAGTCTGACTCCTGCTATCTTGTCCTTTGGCAATTAGTGACCACAAAATATGGCCCCCATTCCCCCCCCGGGCCACCAGTATTCTGGGGAGAGAAGGAAGGTCACTGTCTGTAGGATCTAATTAACTCCTGTTCCTTCCAACCTCATCCTCCCACTCCAAGGCTTCCTGCTCCATCACCATATTCAAACTGAAACCCCAAACCCTTGCCAGCCCCCAGGACATATATGTAAATAACTACCAGTCTCTTGGGGAAAATGTGCACCTTGTTTCCTACTCACCACCGCAATATAAAATATAATCTGCTGTCGCAAACCCAGACAGTCCATGGATAATTCATGAATTTTAATGAGTTCTGAATTCAGCTCCTAAACTATTTTATCTCCCATTAAGGCTCACAAAACCAACAATTCTAAAAGTTAGTTATGTTCAACCAATGGCAAGAATGAAGCATCTTCAGCAAATGGTGTCCATCATTTAATGGGGCGCCTGGGTGGTTCAGTTGGTTGAGCATCCAACTTTGGCTCAGGTCATGATCTCACAGCTTGTGAGTTTGAGTCCTGCATTGGGCTCTGTGCTGACAGCTCAGAGCCTGGAGCCTGTCTTGGAGTCTGTGTCTCCCTCTCTCTCTGCCCCTCCCCTGTTCTCTCTTTCTCTCTCTCTCAAAAATAAACATTAAAAAAAATTTAAGACACATTAAAGGGGACCTGGGTGGCTCAGTTGGTTGAGTGTCCAGCTCTTGATTTCAGCTTAGGTCATGGTCTCATGTTTCATGAGGTCAAGCCCTACATCAGGCTCTGCACTGACAATGCGGAGCCTGCTTGGGATTCTCCCTCTCTCTCTGACCCTCCCTCCCTCTCTCTCTCAAAATAAATAAATAAACTTAAAAAAACCCTACATTATAATGTAGGAATTTGGGCCACCAAATAGGATGCAAATGGAGCGATTTCACTCATGGAATTCAGAGACTCTTTTACCAAGTTGGGAATGTCCATGCTTCCTTTCCCATCTGTTATCTTTTCTTTTTAGCTGTTAATTAGCTCTTTGAACAGAAGGTGCGAGAGTATTTAATGTGGTAAAGTAGATCACAAAGGTTCCCCCAATTCTCAGAGTGACCACTCTCACTGCTTGCTAATGCCTTCAATAAAAAATTTAAGAAGACATATGAAATTATTGACCAAAATTGGGCTTTTGCATTACCCATGCACTTATCCTACTACCTCATCTCTACTAAATGAAGAAAACCTTAAAAAGGTATGTAACTTTATGTCACTCATAACAGCAATTTAAAAGAAATCTATACTCTTGTAAAGTTCTTTTCCTTGTTGCTCTTGACTATTGATCAGAATGACTTTACTCTGATTTTAACAAGGCTTTATTCAAAAAGAGTCACATTTATTTTTTCTATATATTTTTAATGTTTATTTTATTTTGAGAGAGAGAGAGAGAGAGCAGGGGAGGGGCAGAAAGAGGGAGACAGAGGATCCAAAGTGGGCTCTGTGTGCTGACTGCTGAGTGCCTGATGTGGGGCTCGAACTCATGAACCATGAGATCATGACCTGAGCTGAAGTTGGACGTTTAACCGAGCCACCCAGGAGCCCCCAAAAGAGTCACATTTAAAAGGTACTTTATATGCATTCTCTAAAAAGTATGGAAAACTGTAATTTGGATGCAGCCCTGTTTTAATATTGTAATTACTTTGTATGGTGACAGATGGTAACTAGACTTATCATGGCGATCATTTTGTAATGTATATAAATGTTGAATTACTATGTTGTGTACTTGAAACTAATACAATATTGTACACTAACTATACTTCAATTTAAAAAATTGAAAAATAAGGTAAAATGTTGAACATCACACATGTCAGTATGCAGCTGAAAGGGACCTGAAAAAATTCAGAGCTCCATTGAAAAAATGGGTACAAACTGATGCTTTTAGCTTGACACATTTGAAACTAAGCCACCTTCATTTGTTGTACAAGAGCGCAGTTGTCAAATTTGGACCCTGTATTTTTCCCCTTGAGGACACACATGATACCATGAATTCTTTAACTTAGAGTGTGGATTAATTAGGAACACATTTGAAACTAAAAGCACTAACTTCACTTCTAGTTAGAAGTTCACAAATTCATAAATTTCAGTTCCAATTTCAGTTTCCAAGTTCAGGTCCAAGCTCATAAATTAGATTGCTGAAATTTAGATAACAATGATCCATTTATAAAATCTAGTGCCAAAAATAAAAGAAATTGTAATATTAATGTGATTTCAGTGTTTAACAGTAGAGATAGGTGATCAAAAGATAAAAACCATGAAAACATCTTAAAAGAAACAAATCACAACTTACAGCGTATTTTTCTTTTTTGTTCACTCACTGTATCTCTTGGAATTTTACTTATCAACTAATAAAAATGGCAATGAACATAATTGCATAAAAACTCTTGGGAGACTTCTCTGTATGTTATCACAGTAGAAAGATGTTTTTTTCCCCCCAAATCTCTCTTAACTACCAAGTTATTCTGAAATTGCCTGAATGGTTAATAAACACTGGAAGTGCTAAATTGCATACCAACTCCTGCAGCTTCCAATTGCATATTCCAGTTTTAAAGTCAGGCCCATTATGAATGTTTTCCTCAGGAGGGTGCTTTGCGTTTATTTATGATCAATTTTTAAGTATATGCCTGAAAAGTGACATGATCTTAAGAAATGCCCAAACATACCAAAGCACAGTCTGTGATTTCACCTGGTTCTAAAATATTAAATTAAGCCATCAATCCATAAATAGTTTATACAAATTCCTAGCTATGCCATAAAGGAGGTATAAAAAGGGAGTTTTACGTCTAATTAAAAAAAAATTAAATATAGCTTAATTTCAGCATTTATTTGCTGAAACAGCTTTTGAAGAAAGTTTCCAAGTTTGTGCTCAGGGAGAATGCTGGATTAGAAAGACTACCTCAAAGTTATTAAAATTAAATATTAATGGTGAATCTTATTAAAATGCCAAAAGAATTGTCAAAGGTTCTGATAATTTCATAAATAGTCACACAGCTTGAACCATAACTTGGGTTTTTGTTTTTCTTTCCTGCTTTTCCATGTAGGCAGTAGGAAGGCTGAGCCACCTTGTCAGTGGGCTGTACAAATTTGTCTTATGTTGCTTGCACACTACTTTCTTAGCGGGAGAGACAGGAGCTCTTCTTTTTTTTTCCTTTCTAAATGCTGATAATTCTGTCTTCATTTTACTTTCCTTCCTCAGTTTCAGTAAAGAAGTTGTTTGTTCTTTTTCTGCTATCATAATGAGGTCAGGTTACTGCAATCTAAACTACTTTGAAGGCATTTTATTTTTAACAGGATGGAACCACTAACAGAGACTTTAAGGCCCTTCTCCATCACTCTGAGCTACCGCCCGCCTGCAGCGCTGTGTTGATCCCCACCCCTGAGTCGGTTTTCCCTGGCAAGCAGTCTAAAAGCATCATCAGTATGAGGAAGCAGAACTGGAACTTCAGGTCCTTGTCTTCCTCCTCTAACAACAGGCTTGGAAAGTCAATCTTCTTTTTTTTTTTTTCTTTTTAATGTTTATTTATTTTTGAGACAGAGAGGACAGAGCATGAGCAGAGAAGGGGCAGAGAGAGAGGGAGACACAGAATGTGAAGCAGGCTCCAGGCTCTGAGCTGTCAGCACAGAGCCCAATGTGGGGCTTGAACTCACGAACTGTGAGATCATGACCTGAGCTGAAGTTGGACGCTTAACTGACTGAGCCACTCAGGCGCCCCGGAAACTCACTCTTCTAAACACTGCTGGTCACTCTGAGAAGCTTAATTTTCCTTTAAAACAAACTTTGATGACTTTTCTTCCCATTGACTTTTAAAATTATATTTTAAAATTTTTATTTATTTTAATATAGTTTATTGTCAAATTGGCTTACATACAACACCCAGTGCTCCAGTACTCATCCCAACAAGTGCCCTCCTCAATGTCCATCACATATTTTCCCCTCTCCCCCACCCCCACCCACCCTCAGTTTGTTCTCTGTATTGAAGAGTCTCTTGTGGTTTGCTTCCCTCCTTCTCTGTTTGTAACTATTTTCCCCCTTTTCTTCCCCTGTGGACTTCTGTTAAGTTTCTCAAGATCCATATATGGGTGAAAACATATGATATCTTTCTTTCTCTGACTGACTTATTTCACTCAGCATAATACCTTCCAGTCCCATCCACGTTGCTGTAAATGGCGTGATTTCATTCTTTCTCATTGCTGAATAGTATTCCATTGTATACATAAACCACATCTTCTTTATCCATTCATCAGTTGATGGACATTTAGGCTCTTTCCATAATTTGACTATTGTTGAAAGCATTGCTATAAACATTTGGGTACATGTGCCCCTTTGCATCAGCATTCCTATATCCCTTACGTAAATTTCTAGTAGTGCTATTGCTGGGTCATTGGGTAGTTCTTTTTTTGATTTTTTGAGGAACCTCCACACTGTTTTCCAGAGGGGCTATAATAGTTTGCATTTCCAATAACAGGGCAAGGGGGTTCCCATTTCTCCACATACTCACCAACATCTGTTGTTTCCTGAGTTGTTCATTTTAGCCACTCTGACCAGCGTAATTTGGTATCTCAGTGTGGTTGTGATTTGTATTTCCCTGACGAGGGGTGTCGTTGAGCATCTTTTCATGTGTCTGTTGGCCATCTGGATGTCTTCTTTGGAAAAGTGTCTATTCGTGTCTTCTGCCCATTTCTTCACTGGATTATTTGTTTTTCAGGTGTTGAGTTTGGTGAGTTCTTTATAGATTTTGGATACTAGCCCTTTATCTGATATGTCATTTGCAAATATCTTTTCCCATTCTGTCGGTTGCCTTTTAGTTTTGTTGATTGTTTCCTTTGCAGTGCAGAAGTTTTATCTTGATGAGGCCCCAATAGTTGCTTTTAATTCCCTTGCCTTGGGAGATGTGTTGAGTCAAAGAGGTTGCTGCCTGCTTTCTCCTCTTGGGTTTTGATGGTTTCCTGTCTCACATTTAGGTCTTTCATCCATTTTGAGTTCATCTTTTGTGTATGGTGTAAAATTATATTTCTTTTAAAAATCGAAGGATATTTGACATCCACTGACTTTAAAGTATGATTTTTAAATAAGATACACCTAGGCAAACACACATTATCTACCATGGTGCCTGACTCTAGGGCAGTATCTAGCCCAGAGAAGATATTCAATATATTTGCTTTAATCCATGAGTTAAAAAAAAAAAAAAAAAAGAAAGAAAATGAAAGAACTGTAAACTAATCTTTAAACCAGGCAAAAAAAAAAAAAAAAAAAAAAAAAAGAAAAAGGAAAAAATTAAAGAAAAAAAGAAAGAACAAAATAATGTGGTCCCTAATCCATAATGGCAATGATAGAGGTAACCAGTGAACATTTTACTATGTGCCCTCCCAGTTATATAACAGCCCATAGCACACATAAATCATGATGTATGCATTATTTCTTAACTTTTCTTTTTGTGCTATTTAATATGTAGTGAATATTTTCACATACATTAAATATTCTTCTACAATGTCATTTTAATGGCTATACTGCATTCCAATAATCAGTGTAATAATATCACAATAATTTAACTTTCTCCCCTATTGTTAAACTTTTAGGTTATTCCCTTCTTGGCTTTATTATTATTGATATTAACAGCTATGGACACTTGTGTGGCTAAATCTTTATGAATATTCATGAGGATTTCTTGATGATAAATTGTAAAAAGCATAATACTAATATTTTGATTTGCAATTGGCAAAATATTTTTGGTAATTTATTATTTAAAAAAAATTTTTAATGTTTATTTTTGAAAGAGAGAGACAGAGCACAAGTGAGGAAGGGGCAGAGAGAGAGGGAGACACAGAATCCGAAGCAGGCTCCAGGCTCTGGGCTGTCAGCACAGAGCACGACATGGGGCTTGAACTCATGAACTGCAAGATCATGACCTGAGGTGAAGTCGGATACTTAACTAACTGAGCCACCCAGGTGCCCCTTTGGTATTTTAAATCCATTTCGGGGGTAGCTTGAGGAATAGTACCTGCAGATATAGTGTCTGGATCTTTTTCTTTTTTTTTTTTAATTTTTTTTTTTTAACGTTTATTTATTTTTTGAGACAGAGAGAGACAGAGCATGAACGGGGGAGGGGCAGAGAGAGGGAGACACAGAATCGGAAACAGGCTCCAGGCTCCGAGCCATCAGCCCAGAGCCCGACGCGGGGCTCGAACTCACGGACCGCGAGATCGTGACCTGAGCCGAAGTCGGACGCTTACCCGACTGAGCCACCCAGGCGCCCCTGGATCTTTTTCTTTTTTAACAAATTCTTTAAAAAAAAATTTTTTTTTAAGTTTATTTTTGAGAGAGAGAGGGAGAGAGAGACAGAGAGAACACTAGCGGGGAGGGCCAGAGAGAGGCGGAGGAGCCACAGAATTTGAAGCAGGCTCCAGGTTCTGAGCTGTTAGCACAGAGCCCAACGCAGGGTTAGAACTCACAGATGACAAGATCATGACCTGACCTGAAGTTGGATGCCTAACCACTGAGCCACCTAGGCACCCCAGTGCCTGAATCTTAGTTCATCATTTCCAACTCTATTCACCCTTATCTCTGACTTTTTATTTTCAAGGCTCAACAAAGCAGTTATTCTCCAAGGAGCTGGTGACTGAACCCTCAAAGAGAGCAGGAAACTTGTTTCTCCTTTATTAAAAATAGCTCCATGGGTATTGCCAGCTGTTCTTTCATGCCCAGCTGGAGTAGTCTACATATCTTTTGATTCTTTTTCTAGTAGCAAGCACATTTTCTAAAATGAATCTTGTACTCTTACAACTTCTCAAATCTTTATGTGTTCATTCTTAATAAGTGAAGTGAAATATGAATGGATGCATATTTAAACTAAAAGAAACAAAACCTAATCTTTTCCACTAGTTAAAAAAAAAGGAATTTCAAGTTGCAAGAAAGAAATGAATAAAAAGATAGTCTTTATTTATGATTTTAAAAAGGGCTTATAGCTATCTATGAATAACTATCTCTAGAAGACTTAAAATTTTCTTTAAATATTTATCTCCAGTTGGTAAATAAAATATCTAGAATTGCTATTTTAAGATGATAACCAAAATGCAATCCTTTACAAATGTGAGTGGACACAAAATAATATAACATTTATCTACTTGGATTTTAAAATTTATCTTTAGAAAACATACACATTGAACTCTGAGTGGTGACTTGAGTAATTAAATGGTATGTTCATTTTACTTATAACCACCTCTACAAATTAATGAAGAAAAAATTTCTCTTCTTATAGGACTAGGGCCACAGTGTTTCTAGTAATGACAGAGATACTCAGCATGTTTTATAGGAATTTAGCAGAGAAGGATTTACAACCTTTTCCAAAAGGGTCCCTGACGATGGGGTAAGAGGATAAGAGGTAAAAATCTGAGGATGACTTCAGTGAATTTTTTGAATGCTTATAACAAATGCCCTCTGGAACTAAAAAATACCCAATTCTAAGAGAAAACACACACGCGCGCGCACACACACACACACACACACACACACACACACAATTTCTTTGTTAAAATGCTTTTTGCTATTCCTTTAAAAACTCAAATCTTAAATCTTACTTGTCGCTGTATGAATAAATATTTTATATGCATTTACTGCAAATTATGAAATAATTTATTTTGTATATTGTACTTTTCTAAACACACCTATTCTCGTGTATCCAATCATTAAAGACTTTTCATCTTCTAAAAATTTATGTGCAAAGGATTTTTCCATAATCTTCACAAGTTCACAGGATACCCTATGGAGGGTAACTGAGGACTTCTAAATATGTGCATGATTACAAGAAACCCTTGTTTTACCCCCCTTTAATAGCCACACAACCACATGCTAATATTTAAGTTCTATGCTATTAAGGGAACATTCTCATTGTTTATTTAACTTTTTAATTTTTTTTCAAATATGCCTTAAATTTTCATGCTTTATATACACCTTAGGATAACCAGATGCTTTTCTGAATTCTCACCTTAATATTTCACCTTAACAGTGATTTTAATCAAAGAAAGAAAGAAGATTCTTGGGGTGCTTTTTCTATTATAACATAAACTACTCTTCCTCCTAATCTAATCCAGAAGCCTCTCTCTGTATCTTGGACAGGACACTCCTTGACCACCAATAATAAAGCATTATACTTCTCCCTCATTCCAAATTCACAATATTATTTATTGCAATTAAAACCTTTCTCCCCAGAACTTTAGGCTAATTAAATTTGAGCCTTTTTCTGCTGGTAAGCCACCAGGTTAGTTTTTGAAATTTCTTGCCTACTGAAAGTCGTACAAATAAGCTTTGGTTATTCCTAGCTGTGTTTGGGCTTTGTGAGAACACAGCACTCTCAGAGGCAGAGCTGAGCCTGGCGAGGAGCCCCTCCATGTGTGAACTTATTCAAATGCCTCCCTTTCTTATCTTTGAGGTATTGATAACTCATAAACAGTAGGACTCAACCTTTTCAAAACCATGCGCTTCTACCAAATCAAGCTACTAGGAGGTACCAGTTTGGTTAAATCAGATTATCTGGTCAAATTATTATGCCCCATATGTGCCTTCTGAATTATTTACTAGTAACTTTGTTGAAGAGAAGAATTAACAGTACGAGCTTGGACTCCCAGCTAAATCTCACCAATAAATAATTATCTACTTTATCTTACTGTCACCACTGAGATGTGAATACTATTCTGTAGGCCAGAGGTTCTTGACAAGGATGACTGTAACCTCCAGGGGACATTTGGAAAGGATTGGAGATATATTTGATTGTCAAAACTTAGAGGGGATGTTGGTTACTATTGGCACCTAATGAGTAGAGGCCCAAGGATGCTACTAAACACCCTACAATGCACAGGACAGCCCCCCACAACAAAAAATTATCTTGTTCAAAATGGTAATAGTGCTGAGGTTGAGGAATCCTGCTTTAAGAAAATGAAATACGGGAATGCAAGCTGGTGCAGCCACTCTGGAACACAGTATGGAGGTTCCTCCAAAAACTAAAAATCGAACTACCCTACGACCCAGCAATTGCACTACTAGGCATTTATCCAAGGGATACAGGTATGCTGTTTCGAAGGGACATATGCACCCCCATGTTTATAGCAGCACTATCAACAATAGCCAAAGTATGGAAAGAGCCCAAATGTCCATCGATGGATGAATGGATAAAGAAGATGTGGTATATATATATATATACAATGGGGTATTACTCGGCAATCAAAAAGATTGAAATCTTGCCATTTGCAACTATGTGGATGGAACTGGAGGGTATTATGCTAAGTGAAATTAGTCAGAGAAAGTAAAAAATCATATGACTTTGCTCATATGAGGATTTTAAGAGACAAAACAGATGAACATAAGGGAAGGGAAATAAAAATAATATAAAAACAGGGAGGGTGACAAAACAGAAGAAACTCATAAATATGGAGAACAAACTGAGGGTTACGGGAGGGGTTGTGGGAGGGGGGATGGGCTAAATGGGTAGGGGGCATTAAGGAATCTACTCCTGAAATCATTGTTGCACTATATGCTAACTAATTTGGATGTAAATTTAAAAAAATTAAAAAGAAAATTAAAAAAAATAATAAAATGAAATATAAGTAGATAAAAGAAAAGTATTCCCTTTGAACCTTTGGAAAGGGTTACCACCCAGGTAGTATAGAGCTCCTGGAGCTTTATGATAGGAAGACAAATTGCCTAACAGAAGCCCTAGGATGGCAGCACCCCAGTATATTCTTAAAAAGGAGTTTAGTAAATGTGAATCCATGGTACAAAGACCAAATTCCAGAAAAAATATAATCATCAACTTGATAGTGTTCATAGCTAGTGAGAAACCCATCCTTCACATTTAATTTGACTGCATAGAAAATTTATGGAGTGAATGAAGAATAAAATAGAAAATAGATGTTAACCAAGCCATCCTAATTAGGTATAGCCTTTTTGATCCATTTAAAATCTTCTCTTGTTTGGAGAAGCGTGGCGCTTGGGGGATGGGGTACAAATAAATATTGTAGTGTTCTGTCAGTGTTGTGACACATGAGCAAACCTCCAGCCATTTTCAGATTTTAATCATCTTACCCACATTACAGATGCAGGCTATTTGGCAGATGCTCAGAGGAAAAGAGCCTTATCAGTCCTCAGCATCTAATTACTTATCTTAGAGAAAATTAGGCAAGATTCCAAGTCTACAGAAGACTCATGTTCTTTTGGGAGTTATTAATTACAAGCAGACTTAAGAAGCATTAATTTGTTTTAGTAATCATGCCAGGGTGTGTACAACTCTGCCAAAAAGCACAGGAAGTAGAGATTGGGGAGAAGGTGAGCTACTCGGCTCAGCTGGTAAAGGGGGATTAAAACCAGACGGCCCCAATTTGTCTCTTTTAGCCAAGTTCCAAATAAAATATTCCTTGTGAAGTTTAAATTAAATTGATGTCTGATTGTCTCACTCCTGAGTAAGAACCTAAATTAATTCCTTCTTTGTGATTTCCAGTTTCATTGTTATGGTTGAAGACCTTAAGATAGTTAAAACTTAGTCTGACATACAAACACACATCCACATACATTTGCATACATGTGGGAAGAAAGACTGGAAGAAAACAGACCAAAATTTAAGCAATTATTATATCTGGATGGTGGAATTATACAAGATTTCAATTTTCTTTCCTTTTTAAAAAAATTTTATTTTAGAGAGAGCGTGTGAGCAGGGGAGTGGGGCAGAGGGAAAGAGAATCCCAAGCAGGTTCCATGCTCAGTGCAGAGCCCAATGTGGGGCTGGATCCCATGGCCCTGGGATCATGACCTGAGGTGAAATCAAGAGTCAGCCGCTCAGGGGTGCCGGGGTGGTTCAGTGGAGTAAGCGTCCAACCTCAACTCAGGTCATGACCTCATGGTTCATGAGTTCGAGCCCCGCATCAGGCTCTGTGCTGACAGCCCAGAGCCTGTAGCCTGCTTCAGATTCTGTGTCTCCCTCTCCCTCTGCCCCTCTCCTGATCACGCTCTGTCTCTGTCTCTCAAAAATAAATAAACATTAAAAAAAATTTTAAAAAGTCAGCTGCTCAACCAACTGAACCACCCAGGTGCCCCTCGATTTTCTTTTTATATTTCTATGATGTTTCCAAAATTTCTACGATGAAGCACATATTATTTTTATAATCGGAAAACCTGTAATAGGTTTGTTAATTATACTCCTCTCAGCTTTCTATTCCATTCCCTAATTATGATCTAGTTCTACTGATAGTGTTATACTTTAAAGGTTGACATGAGTACTTATGCTGAAAAGGGGTGAATAACCAGTCATAGATGCTAATCAGATCAAAATCTCACCCAGTATTACCTACTTACATAGCTGTCTGTATAACATATTGCTAATGGGTAACATGTTACTCAAGAAATAATTTAGCAAGGACTTCTCAAATTCTATCTTTCACTATTTACATATCTTTATATTCCAGCAATGTATAGTTAGAGGGAAAGAAAAAAATGTGGAGAATGGATATATCAGGTCACAACCAGGCCAGTTGTGGGACATATTGAAAAGATAAGGCTCAAACCTTGAAACGAATTTGAAATGAATTATGTTTAAGCTCAATGTCTAAAGTTACATGCAATCTATATATTTAGTGAAATCCCTTGACAAGCTGGTAATATAAGGTACCTGATGTTGGCCTAAGTGAAACACAAAAAAATTCCTACAATACATGAAGTAACACAGGTTTACCTCAATTTCATGGTCAACAAAGAATTAAGACAAAGTGTTTGTCCTGCTGTGATGCTAAGAAAACTCAAATGATGGGGGCGCCTGGGTGGCTCAGTCGATTAAGCATCTGACTTCGGTTCAGGTCACGATCTCATGGTTCGTGGGTTTGAGCCCCGCATCAGGCTCTGGGCTGACAGCTCAGAGCCTGAAGCCCGTTTCGGATTCTGTGTCTCCCTCTCTCTCTGCCCCTCCCCCACTCGTGCTCTGTCTCCCTCTGTCTCAAAAATAAATAAACGTTAAAAAAAATTAAAAAAAAAAGAAAACTCAAATGATGAACTTAGGTATATCAAAGCAAGTGCTGACAACTCTACCTCAAAAAAAAAAATCATCAACATCAAACATTAATAGCTATTATCATTGAAAAGAAACATATCCTTTCTTTGCAAGAGAGAGAGAGAGAGCAAGTGAGCGAGGGGAAGAGAGAGAGAGAATCCTAGGAAGGGCAGAGGGAGAGAGAGAGAGAAGCAGGGCTTACCCAATGTGGGGCTCGTGTTTTACCCAAAGTGGGGCTCGTGCTCACCCAAAGTGAAGGCTCAAGCTCACCCAAAGTGGGCTCAAGCTCACCCAATGTGGGACTCGAACTCATGAACTGTGAGATTATGACCTGAGCTAAAGTCAGATGCCTAACAACTGAGTGACTCAGGTACCTGAAACACATCCTTTAAAATTAAAGTCTAGATAGTTAGGCAAAAAAGATAATGAAAGTCTTATATAAGTACAAAATGAAGAAAATCCTTGTACCTACCACTCAGGTAATAAGACTGTCTTGATAGAAGTCAATAAGTGAGAAATAAATTATGCCTATAGTGATCCTGGAAGCAGGTAAGTGATCTCTCGTCCACTAGCTATTTCCAGTTCCTCAATGTTAAGCACTGGGGAATTTCTCTTTGACTCATGACAGTTTCCTGATGAGTACAGGACCATATAGATATTCTCAAGGCTCTTTTAAAATAATACTTCTAGTAACTCTATGGTTAAAGCCACACATACAGAATACCTTCTGTATGGATGCTATAGTGATAGATGTTTTGAGGCCACAGAATATGGAAAAGATACAGTCCCAGGAGGCAGCAGCCTGGGGTAGACCTGGGAAAACAGAAAGTTATTTGGACCAAGAATCCTTCATCCACTCAATAGTCTTATGATGGCCCTAGGCAGCTCAAGTCTCTCTCACAAAGAATTTATCAGTCCTATATCTCATTCTTTCAAGTTTTTGCTCTTTCTGAGCTAAGATGCCAGCAGACGTGTTTCCTTCTAGGAAAGTAATTTTTAGTTTAACAGAAACATAATACCTTGACTCAGAGGAATCACCTAGCCGAAAGAATTTTATGTGACCAGCACACAAGTCAAGCAATACAACATTAGGGGCACCTGGGTGGCTCAGTTAAGCATCTGATTTCAGCTCAGGTCATGATCTCACAGTCTGTGAGTTCGAGCCCCACATCAGGTTCTGTGCTGGCAGCTAAGAGCCTACAGCCTGCTTTGGATTCTGTGTCCCTCTCTCTCTCTGCCCCTCCCCCTACTCTCTCTCTCTCTCTCTCAAAAAAAAAGTTAAAATTTAAAAAAAAAGACGAAATACAACATTACTAGGAATTAAAAAGTCCTTCTCATGCCCCCTAAACATTAACCCCTTCTAAGAGTAACCACTATTCCGACTTCTAACACCAGAGGTTAATTTTGCTCACTTTTGAGCTCTTTAGAAGTGGTATCATAAAGAATGTATTCTTTTGTATCTGGTTCTTCTGATCAACATTATGTATGTGAGATTAACCCATGTTCGTATGTGTAGTGTAAACTATGTGTTCGTATGTGTAGTTGTATGGGCTACTCATTTCCAGTTATAAATATTATTTACTTCAGTCTTCACTGTTTTTCCACACATAACTCCAATTATTCATTCCAAAATTATGAGAGACATAAAAAAAGCAAGAAAAAAACCCACAACCTACTTTTAAGAGATAAAGCAATATAGTATAGGATTCTAAGATGAATGATCCAGATAGTGGAACTAGAGTCATAAACTATAAAATACCTAAGAATAACATGTGAAATGATTCAGTAAAGAAAGTACAAAAATAAGCATGAACAAATGGGGAAAGCAGCAGAGAGATAAAAACTATACAAAGAGTTAAATGGAAATAAGAGGGAAAAATCATATCAGAGATGAAGAATTCCTTTGAAGGATTCACCCTCAGACTAAAAACCATGGAAGCAAAAACCAGTGGACTTGAAAATAGGTCAACAGAAGTGATCCAAATGGAAACACAGAGGATAAAAGAAGTAGTGAAAGAAAAAATAATAAAGTATTGAGAACTACAGGACTATATCAAACAGTATAATATATATGTATTTGGAGTCCCAGAAGATGAAGAAAGAGCTAGCAAAAATCTGAATTTTCCAAAATTAAAAAGATATCAAATCACATGTCCAAGAAATCCAGCGAACTTCAAGCAGGATAAATGCCAAAGGGGAGGAAATACACCTACATACATGTTAGCCAAACAGCTGAAGCCCATAGATAAAGAGAAAATCTTTAAGATAGCCAGAGAAAAAACTGAAATATTACATTCAGAGAAACAAAGAATTACAGCAGATTTCTCATTAGAAATTATATAAATCAGAAGACCATGGAATGACATTAAAGTACTGAAATAAAAAAGTTGTCAATACAATATCATATAACCAGTGAAAAATCTTTCAAAATGAAGGCCAAAATAATAGTAATAATAATAATAATAATAATAATAATAATAATAAGCAGGAGGAGAAGAAGAAGAGGAAGAAGACAATGACAAAGGCAACAATGACAAAGTGGTTCTACTTTCAGCAGCAGTGTAGGGGAGTTATACTTGTTCCACATCCTTACCAATACTTGGTATTTTCTTTTTCACTGGCAATTTTGGTGGCTGTGAAGTTGAGGCATAATGTGGTAGACAGACTAGCTCCC
This sequence comes from Puma concolor, assembly GCF_028749965.1. Lineage (NCBI taxonomy): Eukaryota > Metazoa > Chordata > Mammalia > Carnivora > Felidae > Puma > Puma concolor. The sequence continues at coordinate 184,672,527 of NC_141674.1, forward strand.
CAAAACATCTATGTTTTAATTCCTAGAACCTGTGAATATATTACCTTATATGGCAAAAGAGAATTTACTGATGTGACCTTAAGATGGGGGAATTAAAAAAAGGGGGGGGGGCGCCTGAGTGGCTCAGTGGATTGAGCGTCTGACTTCAGCTCAGAGCATGATCTCATAATCCATGAGTTCAAGCCCCGCATCTGGCTCTATGCTGACAGCTTGTAGCCTGGAGCCTGCTTCAGATTCTGTGTCTCCCTCTCTCTCTGCCCCTCCCCTGCTTGCACTCTCTGTCAAAAATAAATAAACATAAAAAAAAAAAAAAAAGATGGGGGAATTACCGTGAATTATTTGGGTAGAAGTAATCTAATCACACAAGTCATAAAAGTGGAGAATCTTTCCCAGTGGCGGTCCCAGATATACACAGTGGAAGAAGTGTCAGAGAGATGCAATATTGCTGGCTTTGAAAACAGAGAAGAGGAGAAAACCAAAGAATGAGGGTGGTGCATAGAAGCTAAAAAGAAAGGGAAATAGATTCTTTCCTAGAGTGTCCAGAAAGTAATGAATGCTATCAACATCTTCATTTCAGGGCAATGAGACCTTTGTTAGACTTCTAAACCTATAGAACTGTAAAATAATAAATTTGCATTGCTTTAAGCCACCAAATTTGTGGTAATTTGTTATAGCAGCAATAGAACATGAATACATACATTGTGGTTCTAATCTGCATTTCCTTGATGGCTAATAGGGTTGAACTACTTTTCATGTTTATTGGATATCCTTTTTTATGAAGTGCCTGTTCAGATTTTTTATCCATTTTTCTATTGATTGCTTATCTTCTTCTTACTGGTTTTTAAAGTTTCTTTGTATATTCTTTAAGAGTTATTTATATATTCTGTTTTTTCATATGAATATATTGCATGCTGAAGCTTGCCTTTACATTCTTTTTTAAACATTTAATTTATTTTATTTTTTATTTTAGAAAAAGACAGAGCATGAACAGGGGAGAGGGGCAGAGGGAAATAGAGAATCCCAAGCAGGCTCCACACTCAGCACAGAGCCCAAAGCAGGGCTCGATCCCACAACCCTGCAATCATGACCTGAGCTGAAATCAAGTGTCAGCCGCTCAATCGACAGAGCCACTCAGGTGTACCTCATCCCCATACATTCTCTTAATGGTATCTTTTAATGAAGAAAACTTTTAAAGTGAATATATTCCAGTATATCCAATTTTTTTCTTTTTGGTTTATTATTTTTACATCTTATTTAAGAAATCTTTTCCTCTAAGTCATGAAGATGTTCTCCGATGCTTTCTTCTAAAAGCTTTATTGTTGTAACTTTCATGTATACATGTACATGTATAGATTTAATCCATCTTGAATTAAATCTTGTATATAAAGAAAAGGTTTATTTTTACCATGTGCACATTCAATTAACTGGTAGTGAAAAGACTCTCCCTCCCCCCACTGAACTGCTCTGCCACCTTTATCGTGAGCCAGGATACCATACATGTGTGGATATTTTTTCCAACTCTCCATTCTGTTACATTGGCTAGTTCATCTGCCTTTGCTCTAATATCATACTGTTTTCGTTACTAAGATTTTGATATATGGAAGTGTAAGACCCCAAGTTGTTCTTTTTCAAGATTGCCTTGTATACTCTTCGCCCTTTGTATTTCCATATAAAACTGTAAATCAGCTTTCCAGTTTACACACATATACAAAGCCCCACAAGGATTTGGATGAGTTGAAGAGAGTTATTATTTTTACAGTTTTGAGTCTTTTTAACTAGTGGAAATAATATGTTTTTCTGTGTATGGAATCAGAGTTAATTGTTCTCCATAATATATTGTAGCTTTAAGGTAAGGGCACTTAATATTTTTTATGTTATTGAAAAGTATAATTTTTTAAGTGGTATCTCTTTAAAATTTCATTTCCTAGTTGTGGTTAATGAGATATAGAAAAACAACTGATTTTTAACACATTATCCTTGTATATGGTAAAAATAAGGGCGTTTACTAGGTCATCTCTAATTTTTCTCAATACTCTTGTAGTTTTTATGGAAAGAACATTTTATATAATATTTTAGATGCTAACAGAAATAAATTTATCTTTTATAAGTGGTATGTTTAAAAATTTTTATTTCTTATTTGTTTTTGTTAGTGATATATAGAAATATAATTGCCTTTTGTATGTTGACCTTATACTCGTACCAATCCATCTTGAATTGAACTTTGTATATGGTATGAGGTAGAAAAAAATTCATTTCTCCCTATACGCATATTCAATTAACCCGCCACTGATCTTATTGTCTGTAGCTTATTAGCACCTGCAAAGTGTCATTTGCCATATAAGGAAACATATTCACAGGTTCCAGGGATTAGGGTGTGAACATCTTTGGAGGGCCATTTGTCTACTACACTTTTATTTCCTTTTTTCCCCTTATTTTACCAACTAGAACTCCCCGTCCAATGTTGTACAAAAGGGGAGATAGCAGGTATATTTGTCTTGTTCTTACTGTAAGGAAAAAAGCTGTCGATATTTCACTATTAAGTATGATGTTTGCCATAGATATTTTGCAGATAATCTTTATCAGATTAATGGAGTTGCTGTCTATTCCTATGCTGCTAGGATTTTTTTTGTTTTTACAAATGAGCATTGAGTTTTACCACATACTTTTACTATATCGATGGAGACGTTTATCTGATGTTTTTCTGCTTTTTCTGTTAATGTGGTAAATTACCCTCGTTAATTTTCTAGTGTTAAACTATTTTGTATTTCTAGAATACTCCCATTCATTTGTGATATATTATCTTTTTTAGCATATTGTTACACTTAATATGCCAATATTTTGTTTAGAATTATCACATTTTGGATGGACACTTTCAGTCTAAAAACTATTTTTTTTTGTTCTACCTTGAGCAAAAGAAAACTGTAGATAATATTGAAACAAGATTAAATCCTTATTCTCAAGCATTTTATAATCTTCTGTAACTTGTCCACATTGGTCTGACCACATAACAGTTCTTTTTGCTCCTGTCAAAATTTTTTTGTGATTTCTCTAAATGAAATGAAACATGTCTGGGAATTGGGATCAGAAAAAGAATCTTATAGGAACCACATATTTCCAACAGAGCAGTCCATTCATTTATTTTCAGCATTTTTGCCAGTTGGCAATATATGCCGAATCCATCAAGATGAAGCTGGGTCCACTTTATAGAGTGGACACCTGGCACATTATATGTTCTTAATAAATATGCAGTGACATTAACAGTGAAACCACCAGATGGTGCCACTGTAGGTAACAGCCTGCTTTTTCATTCCAACAGTAAAGAATTCTTTCTCTCTAAGTACTATCTGGAAAAATCTCTTGGGACTGCAGTTACTGCACATACTAGTAATTATCTACTCCTTCATCCCACCCCTGACATTGCAGGTCCCCAAAGTCACCAAATATTTAAATCGGTTTGGGCTCAAAGTTATCGGAAAAAAAGCACTAGAGTTGAATTGGGGGATTCAGAGGGTGTTCTCTCTACATTTAGCCTGTGAATCTTTATAGCATTTTTCAGCATTGAATTGTTATTGTGCTGTGTTGTGCAAATTAAAGCCTTGTAAACCGAGAAAGGATACCATAGAAGATGAGAAGAAATCATGACTAATTTTAATGAAGGTCAGAAGCCTAGATTTGATGTCAGTTGTTTAATTTTTCACTTCCTGGGATAATATTAATTCACTGATAAAATGTGAATGATATCAACAAAGACTTTTATTATAAGAGAGTATTCGTAAGTATGAGGCCTAATCACCACTCTAAGTGGATATCTAAGACAAAAAGGCAGCAGGTGTCCTGGATCTCATACTATGTAAAATGCATTCAAGCCCCCTGTCCATTATCCACATATCTATCAACAAAAGTACTCAACTGAGAGCTAATTCAGCTGAAGTTCTGCACTGCAAAACACTTGATTGCATTAAGTGACAGACATATTGAAATGGTGACAAGTAGTCAACCCTGTAAAATATTCAGGGTCATGGGTATTATATTTGCTCAATTCCACTTGCTAAGCATATACAGTTCTTTGTGTATTACCAGGAAAAACAATAATACTAGCCTCATGTTTCCATGGTGACTTCTGAGAGCAATTCTTAAATTTAAAAGTTACCTCTTTTAATCAACGATAATTTTCATCTAGATGATAGTCCCAGGTTACCCTGACTTATATTACCGTGTTAATTTACTTTCTGCCTCAGTGCAAGGTGAAATTTATTTGCCTAGGGCAAGAGAGGTTTTATTTAGGGGGTAGATAGTTTGGAGAGGGATGTGGAAGCTGAGGGACATGGTAATCATATGGTAATATGACTAAAAATTGCAGAAAAAGAGAACAAAGAACATAATAGATTTGAATACAAAAATCATTAATTTTTTAATAATTAAAAATTGTGCAATGGAAAAGGTATTCTGTTTCAGAAAGGCATTTTGCTTACCTCAAGGCTGTGCAAACCAATGTAATGTCCCTTTGTACACCATATTTATGTTAAGTTACAGTATAAATTTCCCACTCTAAGCATTGATGAACATTTTAGTGATTCTAGCCCAGTCAATAAAATATACAGCTTTACAGAAAATTTCTAATGATTCAATTAAAGCTCATCTTGGTAGGATTCTGAAACACGAGCTAACCACCACAGACTACTTCTACCTAATGAACATTAAAAGAATTAGCAGAGTCAAGTAAGTGGGTAAAGAAAGCTGTTATTATTTTAAGCAAAATTAAAACAGATGGGAGAGACTGACACACATGTATTCAGATATGTGCCTGCCTCGCATTTAATCTTTTATGAATGGCTGATCCCAGATGGTGGTGGGATTCAGGAGCACAATTTGAGACCCAGCATCCATTTTCCTACTCCAAGGTATATTTCATTTATGTCTTTTCTATCTAGTGGATGATGCAAATACCATCAAAAGCAAAGAAACTTTTTGCAAGCAGGTTCTCTGATATTTTGAAAATGAGGTATTGGTCAATTTATCAACCAAGTCCAAACATCTTCCCGCATTCTCCATCATTCAATTCATTTCAGGTTTGGTCTGCTATTCCACATTCACACAAACGGTGGGGTGATGAAACAAGAAATCTAGAGACAAACTCAGCAAACACATTATGCTGACAAGTGTCAGTGAATCTCTCATTAACCACTGAACCCAGAAAGAGATGTGCCCTCCTCTGAACTCTCACAGCATGTCAGCAGTACTTCTTCTGGGACATCATATTTTATCTTGGATGATGGTAAGAATATCAGAAACACAGAATCCTAAAAGAGCAATTATAGTACTTTACCACATTGATTTACATGCTGATTCCCATTACTGGACAATAAACTCCCAGGTACAGTGGCTTCTTCATCTTTTAGACCTGGCAACACAGCCCAGTGCCTAGCAGATGGGGGAATTAGGATACACTAAACAAAGATACAATGATAGCTGCTACTGATACCCATCACATGGCAGGCACAGTGCTGGCTGGGCACTTTGCTTACATTATTCCATTAAATCCTCAGAGCAACCTAACCCCTATTTGACAGATTAGGCAAGATACAGAGACTCACAGAAGTGAAGTAAAATGCTTAAAGACCTTGCAGGTAGGTAACGACACAGCTGGCATTCCAACTCAGGCCTGTGTGATGCAGACATCCTTAAACTTGCAATGATAACAACGCCCCCGCCTCTGGCACAGCTCCCATAGGCGCAGGCACAAGTCGTAGAGTGGGAGGTCTAAGGAAATGATCAGTGGCACCACAGAAGTGGTTGAGTGAAGACCCCACACGTTGGGCACAGCACTGGCAGCCTCTGCATTGACACCGGTGGACAGCAATGGGAGCAGTGTCTTTCCTGCACATCGGCGACCAAATGGCTTTTTGGATGTTAATGGCAGATACCACCTTAGCAGGCATGGACAGGAGAGAAGGAAAATAGTGGGTGTTCTGTAGTAGCCAAGAGAAATGCATAGAGCACATGGGAAACATGCCAAAAGCTTTTCAGAATGAACTGGAGCCAAAGCTTAGGCAGAATGAGAGGGGACAGGGCCAGAGAAATAATTTGGGGATAGTTATTTTAGTCCTATTATTACCATATGGGGAGCTAGGAAATGTGAGTGACATTTTGAGCCAATATCTATATAGTATATATCTTACCTCCCATATTCCATACTCCCATAGATTACAATCTCCTTGAAAGTAATATTCATGCCTAATATATATCAGCCATGGTTCCTAGCATATTGCCCTGTAATTTACTCTATACCTCTAGAAAGCAACCATCCTAAAGGTAGCTAATGTAAAAGAAGCCACCCCTTGGAAGTTGTCCCAGGGGACTGCTAGATCTGTTCTCCTGGAATCTGGGAAAAGTAGTACCAGTGGTAAGGGCTTCTTTAACTCCTGGATAGGTTACCAAGGATATTCTGATTGACAAGGCACTGGGTCTCAAGTACAGGAGAATACATGAGGTTACCAGAGTTTGAGCTCATTGACTTGTACTCAACTCCTTGATTTTAATGTTATAGACAGGAAGAAGACTTCTGATCTTTATTCAGTTTCTAAAACTGGATCCCCTCTTTGGAAGGGAGCGTAGCTATAGCAAATGACATGAATACTTCGGTCCTCTTAGCAGTTGGACTTTTCACTGTAAGTTAATAAAGAATGGTCTTGCTTATCAGTCTCATATGACTAATAAGGAGGACTAATAACATTTATGAACTTGTAAAAGCTGATATGTTGACCCTGATCTCCAACCGCACCAACTGCTGGTAGTAATAGAGCCTTAAAAAGACCATTTCACAGGAAATCCTGACTAATTATGTACCATCTTTATTGTAATATTCCTTACACTTTAAACAGTATTTTTAGAGACAGAATGACACTGAAAATATGCTGCTTGTCTGAAAGGATTGCTTTGGATTATTTCTTTTTTATATGCTGCTGAAGCAAGCACTGCATTATTTCTTACACAGTTTGTCTCACATCATTGTGGGAATGTGAGATGCAAAGAAGATTGCTATTAACTGAAAAATCTTTATGGAATAAGAGGAATTTTTGTGTGAAATAAATCATGTGTTTGGAAAACTACAAATTTTTCCTAGAAAAAAATTCTATGAAGTCCCGACTGTATTAAATTGCCTTCCCAGTGACCCAGTGAATTTTATCATTTAATGTTAATAAAACTACTTTCCAAGTCTGAATGGCACAGAATTTAAATCCCATGATGTTACCACTTAGCTTATAGGTATCTGCTCATACGAGAAAATAAATCTGTTATTACTCAGTGATTTGGTTTTTCCAAATATCCTTTTCAGCTGTTACAGATGGCTGAGCCTCTACCCTCCTTTGGAATCTTAGAAAGGCTCTTTGTTCTTTGTGACTATCATAACCCCATGACCTGAAGGCACAGGTGTCTATGTCAGCTCTTATTCTGATAATGCTCAAGCTTCTATATCTTCTGTTACTGAATGAGGATCAAGGGAAGATGTGATTATTATAGGGACCTGATCTAGGCTTCAAAAATGTCAAGTCCTTGGCAGCTGTTAAGGATAAGGCATCTTTGGAGAAACAATCTTGCTGGGAAGTCACTCTTCCTCCGGCCCTTCCCTACCCCCCCCCCACCCCCCCAGGCTGGAAGGGGTCATCCCTGGCAGCTGTTCTTATAAGCAGAGTGAGGCCAGGCTGACAGCAGCTGTTACAAAGATACTGAACAGAGATTCCAGGACAAGGGCTAGGTCCAAGTAAGAGTACTTTTATGAAAATATGTGCCACAGTCCAGGGCTCAGGGCTGCAGTGGGATGTACTTGGGAGCTGTATCGGGGGTCATTTTACTTCTCACTCGGTGGATAACGCTGTAAGGTAGTTCTGCTCTCCTGACTGAAAAAAGAAAATGCAGACCTCTAGACAAGGTGTCCAAAGATGACACAGACATAACCGTTATTGATATTATCCATCAATAATTTCCGTTATTGATATTTCCTTTGACAAAGCCTAATGACTGCACATCTCGGCACTATCTTGGTTGGATGTCACTGTCTTGGTTGATGTGGAATTTAGATGTTCTGAGACAGCTTTATCTTTCAGAGTGTGGAATTTGCCAGTCTTTCAGGCAGTACCACATAATGGTTAAAAGCCTGAAATACCAAATCCGATAAACATGGGTTTGAGTCCTGGTTCTACATCACACCAGCTGTATGACCCAGAACAAATTAATTTTTCTTTGTACGTTAGGGTACTCACATGTGAAACATAGATAAAAATAGGAGCTCCTTCAGTGTTGTTGTGAGAATTAAATGAGACAATGCAGGCACAGAGCCCAGCCCAACATGCTTTCAATAAATGCTCATTATTGCAACTTTACTAAAAATAGGCAGAGCTGTTAAACTTCTCTACGAGAAAAGACTTTCAAAGAGAAGTAGGGTTTTGTTTTGTTTGAGGGATTGATTCTTTCAGGAAATGAAGGTCTGATGACTTTTTATCATTGATCAAAGTTCCATGAACTCTGGTGCCATAAAGTTAAAAATGTCTCCCCGTTTTTAGATCTTGATTTCTTTCATCAGCATTTAGTACTTTTCAGCATACAAGTTCCATATTTCATTTTTTGTGGCAGTCATAAATGACACTGTATTTTTGATATCTACATGTTCATTCTTAGTATGTAACAGTGCAACTAATTTTTGTATGTTTATTTTGTATCCTGTAACCCTGCTACATTTGCCTACAAGTTTTTTTGTTGTTGTTGTTGGTTCCCTGGGATTCCCTCTGTAGACAATCATGTTATTCACAAACAGGGGGTTTTACTTTTCCCTTTCTGTTCTTTATACCTTTTATTTCCTTTTCTGACTTTTTTGCTCTGGCTGGAGCTTCCAGCACAATGTTAGAGAAGAGATGTGAAAGCAGACATCTTTGCCTCGTTCCAGATTTTAGGGGGAAGTGTTCAGCCCTTCGCATAATGTTACTTGTTCTTTATGAAGTCGTTAGGTGCTTTTTTATCAAATTGAGAAACTTCCTCTCTATTCCTATCTTTTCTGAGAGTTTTTAAAAAATCTATTCAAGATGTTGAATCTATTCAAGGTGTTGAGTTCTGTCACAATTTTTTTCTGCACTGTTTGACGTAATCATGTGATGTTTCTTCTTTAGCCTATTCATATGGTGAATTGCATTGATTTCCAATTATTAAAATAGGCTTTCCCTATACTAATCTCACTTGGTCATGATATATAATTTCTTGTATATGTTACTGAATTCTATTTTTTAATATTCTAAGGATGTTTGCTTCTATATTCTTGAGATATATTGGTCTATATTTCTCTGTTTTTGCTTGGTTTTGGTGTCAGGGTATTAGCTTCATAAATGAATCAGATGGTGTTCCTTCCTATTCCATTTTTTCAGAAGATATTGTACAGAATTGTTAACTCTTTAAATATTTGGCATAATTCTCCAGTGAAATCATCTCGATCTGGATATTTCTTTGGGGAGAATTTTAAAATCCAATTTTCTAAATAGTTATAGGGCTATTCAAATGACCCACTTTACATTGGGTAAGTTGCAGTAATTTGTGTTTTATTTTTTAATTTTTTTAATGTTTATTTTTGAGACAGAGGGAGACAGAGCACGAGTGGGGGAGGGGCAGAGAGAGAGGGAGACACTCTCTCTGAGAATCTGAAACAGGCTCCAGGCTCTGAGCTGTCAGCACAGAGCCCGATGCGGGGCTCGAACCCAGGAACCGTGAAATCATGACCTGAGCCGAAGTTGGACGCTTAACTGACTGAGCCACCCAGGCACCCCCCCCTTTTTTTTAAATTTTTTTCCTAATGTTTATGTCATTTGTGTTTTGTGACTAATTGATCCATTTCACCTAAATTGTCAAATGTATGTGTGTAGAGCTATTCACAATATTATCCTTCCAATGTCTGAAAGGTTTGTAGTAATATTTCATTTCATTCCTGATACTGGGAATTTCTATCTTCTCTCTCTCTCTCTCTCTCTCTCTCTCTCTCTCTCTCTCTTTCTCTCTCCTCTCTTTGGGTCACAGTCTCAGTAGAGGTTTGCCAACTTATTAATCTTTTCAAAGAATCCAATTTTTAAAAATTAATTTTCTCCATTATTTTTCTGTTTTCAATTTTATTTATTTTTGCTCCCATTTCTATGATTTCCTTTTTATGATTATTTGGGGCTTACTCTGCTCTTTTGGTTTTTTTTTTTATTTTTGAGGTAGAAACTTAGATTATTGACTTGAGACTTTTTCTCTTTTCTAATGTAAGCATTCAATGCCATAATTTTTTTCTGCATTAATTTAACTGTGTCCCCAAATTCTGATTTTTTATATTTTCCCTTTCATTCAATCCAATGTATTTTTTTGGTATTCCCTTGAGGTGACTTTCTTTGACCCATGGATTATTTAGATGTCTGTTATTTGATTACCAAGCCCTGGAATTCTTCCTGGTAACTTTCTGTTACTGATTTCCAGTTTCATTCCATTGTAGTAGGAGAATATCCTCTATGATTTCAATTCTTTTACATTTGTTGAGGTTTGTTCTATGGTTCAGGATATCCTGGTGAATGTTTCATGGGCACTTAAAAAATATGCATTGTTTTTGTTGGGTGGAGTGTTGTATAAACGTCAATTAGATCCTCCTGTTGATGGTATTATTGAAGCTTTTCTATATGCGTGATGATTTTCTGTCTAGTTGTTCTATCAATTATCGAGAGAGAAGTGTTAAAGTCTACAACCGTAATTGTGGATTTCTTGATCTTTTCAGTTCAATTGGTTTTGGTTTCGTATACATTGCAGTTCTACTGATTGATGCATACACATTAAAAAAAAAAATAGGACACTCTCCTTCAGTGGGTTCTAATCTTTTCTGGGCTGCCTTCTGGCATCTCCTCCTTGGGCTCCAGCCCAAACTGGACTACTCTCCTGCCCTACAGGTTTTTAAATGAGTAGGAAGGAAGGAAAGGGGAGGAAAGAAGGAAGGAAAAAAAGAGGGAGGGAAGAAAGGCCAGATTATTATCATTATTATTTTTGCTTTTTTTTTTTTAATTTTTTTTTTCAACGTTTATTTATTTTTGGGACAGAGAGAGACAGAGCATGAACGGGGGAGGGGCAGAGAGAGAGGGAGACACAGAATCGGAAACAGGCTCCAGGCTCCGAGCCATCAGCCCAGAGCCTGACGCGGGGCTCGAACTCACGGACCGTGAGATCGTGACCTGGCTGAAGTCGGACGCTTAACCGACTGCGCCACCCAGGCGCCCCTTATTTTTGCTTTTAAACTATATTCTCTTGGGGTACCTGGGTGGCTCAGTCAGTTAAGTGTCTGACTTCAGCTCAGGTCATGATCTCACGGTTTGTGAGTTCGAGCCCCATGTTGGACTCTGTGCTGACAGCTCAGAGCCTGGAGCCTGCTTTGGATTCTGTGCCTCCACCCCCTCTCTGCTCCTCCCCAACTGTGCTCTGTCTCTACTCTCTCAAAAATAAATAAACACTTAAAAAAACAAGCTATATTCTCTTTGAGAAATCTTCCTTTCTCCTACATCACTGAGTCCTTAGAAGCTCCCATACCAGGAGCAATAATCCCCCTTCTTTGAGTCCCTTAGTGCTCATGATCTATCTGGAAGAAACGACAGAAAATGTGTATGTGGGCATGTGTGCATGTGAGTGTGGGTGTGTGTAATTTTAACTTGGTGGATGTCTTCATATCGGTTTGATACATTAGTATAGGTTTTCAGATCTTGAGGAAGAAAAAAGTGGAGGGGATATTGCAATAAAATGAGTTGGTGCTAGGAAGTAATCAAATCTAAAGAAAAGGCCAAACCACAGAAAAGTAAATTTTCATTTCTTCTCTCACCTGTGTCTATGAAATACCTTCCTAACTAACAGGACAGTTATCATAATAGTTATAAAATAGCATTTAAGTTTTATCACTAAGTCAAGCTTAATCATTCATAAGTGTTTTTAATTTGTTCCACAATTTTGGGCACCTGATAAGTGTGTGGGATTACTAAAACCTCTGTCTTACCCAGTTGATATTTAAATCCACATACATTTAAAGGATAATTGTTTATTCTACCTTACAGCTGGGCATTCATCTTTCCTAAAACAATGATTCTAAGTGTGTGACTTTGTACTGAACCAGTGAGCCATGGGATATAATCAAACACGAACTTAATTCTCCTTCTCCCCACACCAGGTCTAATCTCCTTTATGGAGCTACTTCTTTTCCTGCTACCTTTTCCTGCTACCAGATAAAATCTCTAGCCAATAACAAAAAGTTCCTCAGGCACTTTAGTTACAAGTGTAAGTTCGTATCAGTAAGTAGTACACCTACTCTAGTGTAGTAATCACAAACTGAATGCTGTTTAATGTTGAAGCTTCTCTATGCCTCCCACATAGGCTGCAGTGGGGGAGGAAGGAGACAAGACTGACTTCTCTCTGTTCCCCAGCCTCAGGCTCCTTCTCCTCCTTTACCCTCATTGTCTGCCTCTGCCTCCTCCAGGACTAGAAGAGTTGGGGAAAGGAGGACACAGAAGGGGACACGGACCATGGTCTGACCGACTGGCACCCTTCTGGCAGTGACATTCTCTGTCCAGGTCAGATGTTTAAACTTGTCTCTCTGGGATGCTTATGTAGGTTCTCCAGCAACACCCCCATTCCTGGGACCTCTCACCTGCAGTTCCCTCTCCCCATATGAATGCACCTCTCTGCTGATAGCTCACGTTCCTCTCCAGGCAGCCTGTGTCTCCTCACTCTTGAATAGGATCTAGGAGAATGCCAACCCGGCTGTGGCCCATGGCTCACATTTGGACACTAGGAAATATACACTTCTGACCCATCATTGGTGGGGATGGAGTATTTCTCAAACACAGACCTCTTTTTATTTAACTTCTGGCAAGCAAGCTCTGGTCAGAGCTATTTAGTCTTCAGATTTATCATATGCCAGTCTACCGGCCCCTAAATTTCATGGAACACATATCAGGGATCCAAGCAATCTCCTTGAAGCTTCTGTGACTGGGCTTGGGGTCAGGTGAAATCATCCTTAGCCTCTGCTATGGTGGGAGGGGAGCAGCAGTGGGATTCATAGCAGACCTGTCTCCAAAGAAATCTGTTCTCGGATCTCCAACTTCTTAAATGGGGAAGGAGGCCATGGGTTGGAACACTTGTATTTCACTTTGAAATGTGAAATGTCATGTGCCCCATGAAATGAAATGAAATGCCCCACTTTCCTGGGACATACACCTGGTTGAATGATTCCTTCATCGATTGCCAAATTCATTCACAGTAAAGACACACAAAAAAATTCTGCTGTATTACAAAGAAATAAATGAAACACTGTGCCATAAAATACTGTCTATTCCACTCTTCTGAATACAGATTCATGTCACATTCTGATTCAAATTTTGTGAGTTTTTACATTTATATTGCTAGCCCAGGAGGCTGCCAGTGGCATCAAAAGATCTGTGCCCACCCCTCCATTCCCTCCCTGAGAGTTCCTCATAAGATTTTATGTTTCTCTTCAACTAAATTAGGAGAAAAAAACAAGACCAGCATTGTTGAGGTCTCCTCTGCCCATTGGAAGTCTTCTTGCTGGGAGGTCATATACACCTCCAGGTACATCTCTGACATGCACCTCTGGGGGCAGAAAAACACCATCAGGGACTTGTTTGGGGCTGGGGTTCATGTTTGCTGGTTTTTCATCTTCTCATATTTAGATGACTGCTTGTAACCTTCCTCTTTTTCACTGCTTTCTCAGCCTTCAGAAGCTTAATTAGACATTGCCAATGTAAGTACATCTTATACAGAGCCATGTAGTAATGGTTTCTTAAGGTCCTGTGATAAACGCAAGAACCAACCAAAACATTAAGTAGTTTATCTCAAAGCAGCATAATTTCAGAGTTCAGTTGCCCAAGATATACTTATCTTCAGAGAATCCCAGAAACTCCTTGGAGAGACATGTAGGGGCGTCTGTCACCCCCACAGACTCTCACAGTTGAAGTTCAAGTTAGCTTGTAACAGTGAAAGGAGGCGAAGGTCCCAGGGAAGGAGCCAAATTCCAAGTAATTTGGCATGGTATAATCTCGGACTGAATTTAATCACAGGCCTGGAGTTTTCAAACAATCTTTCTAAATTTCTGCAGGCAATTTACGTAATTATATTGGCACATACATTTTTCCATTTCAATAACAAAGCCACAAAGATCTTTATGTTCGCAGACAAATCTTTAATACTATAAAAGAAAAGCAGCACGCCAATATAAACTCACAAATTCCAAATAGGGGCATGATTCTGAAATTTTTCCCTTCAGAGCTAGTAAGATGCATTCCAAGAAAGGGGAGGCACAGGGCTCTCCTTTGCCAACTCCCTTCCTCCGCTCAGACATAAGTTGTATTCAGACATGAGATGCTTTATTACCCAAGTCTCTTCCATTCTGCTTTGATATTTTGAGCTCAATTGATTATGACTTATCACAGCTCTCAGCATGTGTTTGTGGGGAGATTTTTGCTTGTACCCATAGTACATACGTTTTTTATCACAACCAGCTGAGAACACTGGCCTAAGTAGGCAAACTTGGCAGAATCCCGAGCCTTGGCTATTCTACCAAGGCTAAGGAGTTCATACTACTTTCTAGAAGTTGTTTGCTCAAGGAATGAATTCCATATAACTTTATATGAGGGAAGTAGAATGAAAATGACTAAAATAATTTCTGTTCCCTTTTGATTACAGCAAAATAGGCTGAACACAAAGTATGGTTTATAAATTCTAAGCTTATGATCACAGACAGGAGCCATGAACCATGAATGCCAAGTAAGCCCATACCAAGTTAAATGTCAGAGTCAAGTAAAATCTGCATCAAAATTAATGATACATATTTAATGATATGCATAATCACAATAATTGCTCATCTAGATGAGAAGAGAGGTGAAAGACAAATGTTACCAACCTTACTAATCAGCTGGCTCCGAAGGCCACCCACCCTCCTCAATGCTACACCGGCTCCCAAAGGACTAAGGCCCTGGTCTCACAGGAGAGGTTCAGGGGCTATGAATACTGATTTGCTCCACTCCTTCCACAGGCCAGAAACATAGGCTAGGCAATGAGACATAAAGAAATGATTCCCTGCATACTTCCTGCTGTGAGGCTCAAGTAAGCCATTCAGGGCTACTAGAAACATGTCTTTCACTGGCGTAATTCTAGCAGCTGGCACAGTCAGGATCGATTTGTTAAAAGGATCCCCCGCCCCCCTGGAGGACAGGGGTGTTTGTGTGGTGAGATGAGGGAGCAGACTGGCATGGCAGTGGTGAGTCTGAGGAATGTACCTTACCTAGCATACTGGTGAGGTGGTTTACTTTCCTAATATCTAGCACCCAAAGAAATGGGGCTTTTAAGGAATTTGAGGGTATTGTAGTCCTAGAGAAAGAGACAGGGAGTATAAATTAGAAAAGGTGCCCTTCAAAAACCCTACTTCTTGTATCAAGAACAAGCCTGGGGTGCCTGGGTGGCTCAGTTGGTTGAGCATCCGACTTTGGCTCAGGTCATGATCTCACGGTTTGTGAGTTCGAGCCCTGCATCAGGCTTACTGCTGTCAGTGCACAGCCTGCTTTGGATCTTCCGTGCCCCCTTTCTCTGACCCTCCCCCACTCTCTCTCTCTTTCAAAAATAAATAAACATTAAAAAAAATTTTTTTTAAAAGAACAAGCCTTATTCTCATCACAAGGGAAAAAAACACTTCCTTTTCTTTTTCTTTTCTTTTCTTTTCTTTTTTTTTCTTTTCTTTTCTTTTGTGTGTGTGTGTGTGTGTGTGTGTATCTATATGAGGTAATGGATGTTAACTAAACTTATTGTGGTAATTATTTCACGATACATGTAAGTCAAGTCATTATCCCGTATACCTTAACCTAATATGTCGTTGTCAAATATATCTCAATAAAACTGAAAGAAAAAATAATTAAATGGCATTCCTGGCATGTGACGAACATGTAGTAAATGCCATTAATGGTGGTCTCAGCCACTCCCAAATCTGTTCACAGTGCTGCGAGCCAGCAGTATGGCTAAGATGCCTGCAGTGGTCTGGCTCTATGATGCTGGTCCTAGGGGAGAGCTCAGGACTGTGTGTTGAGTGGGAGGGAGCAGGTACAAGAATGTTGATAGCTTGCTTAGGATCTCTGCTTAGTTGAACCACACCCCAAGAGGAATTGGAGGATGCATTCCAAAATGGAAATATACAGAATGTTCCATACAACCACAATCATTCAGAGTTATGAGGAGAATTTTTATCCTGTCTGTGTTATAAATAACCCACTGAGGTCCTTTCCTGAAAGCAAACAATGATGACCTTTCTACCAATTTATATTGATAGTCTGGCTTTCTCAGCTGACAGTACAAATTAAGACCACTGAATACTTTCCCTACCCACTTTTGAATGTCTTAAAATTGCCAAGAATAATCATTTCTTTGTAAATCACATAGGGCAAGTTTCGATATAATCAAGGGGTAATTTCATTATTAGACAGAACTTGCAAAACCTTCTTAGGGACAGAAAATGTTTTTGTTGGATAACAGAAATAGTGGCCCTGAAATGGCTTTCCTGAAAAATGAAAGTAATATGCAATATATTATTTACATAGAAAGAAAATGTAACAGAACAATCATTCTCAGAGTTACTCATGCTATGGGATTAAAGATAACTCCTCAAAGTACTTTAAAACAGCAAAGTTATTAAGACTATAATAACTTTGTAATAAAAGTTTGTATGTCCAGTTATGACATGTGGTTTTCATAGAGAAGACCAATTAAAGACAGCTGTGTCTTAAGTACATTTTGGAATGCAGGCTTATGACGGGTAGTAACAATAGTAAGCCTTCACTCTCTGCCACTGATTACTAAACACACAGACACACACACGTACAAACTTTGGGAGGAGCCTTTCTTATATGGGACCTAAACATAGAGCCCTATATGGTGATAGGTCTAGATCAACTTCCACAGCAATGCTGGTGTTGGGAGGCAGAAGTGACCCTGTCTTACATCTTAACCAGTTCCTTCCAAGCTTTTGCTCTATGCTGAAAAGGCTTGGGTGGTGGTAGAGCTTTGCCCTGCAACGGAAAGCAGCATGGTATAGAAAATACTTTTTGTTTTTTAAATCAGGAATCCTGATTCATGAGACTGCTTCTTCCACTGACCAGGGCTATGTCTTTGGCACAAACCAGTTAATGCCCTGTGGTTTGGTTTGCCCATCTATAAGATAAAGGATTGCCCCTTGGCCACTTGTGGTTCTCCATTAAAGTCCATCTTACAGAAGGCTATGAAATCATTGGCTTTCTACATCTTCCTAGGAAACTGGATGGTTTTAAAATATGTCTATAAATCCTTTGACACTCTTCCCTTTGAAAGGTGGAGTCTACTTCTCCTCTCTAGGGTAACCCTGTGTGACCTTCAAGGCTAGATCATTAAGACTGATACTGTCTTTCTCTCATTCATTCTCACACTGACTCTCTCCCACTCTCTTCTGGATCCCTGAAGTGATCTTCCGGATCACTCCTTTTGATCCCTGAGCTACCACGTAAGATATCCAGCTATTCTGAAACCACCATGCTAGAGAAAACCACAGAAAGAAGCCCCCCAGAAGCTATTTAAATCTTACAAGCCAGGTAACTGACATGAGTGAAGAAGCGTTTGAGATTATCCGAGCCTCAGACATTGTCTGTAATCTCATAGGATACCTTTAACAATAACTACTCAGCTCAGCCACCCCTGAATTCCTGATCAATAAGAGATATTAAATAATTGCTGTTGTTTTAAGCCACTAATTTTGGGGTAATTCGTTTGCAGCCTCTGTAACTGGAAGGGGAGCTATAACAGAATCAGGAGTAGGGGGAAAATGACACCTTCAAGGTCAAACAAGGAAGTCTTCAGAAACCACAAGAACCTCAGGAAAGGAGACTTAGAAGTCTTCAAGAATGATGATGGTAGATATAATTCACCAATAAATGCCACACCTACCAACACCAGAATAATCACCTCTCTATTTTCAAATGTTTATGAACATTTCCCCACATTCACGGTTAAGAGAAATATAGTAAGAATGACCCTAAGTGGAACCACTTAAATCTGGCAGCAAGGTCAAAGGTAAAGGAACCAGCTAGAACATCATTCAGTCATTTCTATGGAGGCACTGACACAACTGCTTGCTGGCTTTCCGCCTCAGGCCTTCCTTAATAGATTGTGCAGTTGATAAAGTACAAGTGTTTTCTCAAACATATCTCCCCAATAACTCTGAAAAGTAGGACTACTCCATTTATTTATGTATTTATTTAATTAAAAAAACGTTTATTTGTTTTTGAAGGAGAGAGAGAGACAGAACATGAGCAGGGAGGGGCAGAGAGAGGGAGGAAGACACAGAATCCAAAGCAGGCTCCAGGTTCCAAGCTGTCAGCCCAGAGCCCGATGTAGGGCTCGAACTCACAAACTGGGAGATCATGACCTGAGCTGAAGTTGGTTGCTTAACCGACTGAGCCACCCAGTCTCCCCAGGACTACTCCTTTTAAAAAGACAAGGAAAAGACTTGGAGTCCACTGAGGAAGGTGGCACCTACCAACGGACCAAAGATAGTGAGTTTGGGATGCCCCATGCGTCCTAGTGAAGCTGACCCATGGGCGATGCTCAGGAGATGACAAATGGTGGCCGGCAGCCAGGATTTAACCACAAATCTGTAGGTTTTCTTCCTGGTCCACCCAGTGTTTTTGAAATAGGAAATTTCACATAAAAAGTCTACATTTCTAGCTTTCCTTGAAACACTGAAGTTCATCCCTGAGTATGAATTACCACCTGATCTCACCCACTGGAGCTGACTGGCTGTTTCTCCCTTTAGACATAACATGTCCTACTGGCCACAGTCCCCACTGCTCCCTATTGCTCTACACCTGGGCTCACTTCACTGGCTTACTTTCCATTTCTGTCCCTGTGGTCATTTAAGTTTGTGTCTGATGACCTATACCAGTGGAAGAATTTCTGACTCCAAAACCCCAGGTGTTTTTCGATAGCTGCAGGTTTGAAATTTGGGGCAGTTTGGAAATTCCAATAAATTTTGCTGTTGAGCCCTTGTCAATTTCTCTCTCTAGACTACAGATGTGGGACCACGACAAACCCATATGCCTAGCAGCTATCTAAGTCATCTTACAACACATAGGGTGATAAGTGTGACTGGAAATATATACTGAACCTTTTTGATACATCCAAATTATCTTTAAAATACAAACTGTCCATACAGAGGTCTAACATTCCTAGTCCAAGTTAATATGGAAAAGCAGTAGCTGTGAGATTAGGATGCACAGAAATGAAACAATGAGATCTACCTGTTGTAAAGTAAACATATAATCATTTACCACAGAATATCTTCAAGGTGATTTCTAGTGGGGACTTAATTAGGCAGTGAGGGCATTTGTGAGAGATTAAGACCAGCATTTTCAGGGTTGGGTCTGTGTGTGGTGTGGTGTGTGTGTGTGTGTGTGTGTTAGAGGAAACAAAACAAGACAGAACAGCTTACCAATTCCAGACATTGTCTGTGGCCATAGGCAGCAGCATAATGTATGCTATTGTAACCTTCTTTGTCCCGGATAGATGGGTTTGCATCATTTTGAAGCAGAAACTCTAGACATCTGCAAGTATAAAAATGGGGTGTTATTTTAGAAAACATCTCTAGAGTAAAAGTTATAATTAATGTAAATATTCTCCTATTATAAATGTTCCACAAAGCACTTTGTGAATTTAAGTGTTTCTTTAAAAGTCCTACAGGAACGGGGTGCCTGGGTGGCTCAGTCGGTTATGCTTCTAACTCTTGATCTTGACTCAGGCCATGATCTCACAGTTCATGAGTTTGAGCCCTGCACTGTCAGTGCAGAGCCTGCTTGGGATTCCATCTCTCCCCCTCTCTGTTCCCCCCTCTCTCTCTCTCAAAATAAATAAACTTTTAAAAATATCCTACAGCAATGAAGGTTTATGTATTAAAAGTTTTACTTGTTCGTGTTTTCTGTATCCATCTTTACTTCAGCTTAAAATAGCCATTCTAGAATTCAGGAAAAGCTTTAGGAACAAGAGGGTAGTTAAGTACCGTCCCCCACCTCAATTTATTGAAAGTACTATCCCCTCCTCACTGAGTTGTTTTAATGTCATTATCAATTATTGCGTATTTATCCACACATGGGCTCATTTCTGGACTCTGTTCTGTTACAATAATCCATTTGTCTCTTCCTGCATTGATGTTTGGTTTTGTTTTTATAGTTTGCATACAATTTTATATTAGTTTCAGGTGTACAACATTGTGATTCAGCAATTCTATACATTATGCTGTGCTCACCACAGCAAGTGTAGCTGCCGTCTGTCACCAATGTTACTACAATATTATTGATTCCCTGTGCTGCACTTTTCATCTCCATGACTTATTTATTTTACAACTGGAAATTTGTATCTCTAATCCCCTTTACCTATTTTGCCCATTCTTCTGCCCCTATGCTCTGGCAACCACCAGTTTGTTCTCTGTACTTATGAGTCTGTGGTCTGTGTCTGGTTATGTTTGTTTGTTCACCTGTTTTGTTGTTTCAATTCCACACATAAGTGAAATTATGTGATATTTGTCTTTCTCTGACTTACTTCACTTAGCATAATAAAGAATAATTAAGTCTCTTTTTCCTTTTCACCTTAAAGTACAGAACCTGTCTGTCATCAGGATTACTGAGTAATGAGTTTTTGAGTTCCACGTTCAAAAGATGAGCTCTCAAGTGTAACAAAGAAGTGGTCAGGCCATTACAGCAAGAGAGAGGGATCTACTTTTAACCTTGCTATTGGAGACTACCATCAATCCAAAGGTTAGAAAATGAAAATTAGGAAGAATAAGAAATTAACAACAGCAAAAGAACTTAAGAATCGCCCAAATAATAAAAAGATTAAAGGAGCGGGCAAACACTTAAAAAATATAAAAGATTAACTCAGTAACCACATCTGAAGAAAGATGCTTAAATTGCATCATTATGTATAGACTAGAACAAAATAATTAATAATAAACTTAGAAAGCCTTTTCGGAAAGAATTATAATTTTTCTAAAAGAGCCACAATCTTTACAATGGGTTGGAGGTAGGGGTGTGATGTGGCTCCGACTTGGCTGAAATGCCCCAAAGCCCAGGACACAAGTGCCGGGGGATGTAGGAATTCTGTTCAAGGTCTTCTGGTCAAAGAGGGAATAAGCAGTCAGGAAGCACCACTCCATAATTTCAGTTTTATATCCGTGGCAGTGGGACAAATGTGTCCTCTACAAGGTCAAGCTGATTCAATTTCATACTCAAATCAAAATTCTCAAATGCTCAAATTATACTTACATCAAAATATGCAATGGAAGCATGTGCATTAAATAAGACCATCCAAGGGAAAATGCCTATTGTTTCCTCAAACACTTTATTTTTGGTTCTAATTTTTTTAAAGTTTTTATTTTAATTCCAGTTAGTTCACATACCATGTTATATTAATTTCAGGTGTACAATACAATAATTCAACACTTCCATACATCATCCTGTGACTCAAACACTTACCTATCTTTTGGCATAAGGCAAAAGGAGTAAATAAGTCACACATAGAGACGATTAACACAGATATTTTAATTTCTAGAAAAACTGATAAAAGACACAAATTTTTTACACCAAATATCTACAAGTTACCTGATTTATCCACCAAATGCTCCATAATAAATCAAACTATTATTGGAGTTCTGATATCATTCTGTCTTTGGTGATTTGTACCTTAAAAGGAAGTCTTTTTTTATTTTGGCAATTAAATGTCCATGGACAGGATCCCAGGTATGACTCATTTTAAATAGAATTTGGCTCTTGAAATAAAATCATTCAATAGGAAAAGGGTTCTAGTGGATTCACAACCCCCAGATCCTGAAAGAGTCACATTGTAAAAAACCAGTTGGCGGATTTAATACGTAATTCGGAAAACACTTGGAATTGCTCCCAAAGTGTCATTTACCCCAGGATATAGCTGAACTATACTACCAGCAGTGTGATTTGAAAAGACAACAGCACTGTAGAATTTGAATATTCTCCATATCGTTTCCAAGGGAAAATACATTCCACTTTTTTTTTTAAATTTTTTTTAACGTTTATTTATTTTTGAGACAGAGACAGAGCATGAACGGGGGAGGGTCAGAGAGAGGGAGACACAGAACCGGAAGCAGGCTCCAGGCTCTGAGCCATCAGCCCAGAGCCTGATGCGGGGCTCGAACTCACAGACCATGAGATCGTGACCTGAGCCGAAGTCGGACGCTCAACCGACTGAGCCACCCAGGCGCCCCAATACATTCCAGTTTTAACTGGGGATGCTTATCTCTTCTCCTCCCAGGGCTGTGGCTACCACTTTGGGCACCTGCGCTGCAAAATCAAGACCTGCACATTAAGTCAGAGATGTATCTGGATGAGAGATGTAGCCTCTCTGCTCGGAAGAGCTCTCAGGAAGCCTGGTTCCCTGCCTCCCCTGCCTGTCCTGCTTTTTCCCTCTCCATCAGCCGTAAGAGGGTAAGAGGGCTGTTCTTGGCACGATTTCACTGGAGAAGGGGGCGCTGGCTGATGTGGCTTAAAATTCTACAGTCTTTGAATATCATTAAGTTTGGAATATTAGGGCAAAACCTTGGTCATTCTACTTTACTCATGGCTATGTTTCCTGTCCCCACCCCAGTAACAGCCCAAGTTACATCCCACAACCTGTATCAGGGCCACACTTTCTAACTTCTCTTCCACAATAGTCTGGACCTGGGAGGACAGCCCAGTGGACAGTGGGAAGACCCTAGAGGGGACACAAGCCTTCAGGTCACAAAGAAATTGGTTCTTCTGACAACTGGAGAAGAGAATAAACAAGTTAGGAACTGTGTGGGTGCAGACTCTTAAGAGAACTGTATCCACTAGTTTCAAGGAGGCGGGACACAAAGTGTGGGCAGCAATCATTCCTTTGTTCAGCTGTTTAACAAACAGTCACTGAACACCAGCGACACGCTGGCTACTGCACTGAGCAGAGCACAACCTTCACACTCTGCTTTGTTGCACAAGGACTCTCAGAGGATGAGGCATTACAGCTTCCTGTGCATCAACCCCCCTGGGTGATGGCAGGGACTCTGGCCCTTGTCACAGTACTAGCTAAGTCTCTGTCAGAAGCCAGAGAGAGAGGTGGGATGAGGTGGGGCAGGAGAAGTTGTGGGAAAGAGTGAAGGACTGTTTGTGAGCTGATGTTTGTGGGTTGGGGAGGGGAGGGAGAACACAACCACAGTATTGCACGCTGAAATTTCAAAACATTTATTTATAGAACCTGGTAAATAGTTACCCCCAGGTCATTAAAGGAGAGCCGATGGCCTGAGAGGAGGCTTAATGTGTCCCCTGAGGCATATGATGCATGGCAGTCAAAAATGATATTTAAGACACCTGTTCCTAAAAACTACTGACCAATCACAGTGATGGTCTTGGCAAAGGGTTCAATTTTAGGAAGAGTTCCTTGTGTAAAAATAACATAATTAAGGGATATATTAAAAGAACCATTTCCTCTTCACTAAAGACAAGCCCATATCGCTTCCTCAATATCCCAAATCAAACCCTAGAATAGCAAGGGCTGCCCTACGTGACAACCCAGAAAAGCAGACAAGCATCAGTAATTACAACTTGTGCTTTAAGCTGAGAAGAAACTTACAATGCGGCTTCCTTTTCCTTCAGCTCTCTGGCTCTTTCAAGTTCTTCTGAATTTTCATGGGCATTTCCTAAGATAGTCTTACTTCTCAACATAAGGGAAAGAAAAAAAATTACAATTATTTGTTTTAATGGCAAAGCTGCTAGTGATTTTGGTACAACTTCTATCTCAACAACTTCTCCCCCAACCCAAAAGAAATAAGCACTCCTGATTTTCACTGAGGATCTACGTGGTTCTCTTAAAGGCCATCCAGTAAATCTATTCTCTCCCAAGAAACCCAACTGAGAACATAACTTTCCTAGAATTTCCACCCTGGTTTCAGTGAGTAAGACAACAATCAAGTCGTCCTCCCCTCTATAAATATCCTAAACTCCCCAAGTAAATAGGAGGCAATTTAGCTTAGACCTTCCTGACGACTCCCACCACATTCCTTGTTGCCTCCTTGTCAATTCAGCATCTCACTTATCCAGGAATGGGGTTCTAGTCACTCTTCAACTGACAGAGAAATTCTTCATCACATAGGATTCCTTTCTCAGCTTTAACATTGAAGGGTACTTGCTCCCACATTCTTTTCTGAGTGAGCAGCATAGAGCCTGCTATGTAGTAACGTCTCAATAAATGTTTGTCGAATTAATAACCTATGGGTCTACGGGATCCAGAGTGTAGGGACATCAGATTTGCCAATATTATGTAAACATAAAAAGAAAAATAGTGTTTCCCAAACTGGAAATATGGATTATAATCCATTATGGAATTATGAAATTAATTTAGTAGACTGCAGTAATTAGGGTTTTTTTTAACAAGATAAAAGAGAAAATATCAGAATCATCACACATAGTAAAAGTAAATATGGTTTTATGAAATTCTGCCTCCTTTTTACACACACACACACACACACACACACACATCTACATAGACATATAGGTATTTAAAACCTATATATTTGAGTACATATACTGGGTCATGACATCAAATGTATTTCTTACCGTGGGTCACTGTGTAAAATATTTAAAAGCCACTGATGTATACGAATAGAATTTAGCACTGACCCAGAATCAATTCCGTAACACAGAGTGGCAAGTAAGTCAATAGTTCTCCAAACAGGGTCACCAAAAAGCATTCCTCTGAAGGAGGCCCTGGTCCTCAAGTCTTTGAGAACAATCTCATAAGCTGTGGGCACCTCTCACACCATTTCACCTGACCTGGTTCACTTCTGCTTTTCATCCCTGGACACCTAGAATCCAAACATCTCCAGGGCTTCCAGCTTCCTCTCTCCAGCTCCTGATAGAGCATTCTTGCCCAGGTTTGGAAAGAGTGCCAATTTTACACATACCAACGCTGGATTTGAAGGCTATTGGGATTATACATGGATGGATATTTTTGACATGTGATGTATTTATTAGCGAATGTAAGTTTGAGAGCCAATGAAGCATTTAAGTGGTGATGATGGCAACTGCAGTATATGACAAAATAAATCACAGCTGATCTCGAATGAACTGAAAACATGGGCTTGACAGCTCCACTTGGCATTCAACCCAAAGACGAGAGAAGAGAAATAATTGGGCAGTGACACGTAATAATCAAACATAAAGAGAGCAGAATGGGAAGACTGGGATTAGGGATGAGGCAATTCTAACTCCTCTGGCCCTGGATGAGGGAGATTCTTCACTCACAGTTTCCATGAGGCAGTATGAAGAAAACTGAGTAAACCCTCCCCCTGTAGCCATACCCCCAAAGTAAATTTGAGCAAGGCTGTTTTTACTTTCTATCCATGTCTGATGCAGCAGCATAGTGCAAAGCTGTCCGTCCCCAGTCATCTGTTTCATTAACGTTGGCCCCTGTGGTCACTAATGTCTCAATACAATGGAAATGACAATTTGCAGCTGCATAGTGCAAAGGCGTCCTGAAAAACAAAGAGCAATTTCTTACTTCATTCAGTCTGAAAAACAGACCTCCCCCCCACCATCATCAGCATTAGCACTGACAGCCTTATTCCTGGGAGTGGGGAAAGCTCTTCAGCTCTCAGAGTGTGGATGCCAAGGGACATGCCTTCATTTGAATTTATACATTGGAGCTGAGGATACAAAGACAGTGGCTTCAGACACGGCCACCTACCTGAGGATCTATCCTTTCTTTCCATTCTTAGTGCCTATCCTGGTTCAGATCTACATTACTGCTCTTTCAGACTATTACAATACCATCCCTATTGGCCTCCTTAGCTCTAATCAAATTTCTATCTATTTCTAATTGGTATGAATGAAGAACTGGATTTTCTAAGGTCCAATACCCACATACGACATCCTGTTCTAAAGCCATCGGTCCTCTCCACTGAGCAAAGCCTTGATTCCTTAGTCTGGAATGGAAGACCTCCCCAAGCTGGGCCCAAACTACCTTTATAAAGTATCTGTCTCTCCCCTGGATGCACCCATTACTACAAGCCCCTTGGGGGTAGGGATGTAGGTTAATGGGAAGAACAATGCCCATGAGCTATACCAAACGACATCCCCTCTCTGGGCCTGGGCTTGCTCACCCTTGCTTCAATAAGGACCTGTGAGCAGCTGTCCCCTAACATCTATTCTAGTCTAAAATTCCTAGAATTTTACATGCACATGTAAATTTATTACATGTATAACTCATTTAGTTTCTCCAAGCCACTTTTATTCATCTATTAGAAAAGGATAATAAGCATCCCCATATATCTCATAGAGAGACCATGAAAAACCAAATGGGTAATATATAAGAAACACATGCACCTTATAAAGAGTAAGGCATTGCAGAAACATGAAGCAATTTATTTTATATTACTTATTTTTAGTCCCCAATTATTTAACAGTTTATCTGGTGTGCCTAGCCAATATTTAGGGTATAATAATCAAATGAATTACTTTATATCAAAGTGAATAACTTTACTTCAAGAACTATTGATTAATTTTCAAGTACCACTCTTTTATATTTTCAAGTCAATGTATGGGCTCTTTTACTAGTTGACTTTCTCCTCTTTCATCCCCCCAAAAGTAAATTATAAGTATTTTACAAGATCCAGTCCTGTTCCTCAGGAGAGCCATGGACAGGTAAGAGGAGAGACAAAACAGAGAGTCCACTAGAACAGTGTGATATGTGCTTCAGTTGTGAAGTATGGAGGGTATCAGGGGAAGGGGAGGGAGGTGTTACTTAACCTAAGTCTGGAAGGGTGGGTAGGAGTACCATAGGTAGGTTGGTAAGAGAAGAAATCTGTAGCAACTCCAAGAGCCAGGGTGCATGTGGAGAGGAGGGGTAGAGAGATGCATGGAAAAAAAAAAAACTGGAAGAAGACACAACTGACATTTCTAAACAGAGCTGTGAGAGGAGATGCCTTCCTGGGGGCTTGTGCCTGCTTTGTTGTATTTCACTACAAAAAGGGATTTCCTTCTGAGGACAGAATCTCCCCAGCTAGCTTCCCTGTTTACCATTTCAGTATAACATGATTTCCAGATGGATTGCTCCCCACTCCTTTTACTTAGGCACTTGAAGCAGAGTTCCCTGTTTACATACCTCCCACACTTGTCCTTTTTATGGAAATCTGCTCCGCTGCTCTGCAAGAGTTTTATACATTCCACGTTACTAGAAAGACAGGGAAAACATTATTAAGATGGTAGACGTCAATTGCTGGGCTACCTTCAGAAAGAGCTGTTTTTGGTGAAGTGTGGGCCAAGATGAAATGATAGTTCCAGCTTTGAATTCTGCTAACACAAAAACAACGTGAACATATGAGGAAGGTAATATTGCAAGGATCTAAAGTTCCTGGAATTCCTTTTTCCATAAATCAACGCATGGAAGAGCCTGATGGAACATTTTCAATTCCATGACCAAGGTATTTAATTTTTACATGGTTATTATTACATGATTAAACATTTAAGTGATGGTTTCATCATTTATCCTAAAATTCTCTTTCAAAAGCATCAAGGGTTTGGGAAATAACCCCTTAAACATATGATGATTTTGCATCACCTTTAAACAATGAGCCAGAATGGAGAAGCGTTACCTTTTATCACAGCAGAATGAATTCACTGTGATAATCGTTTTCAACCCAGACTCTCCATAATGGAAAATAAAACAGCTGCATTTCCCTGTCTTTGTAATATAGGTAAATAAATGTGCAAAAAATAAAAGGCCAAAAGTGATGTAATGGAGCATAGTGATCTTCCAAAGCTTCTTTGTCATTTGCAGAAGCAATAAATCATATTTAGTAAAGAAAAAAGGACCCACTGAAGTGAATTTTCCTATTGAAGGGCATGTAGCTGAATATTAATTCTACTAGGAATTTCAGATATGAATCCAGAATGGTGTGTTTCCACTTTCCGTGTAGGTCTCATATTTTTTTCAAATGTCAGCATAAAAAGAGACAATCATCCATTATTGTTTTAAACTTGGAATGCTGAGAAGTAGTCTCAGATTTACTATTTTATTATCATTTAAGTATGAAAAATGATCTCATTAATGATGACCCTGAGCAGGGTGCCCCCCCCATCCACCCTTTGTAGTCACCTCTCTCAGAGAACTAGCTGTTTTTGTCATCAAATATAAGAACTTTCTGAGACCATTATGTGTCTGTGTAGCGTGCCCGTTGATAGGAGGCACCTGTCTCTTACTGAATGAACCCAAAGGATCAAGGGCAGAGGCAGATCTAGTTGTGTGGCTCATGAGACTCATTTGGGGAGAGGAGTTGGGTAGAGGGAGATTCATTTAAAAAATAATACATAACTATGAATATAAAACTAAATAACAAGATTTTGGAAGGGACCCATGCAAATAAAGGCCCTGAAGTTTCACAGTCAACCCACCTCTGATAAAGAGGTAATACCTTTGATAATGTACAGATGACAAATGGGGAGGTATTGCTTCTCCTTAAGGACAAGAAACTTGATTAAGAACTAACACCTTACCCAAACAAGGTCATCTGAGAGAGGCCATGTTTGGTCAATATATGGTCATATATCAATAACATATTGATCAGAGGCTTAATTTCACCACTGATATGAAGAAGAGTACCTGATTAAAACATGCTCTCTACAACTTAAAAAAAAAAAAGGCAAGGATTAAGTCATTTCTTGCCTATCCTTTGGGTTTTCTTGACCTTTGTTCACATTTAACCATTTAAGTACTTAAAAATCAGCTTTGAAATAAGGACAAAAATATCTGCAAATAAACACGAACTAATTCAATCTTGGATTCCCTTGCGCATCATCCATCTACTAGCAACAACAAAAAAAGAAAAACTTAGGAACAAATCTCAAATTATTTTCTTTTGGTAGAGTATCAGCTAGATACACATTCTATAAGGCTTGAAGACCTACAATTTAAAAAAAAATAAGGAAAAGGAAGAGAATGGAAAACACAAGAAAAATGATTTTCTATATGAGATGGGCCAACAATTTTTCTTTAGAAGAACAAACGTACAATTAATCTGCAAGTGCAATAGTGATAATGATATTTGGTGTTGGTAGAAATGATTCTTTACCCATCTTACTACAGAAATTGACTTTGATTCACAGACAACTTGAGTCAATGAAGATAAATTAGAGGAGTTAAGTCATGAAATAACAACTGAAATTGCTAACTACTCACCCTCCTGCAGCGGCAGCATGAAGGCACGTTCTTCCAAATTTATCTGGGGTGTCTATTTCAAAGCCTGCAGACAGCACGTGCTCATTACTAAACAAGGATACTATGCTATACTTTTGTCCTAGTTAAACCACAAGAAACATTGCAGAGACAGAAAAATCAGTTAGTAGAAAAACCAGAATGCAAGCAATTGTAGTCAGAAAGAGGTTGTCATGGAAACGAATGGTAACTGCTCAAGCTTGGCAATTTTATAGGAAGAACCGTGAAGTCTAGAAGAATTTATTTTCACATTCAGCCCTGGGTGAACCACAGCCCCATATTTCAATCCCAGGGTAGAAATTTATGAAACCAATTTGAGATAAGTAGGGCAATAGACAGGCAGACAGAACACATGGAGAAAACATGGACAGCAAAGGAGTAATCTTAACATGCTGGAGTAGATATTTTCTTATGTGTATTATTAGCTTTCAGTTGGTTTAAGATCTGGGAAACATGCTTTCATGCAGGGATTATTTTTAAACATGCCAAAAGCAGTGAAAGCAGAATCAACCATAGGTAAAGCACTTAAAAGGAAAAAAATGCCTCTGGGATGTCTGTTGAATTAATTCATAAACAATCTTTGCCTTGCAGACCTCTATCACCTTTGAAAGCCAGGAACTTCTTAATACATGGAGGTTGGCAGAAGCAGTGATAAGAAAGATTAGCAAAGCTCCAAACCAGAAAGAATTTCTTGGTTCTAAACAGTCCCATACTTAAAAAAATAAAAATTAAACATAGGTGAAGGGGATCGAACTGTAGTGATTTTTCAGAGGCCACAGAATGGGGAGGTAACATGACATTTCTACTGTCAAAATGTGGGGAATTGCCCTTTTTCCTTTGTTGAAAAGATTCACTGTTAAATCCGCCATTTTCAGCCTCGAAGGTGTTTTTTCTGATTACAACAAACTTCCGGTAAGCTACAGCCATCCCTTCCTGCCTCTCACTCTGGATCACCCAAGCTTTAACTTGAAAAACAGACAAGGCTCTCACTCTGGGGCAGGAATACGGACACTCAAACAGTAACAGCACCAAGTACTGCTGGGAGCTGTCCCCAGACCAGGTCAGGAATATCATGAAGTGCAGGCAGCCACTTACTCTAATCAGACACCTAGAGCCGTCTGGCTCATTTACAGGACACATTAAGCCTCATCTGTGGTAATGGGGTTACTTACCCGATGATAGCAGCTTTCTGCAGCAGTCAGAGTGAGCATTTAGGGCAGCTAAATGTAAGGGGAACATGCTATGGATTCCACACCTGAGGAGGAAAAGAACGGAGCAGCTCAACGGTAACAGATCTCAAGATACATGCAGAAGAACAACAACCTTTCTAGAAGTTCTCTGATGAAAATGAAATCCACAACACCTCGCTTACGGACTCTTGCCTGAAATAATTTTATAATTCTTTCACTCAGACAGGAATTGTGCAATCATTTTCTTAAAATAATAAAATCCTAAACCCAGAACAGAATTAAAAAGCCCTAACAACACGGAATGTATAACTTCTTTTCTTTTTAATTAAAAAAAATTTTTTTAATGTTTATTTATTTTTGAGAGCAAGAGAGACAGCATGAGGGGTGGAGGGGCAGAGACAGAGAGAGGGAGACACGGAATCTGAGGCAGCTCCAGGCTCTGAGCTGTCAGGATAGAGCCCAAAGCAGAGCTTGAACACACGAACTGTGAGATCATGATCTACTGAGCCACGCAGGTGCCCCGAGGAATGTATGTCTTCAAGAAAATATTCCCCATAAATGGTGACTCTACACTGAGAATTAATTTACCTTTTTTTTTTTCAGCTTAGCAATTTTATGTCAGCAACCTGTTTTACTCAGCAACCTGTTCTATTCCTTGAATTGATGAATAAATACTATTGACTCATTATGTGCTAAGCACTTTCCTAAGAATTAATAATGACTATATTATTGAAAATAAAACTTTGGATGAGAATAAAAACTAATGTTTACCTTTTGCAGGTGCAATGTCATCTTCCTAATAAACTTTTATATTGCACATTAACCCACATCAGGACACGAGTCATGAAAATGTGCTGAAGCAGTAAACATTATCTTGCATACATTTCATCAATCTAGCGTATTTTCCCTAACAGTATTACAGAAAGAATCTAGAAAAGGACTTTTTGGACTGATACTCCACCATAAAACAGTCCCCAGGATGATCCCTTAAGGGATCGGCAGCCTTCTGATGGCAGTGCTTTTTGCTTTCAGAATCAAATCCTCCTCTTGCCCATCACCTCTCCTCGAACAAGGACCCAAAGCCGTGTGCGGAACTGTAGTTCCTAACAAACAGCATCATCAGGAGTTTCCTGTGTACTTATAAGCATTTATAATGTTAGTGTTCACTTCTCAGAGCATCTTGTTATAGTCAAATACTGTATTTCAGATTTTGTAAATCCTCTGCATAACACTAGTATATATACTTACACCTGCAGTATTAATGACCTAAGTTTCTTCTCTGCCACAAAGTTGCCGTTTTCAGATTCTACACTGCGTTAAAAACCACATACAGTTTGAATTTGTTAGGTTTCAGATACATGAATTTTATTTGCTATCCTAAAAGCTATTATGATGTGTGTGAATGTGTGAAAGTATCTACATATTCACAGATATTTCATGGTATGCAGTGTTTTGCCAAATCTGAGTTTGCCAGCAATTAACCACCTCTCTCTTTCCATCAAAACTTCTCTCTGCATATCGGTGTTTTTGTTCAGTCTTCCCTCTGTTCGTTTCTCTTTCCCTATATGGAGATTTCCAACCCAGTGTATATAATAGCTGGCATCCATCAAGAGATGCAATTTGCTTGTCTTCTGGGCAGTGTCATGTGGAGGAGAACTGCTTGTAATTGCCTCTCTCATCATTTACAAAAAAAATTCTGAAAAGCAATTGCACCAGTGACAACCTTGATGCTCATGGAAAGGAAGAGTGAGTTGGGGGATGGGAGGGAAGCCTTTCTATCTATGCTGCTATTTAAATTGTTCCCTCTTGATTCCAGTGAAACATAGTAATTTTGTAAAATGTCTAACATGCTTTAAAAACACCTTACTAAATGGAATTTTAAGCCAACGAGACTTTACCTACCCATTTTTGTTTGTTTAGGGCAAGTAAGGCAAAAATATATGATTATATGAATATCTCTGGATATTTTCAAGAGAACAACAATATTTTCTAGGATGGTTTCAAGTTCCTGAAAGAATGTGCCTGAAATTAGATTGGATCTCTCAAGATTTCTTTGATCCTTTCCTCATTCGTTAAAAATAATTTTAAGAGGCACCTGGGTGGCTCAGTTGGTTAAACATCTGACTTCTGCTCAGGTCATGATCTCACAGTTCGTGAGTTCAAGCCCCATGTCGGGCTCTATGCTGACAGCTCAGAGCCTGGAGCCTGCTTCAGATTCTGTGCCTCCCTCTCTCTCCGTCCCTCCCCTGCTCACAGTCTGTCTCTCTCTCTCTCTCAAAAATAAATAAACATTAAAAAATAATTTTAAGGGGCGCCTGGGTGGCGCAGTCGGTTAAGCGTCCGACTTCAGCCAGGTCACAATCTCACGGTCCAGGAGTTCGAGCCCCGCGTCAGGCTCTGGGCTGATGGCTCAGAGCCTGGAGCCTGTTTCCGATTCTGTGTCTCCCTCTCTCTCTGCCCCTCCCCCGTTCATGCTCTGTCTCTCTCTGTCCCAAAAATAAATAAACGTTGAAAAAAAAATTAAAAAAAAAAAGAAAAAAAAATAATTTTAATAAAAATATATAAACGTGTACAAATATATGTAAAATATAAATATATTAAAATTTTATATATTAAACACATATATATATACATACATATGCACACACATATGTATATATGCAATAAAATATATATTTTTAAGGATACAAAAAGTATGTATCTTTCATTTTTTTTTTCAACATTTATTTATTTTTTTGGGGACAGAGAGAGACAGAGCATGAACGGGGGAGGGTCAGAGAGAGGGAGACACAGAATCGGAAACAGGCTCCAGGCTCTGAGCCATCAGCCCAGAGCCTGATGCGGGGCTCGAACTCACAGACCGCGAGATCGTGACCTGGCTGAAGTCGGACGCTTAACCGACTGCGCCACCCAGGCGCCCCAAAGTATATATCTTTATATACAATAATACAAGCAAATGCACTGGAGAAAATAGCATCAATACCTATAAGAAACCAATTAGGAAAACATAAAAAGTGTAAATGATAGTATAACAGCAATAGTATTGTAACATATTCCATACACTTCATCATTGTTTTCAGATAATTCATCATACTCTACATTAGCTAATTCTTTTTTTCCTGCTACTTGTAAACTTGAGAAGATAAAGGAGGTAGAACCATTCTAAAAGATCTAGCAAAAATTCTATTTGGTATATGTTTTTTATTCCATAGTTAATAAAAAATCACTACCTCAATTAAGTTTTGAAAACATATTAATTTAGACTCAAGTATTATTGGCAAATATTAGGCCAAGATTGGAAAGAGAATAAAAATTAAATTCATAATCTCTGAATCACTTTAGAAATGATTCATGCATTTCAAAATAAAATTATTCCTTTACTGTTATAAAGTAAGACTACTTGTAAGGAAAGGCCATAAAACCTTTGGCAGGAAAATTAGGGTTTGGCTGCCTTAGTCAAATAAGAAGCATCATCTTACTTCATCAGGTATACATCAAAGAAGATCAAGAAATAAAGATGTCAGATAACCGTAAACTTAACAATGCATAAATTGCAGGAGAGAGGAGACCAATTCTACCTAAAATGCTACATTTATTTGACCAGTCATAAAATTAATGAGATACATTTGTATTAGCTATTTCTTTTCTTTCTTTTTTTTTTTTTTCATGTTTTTATTTATTTTTGAGAGAGAGAGAGAGCAGGGGAGGGACAGAGAGAGAGCAGGGGAGGGACAGAGAGAGAGAGAGAAGGAGACAAAGAATCCAAAGCAAGCAGCAGGCTCTGAGCTGTCAGCACAACGCCCAATGCGGGGCTCGAACTTGTTAACTGTGAGATCGTGCTCTGAGCTGAAATCGGATACTTAACCAACTGAGCCACCCAGGTACCCCTGTATTAGCTATTTCTAATTTAGCTGTTACCTGTGTCTCCTACCCAGTTACTTCAGAACAAATAAGGTCAGCATAAACTGTAGGGACCTATCAGAAGTAAGGAGAGGGTTCGTGCAGGATTAGAATAAAAGTTCTTTTAAGCTTTTCCCTTGGCATCAGAGAGCTACGGCGGTCACTTCCCACCTCCAGTGCTTTCTAGAACTTTCCCTTTGGCTGTATGCTAAAAAAAAAAAACACTGCGGTTAAGGTGATGGGATCAGAAACCTTGGGTTTGAGTCCTAGTTTTGACACTTGCTAGCTACTGGATCTTTGGGAAGTACACAATGGTTCCCTCATCCAGAAAATAAATAAGATTCCTTCATCCAGAAAATAAATATAATAATAGTGTCAATCTCACAGAACAATTGTAAGGGCTAATTAATAATGCACACCAAGTGCTAAATAAGGGGTCTGGCCATGATAAGCCTTTACCATACAAGTATTGTATTATTGCCCTTGAAATTATTATTAGCTTAGTTGGAAAATTGGCAGTCTATGAGTTTTAAAGTTGTAATCAGGCAATGATTCCTTAAAATCAGGTTTGTGATTCTTTCTTTCTTTCTTAAAATCAGGTTTGTGATTCATTTCCTTTCTTTCTTTCTTTCTTTCTTTCTTTCTTTCTTTCTTTCTTTCTTTCTTTCTTTCTTTCTTTCGGTTTGTAATTCTTTAAAAGCCAAGAATAACTTGTGATCTGCTAGCATTTCTGCTATCTTCCTACATTTCAAAATTCTTTATGATAATTATCTCACAAGTCCCCTAGGGAAGGTGGATTGATTTAGTTTTGCTCACTGAGCAGGTGAGATAAAAACATGTGATGGTTTTTGATCCTCAAATGATTTTATGATTTTTACTCAGCTGATCAACCCAAATCAAAAAATCAGTTTCCTATTAATTTTATCTATGTCATTCCAAGTATTATCATGCACCCCTAAGCTATAGGCATTTGGGTATAACCGGCAACAGTGAGGCCTGGTTCTTGCTGTTTGCAACCTACTGACACTTTTAGTGGTTTCTTTGGAATCAAGACCAAACACTCTAATGTGGCTTACAAGGTCCCTTCAGGGTCAAGGTGTTGCTTAACCAGCCAGTATTCTAGAATCTCAGTGGACTTCTATCCCTTTGTCCTGGAGGAACCAAGGCTCATTCCTGCCCAGGCTTTGTTGGTACATGCAGGTCCCCTCTTGAAATTCATCCTTCTGCCTGGCTTCTTGTAGCCTTTCTCAAACTAGTTAGTGCATCTCTGGAGGCCACTGGAAATACCTTTGGGCTTTCAAGAGTTCTCTGTGGAAATTGTTAAACTCTCTTTTCCTTTTGATGATAACCTAAAGCAAGTGGTATAAAAGCATATTTTGGCTTCCCTCAACAACCACCTTCTTACTACAGACCTCCACCAGATGTCAGCGCCCGAGTGTGTATTTAGGGTCACAGTGCTGCCATGTGGAACTACTGTGATTGGCAGGGGCCAATAAAAACAGAAGAAAGGTGGACTTAATAGACAAATGATGTCTGGACGTGGGAAGGGCCAGTGATAATGCAGTATGCTGAGCCTTCTATATGTACAGAATTTGGCAATAGTTGGCCTTTGTGTTGTGTGATGAGCTCATGGTCCCTCTATTGCGTTTGAAGCCACTGCAAAACCTCTACTCCCACAGCATGTACTGACCTCTAAAGAGTCAGCACCTTGGCCACCAAGACAACTCCATGGAAATGGTGATTGAATTTTGGCAAATTGTGCACTATCATATCGTCCACTACATAGAGGGGCAGCAAGCTTCTTGCTGAGGAGCCTCACCTCCCGATCCAGATGGACAGAGTCTCATTTCCAGCCCCTCACAAGCTCTGTGACCATGGGCAAGTAACTGAACCTCTCTGTGCCTCATTCACTTCACCTATAAGATGGCAATAATCATATCACTTACTCCATGGAGTTGTTGTGGTAATTGAAGGTAATTCCTCCTCAGAGTGGAACTTAGCATGAGTAAGCACTCATGAACGTTTGCTACTACTGTAAGCCTGTTAAAGTTGAGTGCTGTTTGCATGTGTTTTGTAATTTTTTTTTGGATTTATTGATAAAATAGAGTCAAAAGCTTAAGGAGTTTCTATCTAGTCTTACGTTTATACATATTAAAGTAACACTATAATAAAAACAATTTGTCTACACTTAAGATCTGCAGACTCCCATGACCTAACTCATCGCTACACACCTTGCAATCTTCAGTAACCATTGCTCCTTCCGGAAACCCCACCCCCAGCCCTGCCATGTTCCACATATGTTCTGTATCCAGTAGCACCCAGCGATTATTCTGGTATCACACTTTGCATGCATGATTGTAACCGCTTGTTTATTTCTTGCCCCCAGTGGAATTATAAATTCCTTGAGGGCAGGGAATTCTGTAACCCCAGAAACGGACACAGGGGGTTATACTTCACAGACCTTCAACAAACATTTAGTGAGTGAACAGATGCTGGAATCAGTTACCTGTGTAACTGTAATACCCCTAGTTTTGCTGCGGTTGAGGCAGAAAAACACGTGAGAGCATAATCAGTAAGGTGGAAGACAAATTAAAATCCCAGAGAAAAGTGCCCCAAACCTAAAAAACTTAAAGAAGAAAAACCAAAGGGCTTTGACACCACATAAAGTTGCGTGAGCACTGAGTCAAGTTGCAGAAGTGCTCTGACTTGAAATTCAGACAAGGAAAAAGAATACCAAAAACATTCATTTGGCCCTAGAATGAGATTCAAATAAATTCATAAGAAAGTAAGGACCATAGCATTTGTCATATGGAGATCTTTTAAAATACATTTGGTCATATTGTTTGTGAGTGAGGATAGGTTAATTTTCATAAATACGATTTGTTTGTTTTCTTATTTATAGAAGCAAAGTCTTACTTTCCTCCTCTTTAATAAGCTACTCTACATAGATCTACAAGGAGCCCAGAGATCACACAATGATTTTCCAGAGGCCTTTAGCAAAGTTAATCTTCTCCAACACTACCCCCACCTCGCACCTCATTTTGATATTCCCTCTCAAGTGATTTCTCTCCCCATGCACTACACACACACACACACACACACACACACACACACACCACAACACACATGATTGCAGGCTAATGAACCACAGTTTGCTGCAGGAGGCCTTCTGGTTTTGTTTTGTTTTTTAAGTTTATTTCTTTTGAGAGAGGCAGAGACAGCCCAAGCGGGGCTGGGGCAGACAGAGAGGGAGAGAGAGAGAATCTCAAGCAGGCTCTGCACTGTTAGCACAGAGCCGGATGCAGCGCTCGAACTTAGGAACCGTGAGATCATGACCTGAGCTGAAGCCAAGAGTCAGACGCTTAACCAACTGAGCCACCCAGGACCCCCCACTGCAGGGAGCGTTCTTATCCCCAGATATCCCCTATGACAAAAGCAGATGTGGCTCTTTGAAGCTGGGACAATGTTTGCCTCAGTGGCATCCCCAGGACACAGCACAGTCAATGGAAGGAAAGTCTACTTGAACAACAATGCCATCTCTAAGGCACTTTAGCCACATGGTGTGTGTTTGCATAAAGTGAAGGCAAAATCATTACCCAGAAATGAACTTTGGGCTTATTGAGTAAATGTATTTTGGGAAATTTTAAGTAAGTAGTGGGCCCCATTTATCCCTCATGTGGATCCAAATCTGAAAGAAAATCAGAAAATCAGAAAATCATGGTTGTTTGGTTAAAACTCCCCAAGTAACCCTAAGTTGAAACAAAAGTACCACTGAAAATATTAACATATCACAGGTGAAGTGCATGTGTCTAGTCTACTTCTGCTTAATGAACACTGAGCATTTACAGTCTCTGGCTTTGGGGAGCCATGATCTGGTTCAGGACTCAGAATCTGGTAAGAGCACTCTTTCCACAAGACTGAACTGTTTCTTTTAGCTTGCAATATCCCAGTCAAAAAGGTCCTTTATTCTGAAAGGAGACAGCCCACTGCTCTTACTATTTGTCAGCATGTCCCTCTCTTTCCACCCCCCGCAGCCTCGCCCTGAGCCCAAGCCCTCGTCTTTTCCTCCCTGGACATTTGCAAGAGACTGCCACGTGTTTCTGGTCTGGACCACCTCTTGCACGTCCGGGCTATTGTCAGAGTGATCTTTCTCACATACAAATGGGATCATTAGACACAAACGTCCCTACATCCACTTAGACTTCTTTAACAGTTTCCGAATGCCTCAGAACAGAATCCAACTCCTTAGTGGGACATGCAAGGTCCTTCAAGATGTGGCTCTTCTGCCTTTGCACCTAATTTCTTTCCATTCCTCCACACACCTCAGATAAGCCAAGCATGGAATCTGCTTTCAACACATGCACATGCTTGTGCTTTTGTAAATACTGTTCCCTCTCCCTGGAATGGCCTTTCTTGCTTTCCCTCTATCTTTTAACCTCACACAGTTTTGTTCTCCTGGCAAACACCTATCCATCCTTCCTTTTGCTGAAATGCCCCCTCTTTTGTGAA
This sequence comes from Puma concolor, assembly GCF_028749965.1. Classification (NCBI taxonomy): domain Eukaryota; kingdom Metazoa; phylum Chordata; class Mammalia; order Carnivora; family Felidae; genus Puma; species Puma concolor. The sequence goes on from NC_141674.1 coordinate 184,711,502, forward strand.
ACCCACAGAGTCAGCGTCTCCCTGCCTATTCCCATAGCATGGTGCAAACCTCATAATACCGTAGTCATCTGCTCTAGATCTTATTCCCACCACTGGACTGGGGTCCCAGAAGGTCTCTGGAACCCACTGATGCCTTCCATGGACTATTTAAATTTCAGCTCATCCTCAAGCAAGATTTTCAATTCTGTTGCACAACACTTGGCAGATAAAATGGAATTCCTTACGTTACACTGTCCTTATATCGTTTTCCTGAACATCTAGTTTTTCTTTCCCACAGTCTCTGTGATCAAAGCTATACTCTTCATTCAGTCATTTAAAAAAAATTTTTTTTTCAACGTTTATTTATTTTTGGGACAGAGAGAGACAGAGCATGAACGGGGGAGGGGCAGAGAGAGAGGGAGACACAGAATCGGAAACAGGCTCCAGGCTCTGAGCCATCAGCCCAGAGCGGACCGCGAGATCGTGACCTGGCTGAAGTCGGACGCTTAACCGACTGCGCCACCCAGGCGCCCCCATTCAGTCATTTAAAACTCTCTTTAATTTGGTTCTACTACATATCATTAAGTAATAAAACAAAAAACAGTTACTGATAGCTTCCTATGTGCTAGGCACTCTTCAAAGAGCTTTTAACATGGATTATCTTGTTTGATAATGTTAGCAGATATATTTATGTAACTCATACAGATATTAACCTATAGCAGAGAGATTTACTAATAATTATGTCCTTTAATCCTCATAACAAGCCCATGGGCAAGTACTATTATTACTTCCATTTTTGAAATGAGGAAACCAAAGCACAGAGACTTAAGACATTGCCTTAAGCAATGGCTCAAGGTCACACAGTTCATACGCAAGGTAGCTTGGACTGGAGCCACGTAGTGCCCGTGAAAACCTGGGCTCCCTTGCAACATGATTACAACTTCAGGGCAGAGAATCGTGGAACTGTACTCTTGTGACTCTCGTTCCTGCTTTCCTCCCTGCTCAGGATGTCTGCTGCCTTCTGCTCTACCCAAATCATTGTGATCCTTCAAAGCCTACCTAAAACTCACATTCTGCTTAAAGGCTTTTCTGAAAACTTTGGCCACCTTTGAACTCTTTCCTTCATGGCTACACTCTATGGTATATATTGTCTGCACCAAACATTTTGCCACTTAAGTCCTGCTTCATATAACTTTATTATATACTATCTTGCATGGTTCTTTGTCTTAAGAGGCCCTTGGGCCTCCAACAAAATTATGAGCTCCTTGAAGGTACCAGCCAGGTGACTTATTTCTGAAATTTCCCATCGCACCCCACATTGTGACAGACTTATACAGCTGCTTTGTATATTCTTCTTGAATTGAAATGTAAAATGAAGTCAGGTCCCCCTTCCCAATGTAGCAGATTGACTCAACTGTACCCCATAATTATATCATTAAAACCAAGCAATCACCCTGAATAAAATTTGAATTTGTCCAATTATGTTTTAGCTTTCTGCTTAACTAACAATAAACATTGGGAAGAACAGAATATTAGAAAGTAGAGTTAGGAATAGAGTTCAAGTCCTCTTGGTTAAAACCACTGATGTAGCTGAAAATAAAATTGGCCCTTCCTTGCATCCATCATTTAAAGTCCCTTAATTCAGTTTAAATTTAATTTGTATTTAGCACAATGGTACAGATCCACCTTAACCTAGATAAATGGAAATGATCTACTGCATGGCAGAATCCCTTTTGCAGTAACCTACTTGGCTGTGTCAGCTCCGCTGGTTATTAAGGTGTTAATCAAAAGCTCATGACCGTATCTTGCAGCCACATGGAGAGGAGTGTTGCCATCCTTATCCACACAGTCAATTTCACCTCCTGAAAGAGATGTTTTAAAACAGGATAACATAAGGATTCAGGTTGATTCAGACACTACATTCTGTGCTAGTCACTCCTGTTGTCCAAATGTTGATTTCTCTTCCCCTCTGTATACATCTCTATTCTGAAGTATAAGAATGTCTTTACAGGGATCAGGTCACCATCTAAAGTAGTAGTGTTATTAAATCTACGTAGAGGGAAGTCTATTAGAAATGCTCTGGAAGAGTCTTTCCATATTGTCTTATTTAAAGCTCTAAAATCCAGGGGCACCTGGGTGGCTCAGTCAGTTGAGCGTCCGACTTCCGCTCAGGTCATGATCTCACAGTTTATGGGTTCAAGCCCTGTGTCGGGCTCTGTGCTGACAGCTTGGAGCCTGGAGCATGCTTTAGATTCTGTGTCTCCCTCTTTCTCTGTCCCTCCCCCACTCATGCTCTGTCTCTCTGACTTTCAAAAATAAATAAACAAAAAAATTTTAAAGATCTAAAAACTTAACAACTGAATTCCTGCTTTGAAGGAACAGTGTAATCAAATTCCATAAAATGTAATTCTGAAGATACATTCCATTTTACTTTTACCTGCTGGATTAAAAACTTTACATTAAAACTTTATAAAACTTTTATAAAAACTTTATATTAAAGCATATGAACCAAAGAGAATAGAAAGTTCAGGAAAATATTTTACGTAGTTTGAGTATTTGGTTTAAAACATGATGAGTAAAATGAATAAATGCATAAACTATGGAATGAAAATGTCTACATTTATAAAAACTATCACATTAATCACCAATAGTCCCTTTAATAATACAGTATTTTCATTTATTTTATTTTGTCTTCTTTTCCCCCAGCTTTTTGTTTTACTACATTTCATTCTTTCTCTCCCCTTTTCATAAATATATATGTAAATACAGTCAGTCTATCTATTCATTTATTTGAGGAACCATTTTAAAATAGTTAGACATTGTAACATTTCACTCCTGAGAACAAAGACATTCTCCTACACAACTACAATTCTATTAGTATACTTAAGAAATTTAATGTTGATATCACAATCTTATGTAACATACAACATATTCCAATCTCTCCAGTTATCCTCAAAATGCGTATTATAGCTGTTATTTTTTTTAAGTCCGGGATCCAATAAAAGATTCTACTACCATTTGGTCGTCATGTCCCTCTAGTTTCCTTTAATCTAAAACAATCCTCCTGCCATTCATTCATTCATTCATCTCCTATGTCATTGATATCTTTGGACGCCAAGCCAGGAATTGTGTGGAATATCCTGCATTCTGGAGTTGTCTGATTATTTCCTCGATTAGATTCAGGCTGAATTTTTGGCAAGAACACCCCAGAGTTGATGTGCCCTTCCCATTGCATCTCCACAGCACACATATAAGGTCAGGATATTCAACTAGATGATGCAAATTTTGATTATGTGATGCGCACAGTTTCAGTTTGGAAAGATGAAAAAGTTCTAGAAATGGACAGTGGTGTTGGTTACGCAAAATGTGAATGTAGTTAGCACCACTGAACTGTACAGTTAAAAATAGTTAAAATGGTAGATTTTTATGTTATATATATTTTAACACAATAAAAAAAAGGGGGGGGCTTGATTACTTGGTTAAGGTGACACCCACCAGAACTCTCCACCGCAAAATGTCTTTTCCCCTTTGTAATTAACGAGCAATTTGTGGGTGGTACTTCAAGACTGTGCAAATATCCTATTTCCCAACAAAGTTTCCTGCGAGGATTTTAACATAAACAGGGAGTACTTTGTTCAAAAGTTACCTGAATTCTTTATTGTGGATGCTTATATTATCAACTTGATACATAGTTCATTGGATTCTGTCTGTTTCCGAAAATTTTACCAGCTTTTGATTTAATTTTACCAACATGTAAAACATTCAAAGGTCAAAATTATATTCTTTAAAAGCCTCACTCTGATTTCCATCCCTTCCACTTCATTCTCAACCACATCCTGCACTAATCATTTCCATTAGTTTTGGTTTATGCTTTCTTTGTTTCTCTTGGCAAAAATAAACACACAGACTCTTTATACCTTGCTTTTTTAAAACTTAACAATATACCCTGAAAACCTCCTAAATATACTTTTACAAATCACTTCTTGGAGGTCTTCCTCATTTTTATACAGCCTTATTGTTTTCCATTGCATGGATATACTACTTATCCTAGTAGGGTGGGCATTTAGGTAGTAAATATCATTTTTCTATTATCAGGAATGCTGCAGTGAATAAACTCATGCATATGTTGTTTCCTATTTGTGGGGTGAATCTTCAGGGTAAATTCCTAGAAAGGGAGTTTCTCGGTCAAAGAAAGAACTGTGTAGTTTTGTTCAATTTTGCCATATTTCTTCCTTCAGGTGCTGTGCCATTTTACTGTTCACACGAACCACGTATGAGAGTGCCTTTTCCCCACAGCCTAATCAAGCCTTTGAATACCTGCCATGTGATGGAGGGAAGTACTATCTCAGTGTAGTCTTCATTTGCATTTCTCATAATAAGAAAAGTTGAGCATCTTTTCCTATACTGAAGGACTATTTATCTTTTTCCATGAACTATTTATTCATGGCTTTTGACCATTTTTCTAAGTGTGTGTGTGTACGTGTATAGTTTTTTTTACTCCTTGATTTTCAAGGACTCTTAAAATACGTAGGAGATTCACCATTTACCAGTAATACGTATTACAAATATTTTCACCCTAGATTTTCATTTTTCTTTGTTTTTCACTCTGAATTTTTGGAATTCATGTCTTTTCTATTATACTATTTAGATTTTGCATTGAGGTTAGAAAGGTTTTCCCCATATCCTGACAATAAACCGACACAGGTGAAACTATTTGCAATACTGTCTCCACAGATACCTCAGAGCAATCCAGGGCCCATGTATCTAAGAACTGCCTGCAGTGGTTGCCTGAAAGATCCCCCCCGCCCCCACCAGCCCCCAGAGCTGATCCAGGGAGATGAGAGAGGCAGATTCCCAGACTCCAGAGAAACCTTTGCTCTGGACAAATACTGCATCACTCCATGTCCTTCCCAGCCAAGAGGCACCAAACCTTTCTTAAGAAGTGTTACAGCCTCCGTGTTTATAGCCCCAAATATGTCCAATATTGGGTAGGGAAAGAAAAGAGTGAAAAATATTGGAAAAGGTAAGGGGCTGAGTTGATAAATTTCTTCCTGTTGTTACTACCATTTTATAAGTCAATTTAAAACTATAAACATATATTTAATTACTTTCCACATATGCATTTGTTGTCATTTAAAATATATTTCAGAAAAACATCTTAACTAGTGGAAAAATAAAGATTGTATTTGTTATTCAGAAATATGTTTTATATTAAAGTAGGACCTCTAGATGAATGAATTTCTATTTTACAGTTATTCCCCAAACCTTTCCATTTTCACCTGAAAATCTTTAAGATTTGCCTGGATTGTAAATTAAATACCTTTACAATTCATTTGATGGTTGCAAGTTAAATGCCGGTAATTGATTACTGATAATTAGTGAGGAAAATAAACATCCGTGAATTTAGAAGTATGCCAAGCATGTCAGAAAGGATAATTTATGCAGCATTATCTAAACATTCCTTTGAAGTTAGTTTTTCCTGCATAAATAAAAAGAATGGTCATCTTATTAAATTGCCTCAAAAGTATTGTGAGCCAAAAGGTCAAAAATCTCACAATGAATCATCCTAACCTATCACTTGACTCTTCCTTTTTAAACTCTATTTTTAAAGCTTCCATGAAGCAAACATCACATTTGAACTCTTGTAACCTGCTGCACAGCATCTGAGGCAGCTGCCTAGTGCAAATGGCTGGATCACATGCCTCCCAGTATCACACAGTGTCACACAGTGGCTGGGGCAACATACCTTCAGACAACAAACAACGTGATTGAACCTCAGAGGTAGTCCACTACCACCTATAAAAATAAAAGAGGGGTGTGTGTGTGTGTGTGTGTGTGTGTGTGTGTTTTCTGTTTGTTTCTCTTTTTGTTCTTTTTTCACAACTGTCTCACCAATGCTGAATGATCCTGGAAAAACAAAGTTATGAAGAACTAATAACTCTTGACTAGAGAATAGTCAGGGAAGTAGAGAAATGCCGTACAAAGTCCAAACACCAGGGTGATGTAACAAAACAAATAAATAAACACAAAGAATGTTCCTCAGGAGTATGCTCAGTTGGTTTAGGGAGCCAACTGATGTCCCCACGTGGGACCAGCATTCCGAGTCCGGTTGTGCAGTGACCCATTCTGGAGGACAGACACCAGGTCCGGGGGTGTGAGCCTCTGGATTTTTCCCAGAAGGAAGCCAGCAAACAGAAGGAAAGAAAAGACCTTCCTATTCTTCTCCCTAAGGGCATTTTTGAAAATGTCAGATGGAAGAACTCACAGTTCTCAGATGTGTAATGAATGCAAAGAATTGTCAGCTGACAGAAGAGAATGGCAAATCATCCTTCCACAGGGACGACTCTACTCCAGATATGTGACTCTTAGAGTAAATAATTCAAGTTAAAAAATTTTTTTTTAAATATGTCACTGTGCGGGGCACCTGGGTGGCTCAGTCGGTTAAGCGACCAACTTCAGCTCAGGTCATGATCTCATGGTTTGTGAGTTCGAGCCCTGCGTCGGGCTCTGCCACTGACAGCTCAAAGCCTGGAGCCCATTTCAGATTCTGTGTCTCCCTCTCTCTCTGCCCCTCCCCCACTCACGCTCTGTCTCTCTTTCCTTCAAAAATAAATAAACATTAAAAAATTAAAAAAAAATATGCCACCATGCATCCAGAGATGCATTTGTAAGTGTAGTGCTTGAGAGTTCGGTCTCTGATGTTAGACTGGCTGTGTTCCAATCCCTGTTCCTCGTCAAACCTGCCATGTATCCTGACAGAAGTGACAACCTCCATGCCTCAGTTTCCCCATCTTTGAAATGAGGATGACAACAGCACCTCTTTCTCATGGGGTGGTTGAAAGGATTTATGTGGAGTGCTTACTCAAGCACCTGGCAGTGTGAACACTTAATGAACATTAGCTGTATCATTGTATATAATGGGCTATGTATTATTGCCACCATATCTTCATCATTTCAGGCCCCTGGACCCCACCCAACTCACAAGTAAGATTCCAGGCCAGCCAAGAATGAGGCTCTGAACAAGCTCCTTGATCATAGAGGACAAGAGGTGGGTTCTCTTTCAGGTCTCATCGCAACTCAAAAATCTAGCAACAATGTCTGGAGAAGGCATGGAAGTCTTTCAAGTCCACTGGAATGGCTTTTGGAGAGGTCAAAACAGCCAGCAACACCCCCAAACTGCTGTCAGCACACTAACGTTACACAGGGAGATGCGTCATGGGCTTGATATAAAGGAGATGGTCAGTATGGTCTGGCCACAGGGAAGGACCTGTAGGAAGGCAGTACGCACAAAGAGAAAACTTACTCTCTCTTTGATCTGATCACTGGTTCTTGAATATGCTTTAACAGGAAGCAAAGTTTTTATACCAAAGAAGTAAGGCCTATTGATTAAATTCAGACTAAATTTTATTTTTTAAGTTTATTTATTTATTTTGAGAGGTGGGATCAGAAACGAGAGAGGGAGAAAGAGAATCCCAAGCAGTCTCTGTACTGTCAGCACAGAGCTCAATGTGGGCTCAATCTCATGAACTGCAGGATCATGACCTGAGCCAAAATCACGAGTTGGACACTTAACCAATTGAGCCACCCAGGCACCCCAAATTCACACTAAATTTTAAAAAATGGATCCAAAAATCACCCTGGTTTTATTTATTTTTAAGGCAGTGGACACTATTTCTGAAAAAACAGTTGAGAAACATGTGTGATGAAGAAAGTGTGAGAATAAGAGTTTCGAGGGTCACTCCCCACCTCCCCTTGTTACATCAAGCAAAACAAAACAACTAATGTGGCCCTTTCAATAAACTGAATGTCAAAGACATACCTCATATTTCAAATTAGAATTAATGGGTGCTATGCAACTAATTTTCATTTTATCTTCCTTTGTTCACTGGAAACCTGTCAGGGTTTATTTTTCCCTATAGTTACACTGAAATGCTTATAAATTTCCTTCACTCTGCTGCAGATATTTTGCTTCCTAAGCATAATTTTCCTGGCTGATCTTCCATCCAAATGTCAAATGACTTTTTGGTTTTACGACTTCGGTATCTAAGATATAACACAGTACCACTAACAATTCATCCAAAGCTTTTAAAGATGAGAAAAAGACAGGTCCAAGAAGTTGACTAATGCCAAAACTTTAAAAAGTACAAACGTGGGTCAACTAAAGATAGTTTAGGAACTGCTGAACTTACCTGGAATGTCAGCATAAATTTTGCACTAAACCTGTTTTTTTTTTTTTTTTTTTTTTTTATTGTGTCTAAGATTTGCTAAGAAAGCAGTAGTTCTACTGTGGTCAAGGTCAATCCACTCACAGATGCTGGCCACAACCCATAATACTATTATAAACCATAATGTGAAGTGATACTCCCTAGTACTTTGGCTACAGAGACAACCCAGTGGTTTAAGTACACCTTTCCAAGTGAGCCTGGAAAATTACTAGGTTACGTGACTTTCCAAGGTTTCTATCAAGCCTGTGACTTTATCATCCTTTATATCAGGCACTTAATTGCTTTTCCTCTGAGTCATCTCATTTTTCCTACCTTTGTCCAAGTAGCTTAAAGAGGTTTAACTTAGCAAACTATGGTGAATTCTAAAAGTTAAAAATAATACGATTTGCTGCTAGAAAATGTATGATAGTCATTTGTATTAGATTCTGAGTGAAGAATGCAGGACCTTGAGCCCATACAAGGACATCATTTCCAGTTTCGAAACTCATATGTTCTTTGACTGACTGGGAATTAACTGAGAAATAGTGGCTTTATGTTCTTGCTCCTAAGCTGGATGGGGATGATATGTCTGATAAAGAGCTTTTAGCAAAGTGCATCAAAGGACGGTGTAAATCTAAGCTTCATAAAATAGACCATTATCTAAAACAGAGCATCATCTTTCATGTCCAGATAACTGACAGACAAGCTCAGATCAGGACACTGTTCAAAAAACAACACTGCGGAAGAATCTCTCTTACCATTCTGAATGAGAGTTTGTGACCGTGTGAACCTTCCATGGACAGCTGTCATGTGCAGTGGACTTTTGCCATCTTTACTCTAAAAAATGAGGGTGAGAGAAACAGTTGATCAGTGACACCAATCTGAAACATCCCTATGAATACTACTGCCAATGCCTTGAAAAAACCAATTTAATTTTTTTTAAATATGATAAAAAATTATAAGAAGCCAATGATAATTTTGAAAGCAAAAGGTAAAATATATATGAAGCCTCAAGTGACTGCATAACATTGCATTTTATTTATTTTCTTAAAGTTTTATTTATTTTTTGAGAGAGAGAGAGAGAGAGAGTGAGCACGTGCCTACAAGTCGGGGAGGGACCTAGAGGGAGGGAGGGGACAGATGATCTGAAGTAGGCTCTGCACGTACAGCCCAATGTGGGGCTTGCACTCACAAACTGTGAGATCGTAACCTGAGCTGAAGGCAGATGGTGAATGGACTGAGCCACCCAGGCGCCCCAAGAAGTGAAAATTATTTTAGAGAGGAAATGTGAAATGTCTAGTTACACTGATAATTTTTAAACTATCCTGTTTCAAACCGAAACAATCATCCAAAATGTTTTTTTCCTCTCCTGTGATTTACTGATGAAGACGGTTTCCTCAAAGGTGGTTTTTTTTTTCAACTTTTGTCAAAAGTACATGAGAAAAGACAAATGATGTGTTAACTGGCTTGGCCCTGTTTGACCTAACGTTGACTATGCTGCTATAAATGACTGTAACTCTCAAAACAGACTTGGAACCCTCCACCATTTCCTATACTCGAATTCCATAGCACAACTTTTTATTGTTCCAAAACAGAAATGCATGCTTCATTTAACTCATTAGAAATCACAGGATTACAACATGCAATGGTTTAACAAATTGCCATTTTAATGATCACCTGGAAAGGTGCTGAATTTACACATGTCTTTATTATTCAAGATATAAATGATAGAACTCCTGGACGGAGATTAAGCAAAAAACATGAAAAATGTACAAAAATCTATATAGTGATCATTATTATGCCAAATACCAAAGTCCTACATATTTATTAAGAAATAGCCATTTATAGGAATTCATCTGAAAATAATAACACCAAAAAGAAAATATTAAGTATCCCCAAAGGACAGAATGTATCCTTTCATTCAGGTATTGTTAACAAAAAAAAAAAAAAAAAAAAAAGAAGAGAAAGAAATACATGTACTTCATTTTTCTAAGTCTCAGGAGGAACATTTTCCAAAGTCTGAGGTTAAATATGAGATGTCAAAAATGCAAATTCATTTTTGAAATGAAACCCATATACCTGTGCTTTAAAATGCACTGTTGGTAGGAATGCAAATTGGTGCAGCCACTGTGGAAAACAGTATGGAGGTTCCTCAAAAACTTAAAAACAGAAATACCACATGATCTAGTAATTCCACTATGGGGTATCTACCTAAAGAAAATGAAAACACTAATTTAAAAAGATATATGCACCCCTACTTTTACTACAGCATTATTTACAATAGCCAAGATATGGAGACAACATAATTGTCCATCAACAGATGAATGGATAAGGAAAATGTGGTACATACACACACACACACACACACACACACACACACACACAGAGGAATATTATGCAGCCATAAAAAGGCTTTAGACTGTGGGCTGGAATAGCTTATAAAAACCACAAGGGTTTAACAGAAGAATTTTTATTATGTCCTAAAAGTCCATCCCTTAGGAAGTAAGAAAGGAGTTATGCACACTCTGTGCCAAGGAAAGAGTTAATCAGAGCAGTAAGTGCATCAGTTGAAAAATCATCTTTACAGTGAAAAGTCAACAGGAAGATGGGAGAAAAATAGGATCCTTATATGATTATAAGCTGAGTCAGAAAAGATTAAGAAAGGAAGATGGAAGTAAGCTTGAGTCTTTACTGAAATGATATTTTTAGAGGAAAAGGATCAGCAACCAAGAGAATAAGGACACAATTGCAGAAATTGCAGAGTTGACATTAACTTGTCCCTAGGTGGTGCTATTTCTTTAAATTTTGCTCCAATATTTTCTCTTAAATTTAATTGAAAACATAACTAACTAGCATTTAGTTAAATATATATAAAACCATAAATATTTCAGTGTTTAGATAATATCTTTATAAATATTTAGCTAAGAACTTTTCTGCGTCTAGAAAATAGCTTAAAGGCTGCTAACTACCTAAACTGCAGCCAGAGAACCAAAGCAGAAATAACTGGTTTCTGTATCTTGCCATTGACAATGCTGGTTCCATTTCAGGGACAGAAAACACTGCACCCTTTTCTCCCATGGAGTGGTTGTGCATTTGGTAAGGGGACAAATAAATAGGGCAACCAAATTTTCATAAAATACAAACGACAGCTATATCAGATCAATCTTTGCCTGGGTTCATCAACCACTGAGTCCAGTCCTTAGCTGATTTTTCCCCCTTAGGGATATGGTGGCCGGAGGTGGGGCCAGGAAGCATTGAGAGAATCATGGCAGCCATTTGGGAACAATTATGTTTATATGGCATGGATGTAAAGGGAACTTGCTATTTCAAAAAGCCATTGGAAACTAATGAAGGTCCAATCGATAATACTTTTTATTTAGTCTTTACAAGTTAGAACTCAGGACACTCAGGTTGAGACTAGGGATCCTACTGAGTTTCATTATCTGCCTGAGATATCTGTCACACTGGGTGTTTGTTGTTACTGCTGCTGTTTTAAGAACTTCAGAGAAGGATAAAACATTCTTTGCATTCTCAAAAGAGAGGATATGTTCAGTTCTTCCATTTATTCAAATCTCTGCTTTTATAAGATTTTTTCTTAATTCCTAGTCTCTTTCCTATTTCTAGACTCATTTCCCCATTGTAGTTAGTGCTTGGAAAATTCTGTTATTTTGAGAATTTTTAAAAATTAAGCCAGAAGCCCTTCTATTGATGTAGGCATGGTTCAGCCACTCTCACGAAGAAAAACTAATAAAGATAAAGAATATTTTATAAACATTAGTACTCTTCCAGGACAGAATGAAATATCCTTCACTAAATGGGGTATCTCAATTTCCTTGACCACCATTCTCCTGAGAAATCCTTTCATTGCTTTCACTTTGAATGCCTTCTTTCCTCATCCTCCAACATCCCCCAAACCCTCCCTAAACCCAGACATTCTTACTACCCAGGAACTTGAAGGCATTGTGTTGTCTGTGGCACATGTCTCCTGGAGTCACAGAGCTCAATGGTCCTACTGGAAGGCAATAGAGCATCTAGAAGATAACATTAAGGTCAGCCTGCAAGGGTTAGGGGGAATGTGTCAGAAGCGCAAAAGGGCTTCCTAATTCAATGGAAGAGTAATATAAAACCCTAATTTGCAAAAAGCCGTACGTAGTCCAATTTTTTAAATGGTTCTAAGAGCCAGAGATGGTACATGGTTAGTCCTCATCCATTTCTCTCTTTTTTCCTCACATCCTCTCCAAAGTCGTCATGTCCTTATCACTGCTTTCTTTCTCTTGCCTGTCCCATTTCGCCTTTAACCTCTGCTGTGCAACTCATTCTATAATTCAGACCTGGTACATATATAGAAGGGAGCTGGTTCACTTCAATAGATGTGTGATGGGCTTCAGCTCCAGTGTCTGAGGGCTAAAAAGACTAAGGGCCCACGGATGGAAAAGAATTCAGACCATGGCAGGCTGAATACTAGTCATCTGGAGGCAGGAAACTTGGCAATGGTAATTTCTGAATCTATCTGAGTAGTATTTGGAATAGCTATGTATTTAGTGCCTTCTTTAACATTTCGAATGCTTCCAAAAAGAGCTTTGAGATGCCACAGAATTACAATGTAATGTGTAATGGAGAAGAAAAATTATTTTGTATCTTCTCGGGCTCTTCCTATTTGCAAAATACAAGTGAACCTTCAATGGATTATTGTATAAAGTATTGTGTCTTTATTATTTTATCATAATTAAACCTACACTACAAAGTCAGAGGTAGGGCCATGGTCAATCGAAGCAAAATGAGGGATTGTAAAATGTGTGTAGGACACACATTCTCCTTCCCCTCTCCATCATCTTGTAATTGCTCATGAAGACATCACTCTTAGTACTTTGTAATGATAGAGGAAAACAACGTGAACATGTGCCTGGGTATTGGCCACATTTCAATATGCTATTTCTGTCAAACTCTGGAAGATCTAAACAAATACAAATTGTCTTGGAATCTACAAACACTTTCAAAATCCAGGGAGCACTGTGGTACACAGAGATAACAACTTCAATTAGAAAGCTACCTCCAGAGTCAGACAGAATGACTCTACGGAAATGGGAGACAGATTATGGCTCCAGGGTGAATCCGGAATCATGAAGGAGGATTCAAGAGAAGGAAATCCGATGTAAACAGAGTAGATTGAAGGAGACTGAAGGAGAAGGCTAGATTTGAACCAAAGTCCCACTGACACAGATCAGCTATTACATAAACCTAAGTCTCAGATTTAAAAAAAAAAAAGGGTATTTCCATATTGTATTGATGATTAGCAGTGTACAGGAAAAATTAATTCTTTAAATTAAGTGGTCATGCTTTCCAGGCACATTTTATGAGAGAGAAGGCTACCATAAACTGAGACAGCATAGTTAACTGGGAGAAGTAGGGAGGTGTGCCAGAAAGTGGCCTTCTAGCCTTGTTCTCAGGTACACTGAGAGCACCAGTTGGCATGGTTTGAAGAGGGAATAGAGAACATCAGACAGCTCTTTGAATTAATTAACTGAAGGTTGGTGAAGCGAGCTATTTTATTTAACTTCAATAATTTTCCTTTCTTTGGAGAATTCAAGGATTTCCTTCAGATACCAGTATGGCAATACAAGTGTCACAAGTTTTGGGGACAAGAAGTTTGGCCACCTGTAAACCTCCTGCCTTCTCACCACTGTCCTCTGTGACTTCAACGCCATATGATGACTCTTCCCACCTTGGGTTACAGGTCCTCAGTCTCTTTGATGCCCCTTCGTCTCTTACCCCCACCTAGCACCCTGGATTGACTCCACTCAACACTCTCTTCTTCATTTCTGCCTGTTTTCCACCTTCATGAAGACATTATACTCCCCTCCACTTCCTTTCTATCTTCTCCAACTCTTCTTTTTTCATCCCTTTCTCTGGCTCTTCCTCCTCTTCCTGATCCTAAGATCAAAGGGTTTCTGGCATCCTTCATCCTTCCTCTCCTCATGCTGTGATGCACTCTATCCTTGGGTGACCTCAACCTTTTCTCTGAACCTCCACTATCGATCACCTCTGTGTGAATGAGGCAGCCTAATTTTTTTTCTTCTATTTTCTACTGCTCTCCCATGCTGGAGGATCACATTTTCCATTGCTGGTTTTCTCAGACTGTACCAAAGGCTCAAAATCACCTTCTCAAAAACTAAACTTACCAGTTTTACCTCCTAAGCCTACTCTTTCTCCTAACATCCCCCTTAATAACGATAATTGTTTACTGAGTGCTTGCCATGTGGAAGACACTGTTCTAAGTAATTTATGTGAGGTAACTTGTTTGGTCCTCACAGCAGTTCCATGAAGAAGAAGCTACTGTTTCCCCAACTCTACAGATAAACGGACACACAGAGAGGTTGTTTATGATTACATAATTACTGAAAGTCAAGGCTAGGATTGGAATATAGGCAGTCCAGCCTCAGAACTGAACACTTAACTACTATTCTGTATTATCTCTTAACCAGATTTCATTTCTCACATTTGTCTTCAATTCTTCTATCTCCTATCCATCCAAATTTCATTGATTTTCTTTCTGCGAAGCCTCTCTCTTCTGTTGGTTGTCCCAACTCCCCTGGGCTCATTACTTCTTATCTAGACCAGTTTTATTGACTTTCATTTATTCTCTAATTGTCCTCTCTCTAGGTCCACTACACCTGAATTTTCTTTTTATAAAAATGAAAATAGTTTTTTCTCACCTGGATATAAAAATAACACATGCTCATGTATCACAATCAGAAGATTAAAACAAGTATATAAAAAAGAAACTAAAAACCCAAATCATAATTTTGCCTCTCTGCAGTGATATTATATTGGTATATATTCCAAATATTTTTCTCTTTTTATTCATATACACAGACACATACTTTTTTAAATTAAAAAATTAGATATTTAGTTACTGCATATTAATTTTTTCACTGATAACACTAGGTATTACAAGTCTTGTTCACATTTGCCAATCTTTTTTTCTTTTACTTTTTTCCTTTCTTTTCATATTTGCCAATCTTAAAGGCAAATATACCTGTGTGTTAGTTTGCATTTTTCTAGTTACTAATGATACTGAATATTTTTCATAGGTTTAATGGATATTGTATTATCAGTCTTGTGATTGGCCTTTGCCCAGATTTTATAGAAGATTTTCAGACTTTTTTTTTTTTTTTTATGTTTATTCATTTTGGAGAGAGAGAGAGTAAGCAGGGGAGGGGCAGAGAGAGAGGGAGACACAGAATCTGAAGCAGGCTCCAATCTCTGAGCTGTCAGCACAGAGCCTGATGTGGGGCTCGAAACCACAAACTGTGATCGTGACCTGAGCCAAAGTCAGATGCTTAACGAATGAGCCACCCAGGTACCCAATCAGACTTTTTCTTATTGATTTTTATGAGCTCTTTATATATTAAATGTGTTAACATTTTGTTTATCATGTGTATTACAGAAAAAATTCTTTTGAGTTGTTCCTCTTTCAATTTAGTTTATGTCTGCGTTTTTTTGTTTTGTTTTGTTTTGTTTTGTTTTTTGGGGGTTTGTTTTGTTTTGCCATATAAACATTTAAAAATTTTATGTAGTCATATATACAATTTTTTCTCTGGTGTTCTGTGGCCAGATTACTATTTCTAATTGTCAGTTTAGATCACATGACCTCTATAATGAGTATTGGTCCCCACAGCTTATAGAAGCCCAAACCCCTCAGCTAGTTGATAAGCCCTTTCATTGGTCAGGTCACATCTCAGCTTGCTCCTGGGTACTTTCTTTCATACATTTCATTCAAGCACAATAAATCACCATTCTGAAAATTCGTCTCATATTTCCTCACTATTAAAAATTGTAACAAAAAAAGTAAAAAGATTTTAATAGTGAATGGGAAAGGTCATTAAAATAGATTGATCCACGGGCACCTGGCCGGCTCAGTTGGTAGAGCATATGACACTTGATCTTGGGGTTGTGAGTTTGAACTCCAAGTTGGGTAGAGAGATAACTTAAGTAAATAAATCTCAAAAAAATAAAACAGATTGATCCAATATTCTTAAAATTAAATTTCAGGAATGGTAATTTTTCAAAAGCAGAGGCAGAACACATTGGGACCTTGCTTTAAGATTCCTCTGTGCTTGGGATAAGAGAAGCTGAGGATGAGTACAAGGTCACTTGGTACAGGTTAGGATATTCTGCTACAACCTGAATGCATTCAAATGATGTAACCTGGATGGTGAGGGCTGCACGCACAAGTTCCTCTTGGTTACCTGTTATAGTGAGCTAACTACTAACCTAGAGTCTACCCAGAGCTTTTCCTATCCAGAATTCCCAAACCCTTTCATGTGGTTCTCTTTACCTGGAGTGCTCTCTCTCAGATTCTCTCTATCCCTCCTCATATCAACTGATATCAATCTTCTGAGTCTCAGCTCAAAAGCAGGCTCCATTTTTGATCCTCGAGAAATAAGCACTGCTTCTTACAGTTTGCAGCACTCTATTATTTTCTCGAGCCACTCAGCACATTCCTCTCTTGCCTCACGAACACTTGAGCACACTATCTCCTTACCGTACTGTAAATTCCTTGAAGGCAGAGCTCATATCTCATCTTGGAGTACTCCTTCCGAACTAAACAGAGGGCACGAGATGATCTTCAGTAAGTGTGCTGAATAAAGACTATCAGGTCCAGGTCAATGTTACATTACTAAAGCCACTATCTAGGGTTTACTACTGGACAGTGCCTGAGAAACTTTTTGGAGGGCCATGCCAGGGTTAGGAGCAGACCTGAGATCATTGGCTTAGGCTTTCCTTTTGATTCTCAAGCAGTTCTGCCATGTTAGCTCAACATTCACCTCAGTATTAGAAACCAAGCCAAGTCAACATCCCTGAGACCAGTATTTGCTCTAGAACATTCACTAAGCTACCAAAAGCATGTGGCTAGACCCTCAGTGTCTTCCAGCTGGTCCTACCATTTCTGTGGTAACAACACAGCTAAGTTTCTGTAACACACCCACACAGGGCAAGGCTGTTGTTTACTAAAACAGGGCATAATTTACAACAGTTGATTTTGCTCACACAGAGGCTCAACGCAAAGGTATTTAGCCCAGAGAGAGACTGAGAATGTCGTACCTGGATGTTAACATCCGCCCCGTTGTTTACCAATAGTTCAAGACACAAAGCACCGTGTGTGGAGGCAGCAGCGAAATGCAAAGGGGTGAACCCGCTGTTGTTGGGCTGGTTCACGTTAGCACCGTAGTCAGTCAGCTCATTAACTACAGCATCTTGCCCGTTGTAGCAAGCCAGGTGAAGGGCCGTGTTTCCATAGATGTTGATTTCATCAATCTGCAAATGAGTCCAACACAGGATGGGTAAAATCACCAGAGCCACTTTATTGCATTTTCCACAAGAAAGCCTAATGGCTACACTAAGGGAAGTAAACTTCCATCTGCCAACATAATTATTCAGAGCTTTCTCTTGTCCCGGTGTGGTCATCCTGGGAATGCCTGTCATCCCGAGATAAAGACAGCAAAAAGTGAATGTGACAAAAAGTGAACTGGGAGGAAGAGTTGGAGGTTTCAAGTCATGGGGAGAGATTTTTCAGCAAGGGAAGGGATAAAGAGTGAAAGGCAAAACTGCCTCAAAATGGCAGAGAACTGAATCAGGGAAGAAAAGAGCCAAAACTCAACAGAGAACGGGAAAAGAAGGGTTGGGAGATATGCAGGGAGGTGCTGCAGATTCTAAACTAGGAGTTGGGCTCAGAAGCCACTTGGTTTGGCTCTGCCGTCCGACACCTCCCACGGCCACGTCCCAGCTGCAGAGCCAAGAGCTGTCTTAGGGATTTAGCTCAGGGCTCTCTCCTGCTGTCCCAGAACTGCTGCACTGCTGGGTTTCACTATCTCAGTCTCAGCATTGCAACTTGGTTTTCCTTTCCTCCAGGGACAGGGATGTTCCAAAGCCCCACACTGCCCCTGTTCTGCTAGTTGAGGGAGGGGTTGGGATGGGGCTGACTTCTCCAGCTCAGCATTGGACATTTCTGCTGTTTGTCCCTGCCACTCACTCCTTTATTTCTGCGTGTACACCACAACTTAGAAGGCTGAATTCTGAAGGTGGGATGGAGAACCGTAGCCTATTTAAAAAACAACAGGTTAATAATATGTACTACAGGCAACATATATGTTTATAATTTTCTATGTTGATACAGAAAGTTAGCCTGTTTCTGGTTTTTCATTACTTGCTATATGCCCCCATTGCCCTTCATTGATTGCCCCTGTAAACTCAAAAAGACAGGACGCTAGAAAAGAAGGTGGGTTTTTTTTTTTTTTTTTTTTTACCCTCTGGAATTAAAAATCAAACAGGATTCAATTTCAGAACAACAGAAAACCCACAAATACACCACGGGTTGATGCATTAAACATAGCTCACCTCCACCCCTAGATTCAGGAGATGTTTGACAACGTTGATCTGTCCGTTGGAGGCTGCAGCGTGCAGGGGGGTATAACCCTTCTTATCCTTACAAGTCACTTCTGCGCCGTGGTTAATGAGCAATGCCACAACATCCAGGTGGCCTTTACAAACAAAACAACAGAAGACATGGTGAGCCTTTTTAGGATAATTTGATGATTTATTCCACCTAAAACATCACTATTAGCTTCTACTGTCACCAATATTGCAAATCCTGCTAAATATGTTAGTACCACAACCTAAAATATGTTAAAATAAAAGCAATGCTTTTGAAAGCAATTGCCATTCCTCACTGAAAAGTCCAACAATGACAGTTTGGTTTGGAAAAACTAATGGAAGAAAAAAAATCAATCGGAATAACTCCAGATTATTGTTAAATTATATTGCTGCTGCTTGACCATAGTTGTGGATCACAGAAGTGGCAATTCATATGGTTCAACTTAAAAGTATTCTTGTGAATTACTGGCTAAATAGAAACCCTTCTAGTTTCAACTCCTGTTGACATATTTTCTAGAATATTTTTCTTTATACCCTATCTCACTATATAAATAGTATGATAAATGTGTTTGGCCTTTATATTGTGACTGGAGATTATTTGATGCTTTGGGTCATTGCTCTAAACATGGTTCATAATTGAAGGGTAGAAGGTAAGTACTAACTCCAAGGGTCTAAGATGCATGTGGGATTGTGTGTGCATATGTGTGAGAAAGAGAGAGATAGAGGGAGGGGTGTATTGGGGGGGCGGGGTGAGAAGTGTGTGTGTGTGTGTGTGTGTGTGTGTGTGTGTGTGTGTGTATGAGACACAGAGAGAGCATTTGGCCATGGCTTGTTGTATTAAAATTTGACTCTTTTCCCCCAAGACTTGTATATGGAAAAATTACTTTCAATTACTAGTGGTGCTATCTTAAGCTTAAGTGGTGTTATCTTTTGTCCTGGTTTTGTCCTTTATTCCTAAAGACAGTCATCTATATATTTTTTTCCTATTTGTATCCTGATGACACACAAAAAGCAATTCCATACAAATGCTGAAAGCAATTCTACACGAATGTTTTAACTATATGTTAGCAAAGAACAAACTTGAAACCCCAGGTTCTTTGAGTCCCATCTCACACTAGTCTAGTGTGTGCTCTACACAAACACCAGTCTGGCAAATGTCCTCTTGACTCCAGTCCTGCAGGTACCATGCAGACATCCAATCTGCTTCAATCGGCACAAAAGTCCCTGCTGTCTTTAAAAAAAAATGATAATGCTTGCAAGATCTTAAGATTCTGATGTTTTAAGCACAAATGTCCATGCAGACTCATCTACAGCCACATAATTTATTTCATCCCTACCCAATCCACTCTTTTTTCTCCCCACAATTAATGTTATTATTTTTATGATAATAAAAGGCCTGTATGCCTACTAAAAAGATTTCGGAAAAGGCAAAACGGTATTAAAAGGAAACCAAAATCATCCATAATCGCCAATCCCTTGAGATGATCAGCCAACATTTCAGTGTGTAATACTGAACAGACATTTCAGTGTATACTGAATAGACAGCCAAATGGATAGTTTAGATTGCATGGATTTTTTTTTTTTACAAAAATGAGGATCATAATATCCATACTGTGTATTGATCTGTTTTTACTTAACATATCACAGAATCTTTGTATGTTAATAAATACTAATGACATCATCACTATAGTTACAGGATAGTGTCCCATTGTGCTTATCTTTATAATTCACCAACACAATCTCCTGTGGATGGGCACTCGGGTTGTTTATAACTTGGGGCTGACAGAATCCTATCAGCTTTTCAAATTGCAGGACGTTCTCCAGTTAGAAACACAAAGGAAGGATCTTAGCTCTTCATTTCCCACAAGTCTACACTGAGACTAAATTCCATGAGGTCTGTCATTTGTGAGTGGTATTCGTGCCAACAGAAGTGAAAAGGAAAAACACGGAAATGTCACGGCTCCCTTCATCTCTCCCCAGCGAGCTGGCAGAAGCGGGAGTGGCAAGCCCCAGCCTCGCGGTGGTACAGAAGCAGGATACTCCATGGTTACTCTCGTCACTTCAACCTCCGTAACAGCCAGGGGGCTGCCCTTCCTTCCTTTTTGTTTATTTCAAAAATATTTATAAATAAAAGGACAAATGGAATTTATGTCCTTGCTTTGCTAGCCAGCCCTCTTTCTTTTTGAACACTTCATTTTGCTGCCATGACAAGCTCAAAAGAAGCTCAATTCACGCCACTCTCCAGTCCCGACTGAAACCCATTCAATGAGGTCTGGGCCATGATTCATCCCTCTTCCTCTCTGTGGGGTAAACGAATCTCTGAGAAAGCAACTGTGTAACTAGAGTGCTCTATGCATGCCAGTAAAAGGGACCAAATCTTAACTCGGGTGAATTCCAACCTTGGAAAGAAGTCAGGCCTGCCCGAGAGAAGGCCTACATGGTTAATGGCAGGGCTGTGGCTTCTTTAGGTACAGGTATCTGCACTTTGCCTTCCATTCATGGAATCCTTACCCATATATGCTGCCCAGTGCAGAGCACGCCGGTCCTTTTTGTCAAATGCGTTGATGTTTGCTCCTTTGGCCAAGAGTAAGTTGACCATCTGGAAGAAAACCAACATGCAGATACTCTGAGTCAAATTAACATCAAATCTCAAGGCGGGTCAGAAACCTGGAGTTCACACAAAGTATGAAGATGATGTCACAGACAACCGTGAGGCATGTGTGTCAGAGGAAAAGACTGAGGTGATGGCTACTTTTTTAACCCACTGGCTGTGAATTTAAAAATTGCTATGGTTGCCTAAGGTTTGGTGTACAGATGTAAGCATCACACTAAAACCCTCAGCACTAAGATTAGGTCCCACCTGGGGCTAAGGGAGTCTGTAGTAAGAATTGTTGCTCCCAGTGATGAGGGCACTCACCTCCACATGGCCATTCAGGGCAGCATGGTGCAAGGCTGTGCGCCCCCCTCGATCAGAGACGTTGACGCTGCTCAACAGGGGAATGATCACTTCTGCACACTTGACAGCCTTATTGGCAGCTGCCACGTGGAGGGGGGTCTGCCAGTTCTTGTCCCTCGCGTTGACGTCAGCCGAGTGCTTAATCAATACTTGTACTGCTTCCTGCAACCAAAGTGGAGTTTGCAGGGGTCACTGACAAATGCTCAGTCAATACTTATTGAATAGAAGACGCTTTACCAGACCCCAGAACTACAGGAAGGGAAGGCTCCATGCCCTCAGAGGCTGGCTCATGATGTATATTCTTCTGAGAAAAGCTAGGTAATATATGATAAAGATCAAAAGACTGGCACAGATGAAAACAGATCCACTTTATCTTTATTTGCTAGACCAGGAGTCTTGGCACATCTTCAAACCCAAATAAACCTTCTAAACGTAAGGTTTCTTTTTAAAAAAATTTTTTAATGTTTATTTATTTTTGAGACAGAGAGAGACAGAGCATGAACAGGGGAGGGTCAGAGAGAGAGGGAGACACAGAATCTGAAACAGGCTCCAGGCTCTGAGCAGTCAGCACAGAGCCTGACGCGGGGCTCGAACTCACGGAC
Organism: Puma concolor; assembly: GCF_028749965.1. Classification (NCBI taxonomy): domain Eukaryota; kingdom Metazoa; phylum Chordata; class Mammalia; order Carnivora; family Felidae; genus Puma; species Puma concolor. Next base: position 184,733,677 of record NC_141674.1, read on the forward strand.
CATGAGATCATGACCTGAGCCGAAGTCGGCCGCTCAACCGACTGAGCCACCCAGGCACCCCTAAACGTAAGGTTTCTTAATGAGGTATAAGCAGCCTTAGGTTAAATGTGAGCACTCATGCGTAGGTACGCATGCCAGGGTAAAAATATCCATAGGTCAAAAAGCCCCCAAAGATAATGTAAAGTTGGAAGGGTTTGTCCATAAGCCTCCATCATCCAAAGCCAAAGACCTCAAAGTCCTTCAGACACTCTTGGATCAATTCATAAATCTTTGGTTTTCTCTGCCAACATCTTAACCTTCACTGTGTGATCCATAGCAATCAAAGGAAGATGTCTATTATTACCTCAACTTGAAGCTACAAAATTGTTCCATCCTTTCCCAACTTTTTTCCATGTTATGGTGAGGTAATTTTTTCCTACTGTTGAGTTCCTTCACCTTTATTGAGACTTACACTTTTAATTTTCCTTCCATTGATTTAATCCGCTTATTAGCCTCTTGAAACCTCAAACTTGGCTGTGCAATGGAATCACCTGGGGAACTCTTAAAAATACAGATGGCTGGTCCCACACCAGAGATTCTAACTGGCCTCAGAATTTCTGTAAAGCCATCTGGGGATTTTGTTATACAGCTAAGATTTAGGACACTCTTCTGTTACAGCAAGAAAATGATATAGCTTCTCTCAAGATGGGAATGACTGTTGACTGTTTCTCTTTACTTCTAGAGACAACCCTAGAGCCAATGAGTGGGATGCCTTTATGAACATCTTGTCAGTGTGGCATCAATAAACCAATGAAACACAATGAAAGGTAACACGCTCCTGCCACCCTTCATAGACCAAGAACTTACCCTGTCCACCTTATTCCTCACAGGCCTGGACTGTCTGATCTACTTTATTATGCAGGTACATAAAAGTGCCCAGAGAGTAAATTATTTGAACTCTTGAAATTAACATTTTTATCAGGGACATAAATAATGAAGAAGAATGTTCTAGGAATCAGTAGCAGCAACACATTAAGATGATTGGCTAACCTGGACAGTAGAATGAGAGCAAAAACATTTAATTTTGCAAATTAGAGAATACAGTTTAAATATGCGGTGTGACTCCATTTAGATGCTATAAACAATAAACTGAGACGGCCCAAGCAAGTAATTTGTTAAAATTACCAAAAAGGAAAAAAAAAAAAAAGGATATATGCCACACCTCCTCAGCAAGGCAATAAAGTCCACAAAACATTCCTGGAGCTCATGTTAGAGTGAAACATGTCTACGTGCATTCTTCTCTCTCTCTTTTTTTTTAAGTTTACTTATTTTAAAGAGAGAGAGAGAGAGAAAGTGGGGGGAGGAGCAGAGAGAGAGAGGGAGAAAGAGAAAGAATCCTAAGCAGGCCCCACACTGTCAGTGCAGAGCTTGATGTGGGGCCTGAACTCAAACCAGGAGATCATGACCTGAGCTGAAGTCGTCCACTTAACCGACTGAGCCACCCAGGGGCCCTTGTATATGTGTATTCTTAATGCTCAACCATGATATGTGAAACACTGCAGAAGATTCAAAGAAACATTAGTCACATTCTTTTTTTTTTTAGAAAGAGAACGAGACAGACAGACTGCATGTGCAAGGGGAGGGTGCAGAAGGAGACAGAGAGAGAGAGGGAGAGAGAGAAAGATTTCCCAAGCAGGCTCCACACTGTCAGCGCAGAGCTCCACATGGGGCTTGATCCCACCAACCTGAGATTATGACCTGAGCTGAAATCAAGAGTCAAATGCTCAACCAAGTGAGCCACCCAGATGCCTCCAGACTCTGTTTTAAAAGCTAGCTGGGTGAAAAAAAATAAACAAAGAAAGAGCTAAGCTACAATATAAGGATTAAGATTTACATAAGAAAAAGATGGTATTTTTTATCAACTTTGGTCTCAGAAGTTGTGAGATTTATGCAGATGCACATACAATCTATTGTGATGTGGAAAGAAAATATTGGAACCTCCATTCATGTTTGTTTTCTTTAAAAAGGAAAGCATTTTAGCCGGTATTTAACTTCTGGGTTGGCATTGTGCCCTCAGCTCCACAGAAGATCTTGCCTCGCAGGAAATGAGATGCCCTCCAGGAACAGTGGGGCCTCCAGGCACAGAGGGGGTGAGCCTTGCCCTCTCCATTCATTTGCTCCGAATGCACTGAAATGCACAGTGATGGGCCTGCCAAATCAATCTACAGATTGTAATATGTACCCTTAAACTAAAAAGATGTATGCAAGGAACCTGCAGATTAAAGATGATAATACAAATGCAAGTGTAAATAATGTGCAGTCACAGAGCTGACAGTTCTACTCTGAGTAAAAGGTTTCTATCATCCACATTACAGGGTAAAAATAATGACAAATTTAATCAGATCTGACAAGAGCTTGGCCAAAACAGAAGAAAATCATCAGAAGTCTATTAGCTACATGGTTATGTAAGACTATGATAAATGAAAAGCCTCACCCTAAGTATATTGTGATATACTTGAAATATTAGCTAATAATAGTCATTCCTATATATAATTTATAAGTAAATAAGATGCATATCTTGAAGATGCATGCTGAAAAAGTTTTGCAGAGATACAGCCAAAAAGGTTGGAGATAACCATCATAAAGCAATAATATAAAAGTGGTATTGTACATATTCACAGCAAATAAGAATATACACTATATGTTTAATTCCTTTGTCTTGTGTGTTATTTTACTGTATTTATACAGATTATTGCTTTGCACTAAATATTATTTAAATTCAGAATAGACTAACAAAATAGAAACTATACATGAACATTTCACAAATTTATACTGTTCAGACATAAACCAATGAATTCATGAAAAAATTTTATTTTAATTAATTAATTAATATATTTATTTATTTATTTTATTTTGAGAGAGAGGGGTGGGGTGGAGCAAGAGAGAGAGAATCCCAAGAAGACTCCACGCTTGGTGCAGAGGTCAACACAGGGCTCAACTCCATGACCTTGTGATCATGACCTTAGCTGAAATCAAGAGTCGGACGTTAAACCAACTGAGCCACCTTGGTGCCCCAAAAACCTTTTTTTTAAGATAACAAAATATGATTACTTTCAGAGTAACTCAGACTAGGTGAATAAGATGTTACCTAGGAGAGGCCCTACTTTTAAATGATTAAGAATGATTTACATTTCATTCAAAGTAACAGGTTAAGCCAAGAAAATATATATTTACATACCAGTTATAGTTTATATATAAATAAGTAGTATTAGAGCTTGTCGGGAAGAAAATCTGTATTGTTAAATAGGCAATACTTCTAAAAATAGTTTAAACAGAAAAATTTTGGTCTGTTTTTGTAAATAAAGCTTTCTTAAAACACAGAGTCATTCATTTCTTTACATATTATCTATGGCTTGCTTGAATTGTAATAGAGTATGCAGCCAACAAAACTCAACATATTTACTATCTGGCTTTTGCTGGAAAAAGTTTGCAGATGCCCTGGTCCATCTTGCTCCTTGTTTGAATTACCACAAATTGCAAATGATCAAATCTCGTTAAAATAAAATTTTGTTATTTACCAACACGAAAAAATACTGTTTTGAGTCCAAACAGTCTTATAAGGAGGGCAGAAGCCTCTGTGTTCAGTCCTTGCTATGCAGTGGTGGGTCTATAGTGAATTTGGGAGGGGGATGTACCAAGTTGCATTCTGGGGCATAATACAACAAGCAGCATTTGGAGCTTGGTAGGAAGGAAGGGGTGAGGACAGAGAGAAAGGAGAGAGGACTTGGGCCCTGTACCCCAGGGCAGAGGTGTACGTCTGGGCAGGAACAGAGTCAGCAGGCTATGAAGAAGAGAAAGCTGATACATAAACCAAACAAACATCAGGAGCAGGTTGGTGGAGCCAGGCAACCAAACACTCAGATCTCCAGGAATTCTTTGGGATCACTGGGAGAATGCTAGACTTTGCACAAGATATGGCACATCGTTTCCAGCCAGTTATATCCATTTAGAAGGCAAGGTGCCCCAACCAGCATCGGAGTTACACCCCCAAAATTAGACAAGTTAAAGGTTCAAGTTCATTGACTGGATGGGAAAAAAAATAGAAGCAGGTAGGCTTTCTAATAAGTCTCCTTTCACGTGAACTTTAAGCAAGTACCATGTGAGTGCCAACTTCGTCACATTTGTCTCTCATACCAACACTCAACTGCCATAGCTCAAGGACGCCTAGAATAACCATTACTTTTATTTATCTACTTTTATAAAATGTTTTAGCTTTGCCATTCTTCATTTTTATTTCTCTATCTGCTTATGCAATGGATTGCATTGTTTTCATCTTACTTGACAAGAAAGGACTCTATCTAGAAATACTTAGTATACAAAGGAGGGTATCTTACTTACTTTCCAAAAATTAACACTTTTTTTAATGTTTATTTACTTATTTTGAGAGAGAGTGAGCAGGGGAGGGGCAGAGAGAGAGGGAGAGAGAGAATCCCAAACAGGCTCCATGCTGTCAGTGCAGAGCCTGTCACGGGGCTCGATCCTACAACCCATGAGATTGTGGCCTAAGCTGAAATCAAGAGTCAGGTGCTTAACTGACTGAGCCACCCAGAGGCCCGCCAAAATTAACTATTTTTTTCTTAATGAAAATACAAGTATTCTAAAATTATTATGGAATTAACTTCATAGACATGGGATATTAGAAGTAGAGAAGGCTGGAGCCCCTCGGTGGCTCAGTCGGTTGAGCATCTGACTTCGGCTCAGGTCCTCATCTCACAGTTCGTGATTTCAAGCCCCACATGGGGCTCTGTGCTGACAGCTCAGAGCCTGGAGCCTGCTTCAGAATCTGTGTCTCTCTCTTTCTCTCAGTCCCTCCCCTGCTCACACACTCTCTCTCTCTCTCTCTCTCTCAAAAATAAATATAAAAAAAAAAAAAAGAAGAAGAAGTAGTAGTAGAAGGCTTCAGGGGTCATCTGGCCTGACCTCTTCATTTGAATAGGCAGCTTCATGTGATAGGCAGGGTGAATGAGTCAAGGGGAGTGATCTGTCAGCCTGGCTGATTAAGAGCCTGGCTTATGTATTTTCTACCAGGCCAGAGCTTACTCACCGGACAGTTTCAGCCAAACATGCTGACATAAGTACTTTTAAATGTTAATTCTCCTTAGTTATTTAAAATTTTTAACTCTGTTTTAGCTGGCCAAACCTGCTTAAACATTAATAGAAATTTAATATAATACTTCAGTAAAAAACAAAGCTTTGATTTAGAAAGACAGTAATTTCCTTCTTTAAAATTGCATTTCTCTTTCAAAAATTTTAATCTTGGAAGCACTTTAATTTGGTTTTAAGAGGGAGTAATTTTATGGCTGTTTAGGAAGTTAATAGTTTTTGTAATCAAAAGAAGCCTTTCTCTCCTAGTATCACCCACTAGCTAAAATCTAGGAGTTGGCCCTGACAGAAATTTACAAGATAAAAGAAAACTAGGGGCAGCCGGGTAGTTCAGTCAGTTCAGTGGCCAACTTCACTCAGATCATGATTTCATGGTTTGTGAGTTTGAGCCCCACGGTTGAACTCTCTGCTGTCAGCAGAGAGCCCACTTCGGATCCTCTGTCCCCCCTCTCGCTCTGCCCCTCCCCTGCTCACGTGTGTGTGCTCTCTCTCTCTCTCTCAAAAAAAAAAATAAATCAGCATTAAGAAAAGAAGAAAACTAATGTGGGGCAAGGGACACTGAACACTTTGTGAATCAAGAAAAGATACTTAGGGGCGCCTGGGCGGCTCAGTCAGTTAAGCCTCCAACTTCAGCTCAGGTCATGATCTCACAATTTGTGGGTTTGAGCCTAGCGTTGGGCTCTGTGCTGACAGCTCAGAACCTGGAGCCTGCTTCCAATTCTGTGTCTCTCTCTCTGCCCCTCCCCCGCTCATGCTCTGTCTCTCTCTCTGTCTCTTAAAAATAAGCATTAAAAAAAAATACCTAAACAGTGTTTCTCAAACTATCTGTGGTGAAGGACCAGTTTTTAAAAAAATATTATTTCAAATCAATCATGAGTCAATGCTTTTGTGAAATACAATAAAAAGTATTCAGTAGGATAATAAAATTTAAAAAGACAAAGACAAATTTTGAACTTGATTCTTTTATTATTAAATTTAGCAGGCGTGAAATGAAAAATTGCTCTAAAAAAATTGCTCCATCAAATTGCTCTAAAAGTTTCTGAATGCTTACTCTTATCAATTTGTCTTAAGACAAAAGCTCATGGGCTTAGATGGGTATACAACCCACACTGTGAGTAGGGCTCCCGCAAAGACTGTTTCTTTATAATGAACAAGCACATGTGAGGAGTCCGGCATTTCTCCTGAATGGGGGCATCAGCCCAGTTAGCATTCAGTGTTAGGACTGTAGACCTAGTTGGATTACACTCCACAGTAGGCTGCTCTGTATCAATCATGGAAATAATAGTGAGCAACTGTCATGGGATGCCACGCAGAAGGGAATTGGAGACGGCATTTGCAGTCACTTTATTGCTACTTTTTACGACTTTCTCTTTTTACAAAAGGCCACCCGAACCCTGTAATAAGAAGTAGAAACATACACAGCGGCACATGGAAAAGATGAAAAGAAATAGGAAGCATGTGTCTTCAAAACTGTCACCCTTAATGTTTGTTTTTTCACTTCCAAACGTGCATTGCATTTAAGTGGTCATAAATTACTCATGGAAAAGTAATTGTTTGTGACTATAGAGAGTCCATGCAGGCATAAGCAATGTCAAATGTTATAAACTGTAAGTTGGTTTAGACCGGGGTCTGAGTCTCACCCAGTTTTCTGTAGAAACTCTCCCCAAAGCCTGGCAGGTGCCTTGTGCATACTGTATACACTCAGTATATTTGGGTAGAATAAATGCATTGGTATAATCATTAGAAACTCTCTAAGTAAAAATATGCCAGTATTAACAAGACATTTCCCGCAGTCCTGACAGCATTTACTCTATTACTGAAATCATTTGGGGCTTTCACCCTCTATTGATTACAGCAATTTCATATTCTGAAAGAATTGCATAAATCGGTGCCCAACTAATTTGTTCAATTAATTGAATATTTCTCCAAAAGCCCTCCTTATTAAATTAAACTTGCCCTTCATTATTATAATTATTATTGGAGTTCAATTATTCCAAGAACTAGTAGTACAAAGGGGGCTCCCTGGAGACTCTGGGGTATGGAGGAACTCAAAGGCAACTGTTGAAGAAGTGCTGCCTTTTGACACAGGGAAGGCCAGATACTAAAGTATTCCCGGTGTTAGACCTCAGCTCTCAGAGTGTGGTGTGGAGACCACATGCGTCACAATCTTCTTTTTAAAATGCAGATTTCTGGGCGCGACCACAGGCTATATCAGAATCTCTGGAGATGAGGTTCTAGAACAGGTACTTGTGACAAGCACCCCAGATAATATGAATGCACAGTAAATCTGAGTATCACTCACCTAGATTCTAAGTAATAGGTCATAGAGTGCTTACTTTCTTTCATTCCTGGTACTACATCCTCTATGTGATCATCTTTTTATAATCATGGAATAACTTAAGGAAAGCAATAACATTCCCGTCTCCCATATAATTCTTCCAATCCTCTTGTCTACTAGCATTTAGCTCACAATAATGACAATGCTTTTTAGAGAAAGGGGGAAAGCCTGAGTATTAAAATTTGAGCTATATGATAAAATGCTTATCCTGCTTGGCTCTGGGAAACATTTTTATACTTGTCAGGACTTCTGTCTGCACAGATACAAAAGCAGACCCATTTTATGGGTACGAGCAGTATCCATCAGGGGGCTCGGGTGATCTGAGGGAAGCAGCAGATCATGGTGCTTAAGAGAGCAGATTCACGAGTTACATGCTCCTCCACTTACTGGCTGCGGCATGTTAGGCTCGTTACCTAACTTCACTGAGATTACCTTTCCTAAATTAGGATTAATAGCATTATCAGTCTCAAAGAGTGGCCCGGAGGTTAAAACGGGATCGTGCACAGAAAGTGCCTAGCATTCTGCCTAGCACACACTAAGGTTTCAATAAACGTTCACTGTGACAATATATATTTGGACTCAACATCCTCACTTCTACAGCCTAAAGACAGGACACAATCATTTTTAACGCTGTTAACCAAAAGACAGCCGCTAGAACAGGAAAGTGAAAAGTCCAGCCATTCTCCTTCGGTGCTACCTTCAGTTCATTCTAGAAGAAAAGGCATGTGTGAAAAGCCGGCTGCATTTGGACGCAGGCCACAGTAGGCTGGGTGCCTGGGTGTCTGCCCTAAATACCATGTCCTGGAAGACACACTCTGTGACCCTTCAAGGCCCCTGTAGCACACTTAACAGTGTCCTCCACTGGGTGGCTTCTAATAAACAAGGTATTAAACTGTCCAGGTTCATATGCATTTAATTCCTGTCCCCTATGGCTGCTCTTTTCTAAGACAGAAAAACAAAAAAGCAATAAGAATAAGTTAAACAGGGGGGCGCCTGGGTGGCTCAGTTGGTTAAGCGGCCGACTTCGGCTCAGGTCGTGATCTCACGGTCCGTGAGTTCGAGCCTCGCGTCGGGCTCTGTGCTGACAGCTCAGAGTCAGGAGCCTGTTTTGGATTCTGTGTCTCCCTCTCTCTCTGACCCTCCCCTGTTCATGCTCTGTCTCTCTCTGTCTCAAAAATAAATAAATGTTAAAAAAAATTAAAAAAAAAAAGAATAAGTTAAACAGGAGGAACAATCAGAAATAATTCACACTTCAGAAAACTCTTCCTGGAAGCCCCAAATGTTGCTCATCTGTGTTATCTAGAATCTCAAAATATGTTTCCCTAACACTTTGGCAAGAGATATCTTCATTTCTTCTCAGCAGTGGGAGTAGTCAGAGAAAGGGGAGGTGGTGGTGAAAGAAGCCTTTGGGGGGTCGCGCAGAAGACAGTGCTATGGCTCCAATTATTGGTTTGGCTGTCTCCTCCCTGGGAATCCCAGGTGTGAGGAGGTGGGGAGGAAGGAGGGGGACGCGGGGAAGCATCAGAAGGAAGCACACAACACAGCCTGGTCAGTAGCAAGAAAGTCTTGAAGGTTTATCTCCAGATCCCAGTCTATGCTGGACAGTCTTCGGAGGGTATGACCACGTCTTGATCTACTTTCCTGTGTGTGTAGGAGCTTTTCTGTCAGGCATGGGTTGATGTTTAAGCAATATTATAATCTGATACTTCTATTGCTATTACAGGCTCAGGAAATACATTTAGCAATGAATATGATTTTTCCAGGCATAGAAACCTGAACATAAAACTTGCCTGGATGGAAAGAAAGCTCAGAAAATTTGACTGATATCGATATCTTTGACTTCTACTGATATCTGTGCTGCATACAATTTTGAAACTCACCCTGATCTCGCGGGTTCCAGTAGCTTAAACAGCTTCCTGTGCCACACTTCCATAAACAAGCTTCGAGTCAGTTTACCTTGCATGCATGAAGGATGATTACCATCGGCATTCTCTGTGGTGCACACTAGTTCTATGTTAGCAGTTGTACAGAGAATCACATGAACATAGCTTAAGTTAGAAATCTAGTCTTTAATGAATCACTCAAAAAACAGTTGTTTACTGAGCAGGTTAGATGCTGGAAACACAGTGACAAGCAACAGGCATGACACTCATTTCAAGGAACTTACTATCCAGAATGTCATTTAAAAATTTTTTTAAAAATATTTATTTACTTTTGAGAGAGAGAGACAGAGAGACAGAGGCATGAGCGGGGGAGGGGCAGAGAAAGAGAGAGACACAGAATCTGGAGCAGGCTCCAGGCTCTGAGTTGTTAGCACAGAGCCTGACGCAGGGCTCGAACTCATGGACTACAAGATCATGACCTGAGCTGAAGTCGGGCACTTAACCAAATGAGACACCCAGGTGCCCTGAGAATGTCTTTTTAATTAGAATAGAATAATAACTTCAGTGATAGTTTTATGTTGTGTCAACATAGCCAAGCTGAACTATATTTCCCAGAATCCCCTCCCCAGCCCTGTTTGCCACAAGGGAAATCTGCCTGGATTTTGGGAGGCATAGATGAAACCACAGCCTGATTGGTGTGTTGGGTGCCAGGTGCCGCTGCAGCTTGCACACACTGTCACTGACCAGCTGGACCCTGTGTTGGCACAGGACATGGTTGGTGCTTCTTCAGAACTTACAGTATCTCCCTTGGGTTCTCCTGTTCTTGGGTCAGGTGCCCACAAGCTCTAAGGTGAAGCACACAGCACCTTCTGCAAGTCTCCCAAGTCTGCAATGTTGAGGCAGTGAGAGTCAGGGGTTCTAGTTTGTTCTTGTTCTCCCCCATTTCACGTCCAGCTTTTCTTTGCAACTGCAGACCCTGCCCACCAGCAGTGACTTCAGAACCACACAGAAACCAAGGTGATGGCCTTACACAAACTTCTCCAGCAGCTCACACAATTGTGTGAGGCTTAATTACTACAATAAATATCTTATTCTGTATCTCTCATGGTGGTTCTGGGTCCCTGACTGAACCCTGAGCCCCGAGACATCAATTGCCTACATTTCAGAGGCAAAGGGCTTTGAGGACAGAAGAGAGTTCATAAGCCTTTCAATGCAGAAACGGTTTTTAATTCACAATCACGTAAGTCATACACCAGTGTTTGCCAATCTAAGCAACAGACAGATGTGCCAACTCTCAAGCTGAGCACACACATCTCCTTTGGCAAATGCTAACAGACAAGTTCCAAAACACAATCCAAACCTTCTCTGTTGTTTTCTCCTCAAGCCTGCTTCTCTTTTCTCAGCTATTATTTAGGGGAGATATAATGGAATGTAATAATCACATAATAAATCAAATTCAGAGGAAGAAGAAAATCTGAATTTAGGACTTCCACAGCCAAGTGCTGTGTTGGAGTTCAGATGTCCACAGTCTGTTCCAACGACAGTCACAGAGACTTCGATTTTCATAAGAATCTTTTTGACTTGTTGTGACAGATATTAATATGAAGATATGACCCTGACTACAACTCAGGGTCGGCTTGCATTTAATTCCTTCCTAACAAGAGACACCTGCAAGGGATATTTTTCCCTCAGCAAACCTGTAGAGGGAGCTGGTTCCTCAGGGAAGCAACAAACGCCTGTCTCAGACATAAAGGGTGAATCATCATTGGGTTGACTGAACTCAATCAAATACACTAAAGACATGTAAGGAAGGCAAGCTGATGGTTGCTGGCAAATGGGTGTTTTGAAGATTTAAAGCAAGTAGCTGAGCTCACAAAGGGAGAGATCACTTGGGAAAGATCACATAATACTGAAATCATCTGGTTTTACATCTTTCTGTGCCACTAGACTACAAGCCTCCTAAGCACAGTTCCTGGCATGTTGGAAGTGCTTGGTGAATTTTTTTTTTTAACTAAAAAGACCTGGTTCATGTTAAAAGAGGAATAAAACTCATAGTTTTTGAAGAATACTTAAAAAAAGAAATTTACTGAAGATCAAACAGTCTTCAAAGACCAAGGAATACTCTGTGAAGGAGCTAGTCTCATGACACATGACACTGGTCATACAAACTCAGGCAGCCCACTGTACCTGCTTTCCCAGGTAAAACAGAAATGAAATGTGAGACCATAAGGAGATTCTGGATTCCCCAGGATCTGAGTCAGGCAACTTAGGATCATTTGTTTCCCTCATTCCATGTGGGCTATTGGGAAAGAGAACAGACCGCATCTTATAAAAACTACTCAAATCACACAGCACAGCAAGGAAGATTATGAGCACTAAGTTAACTGTCATCTACGAAGCATATTGTGAAATGTCCAGATAGTTTGCCAAAGAGGAAAAGCTGACGCTGATGATAGCCATCAACACGTCAGCAACACCACTTGCTCCTAGCTGTACCTGGAGAACAGCACCTTCTCCAGCAGCAGAGAAGCCTCATTTGGTAAAAAATCAGCTACAAAAACTAGTCATCCAATGACAAGTGCCCCCTAGGTGACAGCCTCTTGTATCCCTGGATGGTGGGCATCCCCTCTGATGAGGTTGCAAGGTTCATATTCACCAGCATTCCTGGCCACCCCTCCCCCACACTGGTTCTCTCTTCCCATCTGTTATACTTTCCCTGAACCAGCTGAGCCATTTGCTGTAGTTTCTTTTTAAAATTTTTTTTAAATGTTTATTTATTTTGAGAAAGAGACAGAGAGTGAGCAGTGGAGGGACAGAGACAAAGGGAGACACAGAATCCAAAGCAGGCTGCAGGCTCTGAGCTGTTAGCACAGAGCTCAACGTGGGGCTCGAACCCATGAACTGTGAGATCATGACCTGAGCCGAAGTCAGAAGCTTAACTGACTGAGCCACCCAGGCGCCCCTCCCCCCCCCTTTTTTTTAAGATTTGCTATAGCTTCAATGAACATCCTCTCAGTTCCTCAGTGCTAGACGTGTATAAAAAATGACCATCTATTAACCATCTTCACCTGCATTTTTGGAATTTAAAATAAATTCTTTCTTGAGCACCAGGCTTGGGACACATCAAGGAACAAAACAACAACAACAACAACAACAACAACAACAACAACAACAAACAGGTCTGTGTCCTTATAGAGCTTACATTCTGGTAATATGTTTGCCAAATGTGACATGTTCATACAGAACTGATTAACTTCCCTTCCCTGCTCCTCTGCCTCTGCCTTCTCAATCGATGGCATCACCATTCACCCAGTGACCTCTCTTCTACCTCACCCTCACAAGGTCCCAAGTCCTGTCAGGTTCATTCTTATCTTGCCGTGACTGTACCCTACTGCTCAGAGGACCCCCAGCCTCTGCCATCAGACTTATCTTCCACCACATCCCTTGTTCCATCTATAGCCATCTGAACCTGCCATTCATTCATGTCCATGGCCCTTGTCCTCTAGCACGTCTACTGTCCTGCCTCCAGCCTCCCCCCTCCTTCTGGCCTGGTAAGTCCCTACTCATCCTCTAAGCACCAGCTCAACCGACCTCTCTTCTTGGAAGACTTCTCTACTCAGGCAGTTATCTTCTTCCTCCTCCAATTAAGTTATGATATTGTACTGATCTGCTTACATGTTTAGCACCCCCTTCAGACTGAGAACTCACTGAAGTCAAGTATCCCACTGTCTACCTGGGACTACTCCAGTCACCACCCCCAGCACCATGCCTGGCATGAAGGAGGTGCTCAAAAGAACAAACTGTTTTTTGGTAACCCTCTTGTATTAGAAGGAAAAGCCTTTTGTTCACAAGCAACAATACCGAATTCAGCAGAAAGCATTTTTCTCTTTCTGTGGCCTGGAGGTGCTAGATTATATAAGATAATCACTCACTTCACTTCTGGAGGCAACAGCCCGGTGCAGTGGGGTCAGCCACATGTTGTCCTTGGCATTTACACGAGCTCCTGGAACCAAAAGCACAAGTTAGAGGCATAATGCAGTCAGGGAAATTCTATTGATGTTAAATCAAATGTGATATCTTGTGCTCTCATTTGCCTGATACAACCACCATATTTTGTTTTGTTTTCTCTTTGTACCGGTCATGCATTTGCTAGCCACCAGCCAGGAGGAGAGACCTAGGATAGTAGGAAAAGTGAGACCAGCAGCTGAAAATGTCACCAGAATTGCATAAAGACTGTGTGAGAAGTGCAGTGCCTCATTGCATAGGAAACACAGATGTAAGAAGGTGGAGATTCTCCAGGAGCAGGGAAATGTCGATTCTGAAGAATGAAGAACTTCGCAGGTATGTGTGTATGTATATAAACATATATGTATATACGATGTATAAATATAAAATGTTTTATAGACAATATACAATATATAATCACATATGTTAGTTTTAGTCTTCAAGTATACTTACCACGCAGGACACACAATACCCTTCTTGGCATACCCTTCTTGGCAAACTGCTTAGGATGAGCAGCCTTCCAATAAAAGTATACTAGAGGCCAGTGGGATTTCAAACAAGTCTTGTAAGGTTGAGTTCTCATGAGACTTGATCTGGGCTGAGGGGATTAGCAGAAATCTGTTCTATCCAGGAATCCCAATTATTTGTCTGAGACTAGCCAGGTATCTCGGCAGGAAGAAGCCAGCTTCCAAAGCATTTGGACAGACACAACATGAAGTCTATACAGGTTGATCACGGCCTTCCCTCCCCCGCCACTATGGGGTGGGCAGACAGGCTCACACATAGGCCAGAACAAGCGCACACTCAGGGATGTGCCACCCATGCTCAACTTTCTGGGAGCCACATCGCCATCACGGAACAGAAGCTCTATGTGAATGGATTTCCAGAGAGTAGAGCATGCCCTCCTTCCACGATACCCTCACCATATCTATGAGTGCAAGTTCACTGAGTCTACAACTGAACTGTGGAAACACCCAATATGAGCTTCCCTTTTTTGGGTCCAGGGTTTTGATCAGTGTTTTGCCCAGATGGAAAATTTCTTTAAAGGGCTATAAAAGAGGAGGATAAGATAAATATGTGTGATATCTTTATAGCTGCAACCTGAGGAGACTATGTTAGCCTCAGGACAACAAGGAAGGAAGCTTGTGAGGACGAAGAGTGGAGACGTGAATCAAAGAAACTAGAAAGTAAGGCAGAGGAGGGGAAGTGTGGAGGGGGTGCCTCTGGGACCAGGGCCGAGAAAGTGAGTCAAGTGGAATCAGGGAGTGACTAATCTCAGTGAGGCCAAGGCCAGCTGAGAGCTGAAAAATAGAAACCTTGTTTTAAAAAGAAAAGAAAAAAAAGAAGGCGACAGGAGACTTTCATGGGTAAAAGTGAGCTAGCCATTTAGTTTAAGCCACCAGCTAAAAGGAAATAACAAATCATAGAACTTACCCTATTTTTTCTCCTTAACTGAAGAACAAATACCATCAACAATATTAATTACAGAGAGCAAGAACATAATAATCCCTAAAACAAGAGAGAGAGAGGTCTCTCCTCCCCTCCCCTCCTTCTGACTTCATTGGCTTGAGATAGAGCCAAGTGCAGGTATTTTTTAAAAGCTCCCCAAGACCCAAGGTTATTTTAATATGCTGTCAAGGTTGAAAGCCACTGATAAATTGTTGCTTAGTTCATCAAGCTTAAAATTACTTGAATCCTAATTCTACTAACTCTGTCCAGGCAGTTTACCCGAAAAGGCTGAAGCCCCTTACATCAATAAGGATGAAATAAAATCAGTTTGGGCATGCTAAGAATCAACAGCGGCAGGTTATCTCCTTGTCCTGTAGCAAGAAGTCCTGAGCTAAACGCTCTGGAGTGAACGTCCTATAGGGGTGGATGCCTGGTGGGGATGCCTGCATCAGGGTATCCCGTTCACTTGCCCTGTCCAGTTTTGACTTCATGTCACAAAGTCAAACCAGTCGTCTGAGAGGGACAACACCTGGTCGCATCACACCCTGTGTCTGAGTCTGAGGTGTCACTGAACTGTCTGCACGCTGTCCCATTAACCACTGTAGTCACCCCCTCCTTTAGTACGTTCGTAGGAAGAAACGCTATGTGTGTCAGATGTGGTACCTGCTGTGGGTACCGCATCCCTTCAGACTCGGAGCCTCAGAGTCAGTGCAGTCCAGTGGGAATGTCATGGGAGCCAAGGATGCAATTTTAAATTTTCTGGTAGCCACATTAAAAAGGGGGATAAGGGGCGCCTGGGTGGCGCAGTCGGTTAAGCGTCCGGCTTCAGCCAGGTCACGATCTCGCGGTCCGTGAGTTCGAGCCCCGCGTCAGGCTCTGGGCTGATGGCTCAGAGCCTGGAGCCTGTTTCCGATTCTGTGTCTCCCTCTCTCTCTGCCCCTCCCCCGTTCATGCTCTGTCTCTCTCTGTCCCAAAAATAAATAAAAACGTTGAAAAAAAAAAAAAAAAGGGGGATAAAAAAAAGAAGCAAAATTAATTTTAGTAATATATCTTATTTAACTCAATATACCCAAACTATTATCATGTAATGGAGTTTAAAAATTATTCAGGTAATTTATTCTTTTTCTCATGCAAAAGCCTCAAAATCCAGAGTGTATTTTACCCTTACAGCACATCCGCACTGGAACTGGCCACACTTCAAGGGCTCAGTAGCCACCGCAGGTTTGTGACTACCGTGTTGGACAGTGTAGTTCTAAACGTTAAGTGGTAAAGCCCAACTTGTCTACTCATTTGCTTAAAAGCTCCCTTTAGTTTGGAAGAGCTAAAATTCTATTATTACAGCTGTGCAATTGCTAACAGCCTTGTTAGAAACTGCTAATATAATCTGAGCTCTTGCTTGGTATACTAACAAATGTGTAGTCCATTTAATAGGGAGATGCTATTAAGATGCTAATTTTGTAGATGAAGGAACTAAGGCCATGAGAAGTAATAAGCGCCAGGTACCCAGCTAGGAAATGGTAGATTTGAACCCAGGCAGTCTGACTTCAAAGCCCAAGCTCTTAGGCAGTGTGCCTCACTTCACAACTAACTTTCCACTAAACATTGATTAAATTTCCCTTCTACTTTCTCCAATCTTTCTCTGCCTTCCTTAGATTCATTCCTCTCTCCCTCTATCTTTCCATCTTTCTCTATCTTTTTCCATTTTCATATATATATATATATATATATATATATATATATATATACACACATATATTTCAAGTATTTATACATATACATTCCCCCTTGATTTCATTTCCTTTTCCCCTACATTTCTCCTTTTAGCTCCAAACACTGGTTATAATAATATGAAACAAAAATACATACTTCATTATTCATAGTCTTTGACAGAGCAAATTTTGCATTGCCTGTGTGTAAGCTTAAAAAGCTAATGCAAGAAGAATCCCAAATGGCAAGATACATATGAAAATATACTTCTCAAAATTTATCCGGGAGAAGCAAATGAAAGCAACATTAACATACCATTTCACACCCATCAAATTGGTGAAAATTCTAAAGTATGACAATCCCAAGAGTTAGTAAGGGTAGGGGGTAATATTAACACTTATATTGGGGTGCCTGGGTGGCTCCGTCGGTTAAGCGTCCGACTTCGGCTCAGGTCATGATCTCGCGGTTTGTGAGTTCGAGCCCCGTGTCGGGCTCTGGGCTGACGGCTCAGAGCCTGGAGCCTGCTTCAGATTCTGTGTCCCCCTCTCTCTCCGCCCCACCCCTTCTCGTGCTCTGTCTCTCTCTGTCTCTCAATAATAAATGTTAAAAAAAAAAGATTTACATACAGCTGGTGGGAGTATGAACTGGTACAACCACCTCTGGGAAGCAATTTGCTGCTACCCAGTAAAACTGACATTGCATGTGCCCTCCTACCCAGCGACCCATCCCAAACATATACCCTGGACAAACTTTCGCACATGTGGAAAAATGTTTACTGCAGCATGTTTGTAACAGCAAGAAATTGAAATCCTAAATGCTGGTCAAAAGGAAAATGGATAAATACATTGTGGTATATGTGTACAATGGAATGTCATACTGTCATGGAAATGAACGGACTGAAGTTTTTGATATATATATATATATATATATATATATATATATATATATGTATATAAACAGATGCACTTCAGACGAATAACGTGAATGAACAAATGAAGTTACAAATAATACCTATTACATAATGTCAGTTATATAAAGTTTTTAAATTTACAAAAACAATTCTACATGATGTTTGTGGATGCATAGGTGTGAAACAAAAGTAACAGATATGGCTAAAGAAAACAAATAGCAATTCTAGACAGTGGTTGCTTCTAGGAAGGGATGGTAGAGAAAAAAGGATGAAGTATGCCAAATGGGCTGGAAGTGTATCTTCAATATTTTCTTTAGAAAACAGATATGATACAAACATGGAAAACATTAGGATATCTTAAAGCTTGCTGTACATGGGTATTACTTATATTTTTCTCCATATTTTCTGTATGTTTGAAATATTTACTATTAAACATTTCTAAGAAAGCAGTGCATTTGGAGTTTTATGTTTCTTAATAAAAATAGGGAAGTTTGGGACACTTGGGTGGTTCAGACTCTTGATTTTGGCTCAGGTCATGATCTCGCAGTTTGTGAGTTTACGCCCTAACTCAGGCTCCATGCTGATTGTGCAGAGCCTGCTTGGGACTCTCTCTCTCTCTCTCTCTCTCTCTCTCTCTCTCTCTCTCTCTCTGCCCCTCCCCAGCTCGTGCTCTCTCTCACTCTCTTTTTAAATAAATAAGTAAGCTTTAAAAAATGGGGAAGATTATGATGCTTTTTCTTATGCTATTTTTTCTTGGTCAGTGGCCCTTCTCACGGATAAAAAAAAAAATGACATTTTCATATAAAGTGGCCCAGGCACAGTCTCTTCCAGGATTTTCCGAAGGCTCACTCCAGTCATATAATTGATTAGGAACCACAACTGCTGTTGGATTTGTAGATAACCTCAGTGGCACAGTCCAATTTGAAAAGACATTTTCAAGTTAACAATGTGTTCTCATGCTCTCTTCTTCCCTCCTCAATCACTGTAGCTGATCCCACAGATAGATCCCCAGCTGTAGAACAGAAGCAAGGTCAGCACACCCAGAAAAGGTGGGACCACAGAAGTTCATGACTACCCAGAGGTGAGAGAGCTCGAGAATCTCAGGGAATCTTTTGCTGTCTTCCCAAATTTTATCACCACATTTTGAATCTAAACATCTCACCCCAGTAGCTCCTCACCAGGCAGATCACCAGGATACCAACGAGGGGCAGAGGGCACGTGCATGGTACCTGTGTTCACCAGCTTTTGCCATGGCATGTCCAAATCTTACCTTCAGTCTCCCTCTGTGTTCTGCCTCCCCTTTTTCCTCCCTTTCTCTCCCCTTCTCTCTTCTCCCTTTCCCTCTCTCTCTTACCCACAACCTATTTCTGTCTTTGTGTAAGTGTATTAGAATGCTCTATAACATGTTTCTAAAGGAAATAACTATGGGCTAATGTTAAGACTAATCTTCAAGAATGTGTTAAAAAAAGGTTAGCCAAAAAAGTAATATACGGGAAACAATCTTGGTGTTAGACAGAGAAGAGTTGGTTAAATAAATTAGTATATAGCCATACGCGGTGGCTGTGGTGCTTTATAAGAATTCTTAATGTGGAGGGATGTTCACAAACCATTGTTATGTGGAAAAAGTAAGTACCAAAATATTATATGAGCCTGCTTTTTTTTTTTTTAATTTTTTTTTCAACGTTTATTTATTTTTGGGACAGAGAGAGACAGAGCATGAACGGGGGAGGGGCAGAGAGAGAGGGAGACACAGAATCGGAGACAGGCTCCAGGCTCCAAGCCATCAGCCCAGAGCCCGACGCGGGGCTGGAACTCACGGACCGCGAGATCGTGACCTGGCTGAAGTCGGACGCTCAACCGACTGCACCACCCAGGCGCCCCTATATGAGCCTGCTTTTGTAAAAATATTGAACATTCTAGAAGGATAAACCACAAAAGACCTGAGATCACTTTCTGACACATGGTAAGCACTACATAATTGCTTGTTAACTATTATCAGAGCAGAATCAGGGACTAAGGAATAGAAACTGGGGGCATCTGTCTTTGGCATGATGTGCCAATTTAGGTCCAAGCCCAGGGCAGTCCTAAATTAACAGTTGCTAATTGAAGGAAGCTTTCTGGTTAAAAGAGAGATTCCTCAATGTCTCCTTCACTGAGCTAGTTTATACAGCAGCTATGAAAATCTGCCTAACATAATGAAAATCAGACCTATTTTACTTCATGGTTTCCTCATACAAATAATGCATTCTCTTTAAAACATGAATTGGTTTTTTTTTAATGTTTTTATTTATTTTTGAGACAGAGAGAGACAGAGCATGAACAGCGGAGGGGCAGAGAGAGGGGGAGACACAGAATCGGAAGCAGGCTCCAGGTTCTGGGCTGTCAGCACAGAGCCCAATGCGGGGCTCAAACTCACGGACTGTGAGATCATGACCTGAGCTGAAGTCGGACATTCAACCGACTGAGCCACCCAGGCATCCCTAAAACATGAATTATTAAAGATTTGAGTAAAGTCCTCTGGAGAATCATTCTCAATGCTGGACTCTCCCCACTTACTGAAGGAAAAAAAAAAATCACTGCCCTGAGCCTGACATAAGCCTCCAGTTTCCTTTACCCCCACGCAGGCCAATATGTGTACCAAGGAAAACTAAGAGAATTAAGCTGAGTGGTCAGTACAATATTCTTTTTTGCATATTTAAAACATTACACAGTAATTTTTAAAAATCTATAGTGTTTTATAAGTATGCTTTTACATAGATTATATCATATTGTAATAACCCTCTGAATATTGTATCCTACTATAACACTCTGAGTTCCTGAATTGTTTCTGAATTGACATTCTGCATTGTTTCACACGATATATTTTTCATAGCTATCTCTGTTGATACTTATGATGCCATTCTTTTTAATTACCACATGTATTGCAACATATAAACACAGTACATTTTTTAGACATTCTGTCCATTGATGGGTATTTCAATTGTTTCCAGTATTTCATTATTCAAAAAATGCTGCTGTGAACACCCATAAAATGATTCCTCCTACAAACGTGCAAGTATTTGTCTAGGATAGATAATTAGAAATGGACTTTCTGTGTCATGGGTCACACACACTTTCGGTTTTAATCCTTAGTCTCAATCCTCCAAAGAGTGCTAACGTGTGAGATTGCCTAGTTCCCCACATCCTCATCAATACTTGATATTATCAGCCAATAAAATATTGCAAATCTGATTGGAAGGAAGCAGTATCACATTTTTCTGCTCCTGTTTAATAGTGAGGTTGGGCATCTTCTAATAGGTTTGTTTACTGGACATTTGCAATTTATTCTCTGAGAACTGCGTGTTCATATTTTTTGCCTGTTTCCTCTATTTTTCTATGACTGTTTTTTCTTGTTATTTATATTATACATTTACATTATATTGTTATTAGTATTATTATTTATATAGTCTGCAAACTTTCAGTTTTATGTAGTGCTCAATGTGGCTTTTAATATTAACATTCTTTCAAGGAGAAAGATGACCCCGAGCTTGCTGATATCAGAAAACAACCCACACCCGGCGTGTAACAACCAACCAATGCCAGCATTGTTTCCTTGCAGCTTTAGCGTCACTTGAGGAATTGAAAAATAATTAGAAATCTAGCAAGTAGCTTCCTTCAGTTTCTATCCCTCCACTTCTCCTCCTCCAGAAGGTTAAACGGGCAGCTGCCAGGAAAATCTCCTCTCCCTGAACAACAAAATTATTATGACAAAAGCAGAGTTATCTGAATGGGGACCAAGCAGTATTTCATCAGTGTCATCCCCTGCCACTGGTTTCCTCATCCTCTTCCGCTGAACACGTCCAAGAGTCTTGTTTACATGTCAGAGGGAGACGTCAGATGGTTTTGAGTTGAATATTTATAACTGATTTTTCTAAAGGAAGCTTCATGTTATTTACCTGCCTGTCAGGCGCCATTGTGCACTGAAGGACACAGAGTCTGCATGTCTAATGATTTAAAGGCAAATGCTTTTTACCCAAGGACATTTTCAACCTTAAATATAAAAAAAAAAAAAAAAAAAAAAAAAGGTGCTAGGCTATACTGATTCTTCAGAAACAAAGACCCAACTAAAAGTTGTCAGGCATAAACTCTAATTATAAATTAAGTATGTTTTCATCTTATCCCTATTACTGCTTGATTTTTTTTTTTTTTATGGAGATCAAGAGTAAAGGAAACTAAGTATCTTTCCCAGAGGCAATATTCCTGTTCTCTCAGCCTTGTCATCTAGGAAGAAGTAAAACAAAGGAAAAAGGTAGACTAAGTGACTGAAAAACCTTACAGGCCCAGAAAGGATAATTGATTCTTAAGTCTGGTTTATCCAAAGTTTGACTTTTAATTGTAGAAATAAATACATACAAAAGATCATATGAAATATGACTTCAATGTAATGAGATCAGCTTGCTATTGATTTTGCTTTTAAGCAAACAGACCAAATGTTATCACAGCCCAGGAGCACTGTCCTTCAAAGCAATAACCTTGGAAGAGTGTATGATAATTCAGTGTATGTGACAATTGCTTAAAACATTTTTCAGACTCCCTTTGGACCTGCCTTTAGAACCAGTTTACACACCCACCAGAAAATGGCTCATTACTTTGTAATCACACCACACTGAGGGTGCCTGGTTTAATCACCCCTCTCTCACCAGAACAAACAAACAAACAAACACCAATCAAATCCAACCTCAAAGGATGAATAATGAATATTTGTTATGCATAAAAGAATCAAAAGAATGACCTGCCCCTGGCACTGGTGGCAATTTGCATTGACCGTGGTAATCACATTTTGACAAATCACAGGAAATGATTTTACAAGAATACACTTGTTTGGTGGCCTATGTCTAATAAATATATCATTTTTAGTTAGCAGTTGCACCTCACAAACACTCCCACGTTAGCAGGTGGGTACCTCCAGGTTTCTTCCTTCAGCCCAGGACCTGAACCTCGAGCATCCCAGTTTCTCTACAGGGTATTGTGACAGTGCTCGGTTTCCTGTGTGCTCTGCTTCCTCTAGCTCAACCCCAATCTCTTAACTCTTAGCCACGGATCCACTGATTGGTTCACGCTGATCTCATTCATGCATCTCCAGCAAATGATTTAGCATGCTCTTCACCTTCTCTTTGCCTTAAATCCTGACTCGGCTAGTTCCCAAACAGAAGCCAGAGGCCAGACTGGGGACGGGGTGGGGAGAATAGAGCCAGAATCTGAACTGGCAGTTATAAGAAGAGGAAAGTTTCAAGGCCTGAATTCCTCCCTTTCTACTCAGAGGCATTCAGGGTTCCATCCGCCTGGCTAATAGGAGATAATGTCAGTGGGAATTTAGTGGGCTTGGGTTACACTATGCTCTGTAAGTTAATACAACAATGGAGTACACAGCTGTAATGGGCTATTCTGGCAAGGCCAAATCATTTGTCCAACATGGGAATCATTAGCACCTCATCCATTATTAAACTGGAAAGCAGTTTGGTTGGATTCCCTAAAGGGTCAGCTGCCAGATGTAAGCTCAGAAATGAAATCATCGTGCTCTTACAAGGATATTTCTTTAGGAATTTAATATACAAATTGAATAAAGGACCTTTCAAGGAAATTAAAGCCATGTGAATTCCAAGAGTTTGTCTAAGCTTCCACAGTTGAGTAAAATTTCGAAAGAACTTTCCCAATGCTCTCCTGTACCCTACGTCTTCCTAATTGGATATGAGGAGGAGGAAAAATTCCATTGCATTTGCCATCCAAAATTATACCAGAGACTAAACAGGTGTGCAGATCAGGATCTATGGAAAAATTTCTCCAGGCTCTAGTAGATGAGCCCCATGTAAGTGAGGTTGATGGACTCCATCCCACGTGAAGGTGATACGAAACCAAGTTTCTCAAACAGTCACCAGCCCACAGATGCCTGAGGAACATAGAGGGGTCAACTTCATGCTGCAGAATTAAAATCTTCCTTCGGATGTGGAAAAACAAACAAACAAAAAAACCAAAGTTGGGGGTCTAAGACAAAGTTTTGAATTTGCACCTTCATGAACTAAACATTCCTCTGAGACGCTGAGATGTCTCTTAATACAACACTTGGTTGGTTGGGACCCCGTAGCTGTCGTGCCACAAAATTCTTATTTTACACCCCCACTGGTTTTGCCTACAATTTTCCATGGCCCAAGTTTCTACAGCTATAGGGCAACCAGCCAGGTATGTACTGGCTCTCAGCCATAGTCTGTGTCACACCAAACAATACATGTTTGTTTGGAACACAGCCCTGGAACATCTTTAAAACTGTCAGAAGGAAGGCCTGTTCTTTATTTTTTATTTTTTTTTTTCAGTAAATATAACCTTTAATCCAGCAGAAAAAAAAAATCAGTCTATCAAATGGAAAGTGAAAAAAAGGAGGAAACAATGTACATTAAACATAAAATAAGAAATGACTTGCAAAAATAAATCTCAATATATTAGCAGTTAGGCCTGTTCTTTAAAGCACAAGGAATGTCACACAGAATCTAACCTAAGCTCCGTGCAATTGTCAGGAGCACAGAGCACACACACGTCATAAGGCACTCAATACTTGCTTGCTGGGAAAATCCACCTCAAGAACACGAACACAACAAAAGTAAGGGCAATGTGAACCTTCCTGGTGTATCACAGCACAATTCTTGTTAGTTTCTTCTACGGTGTTCCCCACGTCTGTTTGAATACATGCATTAGCTCCTACCTTTGCATAGCGTACTTTGGATTTCTACAGTTCCCCTTTACTATTGCAAACAAAGGCAAAATCTTAATATAGGCCTTTTGCATAGTCTGCGGGCAGAGGTATTTCTTCCAGATTTTAATCTTCCCAAACAAAAAGGAGGAGGGGAAAAAGCCAGCCGATCTGCAATCCACACCGAGACACGTGCATGTGCTCAGATTCATTCTAGGGATTTGTCTAGCAAATACTCAAGGGAGAAAGCACATATTGGTTTTGGAAACCAGTTTGGTGAGATGTACCAAGCATACAGGTTTCCAAAAATGAAAGCATTGGTATTTCTAGATCCAATGAGATCTTTAAAATTCATAAAATATAAAATATAAAGAGAATAATAGCCCCCAAACCACGTTTGCCATGTTTGCTTCCAATTTTTTTTAAACAAAATATTTTACAGAGTTGTAGTCTCTTCTTTACCCTTCCCTGAAAATATCTCTCACTCAACCAGCCTCTTCAGAGGTAACCACCATCTGGAAATTGGTATATTTCCTTTCCTTCCATTTTTTATTACATAGTCACAGTCATGTATCCATAAACAAAACATAGTATTATCTTGCCACACAATTTAAATGTACGTAAATACACAGATACATTTGTGTTTTTCATGCAGGCTTTAAGGAGTCAGTTTTGTTTGTTCATTTTTTTAATGACAAAAAAATGAAAAGATATCCAAATCTACTGAATTCATCTATAATACTGGGCCTGATTAGTCAAATCAGACTTTCAAAGTAATAAAATATTTTAATGGCTATGCCATTTTTCATATAAGAATAACTTCTTGCATTGTTGTTTTTTTTGTTTTGTTTTGTTTTCTTTTTTTGTTTTTGTCTACTGATAAAATCACTGATCAAATAAACTTCCATGAGCACAATAAAGAAATTTCGTTTGGGTTCATTGTCATAGTCAATCTAGTGAGTTGGTCATTTAAATTTTTATCTGCAATTGACTTTTAAGTAGATCTGGTATTTACCTGACAGAATCAGGAGTTCAATGATCTCTGCATCTCCCAGAAACGCAGCCACATGAAGCGGGGTTCTCTTCTCAGAATCCTGAAACAGCGGCAAAGATAAACAAGTCAGTGGAGGCCGGAGGTGCCTTTTGTAGACACAGTCAGACATGTCACTTACTCTGAGGTTAATGTTTGTGGGGAGAATGAAGGCCAAAACCTACTCAGGTGAGCTCTGGTTCCACATTTCTCTCAGCGTCTCCCACAGTCACACGTACAAAAGATCCCGTTCTGGGTCTGTGTGTTGCATTTGTGTCCCTGCTCCTTTTATTGGAGCCCAGCTCAGGTCAGGGATGGACTATCGTGCAATGGATGATGACATTCAATTTATTTTCAGACCTTCGTTATGGCAAAAGAGAAAAAACTCAAACCCTTCTACCTACTGTAATAGCAGTGTTCAAAGCATACAATGATTTCTTTCAAAGCGAACATAGAATTGTTCTCAAGGACATTAAATATAAGTACAGTCACTTTCTCCTTTCCATCTCTATTAACTGCTGCCTGGTTCGCTGCCCATTCATGTAACACATAATGAGTGCCTACTGTGTGCCAGGAACCAGATTTTGGGTTCAGTCCCTGTCCTTGTGAAATTTACATTCAAATGGGGAGGCTGCCAATAGTCCTGGAAACCAGTTACAAGACAACACTTCAGATGGTGATAAAGGCTGTAACAAAACTAAAACAGGGTAATGGGATCCCGTGACTGGCGTGATGGGAACAAGATTCCTCAGAATGATGGAATAAGGCCTTTCTGAAAATATTGACATTGAAGCCGAGAGCTGAGGTAAATACCATTATCTCTGTTTTACAGATGAGAAAACTGTGGCTCAAATAAATTAAGAAATTTCCTCCAGACCCCACAGGTATATAGCAGAGCCAAGGCTGGACTTTTGCCTGTCAGACTCCATTCTAAGTCCATGGCAAAGCATTTAACATATTGTGTTGTTAAGATGATAAAATGCAGCGGAAAAAAATATTGCTTCTCCATCTGTAAACTGGAGGATGTGATGAGAGAATTCAAGACAATGTAAGTAAATAGAGCCCTAGGCAGGCATGAAGCTTGGCCTGTGCATGCCATGAGTTCCAGGCAAAGCTATCTTCGTCATGAGCATAGATGGTTGTGTGATATCTCCCCTCCAAGACCAAGAATTCCACAAGGTAAAGAACTTGCTCCCTTTATCCCCACAGTAGCGGCCAACTAGACGCTCAGCGTAAATTGGCCAAATTGAACCAGTCTACGTGCGTTGCGTCTTCTACAAACTTCCATTGATTGCTCCACGACAGTAATCAAAGTTTGTATGCTGTGTATTGGAGGTTTCCCCTAAAACCAGCATGCATTTTAGTTTCAAGATTTGTGAAGTTGCTGTTGGTTTTAATCATTGTTCCTATTATCACTTGATGATACAACCTACCCAACCACCCTTGGATTTGCCCAAGGACACGATTCTGTTTTCTGACAATTCAGACCCTCTGCTCCTTCTCAGTCTCTTTCAGACTACTGCTTTTAGGCATTTTGTGACTCACTAATATCTAAAACAGATGGCAGGCAGGGGACATGACAAAAACTGATGTTCAAACCAGTCTATATGTTAGGAGGTTTGGGAAATAGGTTTTATAAAGGGTTGGACTAACTCTTAAGTGGGTAAAAAGAGGGGTCTGAATTAGCTGGGAATTTATGTTTCCTATGTATGTTGCAGGCAATTATTACTGATAAGTGGAAATAGGACAGTCATGTAACTATTCCATATAAAGTAAGGGTATGCTGTAGAAAATTCAGAAAGCTATATAACCATGGTTAACCCTCTTAGTTATACCATCCTTTCCATGAAAATAGAGATTCAGTATTTGAAACCTGAAAAATATCTCAAGTGTATTAATTTGTGCAAAGAGCTACACTAAGAACTGAGACTAGACTTTCACAAATGCTTTCCATTTCTTTTTCTTCTACTGTTATCTCTACAAGCATTTTCCATCTTAGCCTCACCTCTTTGAATCCCTGCTGTGACTATAAAACATTTTTCTTGAGTCTTGTGACAAAAGTTACATAATTATATGTTCTTCTGTGAACTGAACGGGTTCCAGGGTTTGGTTCAACAAATTAAACCTTACCTAAGTGACTTAAACAAGGACTAACCCGGTCTAAAGTATGACTTCATTTGACCTGAAGCAAAGTCAATGCTCTGTGTGAGAGCTTGGCCTCAAATAAAAAATCAAGAAAACCCCAATATCTAAAACTGTTTGGCCTGTCATTATAAGACTGGCTTTGCTGATTCTGTGGCCCCTTTTATGACATGGCTTGTTCAAACTGAAGTTTTTAGAATATAAAATAGATGTGTTACATGAGATCATATTGTAAAAATGCTGGGTTGCAAATACCAGTGTTCCTGTTGAAATGTATTTAAAGGTTTCCTGTAGCTTCCAGAACAACTATACCGATTGATACTCTCCTTCAGTGACATGCCACAGACAGGTAACTGCAGAGAAGACCTGTATTCCGGCAGCAGGTCTTTGGTTCTCTAAAGCATCAGAACTAGATAAACAATTTCATGTGCTATTAAGATCTTAACTAAAATAACAAATCATGTCCACTATTGACCAAGGGTCACCAACACCAGCTCTCTGGCGGGAACCTGAATGATATACAGGGTCCTGAGCTGAGAGGTAAATAAGAGAGCCACAGGGGCGCCTGGGTGGCGCAGTCGGTTAAGCGTCCGACTTCAGCCAGGTCACGATCTCGCGGTCCGTGAGTTCGAGCCCCGCGTCGGGCTCTGGGCTGATGGCTCGGAACCTGGAGCCTGTTTCCGATTCTGTGTCTCCCTCTCTCTCTCTGCCCCTCCCCTGTTCATGCTCTGTCACTCTCTGTCCCAAAAATAAATAAACGTTGAAAAAAAAAAAAAAAAAGAGAGAGCCACAGTACTCACCAAACTCAATCAGGTAAAATCAGCTCAGAGGCTGCAGTTCATCCTCTGCCTAAGTATAAGGCTGCTCTACTTTGCCACAAGCTAGACAATTGGACAAGAAGATGTGATGGTAGGAGAAGGAAGGAAAAGGGTCTGGGGAAAACATTAGACTAGCAATAATACTAGAAAAACATGTTCTAGGCCAATGATACTCCTAGAGTATCTAAAAACAAAACCTAATTACAGAGTGCTTTAATTTTTTTTTTTTTTCAAAATGCCTTTTAATCTATTCTACTACTTGAATCTCATAACATCCCTATCGGGGAGACATGCCTTTCAGAATCATGTTGTTAAGCCTTATTATCGTCATTTGAAAGCTATGATGTTTTAGATTGAAAAGCTAGGGACTCTGAGCATTCTGTATGACTTGCCCAACACTCGGGGATAGGAGATGAGGTGAAGAATTAGAACTGACCCTCACAGAGAGAGAAACCCTTGCAGTGGTCTTGAAGAAAGATTCTTGAAATAAGTTGATGTTGAAAAAAGGCCAAACATGCTCACAGGTAAATGGAAGAGCAATGCCTTGGCCTAGACTCTTGGTGGGGGAATAAAAGTATCTCCTCTGAGCATTCCCACAATTTACCCTGATGTGGTTTGGAGTTTTGAATTCACAATACTTGCGTATTCCAGGAAATTTCAAGCTGAAAAACAGGCATAAAATTGGTTCTAGGTTTAGGACATCCTTAGGGTGACAAGAAGAAACAAGACCTCTCTGGAGGGATGTGTCCTCAATAAAAGCAACAACAGACACCCACAGTTGAGCCACCCCCGAAGATGAGCTCACAAGCCTAAGCCACAAGACCCATGTGGAAACAATTAAATATAACCAAGAATCAGCAGGCACAACAACCAGCGAGAACTTGAGATAACAGAAGAATCAGATAAACATATGAGTAGTGTTTAAAATAATTTAAGATGTAAAAGGCAAGGCCCAAGAAGAAAAAAAAACATTATTTTTTTTTAATGAACAAAATTTGGGGGAGAAGTGTGCAGGAAGAGTTTCAGGAAGTAGTATAAACACATGATGCTGCCAATCATCTAAAGCTCTGGACTAAGACAGATGAAAACAAGAAGGGTAAACAAGAAGGAAAGGAGAAGAAAAAATAAGGACAGTGACTTTGGGGTATGTTTTACAATCATTTTTCAGCCATATTTTCTAGACATAGACCTTTAGTTGAGAAGTTATTATACCCCAGATATTGTGGTGGATGTTAAGAATGCAAATGAAAAACATCCAGGCCTTGCCCTAAAGAAACTTACAACCCAGTTACCAGTTTCCGTATCTAGGACATTAGAATAAAAATAAGAAGCAAGTGGCAATTAGTGACACTTGTGATGTTCAATGATTTGTGAAAATTACCATAAGTGATGAGACTAATGTCTTAGTGAATACTGCCCTGAAACCCACCCCATTCTGAACTGCCCTGGGCAGCAAATCTAAACTGACAAGAGAAAAATCACTTCTGAATTGGGAAATAAGCACATTTTGCCCAGGGCTCTCTAGAAACCGTACTGGCTCCAGTTTACCTAGGAACTTCAGAAACCCAGGGAGAGACTTTCACTTTAGCCACAGAGCCCAGCCTATATCTTACAGGGCTGACTTAGGGATCTTTTCTGGATCAAAGTTAGAATCGAGGACCAGGTCAGGACCAGAGAGGAACGTTCAGATATAGTGGCTGAGCTAAGTGTTCTGCTTCATTTGCATTCACTGACACCTGGTCCTCAAGTGGATGTTCCACAATGACCAAGAGTTGATGGATGGTCATTGTGGTCTTTCCAACACTAATCATACAAAAGGAGAAAATAATGCAAAAGCAACCACAGTAAATTCAACACACATTGGAAATGACTCATCGGTGACTTATCCACACTGACAGCACAGAGCCCGATGTGAGCTCAAACTCACGAACAGTGAGCTTGCAACCTGAGCCAAAGTTGGACACTTAACTGACTGAGCCACCCAGGTGCCCCACATCAGTGTATTTTTTAAAAGATTGTTCAAGTATCACAAAAAAAAAAACCTTTTCCCATTAACCAGTAGCTCCGATTCCAAATAGCCTTTTGAAAACAGATTTGTAGCCATGAAAAGACGGTTTCTCCAGAAGGAAGGAAGGTAAACCCTTCCTTTCTATGAATAGCCAGAGACACACACAGCCAGCTCGCGTCTGAGCTAAATTTGCAGTATGTCATAGAGAGATCAGGCAGAGGAAGTTTCTGTCGTCTGTTTACCAAAGAGGCAGATGAAAGAAAATAGGGAACTTGAAGTATATACACATAAAGTGAGTTTGACATGGGCAGAGAAGCCATTGTGGCAGCCAAAAATACGGTGTAGGCAGGCAGACTGAGGGGGTACCCCAAGCCTCTGCTCTGAAGATTAAGAATTGTTTATTATATGCTTTAGAAATTCTCAGCTAGAAGTGCATGATCTAATCTTCATTATAAGTATCTATCATACACTAAAAAAAATATCCCTCCCTACATATAAATATCTTACGTACCAAGACAGGCGGATGGAGCAGTATTAAGAAAAGAAGCCCTGCAAAGCCTTGCTGTCATGAAACACAGCAGTTAAGTTTCAATTGTCAATCCAAACTCCCATGAAGAGCAAAGAAGCAAGGAAATAACGGACAACTTAGGCCCAATAAGTTTAATATGATATTGAACAGAGATCGCTAGAAGGAAGGAGATGTCTAAAAAAAACTCTGAACACAAAACAGTTACCTTGGAGATACTTCAAATCATGTGAAGAAAACAGCTCAAGACATGTTATGTTATAGGTTGACATCAAACAAGACGCAAAATGGGAAAGATGGGTCTTAAGGTGAGGAATTAAAAGAAATTTGTAAAGAATTAAAGCAGAGAAACAAACGTCATGTTTCTTTTTAAAATTTTCATGTTTACTTTCAAGTTTTAACATCTCACAAATACGAGAGGTACAGAAAATAACAGATTTGTATGTTGCCACCAGCAAAATCAAACATGTTGACATTTTTCTCTATCTGCCTCAGAACTCTGTTTTAAAAAATAGCTTTAGGGGTAAAGTGCCAGGAGTATTGTGACTTGCAATGGTTTTGAAAATAACTTGAAGTACAATTTATACTCTCTAGCCATAAATTTGCTCCTTTCTCCAACATCCTTGCCAATATTTGATGCTACTGACCATATTACTTTTTGCCAATATGATGTGCCTGACACGATATTTCATTGTTGCTTTGATTTACATTTCACTACGTACAAGTGAAATTAAGATTTTTTCATATGTTGTTTTCTTTTTAAGTTTTGGCTTCTTCAACTGCATATTGCCTGTACATATCCTTTACTCACTTCTAAGTTCAGTTGTCAGTCTTCTTCTTATGATATGTAGAGTTTTTATGTAGTTCAACTTTCAATGGAAACTCAAGTTATGCCTTCAGCTAGACACAGCAGAGATGAATTGATGTCTACCCCAAGTTATCATAGGAGAAAAATTCAGATTGATAGTATTCATCTATCCTATGGAGCTGGATTTTCCTCAGCTGGAATTTTCTACATCTCAAATGTGACAGCAAATCTCTGCCCCTACATACCTCCAGCATCAAACAACTTTATTCAGTCATCATTCTGTTGGTATTTTAACCCATCCATTTGAATTTAAATGAGTGTATGAGAAACACCAGTATATTTTGTGACATCTAAACATGTTCAAATGACAAGTCCAAACCTCAAAATGATACCCAATTCTTAAAATGAAACAAGAATCATTCAAAAATCACTTGAAATGAAGGTAAAATAAGGGAAATAAGAATGCCAAAAGTGTTCTGATTGTATCTGCCTTAGGTAATTAAATATTGGATATTTTTACATTACGCTAATTTTTTAAACTAAGATGCGTACTAAATAAAAATTGTATCAGAGATTATATATTTCCTAATTTGATCCTTGAAACACTGTGGTAAGGTACATTTTGCAGTAGAAAAGCATGAGATTTTGAGATGATGAGTAATGTGGCCAGAGTCACACAGCCAGTCATGGCAGAACCAGGACTCCGAACCAGATCCGATTCCATTGTTCATGCTCTTGCTGACTCTGAATAGTTAACAAGCCTGGGTAAACAAAATGCAAGTTATTTTTCATTACAATTAACACTCTTGACCTAGTACTCTAGACCTGAGGACAAAATTCTCATAAGTAAAAAGTGCAAGCAGGCAAGTAGAATAGAGTTGGAGAATTAACATTACCTGACTTTTAATGCTTATCATAAAGCTACAGTACTCAAGACAATTGGGTACTGGTGCAAAGACACATATATGCACAACTTACTGGATTTTCAAAAAAGGGAAAATGGCAATTCACTGGTGAAAGGATAGCATTGTCAACAAACAGCATTGACACAATTAGATATTCATATGCAAATAAAATGAACTTTGATCTGTACCTTGCACCCTAGACAAAAATTAAATCAAGATCACAGAACTAAATGTAAAATGTAAAACTATAAAATATCTGAAGGAAACACAAGAGAAATCCCTTGCGACCTTGGGTTGGACACAAATTTCTTAGATGTAACTCCAAAGCATAACCCAGAAAAGAACAAACTGATAAACTGTATTCCATCAACATTAGTAACGTCTGCTCTTTGAAATACACCGTTAGGGGGCGCCTGGGTGGCGCAGTCGGTTAAGCGTCCGACTTCAGCCAGGTCACGATCTCGCGGTCCGTGAGTTCGAGCCCCGCGTCAGGCTCTGGGCTGATGGCTCAGAGCCTGGAGCCTGTTTCCGATTCTGTGTCTCCCTCTCTCTCTGCTCCTCCCCCGTTCATGCTCTGTCTCTCTCTGTCCCAAAAATAAATAAACGTTGAAAAAAAAAAAATTAAAAAAAAAAAAAAAAAAAAAAGAAATACACCGTTAGGTGAATGCAAAGATGAGCCACAGACTGGAAGAAAATATTTTTAAAGCATATCTATTGAATAGAAGATTTCTATCTAGACTATACAAAAACTCAAAATTCACTAACATGAAAGCAAACAATCCATTTAAAAACTAGAGAAAATATCTGAACAGATATTTCACCAAAGAAAGTATACAGATAGCAAATAAGCATATAAAATGAAGCTCAATATCATTAACCATTAGGGAAATGTAAATCAAAATTATATACTCATTAAATTAGCTAACATTAAAAGGACTGGTGATATCAGGTGTTGAGGATGTGGAGAAACCGGAACATGCACACATGCTGGTAGGAACATAAAATGGTACAACCACTTGAGAAAACAGTTTGACAATTTTTTAAAAAGTCAAACACACATGTGCTTTACGATCCAGAATCCTAGGAATTTGCCCTAGAGAAATGAAAGTATATGTCCATACAAGGATTTGCACATAAACGTTCACAAGTTTTATGTGTAATAGCCAAAAACTGGAAACAATCCAAAATCTCCATCAGCAGATGAATGGTGTTATTTCCACACAATGGAACACTATTCAGTAATTAAAAGGAATGAACTATTGCTGTGTGTCACAACATGGACGAATCAAAATAATTATGTTGAGTGAAAGAAGCTAGCATAAAAAAAGAGTACACACTGTATGAATTCATTTACATAAAATTCTAGGAAATGCAAACTAATGTACAACAATGGAAAGCAGATCAGTGGTTCCCTGAGGTGGCTGGAGCAGAGATTGGAAGGGGCGGGGGTTAAGGATTACCAAGGGGCACAAGGAAGCTTTTGGGAATGATAGATAGGTTCATTATCTCAATTGTGGTAATGGTTTCATGGATATAAATATGTCAAAACTTTGCAAATTGTACACTTTAGGCATGTATGGTATATCATATGCCAATTATATCTCAATTAAGCTGTTGTGAAAATACACAAGTGGGCAAATAAAACTTTCTGTCGCTTGTGTAACATAAAGAAGGGGATATTTATGAGTTAAAAAAATACACCTAGGCAATAATATAAATTCAGTTAATAGGAGAAAAGAAATAGAATCTGATCAACCAATAATGTATTAATTTTAGAGGCAACTCATGTTATGTCCCACTCATGTAGAGACATAAAAGTGAAGCCCTTGCAAAAGAATAGGGTGTTGGATTTATGTCTACATGCTTTAAACAGAGGCACAAGAAAGAGTTCTCTTCAAAATCCCTTGGAACACTTACATTTCCTAAAAGAAACCTGTGACAAGTGTGTATTGAGTAAGGATGTAGAAAATAAATCCAGAAAATCAAGTACGAGTGGGAAGATGGATGGTCTATGCCTAACCTGTGGGTACATTACAGCATGTCAGCGGATTACCAAGGGACTTATGGGATCTTACCACAGTACCCCGAGATTCCCAAATGCCAGAAGCCCTTTTACATTGATTTCTGCCTAGGAAAGTTGATGGAGTGCCAACTATTTGTTCTGTTGCTCTGATATCATTTGGCCAGCAAAATTTCTTGACAGTGCAAACAGGATATAGAAAAGGATTCTACTCCTCAACTGCTACAGAACGGAAAACTGGCCAAGATGCTTGTGCTTTGTTGCCAGTGAAACAGTAATATACATCCAGCCACTGCAAAGACATCATCAGGAGTGTCTGATGAAAACCAAAGCAGGTCTTCAAAGCACTACCTCCCCTCGCATCCTACAAACTAATAAAGTTCACAGCTGTTCTGTGCAGTATCTCAAGCATATTAAGGAGCAGTACCTTTTAATGCATTTGTTAAATAGTTTTTATGAAGAAACCCTAATTCTTGTACAAGTGGGAATGTTTTACTACTAAGGGTATTTAAGGAAACTCAGAGATTGGAATTGCTCTTGGTTCCAATGAACTAACCAATGAGGTGAGAAGTCTAGTTTCAGTTGGGGCTCCACCCCCGGCTCACTGTCTCTTTTAATTACTTCATTAACCAGCTTACTCAAGAAAACATTGGTGCCTAATAGGAAAGGCACATAACTAAGAAAATAAATTAATTGGAAAATTATCTTCTATTGATGAAAGAGTAAAAAGAAAGCAGTTGCTAGCTTTTCACACCTATCAGGGGCTAGCAAGCGTGAAAATTTGACATCAGGTAAATGGCCACACAGTGTCAGAATCAAAATCTCAGAAGAGGAAACCTAAATTTATAAAATATTAGAACTGGAAAGCATTAGAGACATCCAGAGAGTTTAATTGATTGGCCCAAGGTCACATGGCTATTAATGGCAGTGGTAGAATCCTTCACTAATGCAAATGACAAAATATTTACTAGGGTCTTCTATGTGCCAGCCAGCATGCTCAGTTCTAGAATGCAGCTGCGTTCAAGATACAAGTCCCTCCCCTCACAGGAGCCTCAAAGGATCTTGCTCTCTTGACTATGGTGATGGGCTCTTTACTACAGTAGACTAATATTAGATTAATCACACCAGTCAGCAAAGAGCAAACACACATAACACAGTGTAGAAAATGCCAAAGAGAGAAAGAAAGAGTGTGGTATAAAAGGAGACAATGCTCAAAGGCGTCCAGTCTGGATACAACAATAACTTAGTTCTTGGGTCTGTTTTTGTCTCTCACGTGTGCATTTGGTTGGGGGGAGGGGAATTAAAACTAAATCTTAGAAAAACTGTTTCTGCAGTCATAGAAAATCCTCCTAACTGAAAAGATTTAGTAGCTCTTCACAAGTTTTTTTTCCAGCCTCCAGGTGGATATTTTAGAAACAGTTTGTATGTAATACTAATAATAAAAACCACCAATGCAGTTGTGGACATATCAGATCGGCTCAATGTACTAAGATGGTTACAGTGATTACCTCTGGGTGAACAATTTTATGAGTGTTCTTTACTTTCTTCTTTCTTTGCCTGTCTTTCAAGACTTTGTACATAATGCAGTTTAGAAACAAGAAAACACAATTCCTTTTGTAAATAAGAAAAGACTTTCCTATAAAAAAATAACAAGAGTCAGTTTTAACTAACTGCATATAAATGTAATGCACTGGACATTATTTATTGTCCAAAGCCTTAATCATCTTGTAGTAGGTTATAATATGCAAATGTGTTTCTGTGCAAATGACAAAACATTATGTTTATGACTAAACATGGGAGGATTCTAATGCTCCATAGCCTTGCCAGAGCACTGTCCTACACAGTGCATCATCTAATTCTTGAGAAAACTCAAGGGAACTAATCAAGTGGTATTGTTGTCCCCATTTTGCAAGACAGGAATCAAGGCTGATTGGGAGAGTTAAATGACTTGTCCAGAGTCCTCCGTGTTCTCTCTCAATACCATATAAAGCCTTACTAATCAGTAACATTCCTTTCCAAAGAAAAACCTGTTTCCACCCTTTTCACGGCCTTTGGAGGCCTTTGGTCCTAATGGGACCTTTTCTGTCAAGTGTCCTTCAGGATAGGAACACACACACACACACACACACACACACACACACACACACACACCTTCATTAGAGGCATCTTCTTGTGGCTAAAAGAGCATATACTCTGGAGTAAGAGTGACATAACTTTGAACCCCTCCTCTGCCACTTACGAGCTGTGTGACCTTGAGCAAATAAATCAACCTCTGAGACTCATTTTCCTTTTCTGTAAAATGAAAATGGACTATCTCTCCAACAGGTACAAAGTGGATGTTAGATAAATATTAGCCATCCTATTATCATTATTACTACAGACATCTTTGCAGCTTATCCTGATTTTTTTCAGTTCCTCTTGGGCTTAGAGAAAACAAGAAGGAGATTCAGAGCAACAATTTTACTGGAGAAACAATTTTACTGTCAAGTAATGATATTTGTTGGGGCCCCTAGGTGGCTCAGTGAGTAGAGCATGTGACTCTTGATCTTGGGGTTGTAAGCTGGGCCCCTCATTGGGTGTAGAGATTACTTAAAAAATAAAATCTTAAAAAGAAGTAAAGACATGATATTTGTTTACCAGTAGAAGGGCTGAGGCTGCCTACTCAAAGCTGGCCAATAGCAGTGTTTTGCCTGTCTCCTTTCCTGCCTGAAGCAGTCACCCCCCAAAGGTTTGGCCATTGTATCCTGTCCAACCTCAACCAAAGGTAACCAAAGCCTTTCCCAGACTCTAGAGTTGGGCCTTGCATGATTCATCCTTTATCTCATGTAACTCACAGTGGAGTCTTTTCCTCTCACAGAATGACCTAAAAGACCCACACCTCAGCAGTTCTAAATCCTTGTTCAGGAAATATCCCTACTGTCCTGAAGGCCTCTTTTGTCACTTATTCTTGGTAGCTCAGCAGAGTCAGATCTGGTTGCAACCTGGACAGATGGGAGCTGCCCTAAGGGTTTGGATGCTGTGCTTTCTTTCCTTCCCCAAAGCTGAAAACCTTTGAACCAGGCATCCCCAAGCTAGAACACCCTTGCCAAACCTTTCTAACACTTAATAAGACGGTTTTGACACTCACGACACCTATGCTATCAATGATAGTTCCCCTCATTAACTTATTAGAAATCCACCACAGAATTGTTAAAGTTCCTCAGGAAGATAACCTGGGGGTCACCTTCCAAATCAACAAGGAAGGAAATATTCATTTATGCCCTTACCAAATTCAAACAATCGGGTATAAAGCTAACCACACTGCAAAGATTCCATATAGAAGAGTCAGCTTAGAGAAGGTAGATTGCAAAATGGCAGGCTTAGCAAGCCCCTCAATTACAGACCGATAGTAGCGGTCCCAGAACCTGAAGAAGGTTACATAACATGCTTCTTGGAGACAAGGGATATGGGAGATGTACCTCTCCACCTCCAGGCAACCTCTAATAAACCTATAGCACTTGAGAACAACCATCAGAGAAAATGGTCACTGAGATGCACTTGGCCTTCATAAACTTGGGCTGTAAGGGAAATTTTTTCCCCCATATCAACTTTAAATTACTGTATTTCCCAACTAACTAGACTTTTTCATGTGGGTTAAGACCCCCTTAAGATCCTCATTCAACAATCTGGCTTCTGGCAGCATAGAGAAAACAAGAATGGGTCTTCTTGGCCTACTTGTTACACACCATTTTATCTAAGAATCTGTATTTCCTGCTTCTATGAACCTGATGAGTTTCTTCTACCTTTTCCTCACCAAAGCAAAGACTACCATCTGGGGTAACCTGATGGAAAGCCAAGTTTCAGAGAGATGTAAATGTCAAAGTGTGATGCTCTGAGTGAGACCCTCAACAGAAAACAGTTCCCTCTTGAAAAGAAGCAGGAACATTTGACAAAAGGATGTTTTTAATTAATTTTTTTGAATTCAAGTATAATTAAGGACATTTTATTTTAAAGTCACAAAACAGGGGACACCTGAGTAGCTCAGTCAGTTAAGTGTCCAACTCTTGATTTCAGCTCAGGTCATGATCTCACTATTGGTCATGGGATTGGGACCTGTGTCAGGCTCCACACTGGGCATGGGGCCTGTTTATGATTCTGTCTCTCTCTCCCTCTGCCCCTCCCCTGCTTGTGCACAGGTGCTCTCTCTCTCAAAAAAAAAAAAAAATGTAAATAAATAAATAAAGTCATAAAACAGGGAGCCACTGATTTAGGGTTTTGGAGTTACCTGGAAGAGTGTCACCTCACTCAAGTGTCAGCCCAAATGTCCATTCCTCTGAAACCTTCTCTGATCCTCTATCCCATTCCCCTTCCTCTACTCTACAGTTTCTATTATAGCACCATCACATCCAATTGTCTACTCTTCTTTTCTCCATGCCTCCCACTAACCAGGTTGAGGGCTCAGAGGGCAGAAATAGTCTTATTCATCTCTGTATCAACCCAGCACTACATCTGGCATACAGTAGGTGCTCAACATATGTGTCTTGAAGGAATAAAAAGGAGTAATGTCTTGATTTATCTTAGATTCTTTATCAAAACATACACCCCCCAATAAGAACAGGGTCTATATAAAGATGGCCTGAAGGTTTCTGTGGTGAGACAGAGGAGTGGTTGTCTACAAGGGGTTAGGGATGCCATAGAGTCTGGGTGGGTGGGTGTCATGGTTGTGTGTGGTTCTCATCCACCTCTAACCTTGACTGAAGATAGCAACCCCCTCAGTCCATTACAGGTAGGCTTGGCCTTGTTTCAAAGCTGTTTGTGATGAAAAGTACAGCCCCCAAGTAGTCAATGATATTTTAATAATGTTGTATGGTGACAGATGACAACTACACTTAACCGTGGTGAGCACTGTG
Source organism: Puma concolor (assembly GCF_028749965.1). NCBI lineage: Eukaryota > Metazoa > Chordata > Mammalia > Carnivora > Felidae > Puma > Puma concolor. The sequence continues at coordinate 184,772,978 of NC_141674.1, forward strand.
TAATGTACAGAATTGTTGAACCACTATGTTGTGCACCTGAAGCTAATATAACATGTATGCCAATCTTACTTCAATAATAAAAACAAAATTTTTAAGCTGTTTGACCATCCTAGAACCTTCAGCCCTTCAGACTTCCTATCGATTCTATTGCTCTCAACTGGGACCTTGGTCTTGCACCTTACTTACCCAGTATGTAGGAAGGCTTGCTAAGAAGCTTGTAACAAGCAACTATGAGGCTCAGCTAACATCTCTTCTCAGTTGAGCTCACTCACCTGTGCTCTCTCTTAACGAGGGCTGCCTGCTGCAGGGATATGGTTTGTGAGACCTCGCCTACAAGAAGTATTAATGTCCATGGCCAGGCCACAAATACCAGTTCCCAGAAACCTAGTGACTTGTGGAACTAGGGAAAAAACACTGAAATTTTTTTTTTTAATTGTGGCACATTTATTTCCTTGTCTCTGCTAGCCCAAACCTGTGTATGAAATGATCAGAGGCTCCTATTAAAATCAAACTGCTGGTATGGAATAGTTCCAGGCAGAGGAAATCTGGATGTTGGAACAGAGTCATGGAAAGTAGAAGGCGTGGGTTTGTAACTATTAACAGGCTGGTGCAGGCCCAGTGCTGAGGAAGGGTGCTGGGGATAAAAGGAGAGGGTTGATGAGATTACAGAGGAGTGGTTCCACCAACGTGCTTTATAAAGGACAAGAAATAGGGGCACCTGGGTGGCTCAGTCGGTTAAGCAAGCGTCCAACTTCAGCTCAGGTCATGATCTCACAGTCTGTGAGTTCGGGCCCCGCATCGGGCTCTGTGCTGACAGCTCAGAGCCTGGAGCCTGTTTCAGATTCTGTGTCTCCCTCTCTTTCTGCCCCTCCCCCGCTCATACTCTGTCTCTGTCTCTCTCAAAAATAAATTAAAAAAATATAAAGGACAAGAAATAGAAGCAGGGTCACAGGTGGTGTCTTTTTTATTTTTAAAAAAGTTTTTTTTGGGGGCGCCTGGGTGGCGCAGTCGGTTAAGCGTCCGACTTCAGCCAGGTCACGATCTCGCGGTCCGTGAGTTCGAGCCCCGCGTCGGGCTCTGGGCTGATGGCTCAGAGCCTGGAGCCTGTTTCCGATTCTGTGTCTCCCTCTCTCTCTGCCCCTCCCCCGTTCATGCTCTGTCTCTCTCTGTCCCAAAAATAAATAAAAAACGTTGAAAAAAAATTTTTAAAAAAAAAAAAGTTTTTTTTAATGTTTCTTTTTGAGAGAGACAGAGCCTGAGTTGGGGAGGGGCAGAGAGAGAGAGAGAGAGAGAGAGAGAGAGAGAGAGAGAGAGAAATCTGAAGCAGGCTCCAGGCTCTGAGCTGTCAGCACAGAGCCTGATGTGGGGCTTGAACTCACAAACTATGAGATCATGACCTGAGCCAAAGTCCAATGCTTAACCAACTGAACCACTTAGGTGCCCCACCTAACTCTTTTAAATTTTTAAGAATTTCCCAGAAGGATGAATTTCCCAGAGGCTGAGGTGTGCTGGGAGACCCACAAGCCAGACCAGCCATGTCATTTGGCTAGGACCAGAGTTACTGGAGAAATTTTATTCAGAGGGTGAGAAAGAACTTTATTTCCAACCTGCTTGAGTGAGGGCTTTGTACATTCCTCAGGTCCCCGGAGGTCTGGCCTCAGACACTACCAGCTGTGCCTGGGTAGCAGGACCCTCTCTCACAGCACAAGGTCAAGAGTGTGGGGAAGACGGGGCTGAAGTAGGAGGGAGGGAAGTGCAGCTGCGTGTTCCTGGAGTTCCCAGAAGGGGCTGACACAGGAAGCCTTTTTCCTCTGTTCTCCAGGGCCACACTGTGGGGTCAGGCAGGTCATGCACTGCCCCCAGCTGAAGAGCAGCTCTCAGAAGAGCCCTTTCCCACAGCACTGTCTGTGGAAGAAGGGCGGGCTTTGCCTCCACACTGAGCATGTGCAATGTTGAAGCCTGTCCTCCTACACACACACACACACACACACACACACACACACACACACGCACGCACGCACACACACAGTCTATTTTCTATGGGAGGAGAGGGTTATCCTGCAACGGGATTCTTACACCTCCCATGGCTCCCCTCCCTGCAGCTGCCCCCACCCCAATGTCTCTCATCCCCATCACTGCCAAAGGCCCCCTTGGAGCCACAGAGCACTGGCTTTCCTGGCCCCAGACCTCTGCTCAATAGACCTGCCTCTTCCTCATTTTCTCCACCCCTAAGATTTCTTACTTTTTCAGGTGGCCCAGCCCTCAACCTCCCCCAGGGCCTCCTAGCAATGCTTTCCAAGCAGTATCTCTCAGAAGTAGTAGTCCCTCTCTCTGTGGTCCCCAGGCTTTGTTTACACTTAGTTGATTCTGCCTTGGATTTTAGCAACCTCTGAGGATGGCAGTACAACCTAGTGGGTTCTGGAGGCAGAACGACCATGTTCAAGGACTGACCCTGCTTTGTAGACCTATATGACCTCAGGTAACTTACTGGACCCTCCTCTGAGCCTCCACTTCTTTGTCTGTAAAGTGGGAATAAGATTAGACCTGCGTCCTGGGGATTTGTGAGATGGAACAAAATGATGCTAATGAAGCCCTTGCCACAGTTCCTAGTATATAGTTAGCAATGCACAAATGTTGCCCAGTGTTATTTAATCAGTGTGTTCACTCTTTCCCCAGCATGCCTTTCTGGCTGGCTGATGGAAGGAGGGAGACAAGGCAGGGTAGGGACGGAGGTGGGGAGGTTAAGGTGTCCAACCCATTCTCAACTGAATTCCAGAGTAATCAAGATGGCATTATCCAAAAGGAGGAGGGAAAATATGTCCAAGGGCCAGATAAACATCCTCTCTAGCAGGTCTCGTGGCTAGAGATGCATAAGATTAGATGAACAAAATCAAAACATGCTCAGTATCGTGGGAGGGAACACCTGACAGAAGAGCTGACCAGACAAGCCTTTCATCTTCATCTTTGGTGAACAAATTCTAATTGCTGTCACAGTCATTTATAATTATTGTGGTGACAGAAAAGTGGAGTGAGCACCAACCATAGTGAGTGGTTCACGCGATATGTCTCATTTCCTGTGGGCAAGCCCCTGTGAGCAGCCAGGACTAGAGATTGTACGAAGAGTCTCTGAACACCAGAGAAGCTCAGAAAATGCAGTTCTGTGTCTAAAAGACAATGGACAAATTAGCCAAATGCTTGCGTTTTCCCAGGAGTAAGCCACCATTAAATACAATTTGTGGAAGCATTACTGATGAGAAAAGGTGCTGGCATCAGGAAACATCCACCCTAAAACTTACCCAATGAAGGAAATGCTTAGTAGTAACTATGAGCACTTATTTATATGTAATGGCATTTAAACTTGGACTTATTTTAGATAATGCACTTGATATGACATATTGACTATATAAATGATCTGACTCATTTTAGGAAATGAGAAGGATTTTCTAATAATTTTTACACTGGGCCAGGAGAGAGGGGTTTCAAACAAAGAGAAATGGCACTGTGCTAGCCCTTAAATTCATACTTTAGTAGAGGCAACAAAACATATGTTTGTAAGGTTTTTATTTTTTTTAATTTTTTTAATTTTTTTTTAAAGACCTTTATTTTTTTTTAATTTTTTTAAACGTTTTATTTATTTTTGAGACAGGGAGAGACAGAGCATGAACAGGGGAGGGTCAGAGAGAGAGGGAGACACAGAATCTGAAACAGGCTCCAGGCTCTGAGCTGTCAGCACAGAGCCCGACGCGGGGCTCGAATTCACGGACCGCGAGATCATGACCTGAGCCGAAGTCGGCCGCTTAACCGACTGAGCCACCCAGGCGCCACTGTAAGGTTTTATCTATACCTATTTAAATCTATACCAGAGCTCAAAACCCAGACCCTAAATCTACCCGCATATCTTGTCTGGCCAGCACAGAGGTTTTTAAAATCTAAATTTGAATGTCTTTAGTGGGGTACAAATGTTTCTAGTTCAGCACAGTTCTCCCCCCACCACCACTGCCTTCCTCACACACTGGACCTGCAACTAGACTCTGAAAGCTTTTAAGGGGCAACCGGGTTCTATACCTTTCTTTCTAAGTATGCCCATGCCTTTGGCTTAAAGCAATACAATTTGGACCCAATGAACTGCAATCCAAAGACACGCTCTGAGGCAAATGCACAGTAATGCCATGTAATGCCATGTAATGGCACATGTAATGCCAAAGTAAGGCACATGTAATGCCATAAACTGTTAAGGGCAGTTTTTCAGAGCTAGGCACTGGGATAGGTTCTGGGGATACCCAAAGAATCCCTGTACCATAAGGGATTAAGATACTGAAATAACCAAGGCACCAAATGAAATTGAAGAATACTGAAAAGAGGATGTTATGTGATAAGAACATGCCTAGAGACGTGGGAGTTGCTGATTCCAGACAAAAATTAAATTCTTTAGAAAGAAACATGCTTAGAATAGAGAAGAAGCACTAACGTTGATTGGGTTCTTAACATATGTCAGGCCCTGATCTAAGCATTTTTCATGGATGTAGCTCAGAGTGAGTAGGAACTACGGGTATCCCCATTTTACAGATGGAGAAACAGGCACAGAGAGGTTAATTACTTAGCCAAGGTCACATTGCAGCTGGTAGGCAGCAGATTCACAGTTGGAACACAGGCAGTCTGGCCACTAGAGCGCTCACTCTTAGCCACCATTCTATGCTGCATCCCGAGAATAACCCACCGTTATGCTGCATCGGTTTCTTGCAAATATCCTTTAGGAATCCAAAGTTTCTTTCTAGTTTAAGGTTCATCAAGCCTCTTGTCTGATATTTTGGAGTTTTTTAATTATTATTTTGAGAGATACAGAGAGAGCATGAGTGGGGGAAGGGCAGAAAGAGGGAGACCTCCAGCAGGTTGTGTGCTGTCCGTGCAGAGCCTGATGTGGGGCTTGAACTCATGAAACTGTGAGATCATGACCTGAGCCAAAATCAAGAGTTGGATGCTCAACAGACCGAGCCACCCAGGAGGCCCTGATATTTCGTATTCTGAGAGAAATTACTCTGTCAAAGAAAAATGGTATAACATGTATAAATGATAAGCCTAGTTTTCAAGCTATCAGAAAATGATAAATTTGGCATTTTGGTTTATAAGTCAGTCTCTCGTAGCTTAGATAGTGTGAATCAATTCATCATATTCTAATCACTCTTGCACTGAGCTGAGAAAAATCAAGCTTCTCCAGGTGATTTGTATGCATAAAATTTCAAAACCATTAGCTATAAGGTGTAAATGCTCCATCAATGAAAAAAGCAACTTTTTAAGCAGAAACAAAGTAGTTATTTACTTAACTAGTCATTTATAAATTTCATAAACTCATTACTATATTATCATATTTAACATTCTAAGATGCACACAAAAATATATATTAAAATAATTTCCAAGGAATAGAAGTAGGTACTCCACTGCCCGCAGTGAATCATCTTGCATGCTTCTTGGCATGTTTATACTTCCCTTTTTGGAATCTGATGCCTTAGATCAAGGATCTTATCTTATAGCTAGAGCATCAAACTTAGACTAGTGTTAAAAATCCTTGAAGGCTACTCAAAACCCAAATTAAGAATAATTTCTAAACTTGAAGCATTGTGCATTGCTACTTGAGGTGAAACCCACCAGAATGGATCTTAGAGGTCTTGGCAAATCTGTGTCTCTGTAATGTTTAAATAATTCCAACCTGTTCTTAGACGTCCTAGTTTATAAACATCCTTTTATTATCTGGTAAGTATAAAATTTGCTTGGTTGTTTCACCTCTCAGGGCTGGGCAAGTGGAAGAGAATGGAAAAATACTTGTTTACCACATGACTGGCTCACAGCCAACGTAAGAATATCCTTGTCATCTGGTTTAATGCAAAACATCCAGTTCCTCCCTTTTACCAGACTCTTCTTCCCCGAGTCAGGTTATCCCCAAGACAGCACGCTGAGCATGTTGCAATCCCTTTCTTATCTAGCATTCTATTAGGCAGAACATGAATTCAGCTACCTGTCCTGTAGAATTTAGAGATTCAAGATCTTTGCAGTGATGACTCGCCCTTGGAGCCCAGAGCTGCCATGTCAGAAGTTCAAGTGCCCGGTAGGCGCCCTGCTGTGAGGAAGCCTGGGCCCCGCGGAGAGGCCATGTGTAGGTGTTCAGGCTGACAGCCAGCATCACCTGCCAGGCATGTAAGTGAAGACATCTCCAGATGACTCCAGCCCCCATCTGTCAAGTCCCCCCAGCTGACAAGTCTCTCCAGCTGAGCCCAGACATCATGGAACACAGAAGAGCTATCCTGCTATGCCCTGTCTTAGTTCCTAACCCACAAAATCCATGAGCACAATAAAATGGCTGTTTTCGCCACTAAATCGTGGTGTGGTTTGTTACACAGCAACAGTAAAGGTCTCTGTGAGATTCTGAAGTGCTCTCTGAATTATTACAGAAAGACAACATTATGTTCAGTGTTAAATGGCCTTATTTGTTTTCTAATTCAGGGCAACCAGGCAGCCATTGATTTGTGATATATAGGGCAACTCTCTAATAAGAATGTTTATTAAACCCCAACATCATTTCTTTTGTGTACCAGCATAAAGCCAATTACTATATTTGCAGAATAACTGTGGCTATGGTCACTTCACTGTCCCCTGAAAAGTAACTCTTTTGTTCTGTCCCCTCTCTCAGAAACGAATTGGCACCCCCTCCTTCTCCTCCAGCTCTTCCTCTTTTCTTCTCTCCTCTGTTGCTCAAGCCAGGAGCCCAGGAATCGTTCTTGGCACCTCTCTCTTTTGTTGAGCCCCACATTTAATCCATCGTCAAATCCTGTTATGATCCACTTCCATAATATGCCTGGAAGCAATCCAGGTCTCTCCACCTCCAGTAGATACAAGCAATCCATGTGAGTGGTGCCCCCTAGAGCTCATGGGTCCACAGCAACCCTGACCAGAGCTGCAGCCCCACTGCAGGTTTATCATTTCTACCCTGACTCTAGCCTCCCGGTCTTCCTGCTGTTCTCTCACAGTGTCTGCTCTTCTCCTCACACTCCTTCCTTCACACAACACAACTTTAAACCACCACTAGAGCCTTTTGCACTTAGAATGAAACCCACACTCCTTCACTGAGCTCTGATGACCCGGCCCTTCCTTGTCTCCTCTCCAACCTCCTTTTCTTCCATTTTCTCTCTTGCTGACTGGCTTCCAGCCACGCTGGCCTTCTTTCTGTTCCCAGAATTTGCCACTCTCCCTCAACCCATCAGGGCCTTCACACATGTCTTTATCCCAACTAAAACATTAAGCTTGGGGCACCTGAGTGGCTCAGTTGGTCAAGTGTCCAACTTGGGCTCAGGTCATGATGTCGCAGTTGGAGCCCCACATCAGGCTCTGCGACGACAGGGCAGAGTCTGCTTAGGATTCTCTCTCTCTCTCTCTCTCTCTCTTCCCCCCTCTCTCTCTCTCTGCCCCTGCCCCACTGGCATGTGTGCATGCTCTCTTTCTCTCAAAATAAATAAACTTAAAAAAAAAAAAAAACCATTAACCTCATATTCTCAGGACCTCCAGTTTTTCATGGCCTATCTCAGCTTGAATGTCACTGCCACCTCCCAGAGATCTTTCCAGATCACCTTTTGTTCAGGATCATAGCACACTGTGGGCTTCCTTCACCAGGCCTTCCCAATTTGTATGGACCAACTGACTCATTTCTTGTGCCTGTTTACTGCCTGCCTTTCCATGACACTGTAAGCTCCTGAAGGCAAAGACCAGGCCTGCATCCACCACCCATGTATGCAACCCCAGTGCCCAGCATAGTGCCTGGAATACAGCAGGCTCAATCTGTATACTCGAAGTGAGTACATTAACTTGCACACTGTAGAGAGGCACACCTGTGGTACCACCACTACCCCCTGGAACTTTTGTTTTCCTTCCAGTTTGACCACAGACTAGTAGTTCTCAAAGTGTGGTCCCAACCAGCAATCAGCATCACCTGGGAACTTATGAGAAATGTAGATTCTCAGCCCACCCTGGACCTCTCAAATCAGAAACTCTGGGGGTCAGGCCCAGCAACCTATATTTTAACAAACCTCCTGGGATTCTGATGCATACTCAAGTTCAAGAACCACTGCCCTAGACGATTCTAGAGACTCTCATTCTACAACAAAGTAAAGCATGTTCCACTGGCTCTGAGGGTCAGTTCTAGGTGATAGGTTAAAATTAAGAGAAAAAAACAAAAGAAGTCAGAATTTGAAGCCAAATGACTTTGGAAAACACTGTGTTCAAGAAAGTTAAACACATTTCCTCACGGCAGAAATTCTCATAGCCTTTAATATGGCAATATGCACTGTAAATCAATAACACAAGGAATTTTGCAGGAGTACTTCCCAATTTTATTTAGCCACAAAACCTCTTTCTTCCCCTTCTAAACACATGTCAGATTTGTTTGAGACTCTGAGAAACACACTCTGGAAAATGGTATCCAATGTATTCTTCCCCCCTGCCCAAATCTTTCCACCATCATTCCAATTCACCGTGCCTACAACAATATTAATAATGTCTGAGTCATTGGCAACAACTGTTTTCAGCTTTGTGCAGCTTTATCTCTTTTACTCTCACTCAGGTTTGAAAATAAATGCTTAATATTAAGTACATATTCATACACATATGTTTAATGTCAATAAGAAGAAATCCGATCTTTGTTAAAGCCAAAAATGTCTATAAAGACAAGTGTGGAAGAATGGAAAATGGTGGCAATTTCAAGTTGAATTAGAAAAAGAGGCAGAGTTTAGGCTCTTGCTCTGTATTGGAGCAGGCAGTAATGAGATTCACTTTTTAGACTGTGAGAGAAGAGTCCTCTAAAGAGCATTAGAGGACCAACTTCATGCCTGGGGCTCTGGGAAAGCCTTGGTTTTCTTCCTCAGTTGAATGGGGATGGGGAGGGCATTCCCCAATGACGGGGGGGGGGGGGGAGGTAAACTGCATAGGTGAATGAAGAATTATAGATCCCAGCTGACAATCAGTAACCTCGAGAAGGCCGAGCCAGCTTGGAAATAGGAAGTTAAAATATTCATGCCAAACATCCAGTGTTTACTTAATCAGGGCTAATGATTAGCTTCCTAATGAAATTTTACAAGCTCAGTTGAACACAAAAAACATTGGCTTCTCTAAAAGCAAATAGGTCTGTTTGTATTGTAATCAAACATCTGGAGCACAGAAACCCCCTAACCCTCAGTAGTACAGAGGTGGCTCCATCTGGGGACTTCCAACCTTTCTGGAAAGATGAATGCGGTCAACCTGTGAGGACGGAGGGAGAATGGTGACCAACAAGTCAGCCATGAGCACATCCACCACATTCCTTGGTTTTAAAACTGCAGGATTTAGTGCCACAGATCCTGACATAAACTTTGGGCCTTTGTGCAGCTGTTAGGTAGAGGCCTGGATGGCCAAAGGAGCTAACACAGTCAGCGCTAATTCCAGAATGTGTTTGGAGGGCTTTGCAGAAGCAATCTGACTGGAGTTGTTTCTGCACTTCCGGCAAACTCTTCCTTCTTAAATTATAGGTAAAATTCAGTAAAACAGGGGAGGGAGGGATGAACAGGCAGAACACAGTGGTGAAACTATTCTGTGTGATACCATAATGGTGGTTACATGTCCTTGTACATTTGCCAAAACCCACACAGTGTACAACACCAAGAGTAAATCCTAATGTAAACTATGGACTTCGGGTGGAAATAACGTGTAGATGTGAAAATGTAGGTTTATGGAGTGTAACAAATGTACCCTTCTGTTGGGGTATGTTGACAATGGGGGAGGCTAGGCATGTGCGGGGACAGGGGATATAAGGGTACCTTCCTTCCTCTCAATTTTGCTGTGAACCTAAAACTGCTCTAAAAAATAAAGTCTATTTTTTAATTCAATAAAATTAAACGTTTCTAGGGGTGCCTGGGTGGCTCCATTGGTTGAGTGTCTGACTTTGGCTCAGGTCATGATCTCACAGGTTGTGGGTTCGAGCCCCGTGTCAGGCTCTGTGCAGACAGCTCAGAGCCTGGACCCTGCTTTGGATTCTGAGTCTCCTTCTCTCTCTGCCCCTCCCCCACTTGCATTCTATCTCTCTCTGTCTCTCTCTCTTTCTCAAAATAAATAAACATTAAAAAATTTTTGGAAAAAAAATTAAATTTTTAAACATCTTTTTATTCATACTTTATATAAGATTGAGAGAACATCATTCACCCAAATAATAAATCACCATCATTACTTGGAGAAGGAAGTTAATAAAGATGGTAGGTGGGCTTAAAAGTTCTCCCACCACCCCCACCCCAACACCTACCCAGGCCCTTCCTGACACTGTTGCTGAGGGAGGAGACTGCTGCACTAAGAGTCCTGGCCACACAGGGAGTGTGCAGGGACAGAGCATTTCTACTTCTACTGTGGAACTGACCATCTCCTTTGACAAACTTGATTAAATATCTGTCTCAACCACCTGATTATATAACCCAGGAGGACAAGAACCCTGCCCTGTTCATCTTAAATTCCCAGCCCCGGGCACAATGCCAGGAATGTGGTAGGTGATGCTCGATGTCTGCTGATTGAATAGAAGTGAAAACACCACGCTCAAATAGTTCTTTAACTGTCACTTGTGTGTTAAATATTTTCTTTAAATATTCAAGTTTAATAGGGCCCAAGGAAATTACCAATCAAATTTAGGAAATACATAACAAGACCCATTTTGAAATTGCTAAATAGCTAACTGAAGTTTGACTACATCTCTAGAAACAAGATATCCATTCATAGCCCCCATGGATTTTTATGAGCAAAATGCAAAACAGGGTCAATCATGTGATCTTTCTAGAACAATTTCACATTGACCCAAGGACTACTGAGTCATTATTCAAAATTAAAGATGGTAAAATCTTCCTTAACTTTTCAATTATACCTACAAAATCTACAAAATGCTTTTAAAATAAAACCTTGTTCTCTAACAAGTATTCTTTCAATAGGAAGCTCAGAAGAAGGATATTTAAATGTGTACTAAAGAAAACCCAGGCACTGGAGTTATTCTGTACCTATGTCTGAAGTCAAATTGTCATATTATAGCAAAAACAGACTTCTCTGACATTTACAATCTTATCAAAAACCAAGAATTCTAAATATTACTATAAAGCACCTCAACATATTTGTCCCTAGTTTTTCCCTTCTTGAAGGAAAAGCCATTAAAGCTTTACTAATATGGGGGAACTATATATTGAAATATGTGATTTACCTCTGGAAGAATTCTATTTTCTTTTCTCCTCCAGCTTTATTGAGGTATAATTGACAAATTGTTAAGATATTTAGAGTGTATAACATGATGATTTGATAGATACATACATTATAAAAAGATTCCCCGCATGGACTTAACACATCTCTCACCTCGCATACTTAACCTTCATTCATTCATTCATTCATTCATTCATTTTTAGATTCCAAACACAAGTGATACCATGCAGAGTTCGTCTATTTTTTTTTTTTTCATTTAGAATAATATCCTGCAGGCTCATCCATGTTGTTGCAAATAACAGGGCTTTCCTCTTTTTTAACTGAATAATATTTAGCTGAACAATACTCCAGTGTGTGTGTGTGTGTGTGTGTGTGTGTGTGTGTGTGTGTGTGACGTTTTCTTTATCCATTCATCCATCCACAGATACCTAGTTTGTTTCCACACCTTGGCTACTGTTAATAATGCATATGCTATGAACACAGGAATGAAGATATTTCTTTTTTTTTTTAATTTTTTAATGTTTATTCTTGAGAGAGAGACAGAGAGCAGAAGGCAGAGGAGGGACAGAGAGAGGGAGACACAGAATCATAAGCAGGCTCCAGGCTCTGAGCTGTCAGCGCAGAGCCCAATACGGAGCTCAAATTCACGAGCCATGAGATGGTGACCTGAGCTGAAGTCGGACACTTAACCAACTGAGCCACCCAGGCGCCCCTGAATGCAGATATTTCTTCAAGATAATGATTTCATTTCTTTTAGAAATATACCCAAAAGTGGAATTGATGGGTCGTAGGGTAGTTCTATATTTAACTTTTTGAGGAGTCTCCATACTGTTTCCAGAGTGGCTGCACCAGTTTGCTTTCCCACCAATAGTGCATGAGGGTTCCTTTTCTCCACATCCTCACTAACATTTGTTGTTCCTTGTGTAAAAATTTTAACCATTCTGACAGGTGCGAGGTAGTTAGTATCTCATTGTGGTTTTGATTTGCATTTTCCTGATGATTAGTGATGTTGAGCACTTTTTCATGTACCTGTTGGCTATCTATATGTCTTCTTTGAGGGAAATCTATTCTTGTAGTACCAAGAACAAAATCACAATTCCTTGAAAAAGAGAATTTTATAAATAAATGTGTTCAGTGGTGCTGCGTAAAAATCGCTGTCTAAAAATACCATTTAGTGGCGCCTGGGTGGCTCAGTCGGTTAAGCGGCCGACTTCAGCTCAGGTCACGATCTCGCCATCTGCGAGTTAGGGCCCCGCGTCGGGCTCTGGGCTGATGGCTCAGAGCCTGGAGCCTGCTTCCGATTCTGTGTCTCCCTCTCTCTCTGGCCCTTCCCCGTTCATGCTCTGTCTCTGTCTCAAAAATAAATAAAACGTTAAAAAAAAAATTTTTTTTTAATAAATAAATAAATAAAAATACCATTTATAATGATTTTATTTTTTCAAAGAGTATAATTGTTATTGAACAAACTTACGTGGTTCCCCTTCTAACTTATTTTTTTCCAAGTACACAATTTGGTAAGTTTTTAAATATTTTAATTGTGGTAAAATACACATAACAAAATTTACCGCATTAACTTTTTTTTTTTTTTTTGGAGAGAGAGAGAGAGAGAATGAGCAGGGGAGGGGCAGGAATAGAATTTTTTTTTAAGTTTACTTATTTATTTTGAGAGACAGTGAGCATGAGCAGGGGAGGCGCAGAGAGAGAGGGAGAGACAGAATCCCAAACAGGCCCTGTGCTGCCAGCCCAGAGCCCAACGCCAGGCTTGAACCCAAGAACCCTGAGATCATGATCTGAGTTGAGGTCAAGAGTCAGACGCTCAACCCACTGAGCCACACAGGTGCCCCAAAAGAGAGAGAATCTTAAGTAGGCTTTACACTCAGCATGGAGCCCAACAAGGGGCTTGATCCCACAAGCCTGGGATCATGACCTGAGCTGAAATCAAGAGTTGGATGCTCAACCGACTGAGCCACCAACAGTTTCACAAATGTGAAACCCCATTAACTGTTTTCTAACCCATTTCTAGAATTGGTACAATCATTACCACAGGTTAAACTCAGAGAGTCCCTCACAAAAGAAAGGTAACATATAGCTGATATTAAAAAGCTATGGCCAAAAATAGATCCACTGGGATAAAATTTTAGAAGGAATACTGTAGGAATATGAAATATATGAAGTAAATGTTTCTGTATTCACATAGATAAATCTCAAGCACATAATGTTTGAAGAAGTAAGTTACAGAGAATATATATATAGTTTGCATATGTAATTTTTTTTAGAGAGAGTGTGAGTGCACATGTGCATGTGGAGAAGGGAGAGGCAGAGGGAGAGGAAGAGAGAGAGACTCTTAAGCAGGCTCCACACTCAGCTCAGAGCCTGACGTGGGGCTCCATCTCACAACCGGGAAATCAAGACCTGAGCAGAAATCAAGAGTCAGATGCTTAAATGGCTGAACCACCCAAGCACCCCTCTAATATTTTTTGCCCCCCACTGTCATATTTCTAAAGATACACACCACCATCTATTGTTCTAGAGTATGTGTACACAATGCTCACACAGAGATACAAAGGTATAAATAAAATTGGATTGCATAAAGACAAGGATGGAGAAGATATATAAAACTTCAGGACAGTGGTTCCCCCTGAGAAGAGAAGCAGGGAGGGAGGTGATGCATGAGGAAGCCTAAAAGAGGCTTCAGCTCTGTTCACCGGTTCCTAGCTGGTGCCAGCCCCACTGAAGGACAAAGGGATTCATCAGGAACAAAGCCACATCCAGCTCTCACAGAGCTGACATGCTAGTGGAAGGAGATGGACAGAAGACAAGCAAATAAATACACTATATATGTCAGGTGATGAAAACTGCTAGCAAGAAAAGGTTAGAGGGGAGGTTTTACATGGAAGATTGGGGACAGTGTCACAAATACGGTAGTGTTTATGCAAAGACATGAATGACCCAAGAACCACGTATTTATATGGGAGAAAACCTTGACATCTATAAAATTTCATTTTGTGTTTTTTCTTAAATATGGCAAAGTGTTAACATTTATTTTCCATCTCAGTCATGAGCTTGTGGTTGTTTTCTGTTTGAACGTTTTCATAATAAAACGAGATTTAAAAAAAAAAAGAAAGCGCACTACCATCAATTCCTGAAAGATTAGGATGAAGGACATTAGACATCTCTGAATTCCTTCCAAATGGAGTATCTTAAGCCTGTGACTGTAGATCCTATTTCCTAAAGGGTCCTGCAAGTATTCAGGCCCCCACTGAGAAACAGCCAGTAATTGACAATGCTGCCTGATGATTAGGTTATGCTTGCTTGCTTATGTATACTTATCCATCCATCCATCCATCCATCCATCCATCCATCCATCCATCCACCCATCCAGCCACCCACCCACCTACCCACTGATTGATCGATCGATCTATTTTCCTATCTATCTATCTATCTATCTATCTATCTATCTATCTATCTAATCTATCTTTGCTTCCTAAGTAAATTGCATGTCTATTCAAACACAGTGTTCCCTATTTCAAAGGAAGAGGGAAGAAGATGAAAAGTCAATCCTGCGCATGTGCTTTAAATAGGGAAAAGGGCACATATCCAAGTAAGTGAGGATGCAAGACGTTAATCAACATGAGGAACTGATGACAAAAGACGGGACCTCTGTGAGCGGGAGGGAAAAACATGCACAGTCTGTACTGATGGGCTAGAGAGCTGTCATTTTTTACATGCTCCAATGTCACCCTTCCCCTTCCCTCCTTCCAAAGAAAGGGATTAGTATCTTAGTGATGTTCTATGCCCACATGCACAGCAAAGTAGGGGAGAATCACAGCTATGTGAATCCCTCAACCCTTTTTCTTGGAGATAACATAAATTGACTAAGAAATATATGAGGAAGTATATGGGCACAAGTTCTAGTGCCACACCCCCAGTAAGTACTTAATAAACACTTGGTGAATGGATGAATGTACATCAGGTTGCTCCTGGAAATATTACATAAATACTTTTCATACTAGAAGCATTTCCTAGGTCACAAAAGTCTTTCATGAACTGTGGCAAAGACTGCCGGTTTGCCCCCACATCTTTCTTTCATCATAAATGTAATAAACATAATAAATAATAAGCTGCCTTTTAACTGAGTACACAGCCACCTGATGGGGTTCTGTACAATATGTGAGCAATCCTTAGTGGAAGTATCCTTAAAGAGAACAGGTACACCCTTTTTCCACCTTCCTCCTTTCTCTTAGCTGGAATTTGGATATATAATGATTGGAACTCAAGTGCTCATTCTGGGCTATGAGACTGAAGCCACCTGCTAAGAACAGCAGTGCAAAAGGAAACAAAGACTGGGTCCCACACCATAAAGTATCATGCTAGTCCTTAGTGGCCATTTTATAGACAGGGAAGTGAGGCCAGAGTATATCAAGAGGCTTCTGCCTCTGAGGTTAGCCCAGTACTCTTCTCCCTCCATCATAGTTGCATTTTGGTGGGACTGATATAGATTATGTAGCCAACCAATAAAATATATCAAGCATGGATATACCAGGTTTGTTGTGAAGGGGCTATACCAGAAAGTGAATGTGTGCATGTGTGGGTAGGGAAAGCCAGGGAGGAGCTCAGGAAGGGACTAGAGGAGAAGGAGAAGGTAGCCTGTATTACTTCAGGATGACTTTAGAAAGTACACAGCAAGTACCCATAACTGTCCTGTACTAACTGCCAGGAACGGCCTTTTAAGCAGAAAGTTGGCAAGTGATGTGACTATAACCAGCTATGCAACCTCCTGGAGAAAAATCCCACCCCTCCCCCAGGCTTCTACCCTAATTGAATAACATATCCACTTAGCCCTTTGTATTCCTTACTTTTCTTTTAAAGTCAGTGGCAATAATAATATGTCTATAAAACTACAATTGGAAAGTCCTCTGGCTGCCATAATGATACAGTTATTTAACATTTGAAACAGAAAGTAATATATCCTTGGTAAAAATCAGGGCCAGCACAACTAATCAAACTAAAATATACCTTATATCCTTTTAATTTAAGCATTTCTTTTAAGAATAATCTCAATGTGATCATATCTGCCTAATTCATTTTTAAAATATGAGTTATCTCTTTTCCACAAAGATTTAAAATTTTTTTTCTGATTACAAGTATATTCTCAATGTAAAAGAAATTGCAAAATGAAGGAAACCATGAAGTGTCTGGAAACTTGTACTAAATTTATCCTAATTGAAACTAACGATCAAAACCTGAATAGCCAAAGCAATCTTGAGAAAGAAGACCAAAGCTGGAAGTTTCACACTCCCTGATTTCAAACTACAGAGCTATAGTATTTAAAACAGTACAATATTGGTATAAAACAGGCAGAAAGATCAATGGAACAGAACAGAGAGCCCAGAAATAAACCTACATGTATATGGTCAATTAATTTACAACAAAGAAGCCAAGCACATACAATGGGGAAAGGACAGTCTCTTCAATAAATGTGTGGGGAGGGGTGCCTGGGTGGCGCAGTCGGTTGAGCGACGGACTTCAGCCAAGTCACGATCTCGCGGTCCGTGAGTTCGAGCCCAGCGTCAGGCTCTGGGCTGATGGCTCGGAGCCTGGAGCCTGTTTCCGATTCTGTGTCTCCCTCTCTCTCTGCCCCTCCCCCGTTCATGCTCTGTCTCTCTCTGTCCCAAAAATAAATAAAAAACGTTGAAAAAAAATTAAAAAAAAAAATAAATGTATGGGGAAACCTGGACAGGCACATGTAAAAGAATGAAACTAGACCACTACTTGCATCATACACAAAAATTAACTCAAAACACTTAAATGTTAGACCTGAGTCACACAGATCCTAGAAGGAAAAATAAGAAGTGGTAAGCTCCTTGACGTTGGTCCTTGGCAATGATGTTTTGAACCTGACACCAAAGGCAAAGGCAACAAAAGCAAAAATAAACAAGTGGGTCTACATCAAAGTAAAGAGCTTCTACACGACAAATTATCATCAAAAAACAAACAAACAAAGAATCTAATTCAAAAAAGAGGTATTTTTCCAAAAGACTACATATGGCCAACAGGCACTTGAAAAGATGTTCAAAATCACTAATCAGGGAAATGCAAATCAAAACCACATTGAGATATCACCTCACACCTGTCAGAATGGCTATTATTGAAAAGATAAGAAATAACAAGAGTTGTCGAGGATGCCAAGAAAGGAAACCCTTGTGATTGCTGGTGAGAATGTAAACTGGTGCAGCCACTATGGAAAACAATTCGTAGGTTCCTCAAAAAAACAAAAAACAAAAATAGAACTACCATATGATTCAGCGATTTTACTTCTGGTATTTATCCAAAAAAAAAAAAACCAATCCAAAAACTTGAACTCAAAGAGATATATGCACCCCATGTTCACTGCAGTATTACTTACAATAGCCAAGATATGGAAACAACCTAAGTGTCCACTGATGTATGAGTGAATATAGAAAATGTGGTGTGTGTGTGTGTGTGTGTGTGTGTGTGTGTGTGTGTGTGTGTGTGTCACACACACAATGGGAAATTCATCCATAAAAAATGAAAACCTGCCATTTGCAACAACATGGGTGGCCCTTAAAAGCATTATGCTAAGTGAAATAAGTCAGAGAAAGACAAATACTGTTTGATCTCACTTATGTGTGGAATCAAAAACAAAACAAAACCAAGCTCATAGATAAAGAGAACACATTGGTGGTTGCGAGGTAGAAGATGGGGCGGGGGGGGGGGGTAGGCAAAATATGTGAAGGGGGTCATAGGATACAAACTTCCAGTTATAAAATAAATAAATCATGGAGATATACAGCATGGTGACTGTAACTAATCATACTGTATTGCATACTTGAAAGTTGCTAAGAGAGTAGATCTTAAAAGTTCTCCTTAGGGGGAAAAATATTTTGTTACTATGTATGGTAACAGATCTTTACCAGACTTATTGTGGCAATCATTTTGCAATGTATACAAATATTGAATCATTATGTTGTACACTTTAAACTATACAATGTTACATGTCAATTATATTTAAATTTTTAAAATTATCTTTCCATAATTTATGACATGAAATGTTCATATAGCTAAATAAAAAGAAATGCAATTTTATGATATTGCCATCTAGAATCTTATACATTTTCAGTCTTCAATATCAAAAAAGGGAGTCCTCTCTGAAATTCCTGTAAAAGGGGAAACATGATGGTAGAAAAAAAGAACTCTAGTGAGGTGACACCAGCTCCCACCACCATTCCTCAGGCTCCTGCTAATACCGTAGAAAAGACCCTAGTGACGTAATACAAAATGGGAATACCTCCCTGCCTGTCATTGTAGGTAATAAGCACCATGTCACTGAAGTATGCTCTACACTTATTCAAACAGACAAACACAACAAGTGTATTTTAAAAGTCATGGGGCGCCTGGGTGGCTCAGTCAGTTAAGCATCTGACTTCGGCTCAGGTCATGATCTCAAGGTTCGTGAGTTCCCCCTGCATCCAGCTCTGGGCTGACAGCTCGTATTCTGTGTCTCCCTCTCTCTCTGCTCCTCCCCAGCTCGCACTGTTTGTCTCTCTCTCTCTCTCTCTCTCTCTCTCTCTCTCTCTCAAAAATCAATATAGAACATTAAAAACAATTAAAAAAAATAAACAAATAAATAATAAAAGTCATATCCTGGGGTGCCAGGGTGGCTTAGTTGGTTAAGCATCCAACTCTTGATTTCAGCTCAAGTCATGATCTCACAGTTTGATTCGTGAGATCGAGCCCTGTGTCGGGCTCCCCACTGTGGAGCCTGCTTGGGATTCTCTCTCTCCCCCTCTCTCTGTCTCTCTGTCTCTCTCTCCCTCCCTCCCTCAAAAATAAAAAAAAAAAAATTTAAAGTCATATCCTTATACTAAATATGAACAACTCTGGAAGCTAGTTTGTTGGCTTGTGTGTGTGTGTTATATAAATGTATTTGTTTTTACCTCTTACCAACATAATACATGGTGAGTGCAAAAAATACTAATAATATATAAAGGAACAAACAAAAAAGCAAAATTCCACTAACCAATTTCAACTATAATTAAACTTTTGAAGAATATTCTCTTAGACCTCTTCTTCTATTTGTATATATACATGATATACTTTAACAACTGATTGTTTCATTCATAAACATATCTTGAAGAACTTATCTATCAATAAATATATGATATAAATAAAAACTGACATAAGCTATCCTTTTTAAAGCTAGTATGATGGGGCACCTGGGTGGCTCAGTCAGGTGAGCATCCAACTCTTGATTTTAGCTCAGATCATGATCTCACAGTTCAAAGCCCCACATCAGTGTGCAGCCTGCTTGGGATTCTCTCTCTCTCTCTCTCTCTCTCTCTCTCTCTCTCTCTCAAAATAAATAAATAAGCCACATATGATAGTATGATATTACCACATATATATGTACTGTAATATAGTTAAGAAATAAAGCACTGGTAATTCCCAGTTTCTTGTTATTATAAACCACCCAGAAACAGATACATTTATACAAATTGCTGTCTGGTGATTTCCTTTAGGGGATTTTCCCAGGAGTTGTGTTGCTGTGTCAATGGGTGTACACAATTGAATGTTGATACAGACTGCCAAACCCTTCAAAGGGGAGCACAAATTAAACTTTCCCCAAAAAGGCATCAGAGTGTCCCTTCAACTACACCATCCCTGAGACCTTACTTTCACCTCTGCTGATCCAACTGGCAAAGCGTGGCTGCTTTATATGAACTCTTCGATTTCAGGTGAAGTTGAGCCTGGGCACCCTTTCGTATGTTTTGGTTATATGCATTTTTTCTTTGGTGAGTGCCCTCTGTATGTCCTCTGCCCATTTCTCTATTTGGAGGTTTATCTTTTTCTAAATAATCTACAAGAGTTTTTTACGTATTAGGAATCTCAATGCTTTTTCACATATAGCATACATATCTTTGATTTATCTTTTAATCTTGCTTTTGGTAATGATTTAATATACAGAAGTGCATAGTTTTTATATATTCAAAAGTATCCACATTTTCCATCTTGGTTTTTATCTTTGTTATTTTGCTTAGGAAGTTCTTTCCCACACCAAGACTGAAAAAAATATTTCCCCCTTCTTATATTTCACTACTTTATCTTTTTATTTTCTACCTCTAGATTTATCTTCGTATAGGAACTTGGGGGGGGGGGAGAAAAAAGGAAATTAGGGAAGAGTTCAGCTTTTTACTAGCCAGTTGTCTCAGCATTCTTTACTGATTAACCCATCTCATCCCAGTGGTTTCAAACACGTTCTTTATTTTATACCAAATGTCCATATACACCTGGGTCTAATTCTGGATTCCTTGTTCCACTAATTTGGTTGCCTATTCCTGTGCCAATAACACATTGTTTTATTTTTTTTGTCATTTGTTTTAATAGATTTTATGAAACTCCCCCTTTGTTGATTTTAAGTTTTATTTATTTTGGAAGAGAGAAACAGAGAGAGAGAGTGGGGCGGGGAGGGGGAGAGTGGGAGGGAGAGAGAGAATCCCAAGCAGGCTCCAGGCTCAGCACAGAGCCTGATGCAGGGTTCAATCCCACAACTGACTCCAAGATCACTACCTGAGCCAATATCAAAAGTCAGACAGATGCTCAATCGACTGGGCCGCCCAAGCACCCCTGATATTCTTTTTTAAGAGTCTTCTCACATGTTTATTCCTCTAAATACTAAAGTTTAGAATGATCTTGACAACTTTCCCCACCCGAAGTCCTGTCCCCAAATTCAACTGTATTTATATATGTATATATACATATATATGTATAACTGAATTTATACATTCAGTTCAAACAATTGAGTTTTATCAATATAAGAAAAATATAGCTCATTTATTCATATTTGCATCCTCCCCTCAAACATAATATCTAATGTGAAAAAAAGAGCCATAACCTTTTATCTAGAGATGTCCATATTCTCATGCTATTTACAATATACATCTTTTAATTGAAAGATTTTTCTTTGTGCTATAAAAATGCCTAGCAATTGCAAAGTAATACTAATGCCATTACATTTGGAGTGTTTCCATAGTTCCAAACAATGATCTCTATTATTTGGAGGGTGCACAGTATATATACCCTTGTAAGATTTCTCATTCACAGCGGACGGCTCTTCTACCTCCAAGGTCAGTGCTGGAGAAATGGGGCCACGAGCTGCTGGGCATCCCCTAGACGCTAATCAGACCTGCCTTCACACATTTTAAATGGCCAAGAAGCCACATCACTGCAGCCTTCCCAGTGTCGTCTGAAGGTTATGAATCATTCTCTACAAGACACAGGTCATGGCTTCCAAACCACAGCCCCACATCCTGGGCACTGGTCCAACAAGGAGCAGGAGATGGGACAGTATTGCCAGGCACATGCTGAGAGACAGGCACCTACCCTCAGCACAAAAAGCACCCCTCCCAGAGCTATGAAGGGACCACCAGCCTCCCTACAGGCTAACGAGCCAGAAGTGCTGTCAACATTTGAAGAACACAGGCCACCGCTCTCTCCAGAACACTGAGCCACTGGCTTCACACTTTAGATTTCCAGATACAGGTGGCCAGAGAAACCTTTACTGCTGAATATTTGCTGATCTCATCCACGGTTAGTAAAACGGTGGCCTGCAGGCCAGATTTGGCCCACAGACATGTTTTCTTTGGCCTCAACAATGTTGGATCGCTTTTTGGAACCAATATTTAACAATTTAGAGATTTCCTGTATTTTCTCTTAAAAACGTAGGAAGTCTGGGCCACACTGGGCCTGCGTTCTTGCATACCAACACTCAGAGCTGAGTGGGTCAGCGTGCTTCTATTAGTTATGAGACTGGAGTTTGCCATCCCAGCCTCCTTGTTCCCAGCAGTTTCTGATTTAGGTCTAATTTAGAAAGTGCTCAGATATCTAAGCCAACAAAACATCTCAGGTTTTTATCCCCATATCAATTCTTCATTAAAAAAAAAGAAAAAAGAAAAAAGTCAAGCAACATATATGTAAGTGACGGAAAACACACAAAAATCTAGAAGCTTAAAAGGCTGGGCTATATAGTCTGTATTCCTAATGTTCTAGGGAATCTGACATGATAGAATCAAGCTGAGAAAAACTTAAGGTATTAAATTTATCACTCAAGGCTCTTTATACTTTTTTTAATGTTTATTTTTTGAGAGACAGAGACAGAGCATGACTGGGAGAGTAGCAGAGAGAGAGGGAGACACAGAATCAGAAGCAGGCTGCAGGCTCTGAGCTGTCAGCACAGAGCGTGACACGGGGCTCAAACTTACAGACCGTGAAATCACGACCTGAGCCGAAGTCAGATACTTAACCAACTGAGCCACCCAGGTACCCCTGACTCAAGGCTCTTTAGGTAGAGCCATATTGCACCCTTCTGGGTGGATTCAAAACATATGTTCTATTTTTAAAAGAAATAGTGCAAACTTCCAGCTATAAAACAAATAAGTCATGGGGATGTAACTATAGTTAATAATACTGTATTGCATATTTGAAAGTTGCTAAGACAACAGATCTTAAAAATTCTTACGACAAGAAAAAAAAAATTTGTAACTATGTGAGGTGATGGATGTTAACTAGACTTACAGTGATCATTTTAACAGAAAGAAACATTGCGGGGAGCCTGGGTGTCTCAGTGGGTTGAGCGTCTGACTCTGTCATGATCCCAGGGTCGTGGGATGGAGCCCGGCCTAAGATTCTCTCTCTCTCTCCCTCTGCACCCCCGCCCCAGCTTGCACTCACTTGTGTACTCTCTAATAAAAAATAAAGAAATAGTGCAACACCCCTACACAAATGGACACTGAGTGCATATTACAAGCTTACTATTGGTAATTCGTCTTATTTCTTTTTAGAAAATTCATCATACGTTGTTGGTACAGTTCTTTTTTCTCACTTGGATCTTGAGACTAGCAGGCCACCTCACCCAAGTTAACGCTTATAGTTAAAAACAAAAGCTTTAATGGTTGTCTCCCCTTTTTTCACTGTAAGTCCCCTACCAACGTAAGCTTAACGTTCACCTCGCGATTTATTCTATTATATTCACATATCATCCCTTCCTATGTTGGAATTGGAGAGGACAAGCAAAACATGCCAATATTCTTGGGCTAAATCCTATTAGAGAAAATAATAAACATTAATAGCTTGACAAAACCATTTTGTTGTAGAAAATAGATGGATTAAAATAATCAACTTGGGAACAACCCAACTATAAAAAAAACATTTTTGAAACTACTGGAACAAAATAAAGTTGAAAATGCACTGGGTATTAGAAGATAAGGAATTATTGTTGATTTTGTTTGGTATGATCATGGCTGTGTGTGCATGAGTGCACATGTGTGTATTCATAACTGTTACTGATACTTTAAAAAAGAAATAAACACCATGGGTTTGCTATCATGTGGGACTTAAAAATCTTGGAATTGTAGTCCTTCACAGTTGTAAGAGACTTTAAACATCACCTAGTCCAGGCATGGGAAGGAGGTTTCATTTTAAAGGCTAACTCCAACTTAATAGTGCTGTCCTGAGAAGAAATTTTGGTCTTTAAGACTCAAAGAAAAAGAAATGCCACAAACCATTAGCAAGGTCAGCTCAGGGCACATGAGAGGAGACTGGGGCCATGTGCTACAATTAGTCTCCTTTAGAACCACTTAGAACCACCAGTCTAGTGGTCTTTCAGGGAGCTTACTACTTATTATTAAGTCAGCTCATTATTTCTTTAGACAGCTCTGTCCATTAAGTTATTTCTTCTATTTCGAGCTGTATATCCATTCGGTAGCTTACAACCACCGACATAATGGTAAGTCTAGTTCCATTTTAACTTGACAGCATTTGAACTATTTGAGGCCTCAAATTCTCCTGTTCTTCCCAGGTCTAAAACATCACCAGCTTCTTCAGCCCCTCCTCGCATGGCATGGTTCCCTCCTGGTCTTTACCACTCACCAATGACAGGCACTAATTATCTCTGTACCCATTCCAGCATGGCACAGTGGAACGGTCTGTTGGTGTCACATTGTCATAGCATAATCCTAAAAATGACTGTATTATGTTCAAATTTGGTTTTCAGGCTCTATGCATTCATTTTGAATTCAGATGCTCTACTTTGAATTCTAGCTCAATTTGTTAGTCTGATAAAGCCTTCTAAAATCTTTCTAGTTGTCAACTACATGTGGGTCAATTTAAATGAATTTCTCAGAGTGTACAACTTGCCTTCCCACATTTCCTGACCCTGGCATGCCACCAGCCAGAGAATCCACAAAAAGGACTTCCTGGTCCTTCAGTGGCTCCTCAAATCCACCTACAGATTTGCAATCTTACAAAGAAAACTTTTAATCTTACAACTGAGACCTGAGGGACACTAACCAAGCCAGACACTATTTGACAATGTACCCCCTCATTGGCAGATAGGAAAAACAGGCCACCACAAATTGGCTTAACATAACTAATAAAGCAAGGTTTAGTCATTCATTCAACATGTGCTCCAAGGACTGAAGTAGGAAATTGAGGAAAAGAGAATGAATGACATAGCAACCATGTCATCAAGCTCATAGTCTCTCAAAACTAAATAGCTCAAGTAAAGTGATCAGTGAGGGACAAGGAGCTATGGGAGGTGAAAGAAGAGGTAGGTTTCTTTGACTGGGTTGGGAGGTGGCAGAAAAGGCAGCAAAAAGGAAACGAGAATTAGGACAACTCAATGGAAGAAGCAATAGGTCTGGAAAGGCAGATGGGATGGGAACAGTGGAGAAATGAGAAAATAAATACCAATGGGTTGAATAACTTTGTTCAGTTCACACATGGGGTCCATGAATACTGCCAGTGGGAAATCAAGATAGGAAAAACACAGAGAGGCAAAGCTGAATGAGACTGCTTCCCATATCAGGAGCCCCTAATCAAGGGATATTCATACCAAAGAACAGGTGACCAATCAAAAGACACAGGAAGGTGGGAAAGAAAAAAGAAGGCAAAAAAAAAAAAAATCAGAACCTAGGACAAAAAAGAAAATTTAAGTGAATAAATACGGTAAAGAGAGAAAAGCAAAGGGTGAGAAGAGAAGAAGACAAATATTGTCCTCCCACTAACAGGAGGCTCCTCTGTTATTTATTTCCCTTCCTTGCCATTTAAATGTACTGGTTAGTGGCCTCTCTTCCCTCCTGAAGTAAAGCTGCAGACTTAGATCCCTAATCCTTATTTGTCTTCCATCTCTATATGCCCTTCATTAACAATCACTCTCCCTAAACTGCCTAATCCACCCCTAGCAAAACAGTCAACACGACTGATCCCCAAGCAGTGTTGGCCAAAGAAAAGCATGGCATTAAGAGAACAACTCACTGTCTCCAACGTATCTGATAAGAGAGCAGGGAATCAAGTGAGGTTCTTTACACTCACCCGAGGGAAGGGAAAGGGGGATATGAAGAGAGGGTCTACAGAAGTGACAATGGCGGAAAGGGACCAGGACCCAAGGAGCCACACCATCACTGGAAGGAGGTCAGGCATTCATTCATTTATTGCTCTTCCTCCCTCTACCCCACCCTTCCCTGATGCAGGGCATCCAAAAGCCCACACACACAACCTCTGCAACAGCATCCCTTCGGTGTCAATTTGCCACATCACTTCATCAGTCCCTCATGATTAACCCAGACCCCTAACAGTGTCCTGCATTTTCCCTTTCAAAATATATGTCAATAAGATTCCACATTTGTTGGCTTCTCTGCCATGTCACAAGCCCATGAGGGAGAGAGCAATCTCACTGCTATATCCCTAGCACTCAGCACTGGGTCCGAACTCAGTCAGTTACTGTTGAATGAGTAAGGCACTGCAAAGACAAGTAAGTGTTATCCCTTGAGTTCCCTAAAATTCTGTAGTACCAAAAATTGATGTGGCCAAGATTGCTAACTATTCATGTTCTCCAACCTTTTGGGACACAGCTATACTAATTTCCCAACCTCCCTTGTGGTTCAGTGTGGCATGGGACTGAGTTCTGGTCAATGGGCTGTGTGCTCAAGTGATTATGCCACTTCCAAGATCACCCATAAGAATCGTCCTGTGCTTTGCCTCCATGCTCTTTTTTCCCTTCTGACTGGCTGGACTGAAGATGAATCCCTTGGGTGACCTTTGAAGCTATGTGTTGATACCTAGGACCCTCTGTGGAAAAGAGCCACCTCTCTGATCTGTTCATAAGAGAACTAAACTTCTCTCATATCTGAGCAATTATATATTTAGAAGTCTATGTGTTACAGCAGTTAACCTATCTAATTCAGTAACACAATTAGGTTACAACTGAAGTTAAGCCTTCTTAACCTTTAACAGCCAGCAAGTGTTTGCCACTTTCCAAAGGAGAAATAAAGGCCATTCAGAGGGCAGTGCAACCTTTCTTGATATGAACAGAAGCTTGGTTTGCTCATAATCATCAGGAAAAGATAGTAACTAACCTTGCCTTGGGCTTGCCTGGGCTTGGGCCAGAGCCACAAAATAAGCTAGACAAATTCCGGTGATGTCAGAACACTGGACAGTCAGCTTGCTGGCCTCGGCTCCTCTCAGAAGGATGGGTCACGCCCCATAGGCTCTGGACAAATGCCTGACTGCCTTCTCAAGTAGTTTGGCCCTGGCCTCATCGGTGCTTACCTTGCAAAATGTCATAAAACATTGCCCTGTTGTTTTCAGTGCCAGCTGGGGAGAAGCTGCCAGAAGCTTTTTCAGAAAGCCACACCAATCTGCACTGCCGCAGAACAAGGGCTGTACCAAATGACTTTCCCAAATGAAGCATTCAGCCGACCGGACAGAGATTCAACCTCAGACATAATTCATTTCCCTGTGGCAAAGCTCTTCTTCTGCAGATGTGTTTGACTCTTTCTGTCATTTCCACCTAACGCTAGAGACTTCAAAGAGAGCCCCTCTCCCTGATGGACTACAGCACTGAGGTAATTGATTTACATTAAGAGAATTAGTGGCATGGACTACATGTAATTGCTTGTTCAATCTAGGTCTAGGAAACTATTACAAGGGTAAATCATTGACTAACTCTTTTCACTTTTCTTCATTGAAGCTTTGTTTATTTCAGGAACTTCCAGATCCAACCATTCTGAATCTTCTGGGGGCCACAGACCCCTTTACAAATACTATGAAATGTCTTTACTCTTTCACAGAAAAAAATACACGTCCATAAGCACACACATGTATTACATATGATTTCAGGGTACCCGATTTACCCACTGGTCCCAGGTTCATGGACCCTCTAGTGCAGAGGTCAGCATACTTCCCCTCTGAACAGCCAGATAGTAAATATCTTTGACCTTCTGGGCCACATACAGTCTCTGTCATCAATTACTACCCAACTCTGCTGCTACAGTGTGAAAGCCGTCATGGCTGTGCCCCAAGAGAACTTGATTTATAGACATGGAAATCTGAATATCATATAATCTTCGTGTGTCACAAATAATTGTTCTTCTTTTCATTTCTTCCCCCAGCCATTTAAAAAATGAAAACCAGGGGCGCCTGGGTGGCGCAGTCGGTTAAGCGTCCGACATCAGCCAGGTCACGATCTCGCGGTCCGTGAGTTCGAGCCCCGCGTCAGGCTCTGGGCTGATGGCTCAGAGCCTGGAGCCTGTTTCCGACTCTGTGTCTCCCTTTCTCTCTCTGCCCCTCCCCCGTTCATGCTCTGTCTCTCTCTGTCCCAAAAATAAATAAACGTTGAAAAAAAAAATTAAAAAAAAAAAAAAATGAAAACCATTCTTAGCTGGTAGCCTGTACAAAAATAGGTGATGAACCATAGTTTGTCAATCCCTGTGGCAGAGCCTGGGTTCTGGATATAAAAATATGTCTTTATTTTTACTAACTTCCGATGGAAATTTCACATTTCCTTCCATTGTGAACATAGGAAGCAATTCTCAGTAGTGTCAACAGTAACTGTGACTTGGTCACCAGCAGAAACCACAGGTATGTTCCTACCACATTAGAGTGGTCACAGACAACACAAAATATTGATCACGCTCCTCACTATTCTTCAGTTATGCTCATTATTAGATCTTCCATTGTATCTTGCTATTTAAATGTACTGACAGAGAAGCACATATATTATTCTATCACAGATTTGATATTGAATATTTTGATAACTGTATTTGCATATGACTGACTTCCATTCTAACCATATATATTTTATTTTGTGGACTTAAAAAGAGAATTCTGAGCAGCAGCCCAGAGCTCTCACCAGATACCACAGAGGTCCATAGTACAGAAAGGTTAAGAGGGCCTGAGCAGGCAAAACCATAGCATCTCCTACCAGAGCATTCACATCTTCGGTTTTGTGGATGAGCATCCGTATCTCCTCTGGATCACCGCTGAAGATTGCTTGGACCAGGGGTGGCTGTAAACACAGGAGAATTTGAATTAGAACTGTACTTAAACACATTTAACTGCATTCAGATGCAGATGGCTATAAGAGGCATTCCCCAAAAGTTTATTCAACAATAATCAATTGGCAGACAAAGATGAATATGGCTCAGACTCACCCACACTAGAAGTCTGGTGGGGGAGGTAGCTGCATAGAGAAATAACTATAATGCAATTTGAAAGCCGTAACAGATAGTCACATCCAACCTGGGGCTATGAGTATGACATGAAAATCACCCATAATTGAAGACGTCCTTGAAACACACTTAAATTTCCCAGCAAGGAAATTACCAAATCTGCAGTTTTGAGCATACAGTCCCCTATAGTTCCCGACCTCTCATTAGACAATGTACCCTGGTTACCCTCAGACAATTCCATTTCTAGAAGATGTTAATGGCCATGTTTCTGGCCTCGTGAACACTTCTTTTCAATGTTTGGAAAGCCTTTGAAATCATTCTCAAACGCTTCCCAGAGCTTAGCCAACACTAAAGGCACTGAGTGTTTCAGATGTGATTATATCCCTACTACCTGTTCAAAGTAAGTGGTATAATGGTGGGGTGGGGATCATGAAGGGGGATATTACCGAGCACTTATTATTGAACTCACCCACATTAAACAAGACCTGACACAGAGAAAAGGGATTTATAAAGAGTGATGGAAACAGAACTGAAAGAGAAACTTGCTCTGCTTGGAGGGCAGGTAGGATGAAGAGAAGAGTGTATCTAGAAAAGCTTCATGGAAGGCACTATAATGAACGAGCATGAGTTTGCAAACCGGGAAGGAAAGACATTCCAGGCACAGGGATCAGGGTGTGCAAAGGTGTGCACATGCAAAGAACCTGATATCTCAGAAATGCTGCCATCAATCTGGTGACCAGAGAGTGGGTAAAAGAAGAAAAGTGGTGTGCTCTGGGGTTGATGTTGGGCTCGCCCCACGTGAAAAAGAATCCTGTTCAAAGCCAGCTCCACCACTTGCCAGCCATGTGCTGAGCCCACATCCCGTGTGTAACCTGGGGGTGAGCATGATCTTTGCTGTCCAAGCCCTCATAGGATTGCTATTAGGAACAAATGAGATAATACATGGAAAACCCTCTGTAACCATACTACCCTACACGAATAACAGATGTTCTTACTAATAAATGCTTGGGGCACCTGGGTAGCTCAGTTGGTTAAGCATGTGACTCTTGATTTAGGCTCAGTGATGATCTCACAGTTCGTGAGATCGAGCCTCTCATTGGATCCTGCGATGACAGCATGAAGCCTGCTTGAGATTCTCTCTCTCTCTCTCTCTCTCTGCTTCTCCCTTTCTCTCTCTCAAAATAAATAAATATTTTAAAACAAGAAATGCTTAACAACGCTACTGTAGAATATCTGACCATTATTTTTAAACTTTAAAAACTTTGGCAATTACATATTCTCTCTCTCTCTCTCTCTCTCACACACACACACACACACACACACACACACACACACACACACCTTTCGGAAATACTTTACAGTAGTTCATGTCAGCAATAAGATGATAGCAGTTCCCCAGATGTGTCTGGCCATAAGAGTTATCTGAGATGCTTGTTAAAACAATATTCCAAGGGGCGCCTGGGTGGCGCAGTCGGTTAAGCGTCCGACTTCAGCCAGGTCACGATCTCGCGGTCCGTGAGTTCGAGCCCCGCGTCAGGCTCTGGGCTGATGGCTCAGAGCCTGGAGCCTGTTTCCGATTCTGTGTCTCCCTCTCTCTCTGCCCCTCCCCCGTTCATGCTCTGTCTCTCTCTGTCCCAAAAATAAATAAACGTTGAAAAAAAAAATTAAAAAAAAAAACAAAACAATATTCCAAGATCCCTTCCTTGGAGATTCTGACTTAGTCTATCTGGGGTGGAAACATGTGAATCTACTTTTAATAAAATACTCACTTAACTCTTAGAACACTGGCCTAAGGTAAAATCATCAGCATCAACTGCCTCAACGTCTCCCTGTGCTATCTAAATGAGAATCCCAGTCCTCATTACCCCTATAAATTTTCTTTTCTCTTTTGCTATGCTCCTGTTGCCCTTCTTACAGGTTCTGGTGGTGTTTTGTGTTATTGGGGGGAGGCAATAATATAAGTATTATCAGTAGAATATAGTAAGACTCCTTGAGGAAACACTATATTTAAAAAAATTTTTTAATGTTTATTTTTTGAGAGAGAGAGAGAGAGAGACAGAGTGTGAGCGGGGAAGGGGCAGACAGAGAGGGAGACACAGAATCTGAAGCAGGCTTCAAGCGCTGAGCTGTCAGCACAAAGCCCAATGCGGGACTCTAACCCACGAACCTTAAAGTCATGACCTGAGCCAAAGTCTGATGCTTAACTAACTGAGCCACCCAGGCTCCCCAAAAGAAACACTATATTTAAAATGTCAAGTTACAGATAAGTATTTCAATATGCCAGGAATTTTTCCACAGTTTTTCCCCTGCTATGAAAGTTTCCAGCAAGTGGACAGATAGATGTATCCTTCTTTTGTCCCAAATACCCTCAATTCCACCTTCTTGCTAAGGTAAATGATTCAAAGATAGTTTCTTAAATTGCCGACAATTAAGTAACTGGAAAGAAGTCTTGAAAAGAAAGCAAGTTTTCTACCAGTTTGGTGTTAGCTGGTTGATCTGCCCAAAGACGAGGAGATCCATCCACTTGCTTGCTGACCACTGCTAACCAAGTCTCCAGCTCAGTTGCCCCACGGCAAGGACCCCATTTCATATAAAACAGTCAGACACAAACTCAGGATTTCAACAACAATGCTAAATCTTGTTTATCTGTTCTATAATTCTCTGTCTGCTGTCCTCATAGTCAAATGCTTGTGTGCACTTTTCGGTCTTTTTGAACCTGAAGAGAAAACAAATAAGAAACCTAACAGCCATATGACTTAGATGACAAGCAGGGGCAGAGTCTGACAAGACTTTAGTGTTAAATCAACAGTGATCAATTAACAGGTTAGAACCAACCCATCCCCATAAACTATCTATCACTGGTCACTTCAAGGAAACAGCTAGTTAAGCAAAGCCTCATGTCACTCATGAGAGTCAGGAATGCACATAGGTTTTGTGTTGTTTCAGTGCTCACACTTCTCAAGAAAGACAAGAGCTCCAAGCTAGGGCGGGAATCCCAAGGAAAGCCTCCCTGACAAAGCTGCCAGACAAGGATGCCAGCACAGTCCTTCAGCAGGGAGCTCCCCAAACACCTCCAGGACCAGTCACCGAGGCTGTTTTGAAGGGTGTCATCAATGCACAGAATTCCCAGCAGAGAATGTCGTGTACACCTGCCCTACACCTCTGGGCCTGGCTCTGCTAAAAGCTGCTTTATGGAGTATTGTCAATGCACAGAATTTCTAGCATCCATTTGAAAGAAGCAACTCTTCCAGTGCTGCCGTCACATGTACACAGACATATACACACATGTACGTGCATACATTTGCACATATACATACATAACATATCTACACTGATGCATGTATATACAGAGATACGTGTTGATTCACATACAAATCCCTCACACTGCCTGTGGAAGGGAAAAGTTCCTGTTCCCCAAAGCCCAGAGTCTTGCTGGATGGACATCTCTAGCCCCAGTGGGGCCATATCCACTGTGACATCACTGTCTTCACAACTGGGAATCTGAGCATCATGTGATTCCAAATCAGAACTTCACAGGTACATGCTGTGTTAGTCAGAAGCTGTGTGTTTGCTTAGATGTAATTCTTGAACTAAATTACTGTGGTTCTTGAGCAAATAGCATTGAAAAAAAAACAAAAACATTATGAGCGTGTGTGTGTGTGTGTGTGTGTGTGTGTGTGTGTGTGTGTGTGTTTCTCCAGCCTCTCAAATAAGGCAGCCCGGAGAGCACTCTGGCATTCCTTTTTGTTGGGATTTTTAATCCAATCCTGCTGTTTTATTTTTCCCTAGGTAAACACTTACCCTGAGAATATTTGGAAAAAATACACATCTAAATACTATCTCCATTACATGATCTTAAGAAAGGGGGAATACTCTAAATATTTTTGCTCATAAGTATCAAGTATTTATACTCTATTGACCAGTAATTTGGCAATCACTATATCTGTTGTAGTGTTACCCTTGACCTTGATAAGACTTAAGCAAAGTCTCACCTGCAAAAGGACAGAGTCCTAAGCCTTGGTATGTATTAGTATTTCTTTCGGACAATTCATACACTTCAACACTAGCATATACAAAATATTAGTGCTCTGTGTGCATTAGGGTGCGAACTCATAACAAGGGTCAAACTTGGGAAAAACAAATAGTGGCAGGAAAAAAAGGGGATTCCGATGCCATGAAACCATTAGCTATCATAACCTAAAAAAAAAATTAAATGCTTTTTAAAAAAATATTTATTTGTTTTGAAAGGGAACGTGTGAGCGGGGGAGGGGCAGAGAGAGAGACGGAGACAGAGAATCCCAAGCAGTCTCCATGCTTTCAGCACGGAGCCCAATGCTGGGCTCGATTCCATGACCCATGAGATCATGACCTAAGCTGAAATCAAGAGTCAGACACTTAACCAACTGAACTACCCAGGTGCCCCAAAAAAACAAAATTCTTGAGAGGTATGCAATAAGTTCAGTGTCAATTACTAAAATTTCCTCAGCATGTGTAGCAAGTGTATACTGAAGGTGATTTGTCATGTGCTGTGGATACTGGCACAGTACCACACATAGATTCAGAAGGCAGAAGCATACCTCCTGGGCCTACTTTACCAATGGCGCAAGTGGGATTCAATATTCAGATGGGACCTGTCCTTGTCTTCTAACATCCCCAACTATCAGCACCCTACCACTACTACCAGAAGTGTAGACAGCTGCCATCTAGAAATGACCATCTGCCAGGCTGATGACATTGGACCCCTCTAAGACAGAAGTCAGAGCAGAAAGATCCCTTGGATTTAGCAGCCATTTAAATCATGCAGCTTACCTTGCCAACACTAGGAACTGAAAATTCATCATAAAAAGCTACTATCTCTACCCACATCCCCTATCAGCCCATCCAATGCAATATTTTTTATTTTATTGTCAGCCTTCAAAAATAAATTGGGAAAATATTTGATTTCCAAAAATAAGACGCTACATCAAAAGTGTATTGATAACAGTATTTCCAAACTTTGAAGTAGAGTTACAATTCCACTAGGGGGAGCAAGATGGTAATTTGTTACCTGGGAGATAACAGTAACTGTTCAGGTTGTGCAATTAAGACAAGGTAGCTGGAAGATCCACTTTGTCAAGACCTAAGAGAACTCAAGCTTCCGAGAGACAGAGAGAGAGGGAGAGAGAGAGAGAGAGAGAGAGAGAGAGAGAGAGAGAGCACTCAGTAAAGAGTAAACACATATGCTACGCACATACCAAAACAAAAAACAAAAAAAGCTTTCCTACTGATCCCTGAGGGTCCAGGTTTAGGAAATCATAATGCAATCTAAAACTCAGGAGTTAAAGTATCATTTTCATCACTTAAAAACTCAATTCAACTATTCTTCAATTCCACTTTTAAAAAGTACTACTAGAAGTATCAGACAAGCAATTAGTTTGAGAGTAAAGCCCATCGTGGGTTTTATGAAGACAGTGTAGCTGCTTTAGAGTACCTGCTCCATCTTGTAACGAGATTGTAGGTCTCCCCTCCCAAATCCTTAATGAAACCACCAATTGGATTTTTGCTAAAACCCTTTATAGTGTACTTCACATTCCCTTTGTTGGAGCCGCATGTTCTTTACTGATGAATTGGCTTTGGAAGATATGCAGGGTGATAGAAGCTGTCACGTAGCATCTGTGTAACTACTGTCAGTGGTAAGAAGTCTAAGAAGATGCTCCAGCACTTTGATACAAATTCCTGGCATACTGCTTGTCTTTTTTTGGTTAGACTGGGTAATGAACGATTCCACATCTGAAAGAAAACATCTTGCATTCTAATCAGGAGTGGATGTGGGGAATTAATCAATAGCCAAGAAGAAAAACAATGATATTCTTAAACATCTGTCCATACTTGAGTATTCTGAGTACAGTATGTCATTAAAGCAAGATAGGAGCATGTTATTAGTGGCTATTAGCTGATGCAGCAATAATCTAGCCATATGAAACCATCAACTTATATGAACATGCTGAAACACTTCATTAGGTAACAACTGGTTTTTCTATGAGGCAGTGCTTGCATTTTTACAAAAGGATAATAAAAATTTGTTCGAGTCACTAGATTTAATGGACAAAACTTGTTAGCTCTATTCATGTGGGTCCTGCTGTGTGATCTGCTGAAAGGATGCCATTAAGTGCTTCCTGAATATAGATCACTCCTTATTTGGGAAGAAGTTCACTCTATCATAGAAAAATAATGATGATCATAAAGTCAAAATCTGTTTCCCTTAAGAACTGTACAAAACATACTGAGTCCCCATAAACATTTTTTTAAAAGCAGGACTTCATATCTGAAAACGTCTCCTACAGGCTATGCTACAGAGTAAATGCCTATAATATTTCCAATTACCTATAATTATTATTAAAAACAAAAAGGACAAAATTCTAAGTATCAGTAATACCCTCTATGTAGCTATTTATTTACTCTATACTTACCAGAGAAGAACAATTACATCTAGTCAGAAAATGAAGAAATTATCTAACCTCTTCCAAAGCGAAAACAGTATGGACTATGGGGACTATGGGGTAGCTATTCAAGGGCCAATTACTCAGTCTTTAAAACATTCATCCTTTGTTGTACCTTGCTTTCCTGACATCCTCCATGGCTATTTCTCTCCCCTTTAATACTGCTGATTAGCACCTTCACCAGAGGATAGCTCACCCAAAGAAAAAAGAAACCCAGGCATGTGAACTTTGCTACCAGTTAGTCGCAAAAGATTAAGTAAAAGGAAGTGATGAAACAACATACCAGTTAAATTGAAATCTGGAGGCGATGTTGATCTTACAGACCTGAGATCTCACTCTCTTTTTCTTCCACAGTAGGGAGATTAACTTATGATATCATATTGACTTGGAATTAAATCCTAGCCATAATTTCCTCATTTATAAAATGGGGTTACCATAGCCATTTCATAAGACGTGTTTGAGAAATGGCCTAATATATGTAGACACGTAGTGTGCAGTCAGTTAAAATAGTGATTAGTGTTGCCATTGAATTGACAAGCTCAAAAACATTCATAGACAAGTATATTTATGTTCATCCTACAAAAGGAAAAATAAGGGATCTAAAGAGATTTCCCAAAAAATACAGAGCAAGTAAATCAAGTTAGGATCATAAGCCATTCATACTCCCTCTAGAGTAGATAGGCCCATCATACTGGGAGAGAAGCTTTTACAAGCCGGAGAGCAAAAATCAAGCTGAGCCTGACTTGGTCTTTGTTACACTGGGCAACCTCAAAAAATGTTGCACAACTTCTCTGTACTCCAAGGTCTGATCTATTGTGCCAAAATAATAGCAACTCGCCTTAAAAAAACATCATCCCCCTTTGACTAATCAAAGGGTGCCACATGTTCATACCCATTGGATGGGACATGAAATCATAATTTCACTATTTAAGGTTACCATTAATGTGTACAGTTATACTTTTCCTTTACGATCTCCTGATGGTCATAAAGAGACTGATGCCCTGGTTGGAGCTCTCGGTGGGGGGCGGGGGGTGGAATGATTTACCTGGTAGTCGCAAAGTTGAGACTAGAATTTAGTTTTCCTGATTCTCCAGGATCATCACTTTCTCTCACATGTCATTTTAATAGAATACAATAG
Organism: Puma concolor; assembly: GCF_028749965.1. Taxonomy (NCBI): domain Eukaryota; kingdom Metazoa; phylum Chordata; class Mammalia; order Carnivora; family Felidae; genus Puma; species Puma concolor. Next base: position 184,809,361 of record NC_141674.1, read on the forward strand.
AATACAATATAGTATAATGAATATATAATAAATATATGTAATTCAGGATTCAAAATTCAGCCTTAGTTTCAGGGTACTTCCCATGGAGAATTATTATATACTTCATGGCTCACTAAGGAAAGATGTCACTATATATATACATATATATGTGTGTATATATATATATATATATATATATATATATATATACACACACACACACATACACACACACACACACACATATATCGTTTCTATATATGTGTGTATATCTATACTCTGTATGCATGTACATAGTGACTATATATGTGTATATATTTCTAGATATAGTTACTTTCAACAAACTAACAATAAAACAATCTTGTCAAAAGATGCAAAACAAAGAGGTACAATATATTTTAAAGCAGGGGCTCAGTGAAAGTTTGAGTTAGGAACACAGAGAAGGTAGGTGTTAACCTAGATTTTGAAGAAATAACAAAGGAGTAATCCTTCTTCATGTTGAGGAATAGCCAACGAAGAGGTTAGTAAAGTAAATAACTGGGGTGCCTGGGTGGCTCAGTCGGTTGGGTGTCCGACTTCAGCTCAGGTCATAATCTCACAGCTAGTGAGTTCGAGCCCCGCGTCGGGCTCTGTGCTGACAGCTCAGAGCCCGGAGCCTGCTTCAGATTCTGTGTCTCCCTCTCTCTCTCTCTAACCTCCTCCACTCATGCTCTGTCTCTCTCTGTCTCAAAAATAAATATTTAAAAAAATGTTTAAGGGGCGCCTGGGTGGCGCAGTCGGTTAAGCATCCGACTTCAGCCAGGTCACGATCTCGCGGTCCGTGAGTTCGAGCCCCGCGTCGGGCTTTGGGCAGATGGCTCAGAGCCTGGAGCCTGTTTCCGATTCTGTGTCTCCCTCTCTCTCTGCCCCTCCCCCGTTCATGCTCTGTCTCTCTCTGTCCCAAAAATAAATAAACGTTGAAAAAAAAAAATAAATAAATAAATAAATAAATAAATAAATAAATGTTTAAAAAGTTAAGTAAACTGGGGCGCCTGGGTGGCTCAGTCGGTTGAGTGGCCGACTTCAGCTCAGGTCACGATCTCGTGGTCCATGAGTTCGAGCCCCGCGTCGGGCTCTGGGCTGATGGCTCGGAGCCTGGAGCCTGCTTCTGATTCTGTGTCTCCCTCTCTCTCTGCCCCTCCCCCGTTCATGCTCTGTCTCTCTCTGTCTCAAAAATAAATAAACGTTAAAAAAAAATTTTTTTAAAGTTAAGTAAATAACTGGGTGGGGGGAGCGTCGTGCCAGCAGAAGGAGTTTTAACCCAACCTTGAAGGGAAACAGGAACTAGGGTCTTGAGCAAGAGAACAGCACAGAGTTTTTGCGAACATTTAATCTATCCATTACATGCGCCAGGCATGGGAGAAAAGAAGGGAGCCAGAGAACCCAGTCAGAAGACTATTGCCACAATCTAAGGCATCACAGGAAAGAACTTTCCAATCTTCCTATGTCTCCCTCTCTGCTACTTACAGGGCCGTAGTGGAAACAACAGATACTGTTGTCAGTTCTTTGATGCCGCTCTATTCCTGGATGCAGGTTTGGCTCAGCATCTTGGCCACTTTCCTTCACTCTTTATATATAGCCCAAATCTGCTGCCCCTGAGACACTAATGTTTCCAGGTGAAATTGAGGTTACTTCCTTCAGTTCCTGGAACACTTCCATTTTTCCCCACAGAACCTCTGCTGAAGTCAGTTCTGTTTTGTCAGACTTGTCACTTGATCCCTGAATTTAAATCACAGCATTTCAAAAATAGGCCACTTCCATAAAGAGAAAAGCAAAACAAAACAAGGCAGGCATATTTTGCCAAATGCCATATTTTTATTGGGATTTGCTGCCAACCACCCACATCTTTTTGCAGTCTGTCTAACTTTCAAACAACTTGAGATCAAATCAAAACTTTAGCTAAGTTAATTTAATTAGTGTTCGGGAGTTAACTTTTAAAGAAAGTTAATTTAAACAAGAGCACAATGGATCCGAGAGGTTAGTTAATAGAAAATACTTAGATGAGTGTAATTTTAGTAAAATAAAAAGAACAGCAATATCTTTCTACAACGGTTTCCTGTTTTGAAAAATTGTTACAGAGGTTTTGTTTCCTATCTTAGTTTTGGTTACATTCTTTGTATAACTCTATTTTCTAGCATATTGAATTCAGACGGTTTCAAAAATGAAGGGTGATTTGATAACGTTAATCAGTATAAGCTGTTTTAGTGATCTCTGTGGAAAAAAATTATACAGCCAGATGATTTTCAGGGTAATAAGTGTATTGAGTGTAATTTCTTTGTTCAGATACAGAAAGTGGTTCTCTGTTTAGAATGGATCATACAACATTACTTTTTATTAATATCTGGTATGCATCTCCCTTATCATAATTAGGGCAATGATAAAATAGGATTCCCAAAGAAAAAATATGATAGAAGATGATTTATAACTACAGTAATATTATCTCATGATCTAGAGTAATAATTTTTGAGGAATATTAGAAATTGGGAAGCTAAGCAAAGCAACTTAAAAGTAACAACGACAAGCAGTGCCTGGGTGGCTCCGCTGGTTACGTGTCAGCCTCTTGAACTCTGCTCAGGTTGTGATCTCGTGGTTCGTGAGATCAAGCCCCATGTCAGGCTCTGCACTGAGTGTGGAGGCTGCTTGGGATTCTCTCTCTCTGCCCCTTCCCCCGCTCATGCTCTCTCTCTCTCAAAATAAATAAATAAAGGCTTAAAAAAAACAACAGCAAAATCAATGCATAGAAATAAAAGGCACTCACCAGGAAGGTGGCAATTTCTTGAGAAATTAAGAGGGACAGAATGACCATATATGAGGTATAGAGATTAACTCAATCACATGAAGTCATTCATGATTCGTGCAAACTCCAAATTGGGTTTGTCTAAAATTTGTTAGAACCGGGATTCTTTCAAAGGCCACTTTTTGCCCAGTTAAGTCATTCTAAAGTTCATAAGAACTTCCCCTTAAGGATTCCCCTTAAACTTTCTTCTTCCTCTCCTTAGTTTTTTGTCTTTGAATTCCTTATGCGTTCCTTAGAAAGGGAGAAAACTGTCATACTCCACTGCCTCACCCCAGGGAGCCAGGTGAGAAATTAGGGAAATGTGTGAAACTGGGTCACCTTCCTGGCCCTGCCTATTCAAACCACTTGCAAATCTAAGGCACGGTGTTGACCAGCACCTCTATTAGTCTCTGCCTGAGATGACTGGAGGGTTCCCTTCTGCCCACAAGACCAGGAAAGTCTCACAAGGAATGCAAATCTATTAGGTATTCTGCCCATTTCCCCATCCAATGTCCTGGCAAGGGAAGGGCATTCAGTAACAGATATCAAAGGGAAATGATAAGGCAGCAGGAAGAGAGGAGTCCAAAAGGCTGAAAAACATTAGATAATATAAAATGGGAAATTTTGCAAAAAAAAAAAAAAAAAAGGACAGTCACATCACACTTCCTTGCAGAAACACCAACCCAGTTCATTTTCCCTTTATTTTTCTACACAGCACCCTGCCATCAAGACATAAAAGTTATGGGGTTTTTTTTTTTTTAATTAATCTGGTATATTTCAGGCAACAACCACATTCAACTCAATCCAATAAATATAGATTAAACCAGGGGCCTGCATGGCTCAGTCAGTTAAGTGTCTGACTCTTGGTTTCGGCTCAGGTCATGATCTCATGATCTGTGGGATCGAGTCCCATATGGGGCTCTGCACTGGCAGTGCATAGCCTGCTTGGGATTCTCTCCCTCCCTCCCTCTCTGTCTCCCACCCCCACTTATGCTATCTCTGTCTCTCTCAGAATAAAGTTTTTAAATTTGTTTTAATGTTTTGATTTATTTTTGAGACAGAGAGAGACAGAGCATGAGCAGGGGAGAGGCAGAGACAGAGGGATACACAGAATCCGAAGCAAGCTCCAGGCTCTGAGCTGTCAGCACAGAGACCAACATGGGGCTCGAACTCATGGACTGTGAGATCATGACCTAAGCCGAAGTCAGATGCTTAACTGACTGAACCACCCAGGAGCCCCATAAATAAACTTTTTTAAAAAAGATTGATTAAACCTCAAAAATCTACTGAGCTTAAGAAATTTAGACACTGAGATGTTATAGTCAGTCTTCCCTTGAAAGAGTTACCGAGGTGTAGAATGAAATATATGAGTATATAACTTGGATGTAAGGGAAACAGCATAGAAGTACATGAAGAAGGGAGAGTGATCACATCTGGTGTCCTGAAAGATGCAGCCTTTGAAATGAATATTGAACCTTATAAAGGATTTAAATAGGAAGAAATAGAACGGGAAGTGAGTGCTCCTACCTCAGAGGAATGTGAGCAGATGCAGGAAGACCAAACATGCACAGGGACAGTTTCATTTGGCTGCAGCATGAGAGAAGGGAGGTGAACTGAGCAGTAGACAATGATCATATTACAGAAGGCTTTGAATGCCAGGCTAAGAAATTGAGACTCTCTTCTCTAGCACTGGGGAGCCATGCATGGTTTTTGAGCAGGAGAGTGACCTAAATGGTACGCTTCAGAACAATCTGTGGAAATAATGGCCTGCGTGATGAACTGGAATTAAAAACTAGAGTGATACAATAAGTTAGGTGACTTTAACAACAGTCTAGATGGGAGGTCCTGGGGATGGAGTGTTCCTCCATTGTGAGAGAAGCATTCTGCTGGTGGCCAAGATGCGGATCTAGAAAGTCAATGAACTATGCCCACCCTGAATGCAGCAAGAGCTAGCCCACTCAGGCATGGCTGTCTACATTCAGAAAGACTCTCACCAGCTTCCTCTGTGGGAGGCAGGGAGCCGCCCCAAACATCAGCCAAGGAGCACCGGAAGTTCTGCAGCATTTACTTTTTTTTTTTTACTTTTCCACTTGTGCAAGGCCCTCCCATTGCTTAGTCGGTTCAGTTCTGCCCTGGGACAGGAAGCTCCCAGGGAGCAAACGTCAGTTAGCATCCTGCATCTGAACACCCTGCTACTTCTCTCCCCACCCCACCACAGAAACCAGAACATCAGGGCTTTCGGTTTGGGTGCTACCTTTATAGTCTAGGTTTTGGTAAAAAGAAAACTTATCTTCATGTCATGAGCTGAAAACAGACAAAACTGAATCCACGTTATCTTTATTTCCCAATTCTAAAATTTAGTCAAGAAGATAAAACTCTTTTCTTTTTCCAATCATACAAAGTTTGAAACAGAAAGAAGTATTAGGGAGAGGGACTTTCTAATGCACAAAAACCTCTACCCATTCTCTCTTTCTCTTATGTTTGCAGGGTTTTAATCTTAGAAGTTGTCCCATGGCAACAATACAAAAACAAGGTAAAGAAAAAACTTAATAACCTCTCCTAATGTTAGCAGCCTAATGTGTATCCTTCCACATCTTATGTTCCTGCTGATATATAAAAATACAAGTATAGATGTAGGAGGTTACAATGTTATCACAAAAGTACGATTTACTCTTTTTTGCTATTTGTAAAATAATAATATATTGAGGCCATCCCCCAGGTCAGTAGTTACAGGATTAACACATTTCTTTGAATAACTATATCATATTCCATATCATGGATATGTCACAATGTATTTTATTATTCCCCTTTGGATGAACATTCAGGTTGTTTCTAGTTTGTGCTGCAACAAACCAGCTTCTGTCAGTGTCTATCCTCACCAGTGCATTTCACAGAAAAGTGCTACCAGAGCTGAAGGCGTTTTCTGAATACCTACTATATGCTGTTTTTATAAAATATACAATAGAAATGTGTGACATAGTCCCTTCCTCAGAGCATGCCAAATATAGCTGGGGACATAAGCCTAACCCACACAAAACAATTAAACTGTGCAAGACAGGACTGAACCGTGTTCCATACACTTTACGCAAATGGATGCCAAGTTTTCCTTCCACATGGTGACAGACTGGAGAGATAGCTCGGAGGTCCTTTTAGCCTTAACATTCTAGGGGCTTTCTTGGATTCAGGAAAGGGGGAAACAAGAAGACCTAAGAAGTCAGTGGTCTGTGTGTGTTCAAGTCTGGCAGGACTTGAACAAGGCCAGAAAATGGTTTAGATCCATGGAGGAAAAAAAAATTGTATTTTGGAGTGACAAATGAGCCATCTTTACGACTTTAGACACATATATGCTTGGAGAATGACAATAAGCAGTTCCTTCTCCAAGTCATTGCAATTCCAAACAGCCTCTCTTATATTCTTCCCATCCCCACCCAGCCTCCACTTAAAGACATAGAAGAATCCAAAGCTTAACTGCCACAAAGCATTATACTAATGCAGATTTAAAATGCATTGCTTCCAGCCAGCAAAAACTTAAAAATACTCCCCAAATTTCTTCCCCCCCACCGTCCTTCCCATGCCCAACCTACCCCTGCTAACACACACACACACACACACACACACACACACACACACACCCCACACTTTTTCTGTGCCCTTTAAACAACAGCAGTCATTTATAGTGTTCCTGTCCATCTGGAAAATAACACAAATAACATGGAATAAAATAATAATAAAATCTGAGTGATTTAATTCAACCAAAACCTGAGTTTTTTTTGAGAATCAAAAACTCTGTTAAAAAGGTTGGTATTGATAAACTAGCCACTACAGCATTGGTCTTTCACTCTACCTTGCAATGCTATGTTTGCAACTTACCAAGTCCATTTAAATATAAACCATGTTTAATGACATGTTTTACATTTCATCATACTGGAAATAGGATTTGAGAGCTCACTGTTTATGCCAGATATGTGTTATGCCTCAATAATGTATATAAGTAGCTCTATGAGAAAGTTCTGAAAATGAATTACGCATAAGAAATTAGGCATGTGTTTTTTATCTCAAAGATTTGAGATTTAAAAGTTGTATGTAATTTTTAGGGGCGCCTGGGTGGCTCAGTCGGTTGAGCATTGGGCTCCTGATTTCGGCTCAGGTCATGATTTCACAGTCCAGGCTGGAGCTTGCTTGAGATTCTCTCTGTCTCTTTGTCTCTGTCTCTGTCTCTCTCTTCCTCTGCTCCTCCCTGCTCATGCTCACTCGCACGCTGCCTCAAAAGAAAAAATTATTTTAAAAAAAGTTGTAGGTAATTTTCAATCAAAGTTGGCACCACAAGGAAGTCTATGATTCTCTTTTTTTTCCCACCAAACTTTATTCGGAAAAAAGCCACTGATGGGTCCAGGTGATGGTAAGCTCACTCGGAGAGAAAAGCAAGGCCATCAAGCATGGTTCATGTCTAAAATTAGCTTTCAGTGTATTTTCTAAACTTTAGGAAAACAAGATTTATTCCCAGGATGTTAACTTGAATGCCAAGTTCAAAGACATAATCTTGATAGTCTTATTGCAGAAAATAAGGGCTTTTAATAAGGAGAAGGAATAACTGACTTTCAGTAAAACCTAATTTACTATGTGTTTTTATTTAGCAGTAGGAAAAAAAAAAAAAAAAGATAAAAGCCCTTGACCTCTGCTGTACCATTCCAACCACAAAGGTGACTGAGGTCTGAGATCGGGTCCAGAGTCGTGAGGCCTCCTTGTGACCTGACTGAGCATAACTGATGTGCCTCCTTTCTTGGTGTCTCCACGCTCCATTCTCCGCACCAGCCTCCTCGCGACATCAGCTCTAAATGGTATGGAGACTCCACTAGTGTCTTTGCAGGTCAAGTCTAGATTTGGGAATCGGCAGCATGCACCTAACATCAAAGCACTTAGCAACTGTTACCCAGTCAACACACAACATTCCAGCAGTTTAAAATGCACAATAAGATCATGGTTCCTTTGAGATCATAGTCCCATTGTCCTAAGTAAGGGGGATTGTTGGCTGCCTTTCCTCCTCCCAGGGCTAGAATTGGGGGCTCGGCCAAAGACAGTAAAACCAGGGTCTCGTGGGACAGAAGCAGCCTGCCTGGACGTGTTGAGACTTGTTCTCTCTTCTAGAGTGCTCTAAGTACAGTTGGCATGTGCAACCACATTTCTCCTCTTGAATCATGAACAATCAAAAATGTCAAAAGGAGGCCAGTGGGGAAAGTGGAGACAAGTTATCTGAGGAGTCAAGAGACCTGGGTTTACACTAGCCTTGGTGAGTTGCTATTAGATAGCTATGGCAAATAACAAAGTTAGCAGAAACCTGTTGCCTCACCAGAAAAGATGAGTTCAAAACTACCAACTCCCTGAGGACGAGAAGGGGAAGACCAGATTTTTTGAGGAAAAAAGCCCACCGATGATTCTGACGCAGTAAGTTAGAGATGGCAATCCCAGCACACAAGCACTTGAAAAGGCTTTCCAGGCAACTGAGTATGCTCCTCAAACATGCCATACCGAATGTGGTCCTGCATACCAACACTAGAAACATTACACTTTGACCCTATAATCTCACTTCAAGGAAGCTATCCTACAGAAATAACTAGGTATACAGACAACTCTTATAGAGAGGTATTCATAGCAACAATATTTATGATAGTACAAATCAGAAAGGAACCAATGTCAAAGTTAAGTACATTATTAAATAAGTTATAATACATGAATCCACAAAAGCTATAAAAGGGCCGACAGGTACATGAAAGATGCTCAATGTCATTAGTCATTAGAGAAATGCAAATCAAAACCATGAAGATATTTCATGTTCATGGATTAGAAGTCATACTGTCAAAATGTCCACATTACAAAGCAGTCTATAGTTTCGATGCAACCCCTATCAAAATACCAAAACCACAATGAGATGCCGCTTCAAACACACTAGGATGGCTAACATGAAACAAAACAAAGACTAGGTGTCAGCGAGAACACGGAGAAATTAGAACATTACTGATGACAGCGTCAAGTGGTGTAGCCACTGTGGAAACGGTTTGGCATTTCCTCCCTTAGTCAACGTGGAATGACCCAAGATTCCAGTCCTAGGTGAACACGCAGAAGAATCGAAAATGAGTGTTCAAACGTAGAATACAAATCTTCATAGCAGCATTATTCCAGCAGCCAAAAGGTACAAGTAACCCAAATGTCCATCAGCTGATGGATAAATAAATGTGGCATAAACATGCAAGGAACACTATTCAGCCAAGAAAAGGACTGACATCTGGTGGCACACGTGACAATACAGATGAAACTTAAAAACATTATGCTACATGAAAGGAGCCACCGAAGTCACAAAGAGGCCATGCATCATATGGCTCCATTTATGTGCAATATTCAGGTTAAGCAAATTCATCAAGACAGTAAAGAAATTAGTGGTTACCGGGGATTGAAGGGGGGGGGGGGAATGGGGAGTGAGTGGGGTTTCCCTTTGGGGTGATGAAAATGTTCTGGAAGTTAGGTTGTGGTGACGGCTGCACAACCTCAGAAATGTACTAAACGCCACCAAACTATGCACTTTACAATGGTTAAAATGGTAAATTTCATGTTGATTATTTTACCAAAAGTTTTTAAAGTTACAATCATAAAGCAGAATATTTTAGTTATTAAAATTGATCTTTTGAGGGAGTTTAATAAGATGTAGAAAATGTGGAAAAAGCAGTGTGTGAAACTACTTATAGTGTGACCCCAGCTTCATAGTATATAAATACACACAGAAAAACAAGGAGTGAAAAGGAAATTTCTAAAAATGCTGAACAGGGTTATCAATAGATACACTTTTCGTCTTATATTTTTCTGAATTTTCCCAAATTTTCTATATTATTTTTATTGTTAAAATATTAAATTATAATTCAATATTGTTTTATAATTATAAAAATAAAGAATTTTTTTTAAAGGTGAGACCAGGGCAGGGGGTGGGGGGGACCTTGGTGGCTCAGTCGGTTAAGCATCCGACTCTTGGTTTCAGCTCAGGTCACGATCTCATGGTTTTGTGGGTTCAAGCCCGGCATCCAGTTCTTTGCTGGCAGCTCAGAACCTGCTTGGGATTCTCTCTCTTCCTCTCTCTCTCCCTGCCCCTCCCCCACACTTTCTCTCTCTCTCTCTCTCTCTCTCTCTCTCTCTCTCTCTCTCCAAATAAATAAATAAACTTAAAAAAAATAAATAATACAAAAATAAAAGATGAGATCAGATGACACTTTGGGACACAGATGGGAAAAAGATAACAAGAATAATGGAAGGTCTAAAAAACATATGATGTCATGATGTAAACAGCAGGAGCTAGACAGCATTATGGAATGGTTAAGACTGCAACACTGGGGAGAATTTATGTCCCATCCAAAGCTGGAATTGTGGCTCCAGATTCTTTGGAGTTTTCAAGAAATGCCGCAGCTCCGGAGGGTTCAGTGAAATGCCCTGGGTTTTAAACCTTGGCAACTTATTCAATACTTTTCAAACCACAGGCCAAACAAAACACATCTGTGGACTGGATGTAGCCCACAGGCGCCAGTTAGCAAACTCAAGTTTATAGGAACAGGAATGTTTAGCCTGGAAAAGAAAAACCTTTGAACAGAGATAGTAACTTCAAATATCTACAGAGAGGCTATGTGCAAGATGGTGTGGACTTAATCCATTTGTCTCTAGAAGGCAGAACCAACCTAAAGGCTAGGTGTGGGCGAGAAGCAGAATAATGCCTAGTAAATAAGGGAGTGGTTTCTATTAGAGCAGCCGTCAAATAAACAGGGACTTCAAAAATGCATGGAGGTGCCCATCCTTGAGGTGTTCCAGCGAAGACTACAGAGACTTCTGCTTAAGTCAGAAGTTGGACTAGGTCAAAGGCTCCCCATCATGGGGGAGTATCAGAAACTTGAAAAAAAAAAAAAAAAAAAAAACACAGATTTTTGGACCCTATCCCAGAACCATGGGGTGAGGCCTAGGAGTATGTATTTTTCAGAAGAGTCTCAGCTGCCTGGCAGGTGGCTCAGAAACACTGCACTGAACCTCTGAATCTGTACTGGAATTCTTTTTTTTTTTTTTTTTTTTTCAACGTTTATTTATTTTTGGGACAGAGAGAGACAGAGCATGAACGGGGGAGGGGCAGAGAGAGAGGGAGACACAGAATCGGAAACAGGCTCCAGGCTCTGAGCCATCAGCCCAGAGCCTGACGCGGGGCTCGAACTCACAGACCGCGAGATCGTGACCTGGCTGAAGTCGGACGCTTAACCGACTGCACCACCCAGGCGCCCCAGGAATTCTATTACTCTAATCCACGGTTCTACCTAGCTGGCAGACAAGGGAAGGAAAGACTGAAGAAAGAAAGAACAATTTACTGGAACTCATTGTGGCTCTGTGCTAAATGCCTTCTTTATGTCATCTCCCTGAATTTTCACAACAACCACATGAGGTCAGAAGCAATGTCCTCCATCCCACTTCCCAGAAAGAGAAACTGAGGCTTGTAGATTTGAGTATGGCCCAAGGTCATTGCCACCACTGAGAAGATCTTTCTGGCTCCAAATCACACACTAGTTCAGCTATTCTGCATCGCCCTCCTCTGACCCATTTGACAACTATCTCAAGTGGCCCTGATGAGCCAGGCACTCACTACACTAGGTGGAGGGGATTCAACAATGATTAAGATACAGTCCCTGGCCTCGAGAGGCTTTGGAATCTAGTGAGGAGAGCAGAAAAGTAAGCAATTACATTACAGTGAAAACTAGGGGGGCACACAGGAGGAGCATCCAATCTAGCCTTGCGTTATCAGGGAAGGTTTCTGGGAGGAGAGAACGTCAAAGCCAGGGCTCTAAGGTGACAAGGGAAAAGGGACTTCAGGCTGAGGGTGCAACATCTACAGGCCCGGAGGCCAGAGGGAGCCTAATGTGTAAGGAAATGTGAGAAATTCAGGGAAAATGGAGAATGGGAAGCAAGACATGGGCCTGGCAAGGTAGGCAGGACAGAGCCCCAAGCACTCATGTGCCACACTAAGACTGCCATTTATCCTAAGAGAAACAGGAAGAGTTGAGGCTTAACACAAAGGAGTAACTCTTCAGAATCACATTTTATGAGGATCAGACTGGCTATAGTGTGGAAATGGATTGGCAAGGCAGGGTCCACGTGGAAGGTTGGGGCAGAGAATTTCAGTGAAAAGGTGATGGTCACCCACACAAAAATGGTGGCAGGGAAGATGCTGTGAAGCAAAGATGATGTATCTTCCATCCTCCCTTCCTTGGTTTCTCCCTCCCTCCCTCCCTTCCTTACTTCTCACGGTAAATAATACTACAGAGCCCTGGCTATCTACTGGCCATTCTGCTTGGGCAAAAAGAAACCTAGTCCTTGCCATCATGGAGTCTGTCCTTTGCTAGGCAATAGACGTTTGTGGAAAGTACTTTCAAAAGTATTAAATAATAGACAAAAAGCACACTGGTTGGTTAGATTGCCAAGAATAACACAGATGGTAAAGGATGTTAGGGGGCTGCCCCTTCCCTCCTCCAGCATCAATTCTCAAAGAATCATTAAGTATAAGAGCCCCATAAAATAAATCTGAAAAGTTACATCCTAACAAAGCAAGTACTCCTCAGAGTTGTATTCTTAATATTCATATATGAGAAGGTAAACCAGACTGTCTGCTTTTGGTGTATTTCATTCATGGAAAGTAAGAAGAATTTACCTACATTTTAATTCCTCATTCCTCAAACAGAAATGACTGCCTGACTAAAAAAGAAATGGAGATGGAGTACTAAATTAATAAACTAGAAGAATTATTAAAACCTTACTAAATGTGGCCTCACACTAAATTAAATGAAAACCCTTCTTGCTGTACTCGGGATATTTGCTAGGTGCATTGGCAACGAGTTTGGATTCACCCAAAAACTGACCACAGAACAAGCAACAAGAGCATCATGACTTGGAGGGAAGGCAGCAGGTGTCTGAAGGGGCTTCCTGCTCAGAGCCTTATCAGACGTCAGGAGGGGGCTTCCGGTGCTCTGACCTTCCCCAAGTCTGCACTATTCCATTTCCTGAATTACTCCAACCAGTCCCTGGTCACCAGTGAGGCCAGGACATTCTTACCAGAGGCCTACTTGTTTAAGTCCTGGTTACAACATTCTTCTCACTCCTCGATCCCAGCCTAAGAATCACCCTCAGTTAAACAGCTGTGCCTGTGGATGGCACATTAAGATGCTTCTCTTCTACAGGTGATTTTCATGATTTTTTTTATTTGTTTTAATGTTTTATTTATTCTTGAGAGAGAGAGAGAGAGAGAGACAGAGCACAGGCAGGGGAGGGGCAGAGTGAGAGAGGGACACAGGATTGGAAGCAGGCTGTAGCCTCTGAGCTGTCAGCACAGAACCCAATGTGGGGCTTGAACTCACAAGCTGTGAGATCACGACCTGAGCCAAAGTTGGACACTTTACCGACTTAGCCACCCAGGTGCCCCGAGGTGGTTTTTATTTTTTGTGACCTCTCAGATGACTTCTGATCTTTGTCATTCCAGCATCTCAATGGCCAGCAAGGAGAAAAAGTACATTAGAAAACAAACTTGTTGGGGTGCGTGGGTGGCTCAGTCAGTTAAGCATCCAACTTTGGGGTCAGGTCATGATATCGTAGTTTGTGAGTTCAAGCCCCACGTCGAGCTCTGTGCTGACAGCTCAGAGCCTGGAGCCTGCTCCGGATTGTGTGCCTCCCTTTCTCTCTGCCCCTCCCCTGCTCATGCTCTGTCTCTGTGTCAAAAATAAGTAAACATTAAAAAAAAATTTTTTTTAATGAACTTGTTCCTGCTCCTTTCCATTTTTCACTTGGCTCTTACAACACTAGCTCAGGTAATCACACCGCTGATCACTGATTGTGATCTTTCATGGGTGCGTTATATAGCTTTCCCTGGTCTACCAGCAAAGGGGAGCATACCCCATGGGTTGGTAGTATGGAGTCAAAATCTGCTTCCCCAGAAATGTTCTAGATGGAAAGAAGTTGGATCCCACACAGTCAAATAATCCTAACCTTGGTAGATTAGAGAAAAACAAATGACTTACAGGCATACATCCGTTGGCTCCAAACAGGATCAACTTACAAAAAAATTTATTAGATTCCTAAAAGTAAAGTTTGAAGACACCCCTTCCCACCTTTATAAATTGTACCACAAGGAAAGAAGAGAAGATGCCAAATGGTGATGGGCGCTTTTGTTGCCATTATTAGCTTACGGTTTTATGGTATTCTTGGGACAGTATTGAAAAACTCTAAAAAACTGATTTCCTCAGACTTTCTAAATATCTATTTTCCTCTGGATACTCAAAGAGATGCTTAAGATCTGTTAAGCATTTTAGATATTTTCTCTCCAGCTCCAAACCAAAGTGTGATCTAAAGCTGTCTACAGGGGCCCTCGTGGAGAACGCTCGGTGCTGATAACCACCCCCATAAATGCCAACAGTGCCAGGACCAAAGGGAGGTCAGAGAGAGCGCTGGCGGTCTTTCTTTGGCTCTAGGCAAAACTCATCTGATTATCGACTCCGCTTCCCCTTCCCTGGCTCCCCAGGGGAAGAGTGCGGGGAAGCAAATCTTCAGGAAAAGAGCTATCAGTTCCTTCAACTTTCCCAGGGAGAGGCCCTTAGGCCAAGCCACCTCATGCCACACCCCGGTTGATTGTGTCAACAATCGCTTTCATTTTAATGCTTTCAGATGGGTTCTAATGTAACCTTGGAGAAGAATAACCCCAAACCCCCGTATAAACGACCCATTTTCTCCAGGCTGTTTGTGCCCCTCTCTCAGAATATAGTATGATTCATCCATTAGACTATCTGAAAAACAAGCATGGACCATAAAGGCAAAGTGGATACAGCAGCCAGTACTATCAGAGGCAGCTCTTTGCTTTGTGTCGCTCAAGTGATTCATGAACGTAATTCATTTCCTTGCCTACGGTTCACATGATCACAGCTCTTCAGAGATGAAAAGGCAAGACGCTCTGAGCAGTTTCTCCAAATGAACCGAATCTTGATGCTGTTTATGGACCTCAGGATCCCAAACCCTGACTTCATAACCACTCTTAACTATTCATGTGAATGGACACCAATAACAGGATAAATATGAAATCTATAGAAAACTGAAGAAAACAAGTTCTAGTTGGCATCATGCTTTCAACCTGTTAAATCATTTACCAGAGTAAACCTGAAACCACATTCTTTGATCCCCAACTGCTCTCAAGTGGGAAAGCAAACGAAGAGAGAAATGATGGAATGGGTAGTGGCTGGGTAGTTGGAGAGAGGGGCCCTGGGTGGCTCCGTCGGTTAAGTATCCAACCTCGGCTCAGGTCAGGATCTCACGGTTTGTGGGTTCGAGCCCCGCGTTGGGCTTTGTGCTGACAGCTCAGAGCCTGGAGCCTGCTTCGAATTCTGTGTCTCCCTCTCTCTGTGCCCCTCCCCCACTCGTGCGCTGTCTGCATCAAAAAATGAATAAACGTTAAAAAAGAAAAATACGCAGTCAGAGCTGCTACTTCCATTCCCGTGTCTCTAGCAGACATCACTAATCAAGCATGACACTCTTTTCGGTCTCACAGATACAACCTCAGAAGCTTTCTCAACACATCTCAATCCATCGGTTGCATACAAATGATAAAAAGTTGACCGGTCTTTTATTTAACAATTTTAGGGGCGCCTGGGTGGCACAGTCGGTTAAGCGTCCGACTTCAGCCAGGTCACGATCTCGCGGTCTGTGAGTTCGAGCCCCGCGTCAGGCTCTGGGCTGATGGCTCAGAGCCTGGAGCCTGTTTCCGATTCTGTGTCTCCCTCTCTCTCTGCCCCTCCCCCATTCATGCTCTGTCTCTCTCTGTCCCAAAAATAAATAAACGTTGAAAAAAAAAAATTTAAAAAAAAATTTTATTTTATTTTCCTCTAAGAACAGGAATCACTTATGTAAATCACGATGAAAAGCTCGAAACGGTGAAGTGCTAAAACAACAGCTTCTGATTTCTGTAAGATGGACAGATAAGGGTGCTGCCTCAGCACACGGCACAAGGTTGCCTTATGAGCCAGGAGAGCAAAGAATCAGAGCACGGGTCTGGTCTCAGAGGCAGTAAGAACAGGACTGCAGCTAGGTGAGGGCTGCCAGGGAGAGAGGGTACTTTGGGGCCTCTCTTGAAGGCACAGGGACAAAGCACAAGCTGCTCAGAAACCATGGGAACTGACTCCCACCACCTAAAAGACTTAGTAACAAAAACTCCTTTGAGTTAAAGTTCCCCTTTTAAGGCTTTAGTCACATGAGTGAGTTAGAAGATTATCATTCAGTCACATCATACTGAGAAGTCGTTTATTTAATAAATGAGGTTTTTTTTAATTTTTTTTTATTGACTCCTCAATAGAGATCAGCAGAAAGGGGGAGGATAGTGTTTTCACCTGGGCTCAGGGATGCAGAACAGCCATGAGGAGCATTTATTGAGTTGTTACTACATGCCAAGCACTTCTCTTACATTATTTTGCATCCTCTTCACTACTAACAGTGAGTTCTTAATATCATCCTCTTACAGATGAGGAAAAGGAGGCTTGGTAATGTAAGTAACCCAACCAACGTTATAATGCTAGTGAAGGACCAGGGTTGGATCCAAATTAAGACCCATCTGATTTGGGACGCCTGGGTGGCTCATTTAGTTAAGCGTCCTGACTCCTGATCTCAGTTCAGGTCATAATCTCACAGTTTGTGATATCAAACCCTGAGTCGGGCTCCGCACTGATAGCATGGAGCCTGCTTGGGATTCTCTCTCCCCCTCTCTCTCTGCTGCTACCCCTGCCCATGCATGCTTGCATGTGCACACACACACTCTCTCTCTCAAAATAATTAAAGAAATATGAAAAAAGAAAAAGATCTGTCTGGTCCTAAAGCTTGTGCCTCTCCCATTCCACTGAGCTGGCTCTGCTGGGAAGGCATCAAAGACACACTTGGCATACTCAGAAATTTTCCATAAGGCAGATGCCTCTCTTATTCTGTAGCCTTCTTCCAGAGATTAGGAAGGAAGCAAATTCTCCTCTTACAAGGGAGGCCTTAAAAGAGAAGGATCACCCCACCTGTTGGAACTTCTTGCCTTGGACAGATTAGGGGGTCAGGGGCTATGAACTGGAATGACAAGCGTCAGCTTCCTTGGACTCAGATACCATTCCTCCTTTATGGAGAGATGCAACTTCAAAGGAGGTCAGAAACAGAAGCTGAGCATGGCCTCAACTCCACACAGAGGAAAGTGAAAGTTTAGAAGGACAAATGTCCTTACAGCCTTTGATGGGGTTTGATGGAGCAGAAAGTGTCCAGGGCAAACTCTGTTCTGGTCAGTGTTATAGCCGATAAGCTAATCCTGTCCTGCTTCCTCAGTAGGGTTTACCTAGGGACTATAGACACCCTCTCATGTTATGTAGCCTCCATTGTGCACCTGTGTGCCAAGGGAGGGTAATGGGCCAGGTGGCCCCTGTGTCCATTCTCTAAGTACACGTCTCTCACTCTGATGTCCTGAAGCCAGGCTGCTGCCATTCCACTCACTGCTTGGTCCTGCGCTATTTACCTTCAATACCGAGGAACCACAGGGCCTATCCTTTGAGCAGGTTCAGGGAAACCCAGGAGCAATGTCAGCAGCATTTGTGGAACAGGCAGGCATACAGAAGGATGATGCGCAGAGCTGAGCACATTCAGTGTGAGCGATAACACAGGGAATAACTTAGGGAAGTGGGAAGCATGGAGGGAAAGCAACCAGTATACCTTGATTGCTTCCTACATATCTCAGATAAACGAACCAAGGAGCCATGACCCAATCAGGCCTGTTCAAACTCTTCCTCCAAAGCACTTGTGACAGGAGACAAGAGGGAATGTACTCCTTGGATGTCTGACTCAAAAATAATCTTTTAACTTAAAATTCATGTAAATTTTATGGTTTATGCCTTAAGATAACCACGTTTGTTTCAGTGTAAGAATAATGTTTTTTTAGTTGACAAATGAAAAAAAACCTAACCATCTGGGAAGATAAACTGTGTTAATCCTGTGAATTCGGCAGACCCTGCCATGCCTCCGATGCACCATCTTGAAGGGCACAAGATTCTTGGACCAAGTCAGGGTCATTCAGTCCGGCTGCCCCATCCCACCAGGAGGTTCTCCTTCTTTTACCACTTTGGAGGTTGTAAGTGTTCATTAAGAAAAGCAGATTATAAACCATTGCTCAGATAAGGGGTAGAAGCACAAGGAGACCCCATGAAAGGTCAATAGATCAAGACCAAAATAGCCAAAGGAACATATGCAACTGGGGACCCAATCACCTTGGCCTCTTCTCTAGTTTTGTGACCAGCGCTCTAGTGATGAAGGATTAGTAATCAAAAGAAAACTCTCCCGCACAGGAATTTACTCTGTTGAAACTCTGTCTCTCTCATACACACACACACACCCTGCCACCACTACTTCAGGGGAAGGAGGGGAGCGAGGGCAGGCATACAGATCCCAAGAACGAGGAACCGGAGCGAGGAGGTGCTGATGATGGTGGATACAGAAGATGCCAGACATGAGGCAGTACTAGGGCCAAGAGTTTGGAAACAGGTAGATAGTGATATGGTGAGAGTATGCTGACATGAGATAGGAAGGTCATCTGGCCTCTGAGGCTGGGTTTTATATGCTGGTAGGTATGTGAGTTTAGATAATGGGTAGTTCTCAAAGAAACTATTTTCACCATACAGTTCCAAGTCATAAACCCAAAATAAGAATTTTCTGCACCAAACATTTGAATGTCTATAGATTTAATGACTATCTGGTCAGTCCATCATTGCCTAGGCAACAGCACATTCTCAGGAACCTACCAAGACCATAATCTCCAGAAGGGCAGGTATTGGGTCTACAGAGTCACCATTGTGTCCCTAACTCCTAGCACATAGTAGGTCCTCAACAAATCTATGCTCACTGAATGTAGGGAAGGGAACACTATAATATTATTAGAGGATAATTTCAAAATAACACATTCATTCACCCAGCCTCATCCACTCTGTTTTTATAATGTGTGTTAACCAATGAGGTCACTGTAGGGTCTCACAGACGAACTTCAACATGGGTAAAAATCCTGCATCACAGCAACTGCTGTGGTGTCACATAACAACACCTGCTTTCACTCAAAAGAATCCAATAACAGCCACTACAGGGGAGGGAGGCAGGGAAATACATATACGCATGCATACCAGCAATCCCACTAGGTGACCTCATGCCCTAGAATGAAAGAGAGAGAAGAGAAAGAAACTATTCCAGAGTTCCCTTGGACTCCTTCCGGAGAGCTTCTCACAGTGTGAACACCTCACAGAGGTGAGCAGGACTCTGGTGTTTAAAGAGACATATTTTTCATACACGTTGGCCCCTAAACACAAGCCAACTGCTTATCTGCTGCTCAGAGAAACAGCAATCCATTACAGCTTTGTAGGCAAAACTGGCTGTCGGACTCCATCCAGGACATCGTGTTGGACTCTAAGGTGGAGCCTTCCAAAGGTATCCTAAAGGATCATTTTGACTCTACAGACCTTTACTTCAAATACAGACTTAAAACTAGTCACTCAGAAAGCTGTACCCCCTGGAACATAGTCTGTGCATCACCCCAAACAAGATGAGGTTGAATAAGGAGTATCTTCCAAAGGAGAACACTGTACATCTACTTCCACTAGTGGTCTATAAAAGAAGTATATAGGGGCGCCTGGGTGGCGCAGTCGGTTAAGCGTCCGACTTCAGCCAGGTCACGATCTCGCGGTCCGTGAGTTCGAGCCCCGCGTCGGGCTCTGGGCTGATGGCTCAGAGCCTGGAGCCTGTTTCCGATTCTGTGTCTCCCTCTCTCTCTGCCCCTCCCCCGTTCATGCTCTGTCTCTCTCTGTCCCAAAAAAATAAATAAACGTTAAAAAAAAAAAATTTTTTTTTAAAAAAGAAGTATATATAACATAGATATTATTTTTGGCAGTGTATCTTCCAGCCAGCTTTCTGGTTTTTCTAAGATGAACCCAAACAATATCTGCATGGTGATTATTCCACAGAAAGCCTGCTTGAAATTTTTCTGCATTTTGTCTCATTGATTTCAACACGTTATTTCAAGACCTCTATGAAATATATTAAACACATTTAACCTCAGCTAGAATAAATCCAGCTAATTAAATGATATAAAGAACAGCTCATTAGCAGAGCACGGGTAAATATTTCTCTATTCCAGCTAATAAGCAAGGTTTATTATACCCTTGAGCACTGTGCAGTCTCATCATGCCTCAATTATCAGCCTTATAAGCTAAGCCTAAGCAGAAAGTTGTTATTGAGCAAATAATGGCATTGGACATGTGCATTGCCAAGCTCTTGGCAACTGATTCATACGATCTTTAAACAGCCAATTTAAACCAACGGCAAGTTTTCATAAACAAGATGATTCTAACACTTTTAATGATCTGGTTTATCAGACTTCTTGAGTAAACAAACTTAGAACTCTTCTGTTCATTGTTAGAAAGATAATATCTCAATCACAGTTACCTTAAGCGATCAAACGTTGGTATCTTTAGGAGTATAGAATCTTTTCTAAAATACAATTTGGGTTTCTTTATTGCTATGTAAATTTTAGGATCATTTTAAGGCGATCAAGTCACTTTAAAGGATAAAGAATCAAAGAATAAGATGGAGTCTGCAGCTAAAGGTACCTTCAGATGAACTACACCTATATTCACATTCTTTTTGTTTGTTTTTTTGAGAAAGTGCACAAGCACACTTGAGCACAAGCAGGGGAGAGACAGAGACAGAGAGAATCTCAAGCAGTCTCCACGCCCAGCACAAAGCCTGACTCAGGGCTCAATCTCACCTCCCTGAGATCATGACCTGAGCCGAAATCAAGAGTCGGATGCTTAACCAACTAAGCCACCCAGGCACCCCTATATTACCATTCTTTACCTCTATAAGTGTTGTGGGAAGTTACCCTAAGGAAACAACCAGGGATGAGCACAAAGATTCATGTTTAGGATGTTTATTAGGATGTTATTTATAGAAAATATTGCAAACTTCCTAATTATCTAATCTTAGGGATATAATGAAATAAAATACAGCACATCCATATGGTAGAATATTATGCAGCTGTTAAGAAATGATATTTCAAAGAAGTTTTAAGGACTTGGAGAAATACTTTTTTGTAACATAGTAGGAAAACAAGTAAACAAAAGCATATCCAAGATCGCCAAGGCTGGCATACAAACAGACATGCAAACATGCAAAAAGAATTCGGTTGCATAAAGACAAATATACAAGCTAGCAAGTCTATATTTTGAAGCACATATACACATATATTAAATAAGGAAGTGTTGAGAAAAAAATGGGAGGAAAAATATCAACAAGTCAGTAGTATTTATCTCTTAGTGATTACATCACAGGTGAGTTGCTTTCTCATTTTTTTATTTTTTTCATGCACATATTCCAAATTTTGGGTCTCTGATATCGTTGGGAAAGAAAAAGAAACATTATAAAAATGAAATGCGAAACATGTGTCTAAATGAAATACAAACTAGAACACAGAAGGCAGATGGTATCAATGGCTATAGCAGAAGCAAAGCCTCAGAGACCAGAAGGTCACGAATGTTCCTTCCCAGATGGATGCTCAAAGTTAGGCCAAACCAGAGCTCAGGCACTAGAACAACCAATAGCTGTACGCATGCGACTGCATCTATTTATTGGTTATTTTTAATAGCTGCATTTAAAAAGCAAGTGTGCAGGGCGCCTGGGTGGCTCAGTCGGTTGAGCGGCCGACTTCGTCTCGGGTCATGATCTCACGGTCCGTGAGTTCGAGCCCCGAGTCAGGTTCTGTGCTGACAGTTTGGAGCCTGGAGCCTGTTCCAGATTCTGTGTCTCCCTCTCTGACCCTCCCCCATTCATGCTCTGTCTCTCTCTGTCTCAAAAAATAAATAAATGTTAAAAAATTTAAAAAAAAATTTAAATAAAAAAATTAAAAAAATAAAAATAAAAAAATAAATAAAAAGCAAGTGTGTAGTTCATCTAAAGTTCCCCATCAGAATTTTCCATGTTGGGTTGATACAGTAAATCTAAGCAAAATGTGCTAGTATATTTTACTCTGTTTGCTGAAAAACACTAAGAAGTAACTAGCCAGCCCCAAATTTTCACCTGAAGCTCTTTCTTGTTTCTGGTTTAAAAAAAAAAAAAAGCCTATTTTGTGAGGTACTGACTGGGATACAGAAACCCAAGAGTTTGGCGGCATGAGTTTCTCTCAGTGTAGGGGGTCAGCCGGTATGGCGAGTCAGTGTAACACTCAAAATGCGAAAGTGTGAAGCAGTAAATCCATAGCCTCCAGCTTACTCCATCCCTAAAACCATGAATGAGAGAACAATCTCCAATTTTTAATAGCTTCAATTAACTGAAATAAACATCTGTATGTATTGTTAGTAAGGAAGATACGCATTCTTGGTTGACCAAGTATCTGGTACTTTAAAAGATCTATGTTAAGCCTGTCACTAAGTAGCCATTTAATTAAAGTAAATGTCTCCACATAAATCCTACTGGCACAGGGACATGCAGTTTTGGAAATCAACCTGCAATTAAGACTCTGGGCCTAATTGTGTGGCACCAACTGAGAGATCCTAAGAGCCATGACATATTGAAGGCCTTTAAGAGACTTAAACTTTTGTGTCAGGATTTATGATGCTGTTTCCTCATTTCCTTCTCAATTT
The DNA here is from genome assembly GCF_028749965.1 of Puma concolor. Taxonomy (NCBI): domain Eukaryota; kingdom Metazoa; phylum Chordata; class Mammalia; order Carnivora; family Felidae; genus Puma; species Puma concolor. The sequence continues at coordinate 184,831,891 of NC_141674.1, forward strand.
GTATTCAACGTCACAACCTCGATCAACAGCACATCCGCCAGCTGTCTCCTAAGCAGCTGGGGCATCGAAGAAAGAACACAAAAATCACACAGACCTGGGTTCGAGGATTTGCTCTGCCTTTCACTGGCTCTGAAACTTTGCCCCATGGTTTCTGTCCTCTCATCTGTAAAATGGAAAGGAAATTGCCTACCTCTTCTGGCTGCTGGGAAGATTTAAGAGAGCAACTCATGTGAAGGTTCAGAGTACAAAACTGTCATTTAAAATACAGCATATGCAGTATGGTTTTCAAAAATTTTTGTCCCAATCTATAAGTAATATACAAGAATGGTACTTTTATTCAAACGAGGAAATGAATGGATATTTCACCCTAAAAATCTCTCACTTAGGAAGAATATTTCCTCCAGGGCTTCTCCTATCAGTGATCCAGCAAATCTCTTTGGAGCACCTACTGTGAACTAACCCATGTACTCCAAAGGATCAAAGTTGCTGGAGGAAAAATCTTAGCTTTTTAGTTGGTCCTACCTCCCTCCATTTTAGGAACTCACTCTCTTAAATCCCGTGATTCAGAAGAAACTATTAATTAGAAAACTTCCTGCAGCTTTGCTCACCACCAAGGCAGGCACATGACCCAGGCTGACCAGTCAGAGTTCTCTTGTAGGAACTGATTTGGCTCTTGGGAGGGGAGCAAGGGTGACCTCTCTCCAAGACCCTGAGTAAAGTTGCATTCACCATCTTCCTCTTTGTGGCCTATGACTGGAAAAGACTAGACTTTCCATTCTGCACTAACATCATACCATACATAACTACCTTTTCTGCAGCAGAAAAACATTTTTGTCCTCACAAGCATCAACTTCCGGGAAACACTATCTTACCACCCTGAAATAGCATGAAACCTAAGGCAGCCAGTGGCTGGCTTCTAAGCAAGCACACGAATAGAAAAACAAACAACCAAAATCACTCCTTTGGCAAAAAAAAAAAAAAAAAAAAAAAAAAGGGCTCAACCACCATCACAAATAAGAAGGCAGAGCCAGCTGGTCTATAAAATCACCAGCCCATAAAAGGAGCGGGAAGATGAAGAAGGAGTTTTAACTATTCTTCTCATCACTGTTTGCCAAGTGAGCTTGGTGTTGCTGATGAGCAGAAATCATTTCATTTACTTTTCACTTTTTTCATGACCCAATTATCTTCCATGTTACTAGGTTATCTAAATAGCCACAATTACCTCCTGTTTCCTGACTGATTCATGTGTTTTTCAGTCAGTCAGAACCCATAAAGAAACAAAGAAAGATCCAGGGTGTCAGATATGATGTAAACACCATGAGGGTTTTTATCAAAGGCTCTAAAGCCATCCAGAGAATCAGACTCTCAGTAAGGATGGAATGCTCCCAAAATGGATTTCAATGGCGGAACATATTAGTGTTCGTCACCAGAGAAAATGTTGGTGTCATCATAGCCCATCAAAACACAAGTGACTCAACCAGAGTAAGACTAGTATGTGCTTGAAAGACATAATAGACTCTCTTGGAGGGAGACAGCAAAAATAGCATACTCTACTCTGTATCTGAAAGACACTTAAAATTGTTGTGTAAAACAATTGAGAAATTAAGCAACAGGAAAATGGCTGGGTAACAAATCCAGAAGAGGCTATTTTCCACTTCTGAGCAAAGAGATAATGGTTCTGAATCACTCATTTGCTCTTCCTCAAGGTGCACCCTTGAGATTTTTATCCTTCGAGGTAATAAAGTATGATAGGGTTATATTGCAACTGTGGGATCTAGTTTTCTCATCTGTTAAATGAGTGGGTTGAATGGCATGTTTTTTGTTGGTTTTTATTTATTTATTTTTTTAGGTCCTTTCCAGATCTAAAAAGTCTGCAGTTCCGCTCAGAATACACAACTCCCACAGAATTTCCAGAAAAACATTTGTGTAATTGGCCCCAGAGGAAAAGATATTTAGCAACAAAGCCTTTCACTCCTGGATGAAAACATTCCCTCTGCTTCCTATTGACAGAATAAGTTTGGCAATAGCATGAGGGCTTAGGTTATAAATAAGAAAATTCATAGGCAGCATTAAAACACTAGAATGAGATAGAAGAAAAGAATAATTCTTGAGATCAAGACACCAGAACAGAATGGATTCTTATTTGCTTGGGATACTTTAGAAGAGGACCTGTAACATGACAGAAAGGATAAAAAGACATTTGAACAGAAGGAGTGGAAAATGTTTACTGAGATGATCCTTCTCCAACACTCCTTCTACATTGGACTCCCCAGAGCAGGAGCCTCTGCCTTCTTTATGAGGTGCCACTGTCCTCACGTACCCACTTCAGTCTCCAGGGATGTATAAAATGCCCGTGGAACTCCCACTGTTCCCAACCACCTTTGTTGAACTTAGCTATGCCATTCTGCTTGCTGTGCACACATCATACAGGGCATTCGAGAGCCAAAGTCAACTATTTACCCGGGTTTTCCCATCTTCACACCTCTGCTCAAGCCGATCACTTTATTTTGACGGCTCTTTTTGCAACTGCTCCCAAGCCAATAACCATAGTTCAAGGGTCAGCTTCTCCATGAAGCCACCTGTGACCCATGCTACTGTCCACTCCCTGCCTCCCACATTTCCGTGTCACATACTGAAGGCAAGGGATGATGAGTCAAATATTGGATCTCTAAGAGACAGTGAAGAAAACAGAGTTTCCTGAAGCCCTTTTATACTTCTCAGAATTGGGGGTAGGGGGTGGGGTTCATAAAGTCACTTTTTTTAAGTGTACATTTCTGTGGCATGAAGGCCATCCACATTGTTGTGTGACCAGCACAACCATCCATCTCCAGAATGTAATGTCACTTTTGCTTAAACTAGTTTGAGTGGGATTTCCATCACTTGGATCCAATAACATCCTGATTGATAAATAAATGTATAGTTAGACAGGTAATTACAAGAAATTCAAGAAGGATCTGAGGGCTGTTTTAAAAACAGTGAATAAAGTAAATTTTTATGATACTACGAAAACAAATGAGACCTTGATTTGAGGATCTTGAGAATAATCAAGGTCTGAGAAACCCAGACGAGAATTAACCAAATGGACTATGTAGTGCAAATCACTGGAAAAGGATTCTTTGCTTTATATTTGTAATAGGAGAAAGCTCTAATACACAAGAGAAGCTTGTGTCTCATCTCCCAAGGGAAGAAGACATCCTACAGAGGAAATTAAAATCAGGCTAAACAGACAAATCTCCTAAGGCTGGGAGAGGCCTCAGAGAATACAGAAGGAAGTAATGAAAGAGAGTAAAAGCCTTAGCAGAAAAGATGCCCTTTGTTTTATCAAGATTCAGAAAGCTGCTCTTCATATTTTCCTTACATATGCAAATAATTTATTAAAGTGTAGTAGAGGAATATTCTAGGATCACCTTTTTTTGGGTCAGAAAAGTCTGTGTAATATAAATTACTTTGAAATCAATCTAGAAAAGTTACATAAGAATGAAAGTATACAATACTAAATGTAGAAAAAAATAAAGAAACAAAACAGTCACAATGTAATCCTTTTTTATAGCAGGCCTTCATTACGCGACAGCTTTTGTTTCTTCTTTACCATATATTTATATTTAAATTTGAAGAACATTTATTCCCATTTTCTCCAGAAACAAAATTTGCCGTCATTAATATGCCTGAAGATTTTATTATAAATCCTACAGGGTTATGATCCAACAAGGAATTAGATGAAGCACTACGATATTCTTGGTGTCATGTTTGTTAGCCTAGAAAATGGGTTGTCTGTATAATGGGTTTTTCTTATTTCTCTGCCTTTTTCTCCACTCATTAAGTACCATCAGCAAGTATTTTGAGACAAGGAATATGCCCTAGAGAAAGAAATGTGATGAAGAATTATTATGGGTGGACACTGGCAATTTGCTTGGTGGCCAGACTCAATCACAAATACCCTTCACTTTGGCGGAGAGGCTCCGCAGCTGGAAGATGGATGCTGCTTCAATTCACTGCTGTGTGAAGCTGATATTTCTGGGGGGACAAGTAAAAAAGGATTACAAGTACAGCTCCCAGCTGAAGCAGTTAGTTTGCCCCCAGCAACCAGTCTCAGAGAATCTTGCCTTAGAAATTTACCTGTTAATATAAATCAGTGTTAAAACCTCTGAGACATTTAAAAGCCCTCATTAAATGGACATTCAGGAGCCTACTTCATTTAGATTCACAGGTAGGCTTACAATTGATCGTTTGCTTTTGAGATATATTATGTGATGTGAAAGTTACTTTTACAGAAAACAGCTAGGAGAACGTATCCATCTCCTAAATTTATATACTTTGAATTATTTTAAAACATAACTGCTAGATAAGGAAGGAAATCTTTTTAATGCCATAGTTTGGTTGTTCTTTGACTAGCAGCCCTGACCTCAAACTCCTGCTTTAACCTTGACTACAAAGGAAAGTCATTCCTAAGGAGGAAAGCATAGCTCAGAGTGGCTCAACCTCTAATCTCTTTCAGGGGGGAAAAAAAATTCCCTAAGGATCTGAAGCACAGTGTGAGGGGCTCAGGATAAATGCATTTATCTTCACCTCCCTCGGTGTCCTCTTTCACTCCTTTTGAAAGTCGTTGGCAAAAGGACAACATAATATGTCTCTTTTCACTGGAGATAACCCGGAAAGGTCTTGGAATTAGAGATGGAACACAGGGGAAATGTTCAGATAGTTCAGCCAAAGGTAAGAACTGGAAACAAGATGGGCTCTGAAGAGATGGCCGGCGGAGCAGGAAGCCCCTCACGTGAGGGCAGGAATGGCGGCTCCAATCTGGCTCTCCCACCTCTTGGGTCAGGCTACTTACATATACTGGAATCTTACTCTTGCTATCTGTAAAATGAGAACACTGTACTGAATGTCGAGGATCCCTTCCTATACTACAATCCCAGTATTAAAACAACTTCCCGGACTCAAATCTTTTATTTTATGGTTCTGCTCTGGCTATGAATGGCACACAGAGGAAGACAGAATAAAGGTTTCTAGAATAGGAGATGGTCTTCTAAGGTGGACAATGTTAGGCTGGCAATCCTAATACCGTGTGCTGCAACTGCCTACTAGAATCTGCTTGGTACTTTCCTTTCTCTTTATTCCCGGAAAGCACCGGCCACTGCCCTGAGAGCAGACACAGGAAGAAGAGGAAGATGGTAGGAAATCAGCCTCCTGAACTTCTGCCGTAGCTGAAAGCTCTAAAACGAGAGACAAAACACCCTACCAAGAATGGTGAGGAATAAGAACTAAATATTTGCATTAGGATCAGAAACATTCATGAAGATGAAGTTTTATTTAAGCCTTGAGATGCCCATCACCTGTGGGTTGTGTGTGTCTCTTCAAAAGGCACTTCATGGTCCTATTCTGAAAGACTTAGATCCCTCTTCTGGACCAAGGACACATCCTCTTCCCTTCACTTTCTCCTCCTTGGTCTTTTACTGGGCTAGGGACATCTTGAAATAAGGGGTCAGGAGAAGTTTGAGGAAAGGTCATCATCCCTCCGATCTAGTGTTCCTAGTGCTGTGCTCATTTTGTCTGTGCTTTCAACAAGTTTCCTTAAGCAAAGCAGTCATTTCATGTTACTTCATCAGATTTCCTTCCCTTCTTCCTGATTCTATTTGGTGTTGTTATTTTGATAAAATTACAACAGGGTTTCAAGACAGTTGCATTCTTTTCTAGTACTGAACTATGAAATACTGGAAACATATACACAGCAGCTCAGACAAGAGTAGAGACATGCATGTACCTACCACCCAGTTTAAGAAATGAAACATTACAGATGTAAGGAAAGCCCCAGATCTATTGTTCATCCTTCTGCTTCACAGTAAACCACCATCCTGAGACCAGTAGTTATCAATCCCATGCATGTTTTTAGATATTCCCTAAGTATGTTTATAACCGTAAACAATGTAGTGTTTTAAATGCTTGTATAAATGGAATCATGGTATATAAAGCTCCTTCTGGAACTTGCCTTTCTCATTCAACATTATGTTTTGGGGATTTCTTTACGTTGGTGCATGTAACTGTAGTTCATTCATTTTCATATCTATATGATATTCCATCACATGAAAAAGACCACTCTGTATTTCTCTGTTTCAGTTAGATTTGCTTCCAGTTTGTCTGTTTTTTCATTATGGACATGTTGCAATGAACCCTCTTGTACTTGTTTTCTTACACTCTGACACAAGAGCTTCCCAAGGGTGCAAACCCACTGGGTTGTGGGGGGTGCACAGCTTCAACCTCACTCTCTCCAAATTACCCTCCAGATAGCTGTAATAATTTACGCTCCCAGGAGCAGTGTGGGAGAGTTCCTGGGTACCTACATTTTCTCCACCATTTGTTACTTACAGATTTGAATTCTTATAAATCCGACGCTTATATCTACTTGTGTACTTTCACTTATTACTTGTGCAACAAATAAATTCTTAAATGGCAAAAAGAAAAAAAGAAAAAATTAAAGAAAAAGGTTTGACGAATGAATAAAATACAAGATCCAACCAATGTGTGAGCCAGCATGTGTAACAGAATGCACTTAGGAAAATAATTTTCTATCTGCATATATGAAATGTTGGCTTCTAAGGTGTTAATTACAACCAGAGAAGGATCTTGGTCCCTTAAACTGTTCCCTGAAGTCATCCTCCATTCTAGAAGGCAAATCAAGTCCTAGGCCTCATCTGACAGGGTACAAGACGCATTACCACCATTATCATTGCTCTGATGAAAGCAGCACTCCATGGTTTAGATCTTGACCATATTTTGAAGATCCTCAGAAAGAAAAAAAATTAAATAATTGAAAAATAAAGAAGAGCAAGCAGGGAAATCAATTTCAAACTGTAGCCACAATTGGCACTTTCCACCCTGTAAACATAATGTTAATCTAATACAGCATGTGAAATTGCATAATCTTTCAGGTATTGTTAAACCAAATTCTGCTTTTCTGAGCTGATCCCAAGGGGTAGGTCTGAATAAGGAGATGGTCTTCAGAAGTGTTCTTCAACAACCTAAGATGATAGTTTTTGGTTTCCACAGCAAACTAATTTACCTAGCAAGAGTAGTTATAACTTTCTATAGTTTAACTCCCAAGAATTCTGTAATAAGTGGCGTAAGAAATGGTTTATGAGCTGGGCTTTGGAAGCCAGGCTGTCTGAGTTCAAATCCCAGCTGTCCTGCATATTAACCATGACCGTAGGCAAATAAACCACTTAGCATCTTTTCTCATCTGCAAAGTGAGGACAATAATAATCTACTTTATAATAGTTGTTGGAGGATTAAAAGTTAGAACAGGAATTGTCACATAATAAGGGGCCAAAATATAGTTATTATATTCTAGTCTCATTTTATTTTTTTCAATATTTTTTAATGTTTATTTTATTTTTGAGAGAGAGAGAGAAAGAGAGAGAGAGAAAGTGGGGGAGGGGCAGAGAGAGAGGGAGACACAGCCTGCCAAAGCAGGCTCCAGGATCCGATGTGAGCACAGAGCCTGACGCAGAGCTTGAACTCACAAAACATGAGATCATGACCTGAGCCGAAGTTGGACGCTTAACCAACTGAGCCACCCAGGCACCCCACCTCATTTTAGAAATTAAAAAAAAAAAAAAAAAGTTCTCTATTAAAAGCAGATATTTAGGGAGTAGTTCTTCTGTGTCCTTGTTTGCACATGTGAGTTTCAGAGGCTTACTGGATTACCTAGGTGATGAATTTGGGTCATTTTTGTTTTCTTCACCATGCTTTTCTGTACTTAAAAACTAACACCCAGTATTTTTTTAAAGCCTCATAGAATTTTTAAATACAAACTCCATTTTCTTTCCCTTTTCAGGAAAAAGAGTTGAGGGCTAGTAATAAGTAGAAACATTGTTTCAAAAACACCTCTTATCTAATTATACACGCTCCTACCAGCTGCCGCGTGAGCTCATTTGCAGTCCACTCTCCTGGTACACAATTGTTATAGAGCATAGGATCTCAATTCAAAATATATGTGAAGTTTATCATAGAAATGGATGGTGGCTTCCTGTATGGAAGAAACAGCAGTTCAGAATCTTGGAGAGATTCTTCAGACACAAAAGGAGATTACATAGTGAAAGCTTTTTATGTTTGTGGTAGGGAGGGAGGGAGGGATGGGGGATGACCTTGGGCTTTGGATTTACTCTGACCTGCTTATGTGTTGGATGATAACCATCTCTGGGGATCCAATGAACCTCAGACATGAACAGGAAATACTTGTGAGGAAAGCTTTGCTATCAAATTTTATGTCACACATCTCAATTTTTCTTCTGATACCCAAGTAAAAACTATTAAAAAATTTCATCCCAATTCTTATATGGTTAATAATTTGAAACTAAGTAAATGAAAAGAACATTTGATTAATCTTATGTTTTCTAGTGTATTACATTTAAAGACAAATCTGGTTTGGAGAAATCTGATTCTCAAGGAAGGGTAATTTGTTTGCTTTAATGAGGACTGGTTTGACTCAAAAACAGACCTAATAATTTGGCCTTTAAAAAATATCGTTTTATCCCTTTGGACTTAAATATTAGTATGAGCTAAAAAGGGGGCACCTGGGTGGGTTAGTTGGTTGAGTGTCTGACTCTTGATTTCGGCTTAGGTCATGATCCCAGTGTTGTGGGACTGAGTCCTGAGTCGGGCTCCATGCTGAGCATGGAGACTGCTTGAGTTCTCTCTCTCTCTCTCTCTCTCTCTCTCTCTCTCTCTGCCCCTTCCCCCACTTGCACACACTCTCACTCTCTCTCAAATAAGAATTAAAAAAAAAAAAAAGCTGTGTGGTCTAAAAATTACTGTGCTTACCTTTAAAATAGTTTGCAACCCAAACATTCTCTTCTAGGACTATGAACATATTTTTCTAGCATAAACTTCTGAGGAAAAAAAGCTTTCTGTAACCCAAAAATGAACAATTCTTCCTTCCTGGCTGTATTAAACTCTGTGACTCTCTCCCATGTTCAATGTCTCATAGAAGAAATCTACAGCTTCCTCTAGAGAATTATCTTACAAATCAAGAACATAGCTTCTATAACTCTTCGATAACTTTTCTGTATTTTCCAAGACAAAAATAATCCAGTGTTCATTACAGTAAGCACATTTCTAAGCTGTTGTGTGGTTCAGAAATCCTTTGGTAAGAGACCAACCAGATAATAGACTCTTAGAGCTAGAGGGGATTATTTTTTTAATGTTTGTTTGTTTGCTTGTTTGTTTTGGGAAAGAGTATGAACAGGGGAGGGGCAGAGAGAGGGGGAGACAGAGACAGAATCTCAAGACAGCTCAGTGCTGTCAGCACAGAGCCCGATATGGGGCTCAAACCCACGAACCATGAGATCATGACCTGAAACAAAATCAAGAGATGCTCAATTGACTGAGCCACACAGGCACCCCTAGAGCCTAGGGGATTTTAGAGTCTATTTAACCGGGCTACACATTTGAATCCCCTAGAGAGCCTTTAAAAATACTGATGTCGGGTACACCCCACACCAATTAAATCAGAATCTCTATGGATGGGGCCCAGGCACCTGTATTTTTTAGAAGTTCCCCTTGGTGATTCTGATACACAGTGAGGGTCAGATCCCACAGATCTGGTCCAACCACTTCTTTCTACGGTAAGGAAGCCAAGGCCCAGAGCTGTTAAGGGACATTCCTAAAGTCACATAGGTAATTATGTCACATGGCCAGGCCTAGAACCCATGCCTTCCAGATTCTTTCTTCTCTATAATATTACCTTCTCTCACAACTCCATTTCTCATAACAAAATTAGATCTCAGAATCTGAGTCCAAAAGGGACCACAATTTGGACCTTCCAGGGACCAGCCACACAATAAACAGCCTTTCTGCTGTCTTTCCACCCAGCAGTTTGCTGCTGTTATGACAACCATGTCACCCTGTAACATGGAAAACACCCCTCCTTGCCATCTCCACCAGAAAGCAGCATCTAATTCTCAATCTGTATTAATGGTTTCCTTTATTGCTTCCACTAACTCCTGTCTTCTGATATTTCTCTTTAAAAGGAAAAAATAACTTCTTCTAAAAAAAGAAAAAAGCCTCATTTGGTGATAAAAATTGAGTATCTAGCATAGGGACGAACTAAAAGCTTTCACATAAAGAAATGGCTTCGGGGCAACTTTTTTAAAAAGGAATCATTTGTAGACGGGTGGTCTTTGCTTTCAGGGAGAGCTAAACACGGGACTGAAGAAACAGTGCGCGGGCTGGCAAGGGGCCAAGCTCCTCAAGTACTGGGTGTCCCACTGCATCACTGGCCCCTTTCCAAGACTCTGCAGGGGTGAGCACAATTACCCCACCCGGGGGTTAGCAAACACCTCCTGATGCACACGACTCACGGTATGAAAACTCCTGGTGGACCGTGTTCTCTGCTTGTCCCGCCTGATCCCATATGCACGTCCTAATCCTGCTAACCTATTAAAACTAACCAAGAAATTGTTTTTGTTCTAACAAAAAGCAGTCCTCTTGGGGCAGGAAGAAGAAGATGGCTAACCTGTGAGAAAGAGGTGTCAGAACCAAGCAGAGATGAACAAGAACTGGACCAGCAGCCAGAAGATCTCAGGGCCAGCCCCACTCCTGTCACTTACTGGGTGCATACATTGAAGTAAGTCCATTTTTCGGGGTTCCATTTTCCTCATAGGCAAAGCTGAGATAACACCTGTCCTGACTGCCCCATGGGTTGGTTATGAAGACCAAAAAAAGGATAATTAATAGAGATAAATCTAGATTAAAACATCTGTATAAAAATATACATAAATGTGGGGTACCTGGGTGGCTCAGTCGGTTAAGTGTCCGACTTCGGCTCAGGTCATGATCTCACGGTCCGTGAGTCCCAGCCCCGCGTCAGGCTCTGTGCTGACAGCTCAGAGCCTGGAGCCTGCTTTGGATTCTGTGTCTCCCTCTCTCTGCCCCTCCCCCGTTCATGCTCTGTCTCTCTCTGTCTCACAAATAAATAAACATTAAAAATAAATAAAGTTTACTTAAAAATACATGTAAGTGTAAGTATTATTAGGAAGAAAAAGGAGATGAAAAGAAATTTATTATCACCAGATTAAACACTTAAGACATTTGGAAGTGCTAAAATCCTGAAAAAAGATTTGACCATAGAACAATTTAGCAATATAATGTCATGGTGAACCGTGCCTGTGGAGTCACACATACTTAGAGTCAAACTTAGCCTTGTCAAGTAACCTCTCCGAGCCTCACTGTTCTCATCTATGCAGTGGGGATCACAGCGACAAATCCCCTTGGAGGTTTGACGATGTTGACTGATAATCATGTTAAGAGCTTAGCTTGGTGGCGGGCACATGGCAAGTGCTTCACAAACGTTAGCTCTTGGTTACTATTGTCAAGGAATTATTGTTATTGTCACCGTCTCCCCTACCTCTCAGGATTGTGGCGATTAGTAGGGATCATATGTGTCAAGTAGGAAGCTGTCAATAGATGGTCACCATGATTCTACTTGAGTCATCAGCTACCCCTCTCAACAGGACAAAGGGTATTGCTAAGGACCACATTTTCCCTTTCTCACCAGGAGATTTCTTTTTTTACCCAGTCCAATTCTTTATGGGCTTTGTGTAAGAGCAGGTGGACTGTGAGGGATCTGGTCAACCCCCTTCCCATTTCAGACACTGGTATGGTCACATTCATCTCTAGGGGTTGGATCATAAGTACATTTTTTCAAGGTAAAAGCAGAAGCAGTCCCCTTAGTATGAGCTCCATGTCCTATAGCTATTTGACCCATACCTGAATCAGGGTGGCTGGCAGGAACCCAGCTACTTACCAGGACTATCAGACATGAGGCGCGAAAGAAACAAAGGAGGAAAAGCTACTTATAGAGAAGTTACATAGAATGTGCAACTATGTTCTAGAAGTCTTTGTGAGTGGCAATGTGCGTCACAGATCTTACCAATGCTTTTATTAGAATGGAGAAAACATAGGGGGAAATCACAAAAAGTTAAGGCAAAAAATATTCACTTCATGTGAAATTTCATATAAATCACATGTAAATACAGTACAAATAACATTCTCTTTGGAAATGTCAAAATTATGAAGTTCTTTGGCCTGCTAAAACAAAATTCTATAAGCAATATAGGCAAATATGGAAAGACATGGAAAACGGAAATGAGAAAGTTTTAAATGAGTTAAGATCATCCATATTCAAACCTCCAAAAGATGATGCTATTAACACTTTGATATATGTTATTTCATACTTTTTTCTATTTTTGTACATATAAAAATAGAAAATTTCCCCCAAAACAAGTTTTAAAACTCTAGCTAATTAAGTCCTTAAAAAGCACAGAGGGGACTTAAAGATCTAATGAATTAAATAATGATAGCTACTTTCTCCTTTTGATCCCCATGTAATTAAAGCCTATGAAAACACAGAGCTTGGCATTCAGTGAATATTGATGGGTAATATTTATGAAGTACTTACATCATGCCAAGCATGCACCTAATGTCCATAGGCAAATTAACCCCTCTGGCTCACAATGGTTCTATGAAGTGGGAAAAATTATTGTTCCTGAAAACAAGGCACAGTGAAGTGAAGTAACTTGCTCCAAGTCACACAACAGGCAAAATGCTAACCTGGTGTTAGAACTCAGGCAGTAGGGTTCCAGAGGCCAAGATCTTGACTACCTTGCTATGCTGCCTCCCAAACAGAGATGCAAGATTATCACTAGAAAAGGAAAAGAGAAAATCCCTTCTGCTTACCCATAACTTGGCAGCAAAAGTTATATAGTACAGTGATTGCTGAGCTAACCATAAAACTGCCTAATATGCTGAAAAATCACAACACACCCAAAAAATCTAGGAAACAGATACTGATTAAAATAAACAGAACTTGCATTTCACAAACAAAGTTGGAAGGAACAGTTTTGGAAGGTGGGATATCGGTGTCAAATGTAGCCAGCCAACAAGCTTTTTTCGAGGATGCGCTGTCTGTGTTTAGGTTTATGACTTAAAGGTTAGACTGCCAAGAATTTTTTAAAAGGTTGATACATCTGTGGCTGCATTTCCCCAGAGCACCATAACCCGTAGTCTTGCCAAAATTAAATAAAAGGGTTGACTGTCCTCTTTCTTCCTCTGCCTTAAGAAATGTCACCATTTGAACTCTGTGGGGAATAAAGCTACTATGAACTCAGCATTCAGGAGGAATTTTCTGCTTGGATTGCAATCAAAACTCCTTATGCCATGACTGGTTCCTAGTAGTCTCAAAGGATAGTTAGAGGAGGATCTACACACTCATCCCTCCCAAAGAAGATTTTGAAAAGGAAAACCGTGTGAGCTAGAAAGGTATATAATTAATTGTAACATTGGTACTGCAAAGAGAGGGGTACATCCTAGGTTATGACATGTGCAAGTCACTGGAGTAACCAAAAAGAAGAGGTAACATTAAGTAAAGACAGGTGAGAGGTTTCCAATAGAGGAGAGAGTATATTAATCAGGGAAGGGAACTACTATACCAAACATTCCCTACACCTTGGTGGAATTGCACAGGGAGAGTATTTCTTGCTCATGTTACAGTCCAGAACAGATCAGGAGAGGGCTGGACTCCATGCAGCTATTCAGGGTCTTGGGCCTCTTCCTCCAGTGGCTTCATCATCTTCCAGGGCCTCAGGGCCCTCTTCCAAATCCTGTGCTTATAGTCAACAAACCAGGAGAGAGGACAGGCTACTTTCTGGTCTCATCCCTATAAAACCCCACACATAATCCTTTACTTTGTGTCTCCTCATTTGTTAACTCTAAGCACAGGATCCAGAAGAGGATGTCAGGGCCCCAGAAGATGTCTCCAGCCAACTGAAAGAAAGGCTGGAAAATGGGCCCAAAAGAAAAAGAATACATAGCTTGATAACATATAGCATTCTGTCTGCCATGAGGAGGAAGGAAATCAATCCAGATTTTGACAAAAAATTGATATGCCTTTACCTAAGTCATTGGCAGCATTCTTCTTGGGAATGAATTTATCTGAGCCTGAATTATCAATTTGGTTCTCAAGTCTTCCCATTATGAAAACAAAATGCAACAACAAGAAGTGATGATAATCCAGTCTGTCCTTAAGAAACCCAATGCTCAAAGGAGCACATGACCTTACAGGCCGGTAATGAAGCATAAAGCCTTGCCTTTATAACCTCTTCCGGATCCAAAGATATAGGATGGGGTACCCTTGTGGCAGCTGCACGGTGAATTCCATTTGATCTGAGCCCCCAAAAGCACCTATTGTCCCAACTCCAATGATATGGTGCAGGGGCTGAGCACAATCCTAAAAAATGTCACTCAAAATCTGTCCACACAGGAGAACAGGAGCCCCTTGGCGTCTGTAGTAGGCCCACCTCCTCTTTGAAAGAAGCTTCTCTTAATGGCAACAAGTCCATTTGATCCAAATGGAGGTCAGTTCATGAGATTCCTTTCCTGGCTCTGTTCCCTTCTCACCTCTCCCCTTCCTCCGCATCAGCTTTCCCATCTAAATGAGAGCAGAGTGCCCAGGCACTTCTCAAAGCATACCAAGGAGAGATGGAATGTGTTGTTACACCAGTGACAACCAAAACACTACATCACATTTGTAAAATGTCTTTCGAGAAAGTTCTTTCGTATTTGTTATTTTATTTGACCCTCATCTTTTCCCTTCAAGCCAAATACTCTTTCACAACACTTTGCAATGGTTTGAGGCTTTACTGACACAAAACACGGTCCCAGTACATTCTACCCCGAGCAACTCTGCTACAGTGCACACCCTCCTGCTGGGAAGAAAGAGAACAAAATCTGAAATTGAACAGCCTGGCTCCATCCAAGTCTGGACCCTGTCACTTACTACACCATGACTCGATTTATGTCACTCATTTTCTCTGAGACTGTTTCCTCCTGTGTTAAGCAGATCTAGCGCTGCCTGACTTTAGCCATTGCTCTTAACAGGATCCAACAGGATAAAATATGCAAGAGCATTTTGTAAATGTGGCGTCATAGCTTCCTTCTGGAAATTAGCACTATGCCTCTCACGCACGGAATGCCTCTAACCGAGATAGAATTGTTAGAAAATATAAGCTTGATTACATAAATGATATTATTAACCTAATTGTTGTACTTTATTGTTCAACTTTATTGTTCAATATCTGATGACTTCTAAATTGACTCAACAATAAAAGAAACTGCTTATATTCTATTTCATATCACAGTTTCTCATTGTTTAGCAATAGTCAAGTTTAACCACACTCGCCTTTGGCCAAAAATAATAATAATAATGCAATTAATCCAAAACTACACACTGTTCAATTGTTCTTCCAGTTTTCTCTCATAGGACACCACAAAGGGGAAACCACAGGGGAATATCTATGGACCACTGGCTGTATGTTTTTCTTTCTACGTTTTCATAACCAAATAAGATATAAATACGTTCTCAATTTAAAAGTTTCAAACAATTCAAAAATATACAGAGTAAACTAGAAAATCCCACCTGTCTTTACTTCCCAGAGGTAATCACCCATTAATCTGTCTGCTGTCAATCCTGCCAGACTTCTTTCTGCAAATTGACTTTATGTGCCTATATGCAAAAATCTCTTGTTATGTTTTGTTATGTAATTGGGATCATACTTTACAAATTGCTCTATAACTTGCTTTTTTGACTTTTTGTAGATTATTCCCATGTTGTGCATGCCTATCAACTTCATTCTTTTTAATAGCATCTGGTTTCTGTTAGGTAAATACCCCAAACTTTACTTGACCCTATTGATAGAAATTTGGTGGTTCCCAATTTTCAAAATTATAAAGCTTTGCTAAACTTTTAAGGTTAAATTGCTCATGGACTCCGTTTTATTGCCTCTCTCCAAATTTCACTTGAAACCCGTGTGCAGTAAAGTTCCTCTTAACACCCTCTTCCTCCCAGGGATAAGTAGAAGGCTCTTTATGGAAAATAGAGTGAACTCTGAGCCCTTTAAAGAAAAGGCTAACGAGAGTGTTAGCACTTCAGACTCAAGACTCTATCTTTCACACTGCATTCCTTATTCATTGTGGAGAGCATTTGGTCAATCCATCCTGTGTTTTACCTGCAGAGAGAATGGACTTCTACCTATGGGCTTTCTGTGTGAAGCATTACAAACTTCAACCTCAGGACACACACATGTGCACACACACTCTCACTAACAATGCTAAGACCAAAGAAAGAGGCAAGTGTGTAAATATCTTAGCACACTCTAAGGAATTATCTACCCAGGTAAACATGGTCTTGGGTTCTATAAAAGAACTAAATAAAATGATATTGCCAGAATCTTCTACAAGAGCAAAACTATCTTCACTTGAAACTTCCAGATTTTAATATTTGTTGATTGCCTACTGTGTGCTGAGAGGGGATCAAAAGTAGTATAAGATCCAGAAGCTATAAACCAGTTGGGGGGATGAGGATTGTACACAGAAAACAATTAGCTAACAATGTAAAGTGGACGGGCAATGCAAAATGATGGCTGAGCAAATGAATGGTACAGGCAGTAAGTGCTCTAGGAGGGGCTCTCAGGGACCAGAAAAGCAAACAAGTCGTTCAGAACAGGGGCCTCAGCACTGCAGCGTGGGCTCAAAACAGAGAGTCAACTGATGGGGCTATTTATCCTATGACCATAAAATGATAAATTCTGTCTGTAAGAGAAATCTGAGTGTAATGGCACACTTGATGTGCAGAGGATATAATGCTCCAGGAGGTAAACACCTGACACATGCCACAAAGAGGCTCAATACAGACCCTAAATGATGTCCAGAATCCCCCAACCTTTGTCCCTTCTGCAGGCTTTCTTGGAAGGATTACAATTTAAGTTTTAGGCACTTTTCCCTCTCCTGATGACTGACTGTGTCAATACATTAAAAAGCCATCAGTGGGGCACCTGGGTGGCTCAGTGGGTTAAGCGTCTGACTTTGGCTCAGGTCATGATCTCATGGTTAGCGAGTTCGAGCCCTGCATCGAGCTCTGCACTGACAGTGTGGAACCTGCTTGGGAATCTCTCTCTCTCTCTCTCTCTCTCTCTCTCTCTCTCTCTCTCTTTCTCTCTCTCTCAAAAAAAAAAAAAAAAAAAGCCATCACTAAGCATCTACTGTGTGCCCATTGCCTAAATTAAGACAAGATTAAGAAGATGTGTGATCTTATCTGGAAAGCATTCACAAGTGTCTGAACTATCTACTCTACCTCAACAGTGTCCTGAACCCACCTCCCTGGCTAGTCAATGGTAGAGCCTGAACTCATAAAAAAAGAAGCAACAGGAGACCACATGAAAGGTATGTTTCTTTGGGCCAATAAAACAGAGGATATCATAGAACATTTCTTGTTTTAACTTCTTCCTAAAATGTCGAGGCTTGGTTTGGTCTACAGAGCCTAGCAGTTTCTCTTACCTCCATGGTTAGAGGTGTTACCCATGTATTCCTTTTATGGAGCTTCTAAAAAAGTTTCCCTTTTCTTTCTCCATTTATCCCAAAGAGACTCTCAATCCAAGCCCCAAACTGCCAATCTCTCCCCTCAACAAACTACTGAAAAAAGAAAGGAGGGAAGAAAGGAGGGTTGGAAGGGGAAGACAGAAAGAAACTTTACAATAGCTACTGAGAAAAAGCGAGTCACTGTACCACACCAGGCCCAAGTTGGTACAGAGTACACAGTGAAGGGGAAGACCTGAATACTATGCTGCCTTTGACTCTCCCAGAAGTAGCAAAGGCACATCAGCATTCAGAAATATTAGAGGGGAAATGGGGAGAAGCAAGACATTGCTGTCTGTCTCTCACCAGAAGGCAAGAAAATGGATGGAACAAAGGGTTCTTTGAAGCCGGGGCAGCAGCAGGGATGGCAATAGTGTAAGAGGCAGCATAGACTCGTCTTTAGAGCAAACGCGACTCCTTAAAGTCGCTTGCCATCGATTGTGGGTCTTGAATAATAGCTGACTGTATTATTTTTTTTCCCCAAGAATAGACCTTTGTTCTCCTACAGTACTGCACTCTTGAATGTTTCAGTACTAGTTACTATGCTTAAAAGAAAGGCACAAAATACCGTATTTGTTCAAAACAAAGAAGGAATCAATTATTAAATCATCTTTTCTAAGAACTCACCAATCTATAAATAAAACACGTTTGGAAAATAAATATTTTCCTGCCTCTGCTGTTTTTCCTTTCACTAGCATTAACTTAAAAGGTGCCATTTCAGCAATATCTTTCTCAAAAAAGGAGACTCACTAACTCATGTGTGTTCAAGCTACTCTGCTAAAATCATTTTCTTTTAGGAATGGGGCTCTACTCAAGGAAACATGTGCTCATTAAAAACATTTCACAGCACTAGCGTTCTCACTAGGAGCTTCAGTTTGTGTGATGTCTTTAATGCTGGTTCCATTTGTGCCCACTGTCCACCTGCACAAATGCGTAAATGACAGCTGATACACAAGAATTGCACGAAAAGGAACCTGGAGCTTAGTTACACATCCTAGAGCATCATTCCCAAGGATATTAAAGGTCTGATTGTGTTATCTATTGTGTGACAGATTAGGAATTAAGCGCTCAGATTCTTGGGCCACCTGGGTGGCTTGGTCAGTTAAGACTCTGACTCTTGATTTTGGCTCAGGTCATGATCTCACGGTTCTTGAGTTCAAGCCCCACAATGGACTCTGTAGAGCTGACAGTGTGGAGCCTGCTTGAGATTCTCTCTCTCCCTCTCCCTCTGACCCTCCTGCACGTGCTCTCTCTCTCTCTCTCTCTCTCTCTCTCAGAAATAAACTAAAAATAAATATAAAATGAACAATCGGACTCTAAAATAATTTCATAATAAAAGGTAATGCTTAATCCCTGAAAAATGCCATCCTAGCCAAGGAAGTGCAGTTTACTTACACTGCTCTCCCTTGTTCACTGTGCACCAGTAACACAACGGTGACCTTTCCACTCCTAGATGCACCAGCTCTCTCCCTCCTCAGAGCTTCTGCACAGACCATGCCCTCTCTCTAAAACATCATACACACCCTTCCTCATGTAAGTAAATCGAATCCACCTTTCAGATCTCAATTCAAAAGCCCCTTGTCCAGGAGAGCCTCCCCGCCTAGCCCTCCTCCACTCCCTCGCCTACATGAGATTTCTCTGTTATATAGGTTCTTATAGCTTCCTGTGCTTTTCCACAGATCACTTATCACAGTCTGTAGACTAATTACCTAACTATGGTCCTTTGATTAATATCCATCTTCCATACTAGACTACAAGCTCTGTCAGGGCAGGGACTATGGCTGTTTTGCTCTCACTGGATTCTTGGAGTCTAATACAGTTCCTGGCACATAATAGGCACTCGATTATTAGCTGAATGGATTAGCATGTCCTGACACCCTGCCCTAGTAAATGGTGAAGACAAAGAATCCATCTTGAGAATTGCCTGGTCAAATGCCTCAATACAGTGCTAGTAAGTTGACTCTTCTCAGTGAATGTGGTTTACTGTGGTCTGTGCTATGATCATGGCCCTGACAAAGAACTGGTTCAGCCCTAAAGATAGCAGAATATGATAGAAGATGAGGTTCCTCAGAATAGTACAGAAAACTCCAAACAACAATGGCTTAAACAAAGTAGATGCCTATTTTCCCTCATAAACAAGGGTCTGTCTAAAGGAAGTTACCCAGGACTGTATAGTGCTCTACAGTAATAAAGACCCAGGTTCCATTTACCTTCCTGCAAAGCTCTCCTCAGCATCTGCTTCATGCTTCTACTTGATCCATAATGGTTGCTGGAGTACAGCCATCTCATCCAATTCCAGGCATCAGGAAAAAAGAATGGATTAAAGAAGGGGGGATGTATCCCCTTTCTGAAAATGTCATGCTTAAGCCCTTTAGCCAGAATGTAGTCACACAGCCATACCTAGTGGCAAGGGAAGTTTAGAAAGATAGTCCTTACTCCAGGAAAAGCTTATATTACTTTTAAAGAAAGGAAGACTGGATATTGGAATGCAAAAATACTTGAGGGGACCCAGTTTGCTGTTCCCGGTAATAGCAAGTCTCTCCCCAGATGGACATTACCCAAGCAGTCAAGGCTGACCAAAAGGGAAGAGGAAACCTGTCTGTTCAATAACAACAAGTAATTCCAGCCTTGATGTGAGGAAACAAGTTAGTATCCATGTAAGATAACGAAGCGATCAATCTCACGTGAGTTGTGAAATGCTTTTCATTCTGCTTTGACTTTATTTTCTAACTTCATAAAAACTTTTGCAACATTTACACTATCCCAGAAAGCAAAGTTTCACATTTTATATACCTGCCGATTCTACTTCATACCTTCCTTGAGGTCAGTAACCTGTCTTTGGAAGTTTTAATATCTAGATGGATTTCAGACCCTGAACAAGAGGGCAAAATGTGACCAGGTGAACACTTGTATAAAAACCAAATGCAACCAGTCTAATTTTTCTCAAATGGTTTCAATGTGAGTTTTCAGTCAGATGAAGGGCTTTTCATTTTTCTGTGAATCTCTCAAACATACCCCCTTATATGCATTTTTGGTTATATGATTTCTACACTTCCTAAAATACCAATGGTTGAATTGTTGGTTATAAAATAAAATTCACATAGAAATATACATTCAAGAGGTAGGTCAAACCAGGTTGATACCTTCTTTTTTAAAAAGGTTGTTCAGGGTCACCTGGGTGGCTCAGTCATTTAAGCATCCAACTCTTGGTTTTGGCTGAGGTCATGATTTCATGGTTCATGAGTTTGAGCCCCGTGTCGGGCTCTGTGCTGACAGTGTACAGCCTGCTTGGGATTCTCTCTCTCTCTCTCTCTCTCTCTCTCTCTCTCTCTCTCTCTCTCCCTCTCTCCCTCTTCCTCTCCCCCACTCATGTTCTCTCTTTCTCTCAAAATAAATAAATATTAAAAAGAGTTGTTCAGGGGTGCCTGGGTGGCTCAGTCAGTTAGGCGTCCAACTTCACTCAGGTCATGATCTCTCAGTCTGTGAGTTCAAGCCCCGTGTGGGGCTCTGTGCTGACAAGCTTGGAACCTGGAGCCTGCTTCGGATTCTGTGTCTCCCTCTCTCTGCCCCTCCCCTGCTCACGCCTCTCTCTCTCTCTCTCTCTCTCTCTCTCTCAAAAGTAAATAAACTTTTAAAAATTTTTAAAAGAAAGAGTTGTTCAAACTGCAACCACTAAGTTGGCATTTTAGGAATCAAGAGGAAAAGCTGGGTAAGAAGCAAGGTGGAAATCCCTAACACTGCTCTATACACAGCAATCTAGTGACACTAATGACAGTTGATAGAAGCCCAAAGGAAACCTCCACAAAACTGCTGGAGATGCTACCTCACTTGTTTCTAGCAAGACTTTATCTGAAGGTGACAGTGCTTTATGCCCAGTTTAGATTTAGTGTGGCTACAGCAGTCCTGAAGTAAGTTTTTTGATTAACCACAGCAGCATGTGGTAATGTTTTATTGTGGGTAGGAGTCATCTCAGAAAGACAGATCCAAGGACATGGTATGCTATATAATAACCATATCTCACAATTTTATGGTCTGTGCCCCACCCACCCTATCCCCACTGGAACACACCCATCCTCTCTTAAAAGTAAGTGTCTGTTCTTTGGAGACAGGAAATTCTACAACAAGCTAAACTGTGATCAAAGGCCTCCCCATCAGCTTCCCCAGATACACAATCCACAGCTGGCAAAAACTCAGAAGCATCCTATTAATCATGAATACATTTAATTTTTGGACTGGCGGTACATAAAATCGTGCTATGCAGCCCACAATGATCAGGCATTTGAAGATTATTCCTACTTTCCAGGGCAAATTTTCTCCTTCTGAATCTTGGTCCTCTTTCTGAAGTCTACCAAGAGATCAGGCCTAGAAAATTAAAAGGGAATTTTCCATAGCAAGAGCAGACATTCAGAAAAGCTTACATCTTCAAAGAAGAAAAGGAAAAAGAAATAAATTTATCAAAATAAGAGGACGCTAATAGGCATTACACACACACATACAGGCACACACACACACACACACACACACACACACACACACACAGGGCTTAGTAGTCAAATAAGCTTGGGAAACACGGATTAAAAAATGAAAAAGATCTCTTTCTTGCAAATCTTCTCAGAGCCTTTATTATTGTCAATATGCATTATGGATGTACAAGAGAGCCAAGGTTTTCTACTTGAACTCTTGTTTATCAGAGCATTTTCTATGGCAAGTCCTCTGTAGAGTACACATAACAAAATGCTGGACTGGAAAGAAATATATCAAAATTAAATAGAGCTATCTCTGGGTACTGAAGCTTACAAGTAATTTTAATTCTCTGTATTTCCAAATTCTCTGTAATAAATTTATATTGCTTTTATAATTTGAAAAGCTTACAGATGATAAGAGAAAAATAATATTTGGATCTATATTATTTTAATATTTTTAAGAATCAGAAGCAACGAAGGTGAGAATTTTCTTTCTCACAAAAAATAGAGGTATTCATTGTTTTTTAGTAATTTTTTAAAGATTTTATTATTTTTTTATTTTATTTTAGAGGTATTCATTGTTTTTTAATAATTTTTTAAAGATTTTATTATTTTTTTATTTTATTTTAGAGAGAGAGAGAAAATCTTTTTTTTTTTTTTTAACGTTTATTTATTTATTTTGGGAGAGAGAGAGAGACAGACAGAGAGGGAAAGAAAGAATCCCAAGCAGGCTGCATGCTGTCAACAGCACAGAGCCTGATACAGGGATCACGACCTGAGCTGAAATCAAGAGTCAGACGCTCAACCAACTGAGCCACCCAGGCACCCTTGTTTTTTTGCTTCTTTTTTTTTTTTAAGATTTTATTTTTAAATAATCTTTACATCCAACATGGGGCTTGAACTCATAACCCCAAGATCAAGAGTCACACACTCCACCTACTGAGCCAGCCAGGCACCCTGAGGTGTTTATTGTTTTTAAAGATTTATTGTATGCCTCCAGTATGCCAGGTTCTGGTATTAATGTGAGTAATAAAAAGGAAGATTTTGATGATTTACCACAAAGTGCCGGTGACCCAAAAGAGGAAAACGAAACTCTTTAGACTACTAATATATAAACTAAAGCCTGCAAACATTATAAAAATACTTGTACAGTATTAATCTCAAAAAAATATATATATCTATTGTGCTTTTCCCCTTAATCATTTAAAATGTCTCTTTTTTGGTTTAACTTCTTGATTTATCTTTTAATAGTGCCCTATATATAAAAACTTGCTGGGGTGCATTGCAAACAAAACTTATGAATAGATCTTTAAACTCCATCATTCATTCTTCTACCAATTTATTGCATGCCTATTATACTCCAGGAAATGTGTGATTATTCTTGGAGAATTCCATAAAAGCAGATCTTTCTTCATGACCGGTTATTTTAGTAGCGAATTACCTAACTATGTTTAATACTCTTTATAAAATAATAAAGACAACAATCAGCATAGAAAAACAAAAGTTGTAACTGATCTATGTAGCCAATATTTTATGATATGATGGGTTGCTTTGTCTTACTGGATTTCAGTTTGATTATCATCCTAACTTGGACTCTCTAGAGAAGTAAAAGCAATTTAATTCTGGCCAAAAGAAAAAAATGTTCAGTGATGCTTGATCCTGAGGCATCCTACGTTTCCAGTTACACCAGGTTTCTCAAAGGAGACAGGAGAATCCAGGCATCAAAGCCTATCTTTAGCAATCCTATAAACCACTTTCTTGCTTAGGTGTTTGTGTCCCCAGTTAGAACCACAGTGATGAGACTGAACTGGCAAGGCCACCTCTCCGGATTCACCATGAACAAAAGAACTCTTCTTCTCACCCTATCAGGCCATTCTCCCCACTGAATATGCTCCCATGCTTCTGGGAATGGCCCCCTTCCTTTTGGCTTGGAGAGAAGGTCAAGAATGGTCAACAGGATACACTAATTCAGGCAGAGTTTGGGATTTGATTCCCTTATCAAGAGAGGCAAAGGAAGCTTCTATTTGCCTCATTGCCCAAGATGAGACCAGAATATCTCAGAGTACTCTCTGCAACTCAAAGGGGAGAAACCCAGGGAAATTACATCAGCCCAAAGCCCCCTCTGTCAGACTTCTCAACCCACCAGGCTAACAGCCAGATGTAAGGGCCACAAATAGGTACAAGTTCCTTTGCTTCCAGACCTGAGTAAAGAGTCCTAAATTCTGTGACTAGCCAAATAAGCAGCAAACGTATTTGGTTAGGAAATTACATTGCCCTGCTCTAATTACAGCTCTACTAGGACTGAGTTTCTAGAAGGTGTTGAGATTTCCATTGGTTTCATTGAGCTAGCGTTCTAATGACTAAAGTGGACCCACGAAACTGTATTAGAAAAGTTCTTCATTTAGAGGAATAAATTTCCACAGATCAAACCAAAACAAAACAAAAATAAACTAAGTCTACTGGTTTTTTTAGTATTTACTCTACACATATGTTCACCAAATATACAATATGTTTCTAGTTCACACTGCTGAATTTGTCTTAAGATGTCACTGTTCCAGCCAATAGGAGAAAGGAAGATTGTAAGCCTATCTAAAAAGAACTCCTAGAGAGCCTAAGAAACAAGAAATCCAGCCCCACAGAAGTACAGCTTCAAGATAAAAATAGTAATGTTTTATAAGTAAGAGAAATTTGGGCCTAAACTCTAAGCTTCGTGTTAACTGAATCAGTGTTAATAAGTTCAAGTTAGTTGGGCCTCCCTAAAACTAACATATTGAAACATAAGTGAAGGCCAAGGAAACACACAAAGGAAATACAGGAGAAAGTTGTGGGTCCAAAACAAGGGAGTTAAGAAATCAACAGCATTACTAATAAACACAGAACTGTTATGTCGCCCATGAACACGGACATGAAATGACCTAGGTATAAAAGTTAGCAAATGTCATTGTCATCATATTCCAGGACAGAAATGCCAAAACAGCCAAATACTCCTCACACATGGACCACACCTCAAAAGTGCAAAGAAATTCAAAACAACTTAGTTGGCTATAAATGACAGAGGAAGTAACTGCTGTTAAATGTTCAAGTTTCCTAATAGCTCATGTCAGCAGCCATACAACAAGGAGAATAATTTTTGAAATGCTTGGACAAGACTCTCTTAAGCAACTACCCATGGTGTGATCGGAAAACAGATAAATGTATACATCACAGAATACAATGGCATTAGAGGAAAATTGCTTCCCACTCTCTCATCAACTTACCAAACAGGAAGACTATCAGCTGCAACACTGGTCACCACCTAAGCAGCAGGCAGTAGTTTTTGTTTATTCTCCTGTTTTTCAGAAGGATCTAGGAATGTTTCTAATGTCTTTTTGCTGGTAATCATCTCCTTCTTTTTTTTTTTTTTAATGTTTTATTTATTTTTGAGAAAGAGAGGGCTTGCAAGCAAGGGAGGGGCAGAAAGAGAGGGAGAGAGATAATCCCAGGCAGGCTCCGCAATGTCAGCACAGAGCCCCACATGGGGCTAGAACTCAGGAACCATGAGATCATGACCTGAGCCCAAGTCAGACACTTAACCAACTGAGCCACCCAGGCGACCCTGCTAGTAATCATTTCTATTCACTGTCACCAAGTATATGTAAAGACAGAGTTGGGACAGAATACTACATGTACCTCATATGTCAGTTGAAACTGTTGCTGGAGAGAGAAGGAAATGCAAGATGGGGAAAAGTACAACATTTACAAAAATGATTTATTATTCACTTTCTACCCTCAACAAATCTAACTAATGCCAAGCTTTGACTTGATGATTTTTTTAATCTTAAAAAAAATTTTTTTTAATTCCAATTCAAGTTAGTTAACATACAGTACAGCCTTGGCTTCAGGAGTAGAACCCAATGATTCATCTCTTACATATAACACCCAGTACCCATCCCACCCCCAAAGCATTTTTTTAACATATTTAAAAAATTTTTTCATCTTTATTTATTTTTGAGAGAGAGACAGAGACAGAGATAGAGCATGAGTGGGGGAGGGACAGAGAGAGAAGGAGACACAGACTCCAAAGCAAGCTCCAGGCTCTGAGCTGTCAGCACAGAGCTCGACGTAGGGCTCGAACTCATGAACTGTGAGATCATGACCTGAGCTGAAGTCAGATGCTTAACCAACTAAGCCACCCCAGCTCCCCTTTAATATTTTTTAACTTTATTTTAGAGAGAGAGAAAGAGAGAGAGAGAGTGCGCAAGCAGGGGAGAGGGGCAGAGAGAGGGAAACACGGGGCTCAATCCCACAACCCTGGAATCATGACCTGAGCCGAAATCAAGAGTCGGGTGCTCAACCAACTGAGCCACACAGGCACCCCTGATTTGATGATTTTTTAAAAGAGAGCCAACTATAGATCTCAAGCAGTGATGCTAATCATCTCTTTAGCTTTCCCCTTGCTCCATCAAGATGATCTACCACTCCATTCATGGTAGAAATATGTGGATAAATGGATGGCTCTGTGGGCAGCCAATCTTGCGGGTATACATACACTGCTTGTTTTAAGAAAATACATGAGAATTTCAATTTACAAATCAGATTAACTTGAGGGTGCTTATTTACCTAATAAAATAAAAAGGTCATTGGGTATAGTTTGTCTGAGGTCAAGGGGAAGGGGGGATCTTGAGGGTAAAGTTGTTTGTGGGTTATTTTTCCCCAAAGTGGTAGAAACTGCCAGAGAGTCACATGAGAATCACCCTGAGACTGCAACTCCTTATCTGTATGGATCACTCCAGGTGAGCCAGCAGCCGGAGCCACCACAGCTGACGCCATTCCGCACCACTGGAATACCTTTACATTCTGGGAAACTGAATACGGGGGAAGCAAATCAAAGTTGTACCTACATTCCCCCAGAAACACTTCAAAAACAAAGAAGGCAAGTGAAATAAAATATATTCTCTAATACAGTACCCAGATATCATGTAACCTCTTTCATCTCGCTAAAATGAAAGGAGAGGGGAGCCTGGGTGGCTCAGTCGGTTAAGTGTCCGACTTCTGCTCAGGTCGTGATCTCGCGGTCCTCATTCGAGCCCCACATCAGGCTCTGTGCTGACAGCTCAGAGCCTGGAGCCTGCTTCAGATTCTGTGTCTCCCTCTCTCTCTGCCCCTCCCCCGCTCACACTCTATCTCTCTGTCTCTCAAAAATGAATAAATGTTAAAAAAAATTTAAATGAGAGTAGAAAACAGATAAGGAAGAAAGTGGGGGAAGGTAAGGGTGAGTAGTTTGGATTTCCCTGCCATGTTCCATTCCTAATGTTCCATTCTGTCCCAAACCACAAAATGACATCAGGAACGCGGGCACAGTATGGCCACATGAGCTCTGATAAGGCCAGGCTTTAATGAAGGAGCTGGAAGAGATGGGGCAAAAGATGAGAGTCCATCTATAATCTCACAAATAACTATGCCCTGCCACACAAAACCCCTACATTTGCAAACTATTCCGCCCAGCCATCCCTACAAAGCAGGCTTCAATTCCCAGGCCCCGGGTGCCGCCAACAACCATGCTTATACTGCAACAGTGTCCCCAGCCACCACCCTTTCAGCCTTCCCCCGTTGTACCACCTCACTCTCATACCCCTGCCAGATCCGTTTCCTGACCTGCATGTGTTCTACAGCTCAAACACCTACAGCAGCTTGCCAGGGTCAGGTCTTATTCTAAGTGATGTTCATGCATTCTCCCATTTCATCCTGACCACCATGTTATAACTTATATGCAATATTGTCATTCTTTCCATTTCACAGATGAAGAAGCAGAGGCACCGAGTTGTCTAGTAATTTACCCAAGATTGCACAGCTAGGAAGTAGTGGGGCCAGGATTGGAACCTAGACGGTCCAACTCCAAACCCAATGCTTGCAATCCCCATGCTTTACATCAAAAGAATGAAATCCAAACTCTCCAGCCCAGCCATCGGGTATCTCTGCATCTTTTCGGTCTTCTTTCCCTCTCTCCCATGCATTATTCCATTCAAGCATGGTCCTTATTTTCAGTGCCATGGAGGGAAAAATGGTTTCAGCTTCTGCTCAGGAAGTCTCATCTCTGAAGATGACACCAGGCAACAAAGAAATCATACAAGAACTTGTTAGGTTAATTATTCATCTCACTGTCAGCAAGGGCTTCCAACCAAGGCAGCAGGGACATGCCTGTATCCTGGATGTGTTACAAGTCACGTGGCTGAGGAAGGCGGGGGGGGCGGGTGTATGGGGTGCTGAAATACAGCTCCCCAATCCAGGAAACAAATTCCCTACAATACACCATTTTGCACCTTGAGAGAAAATTTGGCAAATCTATCAGAGGGCAATCATATTGGCAAAATTCCTGCATACCTAGAGTAAAATTAATTTCCTTATATAAATTAGGTTTTATCTGGTGGTAACAAGTGACACAAAGTAAAAACCCTAACTAGATTCATTAGTACATTATAAGGTACCAATCACTTACACACAACCTCTGACAGAATCCCCACAGCAATGTTCTGAGATCTTATTACTGTCCCCATTTGGCTGATGAGGAAACTGACACACAAAGATGACGACTAACTTACCTAAAACCACACAAAAGAGTGAAGACAAGAACCCAGGATTCCTCTCAAGGCCGGTGCAAGGGTCCTAGCTGTGAAGAGCAATTATTTTCTCTCAAACACAGCCTCTTCCATGGTAAAGAAAGTTCTGCCTGACTCAGTCCAAAAGTCCCAGCTGAGGAATGGAGGTGCCCAAGGAAAACTGGAAAGTGGCTAGCCACAGAGCCCCATGTTGCAGTTTCTGTGAGCTTAAGACATTCACTTTGTCAACTGTGCACAATAAATAATGGTTCTGGTGCTTATCATCCTCCTTCCCACTTCCCTGCTCCCCAATTACTGGAACAACCCAGAAGTAGAGGAGAAAAAAAGTAGTTGTATCCATACTTGTCCCTCTTGACTTCCCGCCCAATGATGCCAGAGGGACAGAAAGCAGAGCTCAATTACCTTGAATCTGGAGGGAACTATAAGGATTAATTTCAAGTGTCAACTTGTAGGGTGTTTTTGGTGTGACTAACATTTAAATGGGTGAACTTTGGGGTAAGGCAGTATCCCCCATAACATGGGTGGACCTCGTCCAAACAGTCAAAGGCCTGAATAGAACCAAAAGGCCAGGCTCCAGAGCAAAGAGGAATTCTCCAGCAGACTACCTTGGCACTGGAACTGTACCTGTTCCAGTGAGAGCTGCATCCGCTCTCCTGGGTCTCCAGTCTGTCAGATTTTGGACTGCAGATTTTGGACTTCCCAGCTTCTAACATCATGTGAACCAATTCTGTATAATAATTATTTTATGTATGTATGTATGTATGTATTTATATCTCCTGCTGGTTCTGTTTCTCTGGAGAACGCTGACTAATAATACAAAGACCAATTTGCAATGGTGCAAGACTGGGAGAAAGTCTTTTCCTACAGATGAAGAAGGATCTCTGGGAAGATGAAAAGAAGGGATTCGGAGCAGAGGTAGCCTGCGGTGTCCATGTGGAGGGATGCACTGAAGTATATGTACTTTGAGGAGTGATGGCAAGGCTGCTGCAGACAAGTGAAAATTTTGCTAAGGGAGAACTAACATTTTTAGCTAGACCAAGAAGAAGAGTTTCCTGTTCTTGAAAACTCTGTAATATGTAAGAAAAATGTGCTATACAGCTTGCTTTGACTATGAAAATCCCACTAGAAAATACATTTTTATGTAAGCCAATTTGACAATAAATTGTACTTAAAAAAAAAAGAAAATACATTTAACAAGTATCTCTATCAATTTAACCTTGAAATAGGGCAAGATTCACAGAAAGAACAAGAACTTCCCAATTTTGCTCTGTGTGTGGGAGAATCTGGTGACCACCAGCATGCTTTTATTGAAACAGTACTCTGGGGGAAGAAAAAGTTTCTATGAAAATGCAAAGAAAAATAACAACTTCCTGCTTATTTTAGATATGCAATTTCAGCAAACACATCCACTAAAACACATAATCTCTTCATCAGCTGTGCTAAAGTTTATTTTTTTTAATTTTTTTAATGTTTATTTATTGTTGAGACAGAAAGAGAGAGAGAGAGAGAGAGAGAATGGGGGAGGGGCAGAGAGAGAGGGAGACACAAAATCTGAAGCAGGCTCCAGGCCCTGAGCTGTCAGCACAGAGCCCAATACGGTGCTCGAACCCATGAACCGTGAGGTCATGACCTGAGTCACCCAGGCGCCCCATTAAAGTTTATTTTTAAACAGATATTCAAAATATTAAGCCATAATCCTACCACAGCTGCAACTAGAGCATCAATTGTAGAGTTACAAGTTTATATTCACTCTCACCAAAATGTCTACATCGTTACAGTATTTATTTGGGGAATATTTTTCATATTGATAATTAAAAATATACAAGTCCATCTACATTTCACTTTTAAAATCAATATACTTTTAATGTTTTATTTATTTATTTTTGAAAGAGAGCATGAGCAGGGGAGGGGCAGAAAGAGAGGGAAACAGAGAATCCCAAGAAGGCTCCATGCTGCCAGCGCAGAGCCCAATGCAGGGCTTGAACTCATGAACCCTGAGATCATGACCTGAACCAAAATAGTCAGACGCCTAACCGACTGAGCCACCCAGGCACCCTTGATCAAAGCATTTTTCAAAGACATTTCTGGGCTCGGGCGCCAGGGTGGCTCAATCGGTTAAGCGTCCGACTTCGGCTCAGGTCATGATCTCACAGTTCGTGGGTTCGAGCCCCGCGTTGGGCCCTGTGCTGACAGCTCAGAGCCTGGAGCCTGCTTCAGATTCTGTGTCTCTCTCTCTCTCTCTCTGCCCCTCCCCTACTCGCACTCTGTCTCTGTCTCTCAAAAATGAATAAATGTTAAAGACATTTCTGGGCTCAAAATATACAAGACAGTTATTAACTAAGGTTAAATTTTAAAAGTATTATTTCTATAATGAAAATCTTATATCTAAGGTGAAAGACTAATAGGAGAATGCTTCTTCCAGAAATTTTAATCAGGGGCACCTGGGTGGCTCAGTCGGTTGAGCGTCCGACTTCAGTTCAGGTCATGATCTCATGGTTTGTGAGTTTGAGCCCCACTTCGGGCTCTGTGCTGACAGCTCGGAGCCTGGAGCTTGCTTCGGATTCTATGTCTCCCTTTCTCTCTGCCTCTCCCCCACTCTCACTCGCTCACTCTCTCTCTCTCAAAAATAAATAAACATTTAAAAAATTTTTTAAATGGGGCACCTGGGTGGCTCAATTGGTTAGGCGACTGACTTCGGCTCAGGTCATGATCTCGCAGTTTGTGAGTTTGAGCCCCACGTCGGGCCTGTGCTGACAGCTGGGAGCCTGGAGCCTGCTTCGGATTCTGTGTCTCCCCCTCTCTCTGCCCCTCCCCTGCTCATGCTCTGTGTCTCTCTGTCTCTCAATAATAAATAAACACTAAACTTTTATTTTTTTAAAGAAATTTTAATCTACTCATGAGAAACAGTATCTTTGGGTGACATAATTTTAAAATCAGCGCATCAGACAATGACAATTAACCTGACTTTATCTATCAGTTTGGATGTTTTCAGCTGCAAATATCAGAATATACAATTACGATTTGTCTATGCAATTTGGACATTTTCTCTCTTAAAATCTTGTGAGGTAGGTGATTCTAGGCTGAGTTGTTAAGCAACTAGGCCATTTAGTGGCTCGTTGCTGTCATTCAGAACCAGGCTCTTTCCATCTTTTTGCTCTGTCACCCTGATTACTGGCAACCACCCCATTATGGTTGCAAAATGGCCACAACAGTTCCTAAGAACATATCATCACACAAGAATGTCCAAAACAAGAGAGGTAGAGCAAGGAGACAGTGAGGTGTACATATTTCTCTGTACCTCTCTTTTTTTTATAAAGGAAGAATAAGGAAGAATATCTTTACCAGAAGCCCCTTTCTGACTTTCCAACAAGTCTCATGCACCAGAACCAAGTCACATGACCACTTCTAGACCAACTTGTGCCAAATGGGAATAAGATTTTCCTGATTAGCAAAGAAGTCTTCCTTCGCTCCCTAAGGCTGAGCATATTGCACCTGGATGCCTGAACAAAATTGGGTTCTGTTAACAAGAAAGATAGTCGGGTGGGCAATCATGAGTGCCTCCCAAATATGGGTAAAGAATAATAGCTTATACTGTTGAGTACTTTTAGTATCAGGCACCTCATTATGCACTTAAAAAATTTGTTTTTATTCAACTCTAGTTGATACTCAATGTTACATTAGTTTCAGGTGTACAACATAGTGACTCAACCATTTTAAACGTTATGCTATGCTCACCACAAGTGTAGCTGAGACGGCAGGTGACCATCTGTCACCATACAACACTACTCCATTATCATTGACTATATTTCTTATACATTGCCTTTTATTCCCACGACTTATTCACTCCATACTGGAAGCCTGTATCTCCCACTCCCCTTCACCCATTTTGCCTGCCCCCCCTACTCCTCTACCCTCTGGCAACCATCAGTTCTTTCTCTGTGTTTACCAGTCCAATTCTGCTTTTTGTTTGTTTATTCATTTGGGTTTTTTTAAGATTCCACTTATAAGTGAAATCATACGGTATTAGTCTTTCTCAGTCTGACTTCACTTAGCATAATACTCTCTAGGTCCATCCATATTGTTGCAACATGGCATGATCTCAACCCTTTTTATGGCTATGCAATATTCCATTTTATACATGCAGACACACACACACACACACACACACACACACACACACACACACACACACACACACCTATCTTCCTTATCCATTCATCTATCAATGTACTCTTACGTTGCTTGCATATCATGGATATTGTAAATAATGTTGCCATAAACATAGGGGTGCACAGATCCTTTCAAATTAATGTTTTCATTTTCTTTGGGTAAATAAATGGGATTACTGGATCATATGGTATTTTTAAGTTTTTGAGGAACCTCCATACTGTTTGCCACATGCATTATATCATTTAGTTCACATCAGATAGAGGCCATTATCATCCCCATTTTCCAGGTTAGGAAACTGAAACCCAGAGTGGTCAGATAGTTTCTCCAGGATCTACACCTGGTTAGTGGTAGAAATAGGATTTAAATCCAGTTTGACCCCAAAGTCAGCAAAGACTTGGTTTGGATGTCTATAAAATTTTAAATGCAGGGGCGCCTGGGTGGCTCAGTCGGTTAAGCGTCCGACTTCGGCTCAGGTCATGATCTCTCAGTCTGTGAGTTCGAGCCCCGCGTCGGGCTCTGTGCTGATAGCTCAGAGCCTGGAGCCTGTTTCAGATTCTGTGTCTCCCTCTCTCTGACCCTCCCCCATTCATGCTCTGTCTCTCTCTGTCTCAAAAGTAAATAAACGTTAAAAAAAAATTAAAAAAAAATTTTAAATGCAGAAAAGACAAACAAGGTGGCTAGAAAATTCATTTTGGGAAGTAAGCTAGTAAAAGGATAAAAGTTGTAAAGCCCTTCAAATTTCAAATGAAAAACATTTTATTTCACTCAGTATTATTCTAAGAAGGAAGGAAATTTATTCCAGGTATAAACTTTATAATGCTCCTTTTAAAATATCTCTTATTTATTTATTGCTAAAATGTTTTTAATGTTTTAAAATATACATATATTGCCAGCACCATAATAAAATCGTTTATTGATGATATTTTCACATATTTCATTATAATATATGTATAAACATTTCACTATGCTTTCTTCCAAACCTTTTTCTTTGTTTCTGCAGACTTCCTGAGTATCATTTGGGATATCTAAAAAATATTCCAACTGTATTTGGCCCTTGTTGGCCAACTACATTCTTTCTAATTTTTCACTATCAGAAATAACAACATGGGCACCTGTGTGGCTCAGTCAGTTAAGCTTCCAACCCTTGATTTTGGCTCAAGTCATGATCTCAGTTTGTGAAATGAAGCCCCAGGTTGGGCTCTGTACTGACAGCATGGAGGCTGCTTGGGATTCTCTCTCTCCCTCTCTGCTCTCCCACCCAAAAAATAAATAAATAAACATAGAAAGAAAGAAAGAAAGAAAGAAAGAAAGAAAGAAAGAAAGAAAGAAAGAAAGAAAGAGAGAGAGACAAAGAAAGAAAGAAAGAGAAAGAAAGAAAGAAAGAAAGAAAGAAAGAGAGAAAGAGAGAAAGAGAGAGAGAGAAAGAAAGAAAGAAAGAGAAAGAAAGAAAGAAAGAAAGAAAGAAAGAAAGAAAGAAAGAAAGAAAGAAAGAAAGAAAGAACAACACAATAAATGCCTTTTTTTCTTATAGCCTTTATTCTTTCTTCAGAAGAAATTCCACGGAGCTGGGTGCCTGGGTCAAAGGGTGTGATTTTCGGCACTCACTGCCAATGTGCTTTCCAAAGAACTGAGCTATTAACGTTGCTGCCAGAAATGTAAGAATATACCCATTTTCTGAGGTCACATCAGCTCTGGTTTGCTTATATTTATATCAATTTAATAGCCATAAAATGATTTCTCATTATTTTTTTGAACTCCATTTCTTTGATTTGGAGCAAAATATCTCTCTACTGGCATGTTTGCAAGTATATCCTCCTGTGAAAAATCTGTTCCTATTTTTTGCCCATTAATCTTTCTGGGTCTTAGTGCTCTTGTGATTCACATATTTCAAAACAAAGTTGGCTTAATTTCATTTCTGAAAACTGTGTGCAAACTAAATGACTGGTCCGTCTAGACTTACACTTGGGTGGACCCAAATTCCAGCTCGTTTCCCAAACCTCCTAGATTTCAACAACTGGGGCATATATGTCAATGTTAGCTATAAAAATGTGAACAAGAATGTTCTCACTGCTTAATTTTTTCCCCAAAATACACCTTATGATCACTATACTCCACATTCTAAGAGTAATATTAACATTTACACATCAGTCCTTGTTTTCACAGTCAACTACACTCTGAAGACAAAGGATTATCCTTTCACTATGGGATAATAGCTATTATAAGATCTCTTTTTTGTTTTTATCCTGAAATTGCTAGATAGGTACAAAATCAGAGGGGAAAAAAAAATAATTCTTTAGATTTTGTTTCCCTTAAGTTCTACTTAAGAAAGCTCCTCAAAACACTATGCACAGTAAAACTCTTCAATCTTTCAGCGAAAAAGAAAAGGCATTAGATACATTGTTATACACACTTTTTTTAGATATCTGCCACTCTGCCTCTCATCTCCTCTATTACCCAAATGTTTAGTCACAAACCAGAATCCCTATGAGGGCCTTTTTAAAATATAGACCCTTGCCGCCCTCCACTCCAGGTCCAGCAAATCAAAATCTTTAGGGTTACAGCCTGATATCTATGCTTTTAAAATAGTCCCCAAATTTTCAAGTATTTTAGATGCAAAATTCTCATTTTAAACTAAATCTTAACAAGAGGCCTAAGGTTTTATATTGATTTTTTAACCCTGATTAGCAAAAGATCTGTATTTACTACCGTAGTGGTTTGAAAAGAGTTGTTCTAAAAGACAACACCAGAGCCAAGTCACGTGACCACTTCACGCTTACTGAATCTTTTACCTAAGAAAGAGCAGAGGCCAGAGACAAACAGTTTTGACTTTTAGCTCTTTGCAGAGGTGAGGTAAGACATGATCATGGGCATCCACGATCAATGTCCACATCTCTCTCTTATCCTCTGGGTGCTCCCTGAAGGGGAGGATTCGGGACCCCTCAGTCCTATTACAAAGAGGTTTTTTTGTATTGTTCTTGTTCCCTTGCTCAGAAATGACCAAAAGCCTTTGTATGAGGGTGGCGTAACCATGAGTAATTTCATTTTTTCAAACTGCTGCTTAATGTTCTGGAGAAGTTATTTTTATCTTTCAGGAAACACTGAAAGGGGATTCGTAAAAAGCCCAGGTAAATTCCCAATTTATACACTGGTTGCTTTTAAATTCTCATTAGTGTCAGGCATGATAAGAATCCTATTCTAAGATGCCAATAAGCACAATGAAGAGTTTATTTAACGTATCCAATAATGTCGATACACACAGTATTCTATTGCTATCTATTATCTACATACACATCCACACACATTCTATACATGTCAATAGACACAGTGAGTAGTGTAATAATACCTTCAATAATGCTGATTTTTGCATTATTCTATTAATGAGTTATTCTATATAAATATAGATAGATAGATATTTATCCCACACATGTGGAATATTGATTTATTTATTCATTCATTCATTCATTCATTCCACACATGTGTGGAATATATATATATATATATATATATATATATATATATATATATATAGACACCTGGATAACCTTGAAAATCAGAAGGATATTAACAGAAGTCCCTATAAAGCAATTCTTTACTATCTCTCCAGGTATTTCCATGTAGGCATTTAAATCACAGAAAAGCACTTTAGCTGCGGCCTCAGCTCGGTGGAGAGAAGGCCCTGTGGTTAGAGTTTTATCTTCTCTCTGTAGCCCAGAAAAACAAAGTCATGCTATGTGAAGTGGGCTATGAGGAGACATGGGTGGCTCTGTGTGGTCTCACAGTCAACAAGAAAAAGAGTTAAGTGTTTTATAAGCACACCATGGCCTCCAGAATTAGCTAAATCTTGTTATTCGGCCTCATTCTAGAAACAACATCAATAATCAGCCCAAGGTTCCTTGAAAGAGTACATTAATGTTTCTTAGCTCAGCCACCACCAGTGGGAGTATTCCATGCCCAATTCTACCATATGCAGACAGCGAATCTTCTGGCCTCATTGAAATGAAATAGGAGAAAGCACTCGCTAGCTTACTAGATGGTTTCATGTTCATCTTCCAACTCCAGCCTGCAATTGGCCAGAAATGTTGGTGTTTCCTCAACTACCCGACCAAAGTATCTCAACAGCAGAAGAGTATGTCCCAAATACAAAATTAAACTATTTTCCCCTCATGGTTATCTTAAAAATTCTTGCCTATATTCCACCTCGGTTCCTATTTCTAAATTTTTTTTTTCAACGTTTATTTATTTTTGGGACAGAGAGAGACAGAGCATGAACGGGGGAGGGGCAGAGAGAGAGGGAGACACAGAATCGGAAACAGGCTCTAGGCTCTGAGCCATCAGCCCAGAGCCTGATGCGGGGCTCGAACTCACGGACCGCGAGATCGTGACCTGGCTGAAGTCGGACGCTTAACCGACTGTGCCACCCAGGCGCCCCACGGTTCCTATTTCAACTATGCACTTGCTTTAATATCAAAATAATGTTTCTCCTAAAACTACAGGACGAATGGGATACTCCAGGAGGAGGTATTAAGTATATTATAATATTTAATGTACCCAATAGGGTGCACTCCTATCAGATTGACTGCCTTATTAAAAATGCTCCCCTGCCCAAATGCAAAACACATCCACAAAGCAAGTTCCTAAGAGCCGTTTGTGCAATGTTCTGCCCCCAGGCCCTCACCATCCAGGGAAGGCCCTGGCCACTTCAGGGGGACCAAAGAGATTCTCTCTCCAGGGAATGTGAGGAGATGAAGGGTGAAATGTAATCTCTCTCTTTGGATGGACCTATAGCTACTACGTATGTGGTCCAAGGAGTCAAGAAAGGTGGTCTTCAGAAAGGGAAGGAATGAGCAAGAACCTCAGAGAGAAGCAGATGCAAGAGGTAGAATGAAATGCTGTCTGGGTCCCTGCAAGACATCCAGTCTGGAGGCTGTCCTCCCCAGGCTGGGCTCCAGCATTCTGGAGGCTCAGCTCCTCAAGTAGTCCACCCAGGCGTGCCACAGAGAACTCCAATTTGAGAACCGTGAGCAAAATGATGCAAAGCCATAATACAGCAATGCAGGGTCCCATTCTTCGTAAGGTAAATCACTTTTGCTGTGGGCACGAGAACTCTGAGATTAAAAAAAAAAAAAGATACAAGGGACAGCAAAATCAAATTAACAACTGTGCAGGCTCCTACTTGGATATAAACTAAGTGTTACTTCTTACATAGCAAGAAGGACCCATTCTAACTTGCCTTCCCTTAAACCGACAGAGTTCTAGAATAGAGAATCTGTGAATTATGTTATGCCCCCTGCCCCCAAGAGAACTGTAAGGCCTGTCTTCAGTAGGACTGTGAACTTTTTCTCCAGGTTGTCACATGCTTTGCTGTTATCACCACTTCCAGTGTGGGAAGAGGCAGCACCCCCAAGTTTGCCCAGGCGGCTCCCACCACAGGCAACCACACATTGACCAGGACAAGAAAGCCAGAGAAAGTAGTGCTGGAATCCTGACAAAAGGTAACAACACACCTCTGTCACATAATGAAAACCAGAGCAGAACACTGTGCTTACTATAAGGATTTCCACCAAATAAAGAAACGTTTAATAATCGTGCATCTGTGCTATACTTTGCACCAGATCTTTTAAAAGGTAATTACTGAGTGCAGTTTAAAAATAATAAGGAATCTTGATTGATCTGATCTAAATCTAGAAAAATGATTGAGGGGACTCAGATAATATTCTGAATGTATATTTTCCTAAGGGAAGCTGTCTTTTGTACAGGAGGTTTGAAAGAAAATGTATGGATGACCTATAATTTGAACCCATTTTCAAAGCTAAGATATTATATCATTGAATTCATACCATTTTCACTTATTGCTCCGGATGGCAGAAAGTAAGACAAATGGGGAAAGAAATTTTAAAAGGGAGAGACTTCAGATGAAGAATGAGTTTCTAGCAAATATCCAACAATAGACCAGGCTGGCTTCTAAATCACTAGCCGTATGAACTTGACAACAGTCAGGGATAGACCCCCAACTGTCAGAAGCAATGGTAAAAAAGATTCCTGCCTTTCTATTATGTGTCTTTGACTCAGTGCCTTTAAAAGATCTTTTTTTTAAGGCTCCAAAATTTAGATATTCTCCATATACTGACACATGAACAGCTTTACAAAAAGCACCTGTAGGCCAGTAGAGCAAAAAGATATGACAATTTGAACACAAATATCTACATCAAAGTAACAAAACCAAAGGGCATTATAGTCATCACATTAGGAAATCAATCAACCTGGGGAAGATGAAGAGGAAATATATAAATATATATTCTGAAGTTAAATATCTATTTTCAGGCTCAAGTTTTTTAAAAAAATACACTTTAAGATCCCTTCTGGAGAAGACATCACATATATATATGCAACTACATTAATCTCCTGTAGAAAAGACCTAAAACAAAGGCATAGGTGTTTCAGAAAATGGCACAGGAGAAGAAGCAGGTGTAAGGGTCTATATACATAATGCAAGTCAAGAAGCCTGTATTCTAAGCAATTACCTCCTATGAAATTTGAACCAGACACATGACCACGGCTTTCCATGTATCCCCAATAAACAGTAAACTGTGCTGTGAGTGGCTTCAACTTTCTCATAGATCATAGGTTGAACACAGTCTGTACAAAGGAAGGAAGGAGGAAACACTAGATTCATGCTGTGGGTGCCTCAGTAGATTCGCCAAACCTCTCAAAGCAACCCATCTTCGTAAAAATGGAGGAATCGATGAAAACACGAATTCAGCCTCTAAGAAGAGAGCAGACTGTTGGCACAGGTTTGGGATTTAAAATGCAGGTGCCTGAGCTTAAGCAGATTCTAGGACTCCCTGGAGGCTGCCACCATAACTGTAAGGGTTTTCTTTACAGTCCAAGTGATTAGCTCTCTTTTCGGTTGTTTTGCAAAGGAAGTCAAATGGGGCTGAATGTGCGTAGGAAAGCAGTATGTTTGCCAGTTCAGTACGATTTGACCATAGT
The DNA here is from genome assembly GCF_028749965.1 of Puma concolor. NCBI lineage: Eukaryota > Metazoa > Chordata > Mammalia > Carnivora > Felidae > Puma > Puma concolor. Next base: position 184,871,573 of record NC_141674.1, read on the forward strand.
TTTGAGAAGTAGTCTTTGGGGCGCCTGGGTGGCGCAGTCGGTTAAGCGTCCGACTTCAGCCAGGTCACGATCTCGCGGTCCGTGAGTTCGAGCCCCGCGTCGGGCTCTGCGCTGATGGCTCAGAACCTGGAGCCTGTTTCCGACTCTGTGTCTCCCTCTCTCTGCCCCTCCCCCGTTCATGCTCTGTGTCTCTCTGTCCCAAAAATAACTAAACGTTAAAAAAAAAAAAAAAGAAGTAGTCTTTAAAAAACAAATTAGAGGGGTGCCTGGGTGGCTCAGTCAGTTGAGCGTCTGACTTCGGCTCAGGTCATGATCTCGTGGTTCACGAGTTCCAGCCCCACGTCGGGCTCTGTGCTGACAGCTCGGAGCCTGGAGCCTGTTTCAGATTCTGTGTCTCCCTTGCTCTCTGCCCCTCCTCCGCTCATGCTCTGTCTGTCTGTCTCTCTCTCTCTCTTTCAAAAATAAACATTCAAAAATAATTTTTTTTAATAAAAAAAATAAAAAAATAAAAACAAATTAGGAGTACCTAGGAGGTTCAGTCAGTTGAGCATCTGACTCTTAATTTTGGCTCAGGTCATGATCCCAGGGAGTATGGAGCCTACTGGGGTTCTTTCTCTCTCTCTCTCTCTCTCTCTTTCTCTCTGCCCCCTTCCCTGGCTCATGCTCTCTCTCTCTAAAAAAAAATAATAATAATAATTTAAAAATACATAAAGAATAAATTGAAGGCACACAGAGACTTTTTACTTGATAAAACTTAGAATAGAATCCACACACAATACTGGTCAGCTTTTTACTAATCGTTATAAATCTTTGGGAAAAAAACAGCCCTGACTTTCTTCAGTTCCATTTCCCTTCTTTTTTTTTTTTTTTTTTAGTATACAATATTTTTTGCACAGATTTTTTTTTATTGTGGTAAAATATTCATAATATAAAATTTGCCATTTTAACCATTTTCAAGTGTATGATTTAGTGGCATCAAATACATTCGCATTATTATGCAAACATCACCACTGTCGATCTCCAGAACTTTTTCACCATCTTATACGGAAAAGCTGTACATGTTAAAGAATAACTCTCTCTTGCCTCCTCTCCCTAGCCCCCAGTAACCACCATTTTACTTTCTGTTTCTATTAATTTGACTACTCCCAGTACCTCATATAAGCGGGACCTCACAACATTTGTCCTTTTGTGTCTGGCTTATTTCACTTAACAATATCTTCAGGATTCTTCCGTGTTGTGGCATGTATCAGAAATTCATTCCTTTTTAAGGCTGAATAATAGTCCATAGTATGCATGTGCCACGTTTTGTTAATCCATTCATCTGAACTATTTCCATCTTTGGCTACTGTGAATAATACTGCCACAATCGTTGGTTGGCAACTACCTGTTCAAGTCTCTGCCTGCACTTTCTTTGGATACATACCCAGAAGTGGAACTTTTGCATCAAATAATAATTTTATGTCTGATTTCTGAGGAACTGCCACACTGTTTTCCACAGAAGCTGCACCATTTTACTTTTCCACCATAAATTTCTAAACTCCTGCAAATAATCTCTCTTGACCTTTTCCATCTAAGCTAACCAATCCTCCTTAGGCTGTCTGAGGAAATTTTGCTTTCAAATCTTGTCCTTTCTCTTTGTTCAACTGTCCTCCAATTCATCATTATTAATTCAAGAGGTAACAAGCATATGCAGCAGACCCCTTTGTGCCGGGAGCTGAGCCTGGTGCTGGAGACACCACAATGTCATTGGGAAGGACGCACCATGGATGAAGTCTGCCTTCTCTGAGTTCTTACTTTATCTAAAGTCCTGAACTATCTCCTGAGGTTTATAACTATGCTTTGCTCATCTATAAGCAGAGGGTCACATGCTATAATTCATTAAAAATAATGTGGTGCTGGGGCGCCTGGGTGGCTGAGTCAGTTAAGCGTCCAACTTCAGCTCCGGTCATGATCTTACGGTTTGTGGGTTTGAGCCCCGCGTCGGGCTCTGCAGACAGCTCAGAGCCTGGAGCCTACTTCGGATTCTGTATCTCCATCTCTCTCTCTCTCCCCCTCCCCGACTTGTGCTCTGTCTCTCTGTCCCTCTCCAAAATAAATAAACATTAAAAAATTTTAATAAAGGGAAACCCAAATGAGATTTTCTTGATAAAAACAACAACAAAATTGACAATCTCTTCTAAAAACTTTCACCCTAAGTCTCTATGCCAAAGGCAAAGCTTTGACTACAGTTGACCCCTATGTCTTCTATACCAGCTGTCAGCACTGCTGCGTCTCCTGAAGAATGTTTCAGATAGAGTGACAGGCCACTCCAGAGAATCTGAGACTTTTCGTTGCCAAGAAAAGGACCAGAACAATGCTGGAGATACCACTAAGTCAACAAGAATGCTGTCTCATACTACATGAGAGATAGGGCCTCCTTAACTCTTCAGAGATGGTCAGAAAAGAGCCTGTAAATCTAGTTCACCTTTTGAGGAAAAGAGGATCTGAAAAGGCTCAAATGTCAAAATCACCTTTGCCGTGTGTAATGAAATAAGAGGAGAACTGAGGGTGAAACGTAAACACACTAATTAGATATCTCAACCAAAATTCCACAATGTCTGGCATGCGCTAGTCTTTACAACAAGAATCTGAGTATCAGGAGCAGCTCACTTCCTACCAATCAGAACACAATAGCCACATACTTTGATACAAACAAACCTTCTGGGCTATACACTAGTTCCCTCTGATAGAGCGCTCTGGGAAGAGGGCAATAAACAAAATCCAGACAGGAAGCAGTCAGAAAGAATAAATGGCAGAGCTTTCTGGCACTATCTCCTTGTAGGGAAACACGAGACACTGCTCTATTTTAATGAAATTATTGTAGAACCCAGACCCTGAAATTACTTATTAATATAGTTACTCATACGGGGTAAGGAGAGTTCTAAATGGGTTTGTAATGTTTGGCTCCATTCCTAGAATCAACATCATAAAGTCAACCCTAATTACCAACCACTGACAACTCCAGAATCAAATTCCCATCCAGAATGACATATTTTTACCTACTCCCTGGAGGTTGCCCCTTCTGAATCCCTTTCTCCTTTCAATGCATATGGATTTGTGCTTATGGAAATTCTGTGTGAAAATTCCAACTTGCCAAAACAAGCCCCTTCTTCCCACAAAAGAATATTTAAAAGTACAATCACTTTTAACTATAGAATGACGATACATGCAAAATGAACTTCCCTCATCCGAGCATACACTAAGTGTAAGACATACACATTGCGTGTTATGTTCTGGTCCTGCTCGTGAATTGTAACCATGCCTCATTACGAGGGGTAGTGTCAGGTCTGAATTTGCCTCCAGCCCACAGTGGTACGGCAACACTGAGGAACATATTCTTGCTCCTTTTTTGTGTCGCAGAGGCAGTGCCCATTCTCCCTTTCCTCTGTGAAAATAGAAGGCTTAGCTGGGCACATGGCTGCCTACCTAAAGATTACATTCCCTAACTTCCCTTGCAGGTAAGTTGTCATGTGATTGGTTCTGGGCAATGGAGATAAACCACATGATATTTACAATTTCTAGGTCATGCTTTTTTTTTTTTTTTTTTTTTTTTTTTAGTGTTTATTTCTTTTGAGAGAGAGAGAGACGGAGAGAGAGCGCATGTGCAGGGGAGGGGCAGAGAGGGAGGGAGAGAGAGAATCACAAGCAGGCTCCACGAGTCAGCACAGACCCTGATACAGGGTTTGATCCCACAAACTGTGAAATCATGACCTGAGCTGAAATCAAGAGTCAGACGCCCAACCAACTGAGCCACCCAGGCATCCCTAGGTCATGCTTTTAAAAGGAAAGGAGGTTGCCCTCCCTTTTCTAACTCCCACAATGGTAGAAAGTAGAGCAACCAGGTTAGCTGGAAGATGGAAGATGTGTGGTAGGAGAGGGCACAGTAATGAGAGAGGAAGAAACTTTATCCCCAACATCATGGAACTATCTTCTCAGCCTGGGTCTACTTATGCTCAAGCCAGTATAGATGAGAGTAAAATAAACTTCTGTGTTGTTATTTTGACCAAAGCAGGATCCTTATTAATACATCTCTTGAAGTACTTTGAATTCAACAACTATCTTTTGATATGTGCTCCTTATTAAACAGAAAGCACCCTGTATCTCTTGAAGGAAATTTCCCACCATGTTTTTTGCATCCTTTGTGTTTAATGTTACTTTGATGTTAAAATCAGTCTTTTTGTATTGTTAGTATCACTCTTCATAATCCCCCAAATCAAGATAAGTAACCCAGAACAAGAAGTGGCTTTCCCTACCCATTACTTGGGCATCTTTCAGAAGAGGAAAGTCTTTTCTTCTGGCCTAGTATCCACCTCACCCACCTAACAAAGATCTCATTCTGCCCTTATCGTGCCTCCATCAAAAGGCAGGACATATCTGGGCAGTGGAATACTTCACATCATCTATAAAATGGGAACCTTATTTTAACCTCTTGCAGTCCCCTGAGAGTAAAGAGAAAAATCACATCTTTACAGCTCAGGAAACTGAAATCTGTGACTGCAGGTAACTGGACAAAATACTTAGGATAAAGTTACTAGGTCAGATTTCATAGATTCTTTTAAAAAAAAATTACAACATAATGTGTCAATGTCAGAGCATCTGGCTGGTTCAGTCAGGAGAGCATGCAACTCTTGATCTTGGGGTCATGAGTTCGAGCTTCATGTTTGGGTGTAGAAATTACTTAAATAAACAAAACTTAAAAGGAAATAATGTGTCAGTGTGGATTCATCAACTGCAACAAATGTACAACCCCATCAGGGATGCTGATAATGGGGGAGGCTATGCCCATGTGGGAACAGGTGGTATATGGGAAATCTCTGTATCTTCCTCTTAATTTTTGCTGTGAATTTACAACTGCTCTTAAAAAAGAAAGTATTTTTAAAAATAGAGTTATACAATATGTTTAAAAGATACGAGGGGTGCCTGGGTGGCTCAGTTGGTTAAGCGTCCAACTTCAGCTCAGGTCATAATCTCACAGTCCGTGAGTTTAAGCCCCGCATCGGGCTCTGTGCAGACAGCTCAGAGCCTGGAGCCTGCTTCGGATTCTGTGTCTCCCTCTCTCTCTGCCCCTCCCCTGCTCATGCTCTGTCTCCTTCTGTCTGAAAAATAAATAAAAACATTAAAAAAAATTTTTTAAAGATATGAAACTTTCCCAATGTTTTAATACTCATTACCGCTTACAGGACGAAAATGATGGTTGGCTAGAGGACAAAAATGGTTCAAGAGTCAGCAGCCAAAAACACTGAGAAAATCCAGGGAGCCTCCTGCAGAGCAGAGTCCTCACAGAGCTAGTCTGGCCAATATCAACCCCAAGCTTCACTCTAGCCAAAACCCCAAGTAAGAGTAAACACATCATTAACCCATTCCACATGCCAGGTAGCTTTTCCTTATTTTAGTCACAGAAACACTAATGCACTTCCTTAAGTAAAAGCTGTCTTAAAATGAAAGCTTGGGCGCTCTCTCTCTCTCCCTCTCTCTCTCTTCTTTACTGCCTCTGCTTTATCTAATGAAAAATGACTGAGTGTTCTGTTTTGTGATTCAACTCCTGAGTGCAGATTTCTCATATGCAGAAAGTGTTATAATTGAGACCATTTATGAACAGAGTATATTAAATTCTGCCATGAGGATACTGCAAACCAATGGATGTCACTTTCCTTTAACACTTGAAGGAGTACTTAATTCCATGATATTAAAAAGAGGAACAAAAGAAAAATTTTTGATAATAGTTCAACCTTGTGGCTTTATTAGCAGTATAACCTAAGAGTTCTAATCCAAACCACCTATGTTTTCACAACCTGAACTCCAGTAGCAAAAGCATTTTATCACATCTTCCAAAGGCTAACATTTAAAGCATATTTGATTTGAGAGAATTAAAAATCAGTCCAGAATGCCAAGCATATGACATATCCCCTCACAAAAATTACCTTCGGTAAAAAATAATAAATCAAATGCTCACTCTCCAAGCAGAAAGTCAGAAGCTGGATACAGGCAAGGGGAAAGCTGTATGTAAGTAAGACTTTGTGCTTGGACAGCAAAGTGACTGCTTGGGTGAGTAGAACCTATCTGAGGGATGGTAGCTCTTGGCCGATGAACTCACAGTCTTTCAGAGGACCAACCAGAGGTTAGTCTAAAGAATTCTCCACCATGGGGTGCCTGGGTGGCTCCGTGGGTTGAGTGTCTGGCTCTTGGTTTCAGCTCAGGTCACGATCTCACAGTTTGTGGGATCAAGCCCCATGTCAAGCTCTGCACTGACAGTGCAGGACCTGCTTGGAATATTCCCTCTCTTTCTCTCTCTCCCTCCCCCCCCCCCTTCTCTCTCTCTGTCAAATAAATAAATAAGCCTAAAAAAAATAAAGAATTCTCCACCAAACACCACTATTTTCAGTCTTTTCTGATTAGGGACCAAAATAAAAGCTACAGTAGCTGTTTCATTTGATAATTTAGAAAGCCTCAGATAACAGCTATGAGCATTCTATAAGCATGCTGGAGAGAAGGCGGAGTGGGGGGGGAGAAAATTACAGTTGAAATTACATCTTTAAGAGAGACAGTTAAGCCACTAATATACAAGGAAGTCTCAAGTCTGCTACCTGACCCAGAGGCCATGGGTGAAGAATTCATTTTAGGACTGATTACACAAACAAATCACTCCATTTTTTTCATCTTTCATATTTAAAATGTGGACTTTCTCTTTATGCAAACTGAATGATGGCTCCAACTCCGGGACTTGAACTTGGGAGTGGGAAATCTTCCACTACAGGAAATGAAGTGTGTCACTAACCTCTGTACAACCTCAGGCAAATCTTTACACTTCTCCATTCTACCATTTCCCCACCTGCAGAAAAACAAGCCACACCTCCTACTTCCTGTTGTGATGAAAAATGAAATAACTAGGGTAAGTCAAGCTGCAAAGAAATTTTCTTTTTTTTTAATTTTTTTTCCATTTACTTATTTTTGCACAAGTGGGGGAGGGGCAGAGAGAGAATGAGACACAGAATCTGAAGTAGGCTCCAGGCTCTGAGCTGTCGGCACAGAGCCCAACACGGGGCTGGAACTCACAAACTGTGAGTTCATGACCTGAGTCGAAGTTGGCACGCTTAACCAACTGAGCCACCCAGGAACCCCTGCAAAGAGATTTTCAGCATGGTATGTGACATTCATAGAGCCAATTTTGAAAGTCCTAGAAATAATCTCTTCCATTTAATCTATTCACAACATAGAAAAACTGCCTACATATAATCTATTAAAAATAGTAAAAAGAAAAAAAAAAAACTTTGACCCTCTCAGGTCATGGAGAATTACTTGCTCTGGATAGCCTAGTCTTCTAGATTAGTCTTTGAGAGGGCAGGGATTTTGCATTTTGCTTTGTAATACAACTTCAGCACCTAGAATAGTACCTGGGACATAATAGGTGCTCAATAAATATTAGATGGAGGAAAGAATACAGATTTAGCCCTCATAAATGTGGGAATGCTTCTTATTTTAGCCATTTCAGGTGGAGATTTTCTTAAAATGTATAGTAGTATCATTTCTTACCTTCTTGAGAAGATTATAAGGGCTGTAATAGCATATTTTGCCAATAGCAAAGCGTACTACTATGTATAGCCTGTATTTCAAAGATGTTCTTAGTATGCTTTAAAATACTAAATCACTCCAGAATATTTTACATAATTTTTCAGCTCTTTCGTACTTTTGTCATTTTTCCTACCCTTCTCTTTCTGTTGCATTGTCATTTTTCCCTATTATTAACACCTATAATTGGCTATTTCTAATTTACTGTGCGCTTAAAAGCCAGAGAACCACAGCAGTTTGTCTAAGATACGAGTATAAAACTCTGAGGGTCTGAGGTCTTCTCCTAGGAGTAGAGAATGTAATCCTTAGATCTTGTGACATCTAAGACTGGCTGATTACAAGCTCTGTTTTTCAGACTTCTTCCTGATTCTCCACCTAGTTCTGGATAGGTAAAAGGTCAGACAGCCAAGATCCAAACAAGAGGTACTAAAGGAACTCACACTATCTCAGTGTGGCATCTCCAGTGGCTAACAGACAATCGTTCCATTAGGCAGGGTAGTTGAAATTATGGCCCCAGATAACTGGTGGCTGTCTAAGTAAGCAGCTGGTCTAGGGCTAGAGTAGGGATGTCTAAAACAAAACACCAGGAGTATGGAGAAGTCTGTAGGGAGTGCAAACCCTATTCTCAACACTGGGTTTCCAAGGGAGGAAGCCATTCTAGAGGAGCTATAGTAAAGTCACCAGGGGAGGAACTGAGAAAGAGTCAACAGATTAGGTACAAGGTAGAAATTATAACTTAGGAACAAAAAACCAAAGCCCCATTTTCCAACATGGAACACAAAGGCAGAATTAGACTTGACTTCACACAGAGTCCCAAAGTTAAAAGTAGAGCCCCTCGAATCCTCAAAGCCAAAATGGTACAGGACCTCCAGATGTCATACATCTCAAGTTGGAATAAGGCTCAGAAACCCAGCAGATCATGACAGGAAAAGAGGGGCTTAGGGCTGCCAACTGTCTCCTTCTCTATGGCCCAAGGGCATTACCTTCTCCATGGCCAAAGGGCAAAGTGTGTCTGAAATGCCCAAACTGCTGATCAATGAGAGGACATTGCCACTGGTTGAGTGCAGTGGAAAGAAACCCTAAGGCTCACCAAAGAGACAAGAGACTGGGCTGGAGAAAGCTATGTATGTCTCTCAAACACTTCTCTACATGTGTTACAGTGTGGTCAACACACTCATTCCCTGAAGTAACACGGTTCTCCAGGTGGCAGTTATAGGTGATAAGCCAGAGGCTCTGGAGACCACCTCTGAAGTCCTCCTACCCCAGGCTTTAACATACATGTCTTGAAAATCTATTTGTCTTTTTGAGAAAGGAATAGTAAATATAGCAATAATGGTTCAGGAAGACAGACCTGGAGAGACAAGCATTGGAGATAAATTGGGTCAGGGGAAGGAGGAGGCAACTAGATCACAGAGTGATAACAGTTATCCAGGAAGGCTCTGACAATTTTCAACCTTGGGTAAGAAAAGAGAAGAAACTATCATGCATTGACTTTCTGTGAACCAAGCACAGAAATGCTGGTATTTCTCACATTCATTATCTCATTTATTCCTCAATTTAATCCTGCAAAAGAAATATATTATCTCCATTTTACAGGTGAGGAAATTGAGACCCCGAAGGGTAAAAGCAATACATAGTTGCACAGCATGGATGACAGACGGGATTCACTTTGGAATGATCTGACTCCAAAATCCCACTTGCACCAACTTACACACAAGGTACTATGATCTTAAATTTAAAAAAAAAATTTTTTTAATTAAAAATTTAAAAATGGGAAAATGCATGAGGAGAAGCATCTATATGGCAGATCTTAGATTAAGATTGGTTTGGGAAAGAAATGCGATTCTTAATTAAAATAAGAAATGCACATTAGAAAAAATATTCAACATTTCCACGAAAAACCACTAAATGTGGGGTGCTGTTTCTTGATCTGGGTACTATTTACATGGGTGTGTTCACAGAGATGCATACTTATTATATGTGCTCTCTCCTACATGTATAGTATGCTTCAATAAAAAGTTTCAGAATTGCCAGAGCAGAGTAATATCTTGCCCTGCTCAATTCTCCATGTAAACTGGCCTTTGATGAGCAATAAAGCAGGTAGAGTTTGCATACGGAGATACAAGCCCTAAAATTCCTCTCTGCTAATGCAGATCCACTAAGAAAAGCACTCTACTCATAACCAGAAGGCTGTTGCCTTGGAAACAGGAGCTGTGACTCCTGCCATCACACCTCCAGAGCAAAGATGGCCAAGATCTATTTCAATTCTTAGATGCCTCGAGGAACCACAGATGACTGTAACTATGGAAGATAGCCAATCTGTAGTAATGAAGAAGCGCATGCCAGAGTTAGAAAGGCTGCAATTGAGAAAGGGGGGAAGAAAAGGAGAAGTGGGGGAGGAAGGAGAAGACAGAATTCAAGTGTAACAAGTAAAGCCCAATCCAAGAACTGTGTGGCTGCAAAGCTATGGTTTCATTTACCTCAGCCGTTCCACTCTCTTTACCTAATTGCACACCCACTACCTGCTGGCATCATGCTAGCTGCAGAGAGTACAAAGTGGAAGAAGACCAGCCCTTCTGCAAGGAAAGACACACTCAAAGAAGTGCTCCACTGGAGGTCCAAGCACCCTGGAACAAAGTGTGGGGACTGATTAACTTCGGTGTGAAAAGGGGCACAGGAGGCTTCAGAAAGTAGGTGGCATGATTCAACTGGAACTCAAAAACTATGCAGGAGTTCTGCAGGCAGAGGTCGAAGAGGAGCATCTCAGGCCAAGGGAATGGCAGGTACAAAGGGCTGAAGCATGAAACAGTACCATTCTGTTTCTCAACAGGATGGCCTCCCGCAGTTCTGGGTGGGACAATTTCCCATTTCAGAGACTGCCTCACACACTGCAGGGTATTTGCCATCTCTGACCTCACCCACTAATTGCTGGTAGCAACCTCCCATCATCATGATAACTAAAATGTAATGCCCCACACATTTTCAAATGTACCGGGGAACGAAGGGTGTGCTGTTGCTCACAACTGAGAAGCCCAAGAACTTAGGGGAACAGATCTGTGGCTAGAGCAGGGGTTGTTGGGGTAGGGTAAGAGCTGAGGATGGAATGCAGATGAGGACCATGGTGAAGGGCCTTGTATGCCCTGCCCAGGAGTCAGACTCTCTGCCAGACTTGGAGAAGAGAAAACAGACTCAAAGCATTTATGTAGGAGGCCAAGCCGACAAGACTTGGCAGCTGATGGATATGAGGAGGTGGAAAACAAGGAAGAATGGAAGAATAAAGAATAACCTCTACAGTTTTAAGCTTGGCCAACTGAGTAAACAGTAGTGACACTAACCAAAGCCATGAATAAAAAAGTCAGAGCAGGTCTGGAGGTAGATGGAAAGGTGAGGTGGAAAATGAGTCGGAAGGACATAAGGGACATCCAGGTATAATTTCTAAGAAGTAATAAATAGACTAACACTGAGAAGAGACATCTGGGTTGGAAGTAAGAGAAACCTTAGTATTTCGTTGTAGGCAGTGTCCAAGCCATTCCCCCAGGGGCCCACGGGAAGGGTGTTTCCCCAGACTTGCTACACAATGCAGGGGGACAGACAACTAAAGATGACCAAGCTGAGATCCGGGAGCCAGACATAATCAGCTGGGCACCAACACAGCAGAAACTGGGCCCACGGAGGCAGGAACAAAGAAAGCTGCAAGGTGGAGGTGAGCAGATGAGAGGAGTGCCTGAACACAAACAGCTGGAACCAGCTACTCCACACTTGGAGTCCATAGAGACCCTTTATTTTTTTTTTATTAACGTTTATTTATTTTTGAGACAGAGAGAGACAGAGCATGAACAGGGGAGGGGCAGAGAGAGAGGGAGACACAGAATCTGAAACGGGCTCCAGGCTCTGAGCTGTCAGCACAGAGCCCGACGCAGGGCTTGAACTCACGGACTGTGAGATCATGACCTGAGCCGAAGTCGGACGCTTAACCGACTGAGCCACCCGGGCGCCCCCATGGAGACCCTTTTGCATGAATCTTGGCACACATTAGAACCAGTGGCTTTCAAACTTATATTTGCCTGTGACCCATAGTAAGAAAATAATTTACCTTTGAACCTAGTTCATAAACACCATGGCTTCATGGGTGTGCAGCTGCACTGGGTCCCATGCTCAGAATGGCCCCACTTATGGTGAAGGTCTCTGTGGTCGCCATCTTGAAATTCCTAATTTTTTTTTTTTTACAAGGCTCAGTTATGAGACCAGTCCTGACACACACAAATACACATTGTTAACAAAAATTTCACAAAATAATATCTTACTACACATGATATAAAATTATATTTTCTGTTCTATTTTATTTCCTAGAAACGCAATCACAGCCCCTTACATTCACAACCTAGTAATGAACTGCAAATCACAGTTTTCAAGTACTCTCTTGGGTTAAGGCAATATCTTTTAAGGTTTGCTTTGTTTAGTTTGTGGTGGTGGGAGGGATGTGCAGATTCTTTTGAAAATTTATATTCTTTTTTCTCTACAAAGGATTAGAAGCAGTGTGCAGCAAATAGGGTAGTTGAAGACAAAGGAATTGCTGAAATTAGCCAAGGAAAAGAGTCAGGTAAGGATCTGTAAGGAACCAACATTGAGTTGGTGAAGGACTGAGGAGAAAGGATCAGAAAAGTACAAGGAAAACTACGAGAAAATGGGCAAAATCAAGGAAGTAGATGCACTTAGATGGCTCAGTCAGTTAAGCGGTGACTCTTGATTGTGGCTCAGACCATGATCTCACGGTTAGTGAGATCAAGCCCCAAGTCGGGCTGGTGGCACAGAGCCTGCTTGTATTCTCTCTCTCTCTCTTTCTCTGCCCCTCTCCCTGCTTGTGTGTACTCGCTCATTCTCGCTCTGTCAAAATAAATAAACATTAAAAAAAAAAAAATCAAGAAAGCCAAAGAGTTTCCAAAAGGGAGTAATCAGCAAGGTCAACAGCCCAAAAGAATTCCAAACTAAGGTGAGAACTAGGTCATGGGGCTATCAGAGACTGAGCTAGGTCAGTCCAGTGGCAGGGTGGGAGGGTGCAGAACCCGAGTGAAGACTTCCAAGTGACCAGGAGGTAATAACACAGAGAAACTAAAGACAGAACAAGAAAAGGAGAAATCAAGGAACCTGAGAGATAAGTACAAGAAAGAATGCTGTCTTTTTAAGAATTCTGGGAGATATGAGGGTGGCTTAAATCTCTGAAGCCACAGACCATTTTTTCATTTAGAAGTCCTATCCCACACCATATTAAAAATGTAAAAATATACCCACCTCCCACACCCAGTATACATTACTTTTATTTGAGTTATGAATAACTATATATTGAGTTGAGTTGTGACTGATTGACGTAAGTTATATGTTTTATAGGCATTTGTTTAAATATATACCACCTTCATTTTACAGTTTTCTTTTAGATTTCAAGAAGCTAATAAAAACTGATTTTTTCTTGATTTGCAGACATGTTTTTAGGTCTCTGAAAAGCCTTAGGTTCATAATCCCCAGGGATTAACAAGGACTGAATCTCTCTGATGTTGAAGGAAAAGAAGTCTCAGAAGCAGTAAGATGAAGAGGAAATAACTCAGGACACACGAGGCTCTGGTAAACCAAGAGCATCTACACACTGGTCAGAAGAGGCTAGATAACCCAATTTCTTTTAATGGCAAAGTCACTGAATAAGCAATGAAGAAGTCAATGAATAAGCAATCGAAGGAAGAGAAAGGCGAAAAGGTCAATGAACACAGAAAAAGCTGTCTAACTTTTAGCACTTAGGGAAATGTCCATTTTTCATGTGTAGGATTGGCAAAATTTTGAAAAACTAATAGCATCTAAAGCTGAGGAAGGTGCAGGGAAACTGGCCTGTGATATATTGCTGGGTGGAGTGTGAACCGCTACAACAGTTGCATAAGGTTGTCTGGCAAACTGCATTGATAAGTGACCAGAGCACAAGAAAATAACCTCCCTTACCTGGAGCACTCTTACTGCAGGTGTCCAAAGAGCTGTGTCTTCGATCCCATGGTCTCAGCTTCAACCTACCTCCTGAAAGACACCCTTCTTCTAATAAAGCATCTTACTTTACTTTTCTCGGAGCCCTTACTTCTAACTGCTATTTCCTATTTTATGCATTGCTTTACCTGTTTATACACAGCTTCCCCCTACTACAAACCTCTAGAAAGCAGGGATCGTCTCTGTCTTGTTCACCTCCCTATTCCCAGCTTCACAGTGCCCGCAGAAGCACTATTAAAACTGATGATGTTCAGGGACGCCTGGGTGGCTCAGTCGGTTAAGCTCTTGATCCCAGTTCAGGTCGTGATCTCATTGTTCGTGAGTTTGAGCCCTGCATCAGGCTCCACACTGCCGGAGCAGAACCTGCTTGGGATTCTCTCTCTCTCTCCCTCTCTTTCCACCCCTGCTGTGTGTGCGCTCTCTCTAAATAAATACATAAAATAAACTTTAAAAAATTATAAAAAACTGAAAATTTTAAAAATTTAAAAAACCAATGGTGTTCATTGCAGCATTGTTTTTAATAATGAAAACTGAAAACAACCTGAATGCCCATTAATAGAGAAAACGGTTGAATAAATCACGACACATCGACTCAATGAAATATTATGAAACTATGTACTGACCTGGGGAAGGAGTGTCCATAATATACTGTTTTGTGGATAAAGACATTTATGAAATGTTTAGAATATTTTTATTGAAAAAGAAGGGGAAAATATGTGGGTGAATATATTGGTACATATTTGAATAAGCACAGGGAAAGGTAAGGAAGGAAATGCCTACAACCGTTGATACTGATGTCCTTAACGGTATGACAGCAATGGAGGGGACAGGAGATTTCATTGTTACAGTGGGTATATCTTTTGTAATTTTCTTTTAATTTTTTTTAAATCTTTATTTATTTTTGAGAGAGACAGAGTGTGAGTGGGGGAGCGGCAGAGAGAGAGGAAGACACAGAATCCAAAGCAGGCTCCAGGCTCCAAGCTGGCAGCAAAGAGCCTGACACGGGGCTTGAATTCACCAACCAGTGAGATCATGACCTGAGCTGAAGTTGAAGTTGGACACTTAACCGAGTGAGCCACCCAGGCACCCCTATCTTTTGTGATTTTTAAAAATTAAATTATTTTAAAAGAATTCTAGCCTCAAAAACATTAAACTATCCTACTAACAGCTGTGCTCCTGTTGTGTTTATTTCATGTGTTGGAGTTAATAATGCTTACGATCCACTGGACTTGCCTATGACCGACCTCAAACCTAGCAGTCATCTTCATTTGATTTGTTAAAAAGCCAGTTATTCCAACACACAGTAGCAGAAATGGCTTGCCTTTGATTAAAGACAGTAGTTCTCCCTGGGAGACCTGGAAATTATTTGAAAGCCTTTCCAATGGGTCACTGAGAGCCCAGGGCTAAAGCTGCCTGGCAAGAGAGAGGAAGAGGGAGTGGGGCGGGGAACCAGGCCTGTGTGCCTGGAGGGCCCGGGCTTCCTGGAGAACACCTCAGATTCCTAGGCACCTGCCAGGCAGAGAGAGGTTCACCCGCTAACTCCAGTTGGCTGGGGCCTGGGAAGTGATATCTTGAAGGCCCAAGGCACTCTTTTTCAAAAGCCCCTAAATGTCCTTGTCTATGCCAGAAACAACCTGGAAGGAAAATCTTATCACAAAACAAGCAGCAATCAGGCATGTCAAGGATTTTTTTAAATTAATTCCTTAAGCTGATCAAGTGATAAAATCTGGGAATTTGAAAGAACTCAGATATTTCTACCTCACTGTGCCAATCAACCTGTAAGCTATTCATCCAACCACAAAAAAAAAAAAAAAAAAAAAAAAAAAAAAAAAAAAAAAAAAAAAAAAAAACCATGAATGAGACAGGCTTAGCAGTTCAGGTGTCCTACTCCAGCAAGGACCACAGCACTTCCCACCAGCCACAGGAAAGGGGAGGGAGGGAGGGAAAACTGTCAACCCCATGTGAACCCACTGAGGGAAGCTGGCATTTGGAAAGCCCGGAATCCAGTCCTCACTGAGACACCAGTTAGGTACTTACACCAGGAAAGTGAGTGAAAATTCCCCAAGCCTCAGTTTCCTCATCTATGAAGTGGGAATGATAACGGCACCTATCTCCTAGGGTTACTGTGAGGCAGAGTGAGGATGTACACAAACCTTGTAGTAGCCCAGAGGTAAGCCGCCCACATCCCTCTTTGTCTGCGGACTGCCACCCAAAGCCGCTGGGGGTGCAGGCAGTGCACCACCTCCGGCTACCAGCTCCTTCAGGGTCTGCCTCAGCTGCCAAGAGCAGCTTTCCCCAGGCCACCCCTTCCTGCCTTTCTGCATGTGACGATCCCCGTCTGGTGACAGAGGCCTGCAATTCTGGCACAAAGCAGGGCACCGAGACTGCAAATAGTCACCACAGGGCTTCCCACCAGGTTGGCTGAGACCTTTACAACCTCTTCCTCTACCCAGTCGTGCTTCCTTCCCTTCTTAGATGTTGCTCCCCAGTGAGCATCTCACACCCCAAATTCCACGTCAGAATCTGCTTCCAGAGAACCAAACATGCAACAGAGCTTTTTTAAGTACCCCAGGGTTTCTATAATGTGACTAAGAGCAGAGGCCATTTCTGGTTTAGAAAAAAGAAACTTTACACCCATAAATTTTCTTGTTTTTTGTTTTTTTTTTTTTTTTTGCTTTTGCTGGGTTTGTTGTTGTTGTTATTTTGCATACATGCCATTTATTTCAGGTATTCAAAGTCTGGTGACTCATTCATATTCACGAAATACGTACAGAACACAATGTCCTGTGGGCAACCTGCTGGAGGTCACAGGACTCCCGTGCACTGATCATAGTTCTTCTATCTCTGTAGCTGTGATTCTACATGGTGGCACTGCTGCTCAGGGCTTTGGAACTGGGTGAGGAGCTTTTGATTGTTACAGTGGTTGCAGGGCTCTGTTGAAATCTGGGGAGGGGAGAGTAGGAATGCTAGACTCCTCCAATGCTCTAGAAGGTCCCTCTTGATCATGTCCCATACAACTTTCATAAAGGTGAAGAAACAAAGTTTATATAATTGAGTGTAGATCTTAACCATGCATTTCATAGTAAATGTTGTCCAGTTCTAAATACACTAAATTTGTTAGGAATTTGATTACCCTATAAATCAAGAGAGGATGTATTTATTCTATTCAGAACTTTACCAAGAATTTTTTGTCATCTCCAAAAATGATGACAGTTTCAGGAATGTCACTCATGATTATTGAGTCACCTCTGTAACAAACCTATATTGGTCTACATTTATAGTTGTCTTATTCTTAGTGATAAACATAAAAGGATTTATTTAGCCTTTATTTCTAAGGCTTTATACAAAAAAATTATTGATAATACCCAGTTGAATATTTCTTAAACCTAATTTATCTGATTATTTCATTATGTCTTCTAATGTAGCTGTATACATATTAAAATATAAGCTATAAATTATTTTCATTTTTTCCTCCTTTATATACAGTTGGAGTCTTGTGATTTTTTTTTAATATTGCGTGTAAGTGAGGTCTATTATCTATGAGTTTCATTTCAGGAAGTAAAGAGTATGTTGCAAAACATATACAAGGGGATGTTGAATGTGACAGAGTTGGAAACTACTGCCTCACAGAATTGGTTCTAAAACTGGGGTCTGAGGCCCACCTGCCACAGAAACATCTGTGGCAATCATTAAAAAATCTAGGTTCTTACGGGGAGCCTGATTGGCTCAGTCAGTAGAGCATGTGACTCTTGATCTCAGGGTTGTGAGTTCAAGCCCCACATTGGGCAAAGAGATTACTTAAAATATAAATATACCGCGTTTTTTAAAAATCTATGTTCCTAAATTCCAACTCACCAAAATGTTCTCTGAGGCTAGAACCCAGGAATCTGGATTTTTTCCAAAGCTCCCCAGGTGAATGCGATGCTCACCCAGGCTTGGTAGCCACAGCTACAGAGGAGAGAGGGTGCACCAAGCCATCACCTAGCCTGGGGTGCTCACGGTCTAAAAGGGAAGGGCAAAATTTTAAGTATAACATCAGGAGCATAATTGTCAAGTGCCAGGAAAAGAAACCAACTAAGTGCCTATTCTCACCCTAGAGAATTCAAGAAAGGGAGACACTAGCCTACAAGGGGTGTCTAGAAGAGGGTTTACTGGAGTGAGGGTCTGAGAAACAGTAAGAGAGGGAGCCTCATCTCTGGGGAGCATTACTGCAAAAGCCCTTTGCATATATTATCTCCATCAAAACACCAAGCTACCCCCTCTGGAGTAAATACCCTTCCTGCCCAGGTCTTTCAACAGAAAATACTGATGCCTAGAGAAGTCAAGTAACTTAACTCAAGGTTTCAAACTCAGGCCGCACAGCCCAAAGGACAGGGCTTAACCATCCAGCTAATAATACTCAGGACCTGGTCCAAAGGAAGGGAGAGGAGGTGAGTATGGGAAAAGGCCCAAGGAGTTTCAACACGTATGATTTCTATCCAAAAGCTGCATTTTCATCTGGCTTTTTACCTGTCACCAGCATTCAGGACAACAACAAGAAACTATCATTATTAGGGACTCCTAATATTATTACTGTATTATTCACATACGGCTGGAAAGGCTCTAGGAGGAAAGTGGGCATGCAGGAGTCACCAATGCTAATAAGCCACGAATCACAGAAAAGCAACCTAATTGAGGCAATAGCAAGATGGAAGGCGGCTTAGAGGGAGACCTTTCTCGTTGCTTCCACTGACCTAGCAACAGAATAAAGCAGCTTCTGCTTAATCAATTCCCACCTAATCAGAGAGCCACCTTAACACTGTCTCCAGAGCAGCAAATTAGCCTAATAGTGAGTGACTGCACAAATCAGGAGGGTATTGGTGGGAAGGTGGGGATGGAAACAGGCTTGGAGGAAAAGCAATTGGCTAGTGCTAAGGGGTTAAGTGGTGTTTAACTAGCTGTTAAATTGCAAAGTGCTAAGCTTCCCCATTCTAATACAGAAAATGTCAACAATGAGTAGAATGAAGATGAAATGCATCAGATTCTGTTTTTATTCTACAACTTGGATGTACATCCAGGTAGATACAAAACTTATTTTTATCACTGAAAAGATCAAGGCTCTTCATAAGCCATTGGTTGTTAAATGTTTTTTAAACACCTAGAATGTAGGGGTGCCTGGGTGGCTCAGTTGGTTAAGCGTCCGACTTTGGCTCAGGTCAGGTCTGATCTCACTGCTCGTGAGTTTGAGCCCGGCATTCGGCTCTGTGCTGATAGCTCAGAGCCTGGAGCCCACTTCAGATTCTGTGTCTCCCTCTCTCTCTGACCCTCTCCCGCTCAGCTCACTCACTCTCTCTCTCTCTCTCTCTTTCTCTCTCTCTCTCTCTCTCAAGAATAAACATTAAAAAGAAACTTTAAAAAAACACACACACCTAGAATGTTGTCTGCGTCACAATCACCTAAGAGGCTTGTTAAAACACGGTAGGCTGGGCCGGCCCCCAGAGTTTCCAAAGCCCATAGATTCTGGGTAGGGCCCTAAAATTTACATTTCAAACAATTTGCAGTGGTGCTGTTTCCGCAGACCTGGGGACCATACCACCTAGAATATCTCCAGAGCCTTTTGGAAAGGCGGGGTAGGAGGGGTGGGAAGATGAGAGCAGCTGAGGGTGACCTGGGAGTGGGGCAATCACAGTAAGCAGTGGAGGGGCCCCCGATAACACAGGGTAAGTTCCATGTATGCTTTAAATCAGTGATTTGTCAGGGGCGCCTGGGTGGCGCAGTCGGTTAAGCGTCCGACTTCAGCCAGGTCACGATCTCGCGGTCCGTGAGTTCGAGCCCCGCGTCGGGCTCTGGGCTGATGGCTCAGAGCCTGGAGCCTGTTTCCGATTCTGTGTCTCCCTCTCTCTCTGCCCCTCCCCCGTTCATGCTCTGTCTCTCTCTGTCCCAAAAATAAATAAAAAACGTTGGGGAAGAAAAAAAAAAAAAAAAATCAGTGATTTGTCGGGGCGCCTGGGTGGCGCAGTCGGTTAAGCGTCCGGCTTCAGCCAGGTCACGATCTCGCGGTCTGTGAGTTCGAGCCCCGCGTCAGGCTCTGGGCTGATGGCTCAGAGCCTGGAGCCTGTTTCCGATTCTATGTCTCCCTCTCTCTCTACCCCTCCCCCATTCATGCTCTGTCTCTCTCTGTCCCAAAAATAAATAAACGTTGAAAAAAAAAAAATTTAAATCAGTGATTTGTCATATCACTTAAGAATAAAGAGTCTATATGGGGCGCCTGGGTGGTTCAGTCGGTTAAGCGTCCAACTTCAGCCCAGGTCACTATCTTACGGTTCGTGAGTTCGAGCCCCACATCAGGCTCTGTGCCGACAGCTCAGAGTGTGGAGCCTGCTTCGGATTCTGTGTCTCCCTCTCTCTCTCTGTCCCTTCCCTGCTCATGTGCTCTTGCTCTCTCTCTCAAAAATAAACATATATATATATATATATATATATATATATATATATATATAAAGAATAAAGAGTCTATAACTATAAGCCAACGTGTAATGGCTACTACATTATCCATGGAAAAAGAGACTGAAATGAAAACAGAGAAGACTTTCACTTTTCATGAGTGTGAAATGAGATTGGTGAACCAAAGGGGAAGTCAGAATATGTCACAGGGGATACGAGGTCCCAGGTCAGAGACAGATGAATGGCTACTCCTCTGTCTGCAGGACCCTAAGGAAAATTCACTGGCTCCACATTGCTCCTTCCCTCTGTTGATTTATGGTCTTGCCATGATGAAAACCCCAGATCCACAGTCTGAAGAAGACCTGGCTTCTGCAATGAATAAAACTGTGGTTTGACCAGCCACATTCAGCAGGGTTACCCAGTGGTAACCAGTCAAAATCAGACTTCAGGCTTCTTTTGGATCAGCCTTATGCTGACCTGGCAAAGATAATGCAGGTAAGGCAGGACCAAACTACTTTGTGCATTATTGTGGGCAATGCGAATTTCTTCTGCTAAGCTGGAGCAAGACTAACACCAACGTATTATACCTTTTTCCCATGGCCCCTCCAACTTCCAGGTACATTGCCAGGAGACCAGACGTTTCTGGATGAAGATTTCCAATCAAGGCACTGCTTTGTGGCCCTAACTTTTATTAACCAAAAAGACTAAAAGTCCCTTCTGCCCATCTTCTCTTCATCCTTTTCCCTTCCCTCAGGGATGAAATGCGGGTCAGCAGCAAGCAAGTGCCTCAAATCTCTGAGCAGAGACCTTTGGCCTTGGAAACATTTGGAGCAGAAACAGGTGGTGTGGTCTGGAGCAAACATTCAAGAGAAGAAAATACCAAAAACTCGGAGAGGAGAATGTCTCCACATGGAATTCTCATTTGCATTTCATGCAGTCTCCAGTTTTTCCATGTCCCTTCAAAGGTTAGGTTCTCATATGGTGTGCTGTGAGCAGGTCAGGCTGCTCAAGGGTTTTTTCTTCTGGTTTCAGGCTGGGTAATATTTCATAACCACATGATTGCAGGGCTGAGCTTAGCAGTGCTGTATTTAAGAGACGATTGCATATCCATCATTCAGACCACATTTCAAAGACTGATAAAATATTGCTTCTGTGGATTTAAGAGAACGTGATAAAGCATTTCCCTCTCCTAACTAACAAGACTGTGAGGGTCACTTCCTAATACAATGCCAGGGGCCCTGCCTGTACACAGTGAAAATGCATTTCTAACTGGAAGATGGCTGAGAAACTGTATCACACAGTCTAGGCAGTAAATAAGTCATTGCTTCTCTACTGTATATCATGGTTAGATTATTTGTCCTAAAACACAACTTTGCACAACCCACACAGCTGATCAAGTCTTCCGTGGCTCTGCTCAGAATCCACACCTCCTAGACATCTTCCAAGGGGCCTGCACACCGCAGTCCATTCTCTCCAATCCACCTCCCGCAGCTCCTGTGCAAACCCTCTGCTCCAGTCAAAACAGTCCTGGAAATCCTGCACAGAGACCCCCACCTCTTCTCTCTTGCTTTGCTGAGCTCCACCCCAAATGCCCCCACCCTCTTTCTTCCCAGTTTGTCAATCTTCTACCATGAGGCATTTAAAAACCAGGTCGGGACACCTGGGTGGCTCAGTCGGTTAAGCGTCTGACTTCGGCTGAGGCCACGATCCCATGGTTTGTGGGTTCAAGCCCCGCATCGGGCTCCATGCTGACAGCTAAGAGCCTGGCGCCTGCTTCAGATTCTGTCTCTCTCTCTCTCTCTCTCTCTCTTAAAAATAAACACTGAGAAAATTTAAAAAACAACAACAACAACAACAGCTCAAATCACATATCCTCCACAAAGCTGCTCTTCAGGAAACATCCCTCCCTGGACACTCTCCACCCCCATCTCCCGACTGCCGTGAGAGTGACAGGCCCGCCCTGTACACGGGCTGTCCTGCACTGTGGCTTCTCTGCTTCCACATGCTCCCACCTTGCCACAGCTGGACTGTGAACCCCGGGAACACTGCCTCCTCCCCAGCATCTCCCCTGCTCCCCTCTCATGGTGCCCTGAGGTTTGCTGCCATCACTTCAGCAATCAGCACCCTAAGAATTCGGTCCTCTCTAGGACTTAGGGTTTATGCTATACTTCTGTCTCTAAACCATCTTATTTCTCTTCCTTGGTGTCCAATCACTGCCCTCTCTTTTAACCCCGGGCATGTGACAGGTCTGCCAATTCACTCTGTCCCTAGGGCTGTTGAACAGCTTAATGAGTGTTTAACAGAAGAATCATAAGAGGTGATTGCTAGGTTGGAAAAAATCACCCTGGGTCCCAGGAGGCTATGTGCAGTTTACAGACAGGAAACCGGCAACAGGGAAAAAAAAGATTAGTGTGAAGAATAAGGGGGCTAGGCTCCCCTCCACCTCAGCAGCAGTGCCTCCAAGAAACAAAAAGGAAAGCATCTGGTTAGAATGTGGACTGAGACTGCTGAGATGGGAAAACTGCACACACAACAAACGCACAAAGGTTTGCAAAAGGCACAGTTCGCTCCCCATCCCCCATCACCAAGAGCTCAACGGGAACGCTAGCCGTTTGCACTCAGCACATCTGTTTTCAGTTACCTGTGCCTGAACCACAAACTCAACAGAGAAATGGAGAGATTTCGAGCTGACTCCACGGTTTAAGGTCGGTTGGGGCAGATTATGCGGAGGCAGAGACGGAGTGTGGAAGCCTTCAGCCACTGTTGTGCCATGTTCACGGTCTTGACAGGCCACACCGATGACATTTCAGTGGGCCACGAACTGTTCTTTCATTGCCTTGACTGCTGAAAAAGTTAAGAGCTGCCAAGGAGTATCACTATCGCTTGATAAACACAGCTACCCATGTTAGTCAACCACTAATTAACAGGTTAACTTACAATTAACAGTTGCATGTTACCAATCCATTCCCAACATATTTATCCTTTCTGCTTCCATTATTCTATCTTGCTACTATCTTCCTAAACCTCTCCAGCTAAGATTATGTTTTTCCTTATTGAAAAAGTCTTTGACTACTAGAATCTTCTCTACATTCATTCCTAAGCCCTGGTTCTGTTCACAACATGGGCTCTCCAGGCTCATAAAAATACTTCCAGGAATAACATTCCTTTCCTTTCAATGAATTGGGGATACAGCATATTGTCCACAGATAGATGCGGCCAAGTGGGAAAGACAGTCATTAACGGTGTTTTCCCTTCCATAAAACCCACCACATTTGGTGCTGGAGTTAAGTGAATACAATCTTGATATCACTGAGCTACTTTTTGGAATAGCACAATATTGGAAATCTCTCCATACCAAGATCCACACCCCTCCCTTTTCAGACATTGCCCTGGCCTACATAAGCCTGGTACAGTTGCCAAGCTTTACCTTCCCCCGACCCTTACTGCCCCTTTATTGCTGTAAACACAGCTGCAAGAGAGAAATGTAATTTTAAATATCCACTTTGGTAATAGGGATCCCAATGACTTCATTGCTACTTGAAGCGTTTTTTGAGAAATTGTTACCAATTATTAAAATACATATTTTCTTGACAACTATTGTCATCCAAGTACTTAATTTGTTGGGCTTTCAATAGTTGAGTTTCCGTTATGAACACAATTCTTTTGTAGGGAAACATTAAATATTTACTATAATTAAAAAAGGCACATCATGCTAGTCATTGTTTCACTATTAGTTCTTATTTGAATTGCTTTATACGGAAACACAAAGATTAATACTGAAATGTCAATACAGACTATATCTAGGGGCTCTGCCCAGAGATGACATGAAATATACTGGACTCAATAAATATTTATTGAGTGGAAAAATGAATTGTATGCCATTCTGTTTGTTCCCAGGGGAATTCATCATAATGGGCTTTTTAAATTGATTAGGTCTTACTGTAAGGAAATTTAAACAGTATAGTTTGGTGTCACCTGGGCTGTGTCAGAGAAGGGTAACCAAGTTCTGAGACAGGGGTCGCCAAACTCTCCCACCAGTCTCCACGTGGGAGAAACGAACCTGGGTGAGGGGGAATCTGAGTGACACTTAGAAACTTACACAAAAGATACTCTTCCATAGAAGTATTCCAATGATGTTTCCCTCTCTTAAAAAAAAAAAAAAAAAAAAACAAAAAACAAAAAAAAAAACCAAAAAAACTACCGAGAATTATAAAAATAATTCAGATATAAAACAGATATAGAGCACCACTAGTTAACTTGCCAAGTAATCATCTGAAAACTGCTATGTTTTTAATTCATAAAAGCAGAGGCCCTAGTGTTCTCTGCATAGAAAAGTAGGGGCTTCTCTCACTGATCATCCATCTGGCTTCTCCTCTTGCTCGAAGAACTTACCCACTTCCACCATTTTACCCACCATCTATTTTAATTACTGCTCATTCCACTCCAACTGTTTCATCTTCATTCTCCCCAGATGTAAAAGGAAAACTCTCCCTGGATGTAAAAGGAAAGTAAAAAGCTGGGCTCAATCCCTCTCCTGCAAACCTGCTAAAATTCCCAACGTCATGCCTTTCGTCTTCCCGGGGTGGCCCTTGGATCTGCCCCACACACCCAGGATTCATCGTGCTCCATCAAAACCACTCCAACATCCCCGCCTGGAACTCTCTGAACTGAACTACCTTTATCCAATCTTCATATATGACTGAGCTCAGTTTAGCATTCAAAATACACACACACACACACACACACACACACACACACACACACACACACACACGAGCAGTAACAGTCCCTCCCCATGCCCCTTCAGCCTTTCTCCAATGCCTCCAAGTAAAAACATTCCACTGGAAAACATGGTAGACGTTTTAGTGTCTACAATTGTATCAGAATCATTTTATACAGTTTTAGACAGAACACTGATTTAGAATTAACACTGACCAACAAGTATCATGCTGTAGAAAGTTTACCACAGATTGAAACAAGATTTAAACTTTCCTTCCACTGCTGGGAACAAAATGAGGGAAAGTTATAAGCAAGCAAGTAGCAGTTTCAAATTCCCAGGAGGCTTTTAGAGTAATATATACATTTTAAATTCCAAGGAAAAACTTTGCCTGCATTTCTTTAAAAGAGGAAATACCAGTCAAACTACACCCCATCACATTATCCCTCAAAATACAGTTAGCAAGTTAGCAACATCATTTCCTCACTTTCCAAACACATCTGCTGCTAGATTCAGCAAAAGACTTACTTTACATCCTATTGCTGGCTTTGAAAATTACCAGCCTCAAAAGAAATTTGATGTGAACTACCTAGGGGTTGGTGCCTTATACAAGGGCTGACAATGGTTTTCCGGTTTTAATTAAGCAAAGTAACTCCCGTTTCGCCAAGAGGAAGAAAATGAATTGACTGCAAGACAGTTATCTCCAAAAAAATGTCCAGGATGTTGTCTCCTTGCTGGATTGAGGGGTACAGGCAAACTAAAGCTAAGATGCTTTCATATAATTATACTATTGAAATATCTACATTTCTCTGGAGAAAATAAAGTAACCTCACATGAACAAATGTGTAACATGTTCATTTCATATAAGACCAACTCCCAAAGTACCTCCAAACATGGACAGACATTAAGAGATGCAACTCACTTTAGTGAAATGCATTTACAAACAACATCAAAGGACTGCATGAAGAAAATGAAAGTCCCTTGGGCCTCTGGCAGGCTATCAGGATTTCTCTGAGCTTTCCCTGCAATTTGTTCTAGAGGTTTCCAACTATCATTCCCCCAGAATATCCATATCCTACGACCAGGTCCGAATTGCCTTACCACGAAAACTGAACAATGGAGTCCTTTTCCTAATTCTAAAAATAAAAAAATAATAATAATATCATCATCATCATAAAATGATATATGGCATTTACTCTTTTGTATTTTGTAACTTTCCCATTAATTTCTCTACAACCTTAGCAACCTACCACCACAAGTTCTCACAAGAAATTAAGGCAACGTGTGGTCAAAAACCAAATGTGTATTTAAATGAAATCCTAGAAATGATTCCTTACACAATTTTAAGTTGTTAAATTTTAAGATATAAAGACCAGCAACACCCACAATAGAAATCTATTTTCTGCTAGTGAAGCAGGGCCTTTTTCATAAGACAGAAGTGGTGAAATTTCAGTTTTGTGGCACTCCAAGAAATGTGCATCTCAAAGCCCACCCAGGAACTTCACATCCTGAGTGAGTTTGAGTATCACCCACCAGCCTCTAGCCAAATCCCTCAATCCTTCTACAACACATTCTGCAGGAAGTGATGAAAAGTTAGAGTTTGAGTTACATAAGGCCTATGGCCCCTGGTGAGTCACATTGCAAAATGTCCACCAACAAGTTCCACAAACCCTCCTCCTGTGAGAATGTGGCTGGGACCATGGAGGCTAAGAGTTAATCAATGGAGCAGGTCCAATGCCATAAAATGCTACCTGTGGCATGGAGCTCCAACCTGTTCCTCTTCTGGGTCATGATCCATACACAGTAGCCCTGCCTGTGATAGAGCAACTGGAGAAAACGGTGCAAAGTATGGGAAGCCATGGGTTAAAGTGATTTGCTAACCTATGGGAAATAGTCTAGCTGGATGTTGGAGCTTTAATGCTTGCTTGGCTCTAATGGAGCAATGACTCCCGCTCCTTTCTCATAAACATGCTAAGTAGATTTTTACTTTCACAAGAACCTACACCCTTCTGTGGCTTTATGACTTACTTCCACCACCAAGAGTCTCTTACGCTATTAACAGCCTAGTGTCACAGCCCTAAAGACTTGGACTGTTTGTTAGTCTCGGGCATGCCCCCTTCACAAGTTCCTGCAAAATAAACCCTGGTTAAATGGATTATAGAAAAACAAAAAGGAGAGAACACAAAAACCCATGTATGGCTGATAGAGAACCTGTAGAGAGCTTTTAAAAAATCAATAAAATGATGGGGCGCCTTGGTGGCTCAGTCAGTTAAGCGCCGGCTCAGCTCAGGTCACTATCTCATGGTTTGGTTCATGGATTCAAGCCCCGCATCGGGCTCTGTGCTGACAGCTCAGAGCCTGGAACCTGCTTCAGATGCTGTGTCTCCCTCTCTCTCTCTGAGCCTCCCCTGCTCATGTTCTGCTCCTCTCTCTCAAAATTAAATAAATGTTAAAAAAATGTTTTCAATCAATAAAATGACATAGTATCAGATTCTGAAAAAAAGAAGAGATTTTAGTGTAGTCACTTCTGGGAACCCTCTGCCAGCTTCATCACTGAGTACCAGTGCAAGCAATTCAACCATTCCATCTCCCACATGAAAAGCCTGACCCACAGCTAGCTCTGGGAGAGTCTGAGAGTACTAACCCCTTAATTTACAAAGTAAAATGGTAAGCTGACCTGTTCTGCACAAGGGAGAGAACACTTCCATTTGACCACTGCACCTGGTCTACATTTGCTGCTCTACAAGAGTTCCCCAATGGCACCATTAAAGCACATTATCCTTTCTAAACATCTTTGCCTCAATAGATTCCAGTTCCACCTTCCACCTGAGCCTGTTTCTATTTAATACCAGTTCTCTCAATTTGAAAGCAATCCCTTTTTATTTAATCCAGGATCTCCCAAAATGCTATCAAAATGGCAACCGAAGTTGACTTAAAGAATTCTTGGGGCGGGGCGCCTGGGTGGCGCAGTCGGTTAAGCGTCCGACTTCAGCCAGGTCACGATCTCGCGGTCCGGGAGTTCGAGCCCCGCGTCAGGCTCTGGGCTGATGGCTCAGAGCCTGGAGCCTGTTTCCGATTCTGTGTTTCCCTCTCTCTCTGCCCCTCCCCTGTTCATGCTCTGTCTCTCTCTGTCCCAAAAATAAATAAATGTTGAAAAAAAAAATTTAAAAAAAAAAAAAAAAAAAAAGAATTCTTGGGGCACCTGGGTGGCGCAGTCGGTTAAGCGTCCGACTTCAGCCAGGTCACGATCTCACGGTCCGTGAGTTCGAGCCCCGCGTCAGGCTCTGGGCTGATGGCTCGGAGCCTGGAGCCTGTTTCCGATTCTGTGTCTCCCTCTCTCTGCCCCTCCCCCGTTCATGCTCTGTCTCTGTCTGTCCCATAAATAAATAAAAACGCTGAAAAAAAAAAATTTAAAAAAAAAAAAAAAAAAAAAAAGAATTCTTTAAGGAATTTCTAATGACAGAAAACAATGTCCTTCTACTTCCTCCACCTTGAATTTTTTAATGCTTCTCTTTGCTTCTCCCAGAAATATCTAAGCTGACTTTAAACAATGCAAAGTACTTTTTTGCTTGTGAAGCTGAACAAGTTGGTTTCCATTCAAACTGTTGGAAAATACCAAATTTTGATAAGCATGAAAAGGCCACATAATAGAAACTCTCTGAGATTCATTGAAGTTCCCAAATTTTCTTATCCTATTATATCCTTTTTAAAAAGAATCTATCCAACTACATGACATTGTGGAAAAAGCAAAACTATGGAGACAATGGAAAGATCAGTGGCTGCCAGGACCTAGGGGGGACAGAGGGTGAACAGGCAGAGCACAAAGGATTTTCAGGGCAGTGGAATTACTCTGTATGATACGATAATGGCGGATATATGTCATTAAATATTTGTCAAAACCCACAGAATGTACAAGACCAAGAGGGAACCCTAACGTATACTATGGACTTTGGATAATAATGATGTGTCAGCGCAGGTGCGTGGATGTAACAAACACACCCCTCTGGCACTGGGTGTAAATAGTGGGGGATGGAAGGGGTGAGGTGGGGCAGCGAGTATAAGGGAACTCTGCACCTTCTGCTCAATTTTGCTGTGAACCTAAAACTGCTCTAAAA
Source organism: Puma concolor (assembly GCF_028749965.1). Lineage (NCBI taxonomy): Eukaryota > Metazoa > Chordata > Mammalia > Carnivora > Felidae > Puma > Puma concolor. Next base: position 184,900,454 of record NC_141674.1, read on the forward strand.
ATAAAATCTATTTTTTTAAAAAGGATTTTATACTACTGGATGCCCTATATACTCTAATAGCTACCCCTTAACTGAAAAAAGGGGGCAGAAGAGTCAAGAAAGAGGTTAAATCTCCCGCAGCCCAAAAAGGAAAAGTGTAAGAAAAAGCCACGGTGCTGTAGGGCCTGCCTTGTGACGTCACAGAATACTTGGCAGAGGATGCATGTTTCTGTTTGGTCTGGAGCTGAGCAAGAGAGGAACCAGCAATGCTAGTCATCAGATCCCAGCATTCTCTTCGAAGAACCATTTTCAACGCTGGTGAAGCACTGCGGCATTGCACGGAAAAGCCAGACAGATCCATTCAACATACACGTGCAAACATACATCACTCTGAATTTTATATCCAGATATTTCACCTCGTTTTTTGTAAAGTAACTGCCCAGTAGAATATAAATTCTCAATTTACAAAATCAGGGGACGTGTTAGCCAATTCAGGAATTAAACAAAAGTTGCTGTCAGATGTACTCCTGCAAGCAACTGGTTTGTCAAAGATCAGGTATAAAGCAGGATCTGGGTCTTCAAATATAAGAAATTAGCTTTCTGAGGCGCCTGGGTGGCTCAGTAGGTTAAGCATCCGACTTCGGCTCAAGTCATGATCTCGCGGTCTGTGAGTTTTGGAGCCCTGCGTCAGGCTCTGTGGCGACAGCTTGGAGCCTAGACCCTGCTTCAGATTCTGTCTCCCTCTCTCTTTCTGTCCCTCCCCTGCTCACGCTCTCTCTCTCAAAAATAAAAACAATAAACATTAAAAATTTTTTTAAAAAAGAAGAAATTAGCTTTCCAATACATCAAATTCTAATTAAATTTTAAAATCTAATGAGGAACACCATTACTGACATCCTGCTATTACTCAATCAGTTGCACAGAGTGAAACATAAGGAGGGCACGTAGAGACCTGATTCAACATGCCCAAGAGGAAGTCTTCATGAACACCAAGTAAAGCTTCAAAAGTTGCAGAGATAAGCTGCCCAAATATTCAAACACACAAAACCAACTTATCATCAAGTATTGACATACTATAATTGTCCTGAAGAAACACAGAGATCATGATGGGGCTCCTGGGTGGCTCAGTCCGTTAAGCATCTGACTTCGGCTCAGGTCACGATCTCGTGGTTCATGGGTTCAAGTCCTGTGTCAGGCTCTGTGCTGACAGCTCAGAGCCTGGAGCCTCCTTCGGATTCTGTGTCTCCCTCTCTCTCTGCCCCTCCCCAACTCATGCTCTGTCTCTCTCTCTCTCTCTCTCTCTCTCTCTCTCTCTCTCTCTGTCTCTCTCTCTCAAAAATAAGCATAAAAAAAAAAACACAGAGATCATGAAAGAAATGTTAATGAATTAGTTAATTAAAGGCTAGTTAATTTACAACATGTTTAACTGAGAACATATATAAAGACCTCTACATATCCCTCCACCTTACCTTCAAAAGTTAAAGTTTTAACACATATTAGTCTAGTTTTTGAAAAATGCAAGCACAGCCTTCAAAAGCAATCTGTATTGCCTATGACACTTGACTAGTGTGTCTGTCATTCACACTTGAGGTGACCCAGTGACCCATATTTGGCCAACTGATGGGGCTACAGGGGCAGGGGAATGCAGGCCACCAGCTGTGATGACATCAGCCCATCCAACGTTGCCTCTCTAGAGTAGTGAGCTTTACCCAGGCGGCCTTGGACCCCTGGAGCCCATGAAGACTTTGCAAGAGGTTTGCAGGCACGGGTTATTTTGTGGGTATCAAGTTCCAGACCTCCACTTCCATATGTCCACATTGCTAAAAGTCATGTGTTTGTGGCCGAGGCATCACTCTGCTGTTGTTTCCCATTTTCCTCTTCACCATCTTCCCTCAAAAAGTAGACTTACTTCTCACCCATTCTGATTCGGACCAAGGGAATTGTCCCTAAGGTGTAAAAATGTCTGGTAGAGAAAGGGCACGTTCCAGATATGTGAGTCAGGAGAACTTCCTTTAATTCACACCTCCTTTCCTTCCATTAACTTCCTTTATCATGAACTAATTTAAACCAGGAAACAAAGCCTCATCAAACAATCAAGAAACACACCTCAAATAAGAATGTTTAACTTGGGCATGTTTTACTAATAATTTATCAATCTTTGGGATATATTTATGTTTTGATAAATAGTAGTATAATAATTATTACAAAGAGAAATTCAATCCAGGAATTTATATAACTCTAAGCACCTTAGGATCATATTTTTATTGCAAAGTACCAGAGGATAATTGGGGCTTTTTAAATGTACTATATTTGGATAAAATTCTGTGTGAGGAAGTGGAATGGAAGTATTGAATTCAAGGAGAAAAGGGAACAATGTAAAATTTCCACCTATTAAGGAAGAGCTTGCTCGTGTGTTTTGTAAGTGATGATGGGGCACATCAAATCACAACAGCGTTTAAATTCCATTCAATACAATCCAAACAGTGATATCACCTTTTCATTTTAAAAGTCAATATTTACGTTATGCCAGGAGTGATATATATCCTTTGTACCTTTCTAACTTTATGATGGAAAACTTCAGATGTCAACCTAAAAAATGTGCAAGGGGATACATTGTTTGCAAAAACCTTTTGGGAGTGGAAGTTGGGGGTAAAAACATTGCAGAGGTGCTCATAAGCATCAGTAGATGGCCTGGGGTGGCCCTCCCTTCTGTCTACCCAGGATCAGTGGTGGGAAGCATATTCTGCTTCCCTTGGGCTCAACTAAACTAGAGACTTAAACCAAGAACCCACATTAACAGTCACTTCCTGGAGCACCTGGGTGGCTCTGTAGGTTAAGCATCTGACTCTTGATTTCAGCTAAGCTCATGATATCGCAGTTTGTGAGTTTGAGCCCTGCATTGCGCTCCATGCTGACAAAGCAGAGCCTGCTTGCGATTTTCTCTCTCCCTCTCTCTCTGCCTGTCTCTCTCTCTCAAAATAAATAAACTTAAAAAAAAAAAAAAGTCACTTCCTATGTAAGTGACTGTCCCAGTTAAAGCCAGTCTAACCTCTTGCAATTACAAAAAAATAAGATAAAATAATAAGCAAACATTTCTTTCTATTTTCTTGACTGGAGAGGGAGGGAGCTGTTTCAGGTCTGTTCATGTCATGACACACTGAACTATTAGTCATACAATTCTTCCATTTTTTTTTAAGTTTATTTATTTATTTTGAGAGAGAAAGTGCAAGTGTGGTAGGGCCAGAGAGAGAGAGGGAGAGAGAGAATCCCAAGCAGGCTTCGTGCTGTCAGCGTGGAGCCCAATGTGGGACTTGAACCCACAAACAGTGAGATCATGACCTGAGCCGAAATCAAGAGTCAGACACTTAACCAACTGAACCACCCAGGTACTGCTCAGCCACATAATTCTTGATTGTATACATTTAACAAGGTACTAAGAAAAAAATCCACCAAAAACTCAGCAATATTTTCTACCTTCAATCCTTACATTCAGGCTATTTACATAACAAAAAATTAATCGTGTTCTATCCTTCCTGTCTTTGTGGTAAAGTTTGCAGGATGAGGAAAGAAGGTAAAACAGTAAGGAACTGAGAGTGAAGGCAGGGAAGAAGGAAACACAGCAGCAGAAACTGGCCCTAGATCATTCATTCATTCAATAGTCCTTGCTAACCTAAACTCGAGTGAACCACAGCCTTGCATACTAAAAAGTAGGGGTGCAAACATTTTCCCCCAGAAGTGAACAGCAAATAAATGGCTTAGCTCCAGCCTTCCCAAGCCACACATTAATCAAGGAGCTAAAAACGGATTAAAACCAGAAGTGAGAGGCTCCACGGAGAAACTTGCCTCCTTCCATGTAAGAAGGAAAATGAAAGTGCTCTTTAGATACATCTGCATTTAGACACATCTAAAGATTAGGCAGTTCTGTGACAAACATTCCCTTCAGACAGCAATTTCACATACTTCTCATAAAATTCTAAATAAGAAAACAGAGTACATCATAGAGGTACTTTGGGGATGAGAGTGTGGGAAAGCCTTAGTGTTTCAACACAACTACCAGCTACAAGTGTTTTCAAACAAGAACGAAGTTCCATGGCGTTCTGCATATCAAAAAGTTTTTCACCCAGAGGGCAACCATGAAGCAAAACCCTTTTGGCCCTGTACACAATGGGCTCTCTCTTCTAGACCAACTTTGAAGTGTGTGATACATTCTCATCTAGATAATGGAAATGATACGATACTAGACCCACATAATAATTACCTAGGCAGCAGACTTCAGTATTCTATCACAGGGTGTTTATGCAGTGTTTCAGGCTACATCCTAAATATAACTATAGAAATGACATGTGATTTTACAAGTGCTGTTTAAGAAGAGGATAGGCAAATGAAATGCATCTCAGACTGAGCAGAGAAAAACAAGATCTCTACCCCCACTAACAGTCGGGCAAACCAAATAATAACCACTCATCTCAGTTTTTCCCTCTGAAAAATGGGAATTTTACCATTCTGTTCACCTCCTGTCTCCTCCAGATTTTTATGATATTGTTCAAAAAACATTGGAGGTCTTCAGCTGGCTTAGGTACTGAGTCACTGTCAATGTTTTCTGAAGTTATACACTACATGAATTTCTTCACAAATCTTCTTTATCAACAAGTATCTCCATTAATTCCTTCTCTCTGGAGAATCAAAAGAGAAAAATGAAGCTAACTTTTAGATGAAATATCACATGTGCTGACTGACCTCCCTTCTGCCCTTTACTAACCAGTTCAAGGTGCCCGTCTTCTTCTAAGTTCAAAAGAATCTCCAGGCCTAGAAGGAGTTTTAGAATAACTCAAATGACTTTGGAAGTATAAGAGTGGGAGACAAATTCTCTTTTAAATTATAATGATGTGAACACTGGACACCACACACACACACACACACACACACACACTCACTCACTCACTCAAACCCATAACTCACACAGAAATTAGCAGACTTAGCTTCAAAGAGAACTTTCTAGAATAGTGGGAAATGTTAGATAAGTGGATATTATTGATATTTATTTTTTAATTTTATAATTTCCATTTGTAGTAATTGAGTGTATCTTCAAAATGCATTCATTCAGTTGCTATAGTTGGCTCTCCATGAGATTAAAGCCATTTCCATCCCCACAGTGATCTAGAGTGTCTACTCAAAGAAACTAAAAATAGTATTTTTAGCATATAATGGGAAATCGAAAATATTAAGATTTGTTTCACTCTCAAATATAAGAAGTAAAGTTCTCCTCCCCCATCATGGCTCTTTGAGAACATCAAAAGTACATTTTAACTGTTCCTGAATCCACATCTGGAGTTTAAAAATCCAGTTTAAAAGGCAAATGATTTAAAATACAAACATATGGCTTCTTTCTCTATAGTGATTCCTAAAGGGAGAAAAAAAAGTCTGAGTACAAACAAACTATTGTTTTAAAGGGGATTTTTCCTTTTAATTAAAAACATACCAAGTAAGCTAACTAAGCCTCTACTTTCTCCTGGATAAAATAATAAAAGCAAGAATTATATTAATCTAATTAAATCTAGATCAAAGTACAGTATAGGAAATACGAAGATAACAAGAGTGTAGTATTTGATATCTGAAGAGTGTGGTCCCAAATCTGTGTTGGGGTACAGCAGGGGTTGGCAAATTTTTTCTGTAAAGGGCCAGACAGTAAAGTTTTCAGTTTTGCCAGCCATGCAATCTCTGTGGCAACTACCTAATTCCACTCTCGGGGTCCCAAAGCAACCACAGACAATACATAAACAAATGAGGGAGGATTTGCTCCGATACAATTTTATTATGGACACTGAAATTTGAATTTCAAATAATTTTCATGTGTCTCAAAATATTATTCTTTTGATCTTTTTCAACCATTTAAAAACATAAAAACTATTCTTAGCTAACAGTCTGTAAGACAGGCCTCGAGCTGGATTCAGCCTGTAGGCAGTAGTTTGCCAGCCTCTGGGTGAGAGCCATCAAAGACTGGAACAGCTGTCAGCTCATCTAACCAACATCCTCATTCCTTAGAGGAAACTGAGGCCCAAAGAGAGTGTAATGACTGCCAGGGTCTCACAGCCAGTTCTGGCAGAATCGGAGGTAAGAATTAGATGTCTGGAAAAGCTCATTGAAATGATAATGCAGTGATAAGGAAATGTCCTTCTTGAGTTCCGTTCACAAAGACAATCAGGAGGCACTTAAAACCAGAGATGTCACAGGAACCTCATTACTAGTCCCAGGAGCCCCCAATACCTGCCTTCCCACTGTGTAAAATAATTTCTTATCTGCCAGTCACTACACTGATTCAGAAGGTTCGATATCAGCAGCAAGAACCCACAGAATGGGTCAAATAACCATCAGCCTGATTCTTTCCAGGCTTCTGGGTACATAGCTCTGGTCATTTCTTTTGTAGCTTAAATAACAACCTCCACTTTGGTTATTCCAATCCTAGAATTCCAAGAAATAAGTGTCAGTGTTGCTGAAGAGCAATGTTAAAAACTAGTTTAGAAGCAGAGTATAACAGGTGATGACTACTTTAGCTTAAAGCTCAAGAGCATCTCTAACATTCACCTTGGAAAGTAACATGGTCAGCCATGGTCAGCCTCCCTCCATTCTCAGTTCCTTCCTCCCCCCCCCCTTTTCTTTTATAAAGAGAGAGAGAAAGCAAGGGAGAGGGCAGAAGGAGAAGAGACAGAATTTCCAGCAGGCTCCACACTGAGTGTGGAGCCCCACTCAGGCCAATCCCATGACCCTGAGGATCACAACCTGAGCTGAAATCAAGAATTGGATGCTCAGTCTACTGAGCCACCCAGGCAACTCCTCCCCTTTTTTAAAAATATATTTCTCTTGGGGCGCCTGGGTGGCGCAGTCGGTTAAGCGTCTGACTTCAGCCAGGTCACGATCTCGCGGTCCGTGAGTTCGAGCCCCGCGTTGGGCTCTGGGCTGATGGCTCAGAGCCTGGAGCCTGTTTCTGATTCTCTGTCTCCCTCTCTCTCTGCCCCTCCCCCGTTCATGCTCTGTCTCTCTCTGTCCCAAAAATAAATAAACGTTGAAAAAAAAATTAAAAATATATTTCTCTCTGGGGCACCTGGGTGGCTCAGTAGGTTAAGCAGTCAACTCTTGATTTCAGCTCAGGTCATGATCTCACATTTTGTTGGTTCCAGTCCCATGTTGGACTCCGTGCTGACACCCAGGAGCCTGCTTAGGATTCTCTCTCCCTCTCCCTCTGCCCCTCCTCTGCTTCCGTACTCGCTCGCTCTCCCTTTCCCCCCACCTCTCTTGAAATAAATAAATAAACTTTAAAAAAATACATGGGGCACGTGGCTGGCTCAGTTAGTAAAGCATGAGACTCTTGGTCTCAGGGTTGTGAGTTCAAGCCCCACATTGGGTATAGAGATTACTTTAAAAAAATGAATCTTAAAAAAAAAAAAAAAAGAATTAAAACATACACATGTATCCAATGATGTTTCACTTACCATCTTGTCAAATAGCATTCTACGGTTTTGAAAGGAAAAAAGACTCCAAATTAAAGTGACTTTTTACAAGGAATCCTTTTTCTGACTTTTTTAATCACACTTTTTTTCAGAGAAATGTATGGCTTTCTATCCTGTTGTACATTCATTCTAAACTTGAAATTTTACACCAATGTTTCTCAGAAATTCTCCCATGATGATTTTTTATGAAGACTGCTCTATCAACTATCAATGATTCTGTTCTTACGCACTTCCTCAAAAAGACATGGTTTTATACTTCTGTGAAGAGGAAGTGGCATTCTTAAAAGTAATTTTCAGTTCTTTTTGACAACTTAAATCAAGAATGATTGCAAACTCCTCAGAATTTTTCAACACACATTTATTCTCCTAGATCTATCTTAAACATAAAATCCTTCTATCAAATAAACTAAACCAGTTCATTCGTTAAAACCAAAAGGAAAGAAAAATGCACTTCCTAAAGTTGTAGGAACGAATATGCTACAACTCAAATCTAAGTATGGAGATTTCACACAAGAATAAAACAAACAGAAAATTTTCTACATTTTCAATGTTTAAGTTAGTGATTAAAAAAAAAAAAGACCAGATAAATGGTCACAAATTTAAAACAAAAAAAATAATAAAATCAGATTCCCATCGAGCTGAAATTGACCCTAGAGAACTAATCTTTAATTTGACAAATGAACCAACCAGAAATTCAAGGACTATGTACTGAGTGTCTATAGACCAGTTGCTGTACAAAGACTTTTCCCGCTGGATTGTCATAACTTCCGTGTAAAGTAAGTATTATTATACCCATTTTACATTCAAGAAAAGTTTTGTCACAATTGTGTATGAGACACTGTCAGGAGAAGAGATGTGCCTATAGCCTAGATCTGCAGACAGCAACTTAGGTATTGTCTGAACTGTGCCATTCCCATGTAATATTTTTTGGAAATTGTTCAGTGAGATGTCATAACATTTTAAAACATTGTATACACAGTAATAGAGTGCCGTGGGACTTTGATAGAAGACTCTTTGCTAAAGAGCAAAGCCCCTCAAAATAAAATGGTTTCTTCTTGGCTGCTAAGAAAAGTAGCATTAGCAACTAAATGTTACACTCACCTCATGGGCCCCAAGACTTAAGTATACTGAGGCTCCAGAGCATCCCAAACTCAAGTCATCTGGCTTCTAAATTACACATGACAATATCATTTACTCAAGTTGCAACCGGCCATTTCTCAAGCCTCCGGTCTATTCTTAAATCTGCGCTCCATCAAGAAGGCTAAGGGAAGGGTTTTCACACTTGTAGAAATAAACACAGATATCTCAGCATGCCTAAAGCAACACTGAAATCCTTGGGGGCCATAACCAACATTCACTTTCTGTTCAGGTAAGAAAAGGGGCGTGGCAACTCAGTCATTAAAACTGAGACCTTATAACTGCTTGTTGTTTTTTAAACCTACTCAGTTTAAATGGAAACATGGTTTTAAAGTAATGTAACATCGTGATAAGCACCGGGTGACCTACAGAAATGTTAAATCACTATATTTTATACCTACAACTAATATATTACTGTATGTTAACTGGAATTTAAAAAGGAAAAAGTAATATAACAAAGTGATTTGGGACAACTCTAATAACTAAATTCCCCTGGACATACCTCACACTGAAATAACTGTACAAGGATAGCCAAATCTAGATCTTCAAAAAGGCACCAGAGATGTGATTTTAAGGCAGATACTCAAATATCTAACATGAGTTATGAAGGCCACTTAAACTAAGTCAATAGATGGGTAAGTTTCACAACTAATTCAGTTAGTTGCCTATTTAGGCAACAAAACTGGCACAACTGTGTGCTTTCTAACAATCAAGGATTCTAACAACTCTACTGAAGACATTCTCTGAGGTGAGAGGGGAAAGCTTAGAAGGGGCACAAAGAGAACAGGAAGAAGTAAACTGAAAGAAAAAAAAAAAAAAAGCTTCCCAAAAGAGTGAGTCACTAAAATATTTAGGTGCCCTGGACAAATGCTAAGGTTTTGTGGTTTTGTTTTCTTGTTTTGTAAGATAAAGACTTTCTTTTTAAACATAACCACAATACCGTATTCACACTTTAAATCTTCAAATAACCAGGCAGTATTCAAATTTCCCCAATTGTCTAACAGAAATGTGTTTTTTAGGTTTGTCTGAATCAGAATCTAAATCTATTCACTGCAGTTAGTTTATACGGGACTTAATTCTCAGTGATGTATATATTTCCCCCACCCCCTCCCTCTTTTTCTTTTTTTCTCACAATTGATTTTTTTATTAAGAAATGAAATCATTTTTTTTCTATAGATTCCCAATAGTCTGGATTTTTAAAGTAATTTTTAATAAAAACTTAAAGGTTAAAAACAGGCCTTCTCCACACCTACTACATTAATCTGTCAGTGTCTTGTACCATGAAGACCATCCACCAGCCTCTTTCAATGAAGTTCAATACTCCAGGATACATGTTTATCCACAAAATGTTGCCATAACAAGAATGTGTACAATATTCCCTTCAAGTAGGAGGTATGGTAGAGACAGAAAGACCCATAAGGTAACACCTCACCTTATGCATCAATACTTTTTAGCACAAGATAGCAATACAAATTCATTGTTCAAATATCATGCCTACACAACACATGGAAATAATGAGTTTTGCCCAGACACAATTTATGCCTCCAGGAGAGGACACGTAGTACCTATCAGAAGCCAAGTAAGAAAGATTTGTTAATACACAAATACCATTTCTATCCAGGATGCATGTTGACTATTTCCTTCCTTTCCTCTTATGCTTTCCTACTATGAACCCCCTGCTTCAGTAAAGCCAGTCTTCAGGTTACCTGACAGGTACATGGCACATCACTCACCTGGGATGCCTTTCACCCTCATACGCTAAAATCGTTCCCTTCCTCAAGGATCACTGGACTCCCTCCAGCTCCCTGATGCCTTTCTTAGTAACTATGCCCATCTCTGGACTTCTGTAGTTCCTAAGAAGTACCCCCACAATGTAGTCTAAACCTGCACTATACCTACTTTGAGAGCTGTTTCATATGCCACGTTGTGTTCAGTAAATATCTGATGTGGGCCTTCCATGCACAAGGCATGCAATACCATCTGTAACCACCACAAGCTCCATGAAGAAAAGGGCCTCTTGTGATACTACACCTGTCTCAAGAGGCCAGAAGCATGACAGCTAAGAATGTGCACTGTGGAGACAAGCTTGCCCAGATGTGAACACTGGAGTCATGAGGCCCTAAAGAGACTACTTCAAATCTCAGTTCTCGTGTTCCCCATCTATAAAGTGGAATGGTAATAGCCACTCTTTTGTAGAGATGTTGTCGGGATTAAATAACATGAAGCACGATTATTGTCTTATCTCCTTCCCAATTTGCTGTCTGGTTTCTAACTCTTTTGTTGCACCTGTTCTTATCCTTTGTGGAAAGAAGGGGAGCAGAGGACTCTATCAGAGTCACTACCTTGGAGATGGGGTTCATTAAACTGACATTGATTGCTGGAATACATAAAAGAGGTCCACTTAGCAATGGGTCTGAGCATCCTTTCCCATGATATTTAGGGTCCACATTTCCCTTTCCCTAGTGTCACTCTGATACCTTCCCTATAAAGAAATGGAACCCCTGAGAACCAACTACAGTCTAACCCATCCCCACCACTGAAAGTTCAATTTAGAAAGAGGAGACATATAACCAGGAAAGACAATATGTGATCTTTTATCTTTCGATGGGGAAGAAAAATTTCTCTGAATGTTGTCTGAATGGAAATCCAATACCCCAGTGTACAGATGGGAGCTGTGTTTACAATAGTATTTTTATTTGTTTATTTGAGCACCTTATGAGTAAAAACATTTGAACATTTAGATATACACACAGACACACATACATATTTATATCAGCCATTTAACAAATATTCATTGAACATTTACTTATGTGCCTTATACTGTTTCTAAGTGCCAAAGTTACACTAGTGAATGAACCAAGCTAACAAAACAACAAAAAGCTTTGCCCTGTTATTTTTATCTCCTCTACACATAAGTTTTTATTTTTATAAAAAGATAAAATATATGGTATAAGGGATATGTACCATGGAGAGGAAATAAAGAAAGGAGACCGGAAATATGGCATAAGTAGTTTGTACAGCATGGTCAGGAAAGGACTCACTGAAAAGGTAACATTTGAGTAAAGATCTGAAAGGGGTGGGCATGTGGATCTCTAGGGGAGATGCTCACAGGCAGCAGGAACGTCAAGGGAGGACAGGAGGAGACATGGCCGGATAGGTGAGTGGAAGAGACCTGGAGGATGCCACTCTGTGACTTCAGCTTTTCCTCGGTGTGATGTGGGAGGATTTGAGGAGAGAAATGACACAATCTGAGCATCAGAATTCCCTCACTCTGATGGCTATGTTGAGAGTCAGGTGTCAAGGCTGGATGCGTGCGTCCAGTCAGAAGGCTGCTGGAATAGTCTACGTGGTGGTTTGGCTAGGTGGTAAAAAGTAGGAGACAGAGCTAAGAGGATTTTTATTGTACTGGAGTATAATATAGATTTTAAAAACACAAAAATAAAAATTTTAAAGGGTTTTAAAAGAAATACGAATTCTGACATTTTCTTTCCCAAACTCAATAAGCCATCTTGCTCAGCCCTGGGGCAAAAGCACACCTGGCTTTGGGAGGCTACTGTTTAACAATAACAGGTTAGTTGACAGGTCCCAGTTTACCTGAATCTCTACCTGGCTTTCTGTTATGACACTTCTCCTGTGCTCACTTCCTATCTTTCTCTTCATCTTGCCAGGCTTACATCGCAAAACAAGCTTCCTCCATCAACTGGGTACATCTACACATACAGAGTTGTTGACTGCACGTAGGAATTCCCTCCCTGAGAAATTCTGTGGTCACTGTGTCAACCGAATCCATTATCTGGGTCCAACAGTTGGGAAATGGACTTGTTAGACCCAAATGTTATTATGGAGTTCAATAAAACAGGATTACTGGAGAACCCAGGCCATCTGCTAAAGCAAATGAGAAAGGCTAAAGTAGGCATGAGCTCAGCACAGCTCACAATAGACAAACACGGGGTTCTGCGCCCCTCCCTGAAACCTTATACTACTTCTAGAAGTATGCTAGAAGATGCCATTCTTGGGGAAAGGACCCCTGACCTGTAGGCAGAACATGGGGTATATTTCTCAGACCTGGTCAACTCTACTGGCCACCACCACCCTGGGAGGGTAAGGGAAAAGAACAGAAGTTGATGGAAGGCAGATACTTTTCAAACCAGATTCCCAAAGTTGAGAAGAGGTATCTGGGGCATTCTCTTAGAATGTTAGAGCTTGAAAGAATGCAGAGGATTCTTCACCCATGAAATCCCATGTTACAAAGAAACTAAGGCCAGGATTTGCCCAAAGCCATATAAGTATTAGAAAAAGAACCATGAGGAGGTGCCAGGGTGGCTCAGTCAGTTAAGCATCAGACTTCAGCTCAGGTCATGATCTCACAGTTGGTGAGTTCGAGCCCCACGTCAGGCTCTGTGCTGACAGCTGAGAGCCTGGAGCCTGCTTCAGATTCTGTGCCTCCCTCTCTCTCTCTGCCCCTCATCTGCTCACGCTGTCTCTCTCTTTCTCAAAAATAAATAAACATAAAAAAAAAAAAAAAAAGAAAAGAACCATGAGGAAAATCCAGGTCTTCTGATTCCCAATCTAGTGTTAAATAAACAAAAGCAATTTAATACAAAACCTTTTTTTCTTTTTTAACATTGAAACCTTTGAGACAGATTGAAACTGTGAGGAAATTTTGTATATCTAGGCCTCAGATGTTCCTACAAATCTCTTTAGTTTTACCAAGAGCTCTGGAGGCTCCCCTGGGGCAAAATGGTCTCCTGCTATTAAAGATCTCTTAGAAAGTTCCACTGGGGTGCTTATGACTCACAAGGGTGAGAGTGGGGGAATTACAGATACATGAAGACCAAGAAATACAAGCAAGCATTGACTTAGCAAAGCCTGAAATAACCCAAAAGTGGACTATACACTTCTTACTTACTTGGTCCAATTAACAGGGTGCTAGATAAATTTTCAGTTTCAAAGGGGGAGACAATAAAAAGATTCTTAAAAATTATGAATATCATAATGAAAGACTAGAGTCATGATCATTAATTTCAACCTCTTGGGCTACCAACTCTTTTACAGACTTGAACACTGATGAGAGAAAATACCTCTGAAATCAAGTAGAAGGTAAATATGTTGGTAAGAGAGTGCTAATGGAGTAATCAATAAAAGTGATGCTCTATAAAATAAACAATCTTGGATCATCTATCAAATAGGGGGAAGGGGGAAGGTGGAAGGTGGTCACAGGGCAGGAATCAGTTCCTAAACCACTGACATCGGTTACAACCTTCTTTTGGAATCTAACTTAACTTTCTGACTTTATTGCCTAGAAAGCTAAATTGGAGCTCATCTGCAAATACACCCTCCATGGCCACATCTGTGAAGAAGACTACAGCACAAACTGTGTGCAACAAAGGGACTGAGTCACAGAGAGAGAGGGAGGAGCCAAGACATCTGAAAGACATCCAGTCCAACCTCTTCATTTTACAAATAAGAACTGGAGGCCCACAGAGGTTAATCTGACCTGCCATGGTTTGGCTAACAACATAGGCCACCTCTCCCTTATCTTATACTCATAGCAAACACTGACAATCAGTTGTTACATTTCCCCCCATCCCTTGCTGCAAGAGCCTGAGCGCTTCTGCAACCCCTCAACCAACTGGTCAGAACTGATGTATGAAATGGAAGCCATTTTCCAATTCTGGACTTGCATAAGGTTAAAAAACAATGTTTGTAATACCTGCTCCAGTGTAAACATGACTCGAAAGAGAGTGACTGGTCTACTAGTCACTAATTCACCTACTGTCAAGCCTGAGGTGAACAAACACAGTCTATGTAGTGTGACCATGTGTTCAGATTTACTTGGGACAGTCCTGGTTCACACCTATTTTCCCAGCTTAATATTTAATAATACACCCATCATTCTCAAAGCTGCCTCAGAATGAATAAAAATGACATGATCATCCAAATTCTACGTAAGACTTAATCATCTACAATAATTATAAACATTTGTTTTCTGAGAACATGATGTCAGGAAAAGAACACTGAATCAGTTACCAGTAGGTTTCTCATACAAAAGGGCTTTCAAATAATATTAAATGCAAATAATCTTTGAAAGGGCTTTAGGGATCGCTCTGCCACCAATCTCTTATATATTAAGTTTCAGTATGGAATCTTCTTTGAGGAAAACAAAAAGGAGAGCCAGAGGGAGCGCCTGGCTGGCTCAGTCGGTAGAGCATGTGACTCTTGATCTCAGGGTAGGGAGTTCAAAGAGTTTACTTTAGTATTTTTTAATTTAAAAAAAAATGTTTTTAAATCTTTACTCATTTTTGAGAGAGAGACAGAGTGTGAGCAAGGGGGGGCAGAGAGAGAGGGAGACACAGAATCCGAAGCAGGCTCCAGGCCCTGAGCTGTCAGCACAGAGCCCAATGTGTGGCTCGAACCCACGAACCGTGAGATCGTGACCTGAGCCAAAGTCGGATGCTCAACCGACTGAGCCACCCAGGCACCCCTTTTTAATTTTTTTTTTAATGTTTATTTATTTTTGAGACAGAAAGAGAGAAACAGAGTGCGGGTGGGGGAGGGGCTGAGAGAGAGGGAGACCGAATCCTAAGCAGGCTCCAGGCTGTGAGCTTTCAGCACAGAGCCTGATTGAGGGCTCAGACTCACAAACTGTGAGATCATGACCTGAGCTGAAGTCGATGCTTAACCAACCGAGACACCCAGGCACCCTGAAAGAGCTTACTTAAAAAAAAAAAAAAAAAAAAAAAAAAAAAAAAAAAGGAGAGCCATAGCTTTACAAAGTTTTAAAACCACAGGACTATCAGATCTCTCTAGCTCCTCCCTATTTTTTTAAAATTATTTCATGTTGTACTTCAGCCTATAAAAAAAAAATCATATTATATTGTTGAAATAGAAGTCTTTTTAAAGAATAGCTCAGTCCTGTTTCTGGCACAAACAATTGTGCTTTTTGGAGTTTATATTTACTCTCTGTTTAGAGAAAAAGAGGAAGTAAAAGCTGAAATCTTAAAAAAAAAAAAAAAAGTACGTGCTGCTGGGTTTACACTAGAGCAGCCAGTCATTTATTTAAGAGAAGCATAAATTCAGTTTATTTGGAAAAGTCACTGGTCTAGAGAGCAGAATTGTTAGCTTTGTGGTCAAGAGAAAGATACTGATATTATCATGCAGAAAGTTAAAATTTTTATCTGGCTACTTAGAAGACTAGAAATTTCCTTCTATATCAAGATGTCAGGAGGACTTCTGAGTACAGAGAATGCAGATGGTTTTAACTGTTTCTTTTTGCTAATCTAGCTTTCTGATTTTCCTACAATGATCATAGTTTATTTATTAATGACCAAGAAAAAATTCCCCAAGCTACCACTCAACAGGTCATTCACCAGGGTGGAGAGGTGGAGAAGCTAACAGGGTAAGCCAGGTCCAAGGCTGCTGGGAGGAGAGGCCTCAGAGGAGCTCCTAACTCTGACAGAAGTAGGTCTGGCCCCAAGAGCTAGGTGGAGTGCAGGGACTAGGGCTAGCCCAGTGGCTTCCTGCTAAATAAGAGCAGGCATCCAGAAGTCCTACTACCGCATAGACCTTCTGACTATTAAAAGTATAGCCTTGCGGTTAAAGCCCCACCTGGGCAATCAGTGTGCCAGGGTAGGACACAGCGCTCAATCATCTAGTGGGTGTATGACCTTGAACAAGTCAATTAGCCTATTTCTGTTTTCTCATCTATAAAATAGGAATCACACTGCCACCTACCTCCTAGCATGGCATGAGGATTAAGAGGCGTGATTCATGGCAGGGCTCAGCATACAAGAAGATCACAATAAATGTAAGCCATTATTAGGTCTCTGCCAAGAAACACCAGTCCTCGAGTGCACTCCCCAAATCATGTGAATGGATCCCAAAACAACTAAAGAAGGGTCCAAAGAATAAAGCCTTTCTTTTCCTTTCATCTTTGCTGAGGGCAGGGCTGCAGCATAGTGCCTGCTATAGACCCAGTGCCCTAGAGAGCGAAGGAAGGATGGGAGCAGCCTATAAAATACACGTGTCCCAAGGCCCCACACTACAAGCTAGAAATCAAAGTTACAGGATTTCTAGTTTCTTGCCACTGCCACGGCTGCCAGCCACTGCCTTTGGCAAGGACATGGGTGACTCAAGTGTGAGCTAGGACTTGGCAAGGGGACACCTAGCCAGAAGGCCTCCAGGCAGGAAGCTCCATAAAGGGCCACCTGCTGAAACAGTTTGTCTATAGGCAGCCCTTGAGATGGAGGTGACATTCTGCTGTCACTAGCAAATTCAGGTAAGAATAGTGAACATTTAAAGGTCCAAAACAGCTTACCATTCTGGCTTCATAACTTTGAAAAACGTTGTTTTTTTTGGGGGGGGGGTGGGGTGGTGAGGAGGGAATCGGAGGCAGGCTGAAGATATGACCAGACACTTAAAATCACGAGAGTACCTTAACTAGACATAAAGAGCAGCCCCCAAAAGTTCAATAGCAAATAAAATTTCAAGGAGTTTCATGGCTATCTTGAGCTAAAAGGCACTACATTTGTATGAAATAGAACTTTCTTTCCCAAACTTAAAATTACCTCACTTTATCAAAGATATAAAGAAACCTTCTAATGTCCTTCTAGGAGGAAACAATTACATTAGTATATTAATTACACAGGTGAGTGTGTTCTATGCTGCTGATCCTGGTTTGCCTAGAATTTTCCCAGTGTTAGCACTGAAAGTCCCACATCCTGGGAAACCCCTCTGTTGGCAAACCAGGATCCTTGGTCCCCCGAACACTGCAAGAAAAACGGTATGCGTTGTGTGAAGAGGAAAACAGAAGAGACACGGTTACAAATGCAGAAGTGCTAAATGTTAAGTTTGTTTGTAGCAACAGCTCTCGGTTCCTTCTCATAGTAAAAAAAAAAAAAAAAAAAGAAAGAAAGAAAAAAAGTAATTTAAATTAAAAAAACAAAAACAAAACTAAAAATCACACTTGCCTGTCCCCTTTTAAAACTCTCCCAAAATAGAGTTCAGAAAAGATGTCTCCTCCTGGTGCATGACTGAGGTGCCAGTGTGGGCTGACTGTAGAGGTGGGGACTCCCATCAACCCAATAAGCTCCTCCACCCCACTCCAGCAGGACAGGAAATGTCATCTTCTTACATTCTTTCTTTTAGGCACATTTGAAAACAAACCAAGACAACTTGTGATTCAGGTTATCAACAAGAATGTGTCAGGGAAATCAGGATATCAAGCTAAAAATCCAAAAGCCATGGCAAAAATCAAGAATCACCTCACAAATAGGGCATTAAAAGGTGAGGGAGGGGGGCACCTAGGTGGCTCAGTCAGTTAAGCATCCGACTTCGGCTCAGGTCATGATCTCGCGGTCCGTGAGTTCAAGCCCCGCGTCAGGCTCTGTGCTGACAGCTCGGAGTCTGGAGCCTGTTTCAGATTCTGTGTCTCCCTCTTTCTCTGACCCTCTCCCGTTCATGCTGTCTCTCCCTGTCTCAAAAATAAATAAATGTTAAAAAAAAAAAAAAAGGTGAGGGAGGAATTGAGAAGTGATTGTTTTACCAGCAGCAAAATGGAGAGTTAGGTGCTCCTCTACAAACTCTAAGGCAGAGACTCAGAGCAGGCAGCCCCCTACCCAAAGGATGGAGCAAAACTCTTGCTAAGTACGGATTTAAGCAAAGGGTTTTTAAGCCTTGATGAGGTTAGGAACCAGCGTCTAAGAATTTAGTTTCAAACTGAAAGGTAAGACTATATAAGGCAAGAAAGATCACACACTTCCTGGACTTGAAGCCACACAGAAACCTTTATTGCTCACGACTCCACCCCGCCCAGACCACCTCCTCACCCGGCCTTCTTCTGGCCTTGTCCCAAGATGGGCTGGCAATTCTTAGATGCTCCTGAATCTTAAACTCCTTAGACCCCTTTGATGCATTTGGAGATGGAATCAAATACAGGTTACGTGACTTTTTTTCTCCATAACGATACTAGTTTCTTTGGGGAAGGGAGGAGATGTATTCCAAAACATTTTAAAAGACAAACATCTTTGAAAGTCCTACTCTGATAAATCCTGAAGAATAACTTTCTTTCTCAGACCAAGAAATACACTTTCCCCTACTGTTGATCTTGATTTAGGAGCGGATAACTTCTTGTAACCCTTTTAACACACCCAATGAAAAGACAGAGGTGTCTTACAACCACTAGCAAAAAGCACAGAAGCCTGGAAGGCAGGAGACAGGAGTTAGTTTCAGCAATACAGGCCAACAGCTGTGGTCCTTCAAGATCCCACGCTTCACTTCTTCAGATCTCAGTTTCTTCATTTAAAAAAATGAAGGACTGTCTTTAGCATCTCTTCCAACTCTAAAGTTCTCTGTGAAATTCTGTTGCGTATAATAATAATGTCCATTAGATTCATTTTTTGTACTTGAAGACTTAGGAATTAAGAGACAAGTATAGTAACTTGGACCAGCAAAGATGACATGACCAAAACAGACTAAAACTGGAAGATTGAAAGAAAGCAAATGTCTAACAGTTGTCAAAGTATGTGACTAAAAGGTGGAGAGAATCCTAGTATCAACTTACACTTTTAAACGCTCTGGAACCAAAGGGAACAAGTAGATTCATCACAATTGCCAGCTGTTCTTCCTGCTAAATTTAAGGCTAACATGAGTTTTAACTCAGTGATCTCTCCTCCACAGAAAGAAAAAAAAAAAATGCCTGTAAATACTTAAGGAAAACAAACCAGAAATGTGACTCTCAAAGATATGAAAGCAAATCATTCTGGTGATTGATTGCATCTAAATGTCCTGGCTGGATTCTAACTGGGGACAGCAAAGCAACAAATGCAACCCCTTCAAGATGTATGAGATGTTAAATATCAAGAAATGGCATGTTTGATAGGGTGTCAAAGTCAAGATTGACTCTGTGCCAACCAGGACCCCAAGCAGGGTTCATTTCACTATCCACAAATAAATGACAGAAGGAAAAAAAACAAGCTGTCTCCTTTTTTCGTGAAAGGAGCTGCAGAGTTCCATCATGCAACTTGGCTGTGCGCCTATGAGTGTCAATATCCTAAGAGCAGCAAAGTCTGCAAAGGTGGGGTGTTTCCATTCCCCAGACCTGCAGCAAGGACTGCCAGCCGAGTCAGCAAATAACCCCACTTCTCCAAACCAGCACTCCAGAGCTGCCCTGTGCGGTGTCTGAGCCAGGAAAGCAACAAAACTGACACACACAGGCACAGAGAGGGTGGTTCACCGCTGTGAGTGGAGCCCCGGGACTTCTCCTCCTGGGACAGACCGGCCAGAACCAAAAGCGCCGTCTCCAAGGGACCCCATCGCGCACCACGCACACACAACCTCTGGTCTACTAAAGAGGAAGTCAGGCTGTCATGTCAAACGGATAAAGACAGCTCGACCACACAAGAGCCGCGGTCTGGGCCGGTCTCTGGCTTGGCTCGGGGAGGGTCCCAGGCTGCGATCCTTTCTCCCTCTCCATACACCTCCCTCCTTCCCGCGGCGCGGACGAGCCTCCCGGCCGCCGGCACCGGCTGCCGGAGCCAACGCTGCGCAGCACGGTAGGAGCCGGAGGAGCACCTCGAGCCTCCCCTCCCCCTGCCCAGCCCGGGCCCGCGGACAGCGCACACCCTCGCTCATCTACGCACACCAGTGCACACCCGCAGAGCAGCACCCCGGCTGCGCCTGGCGCCCGCCGGCCCCTTCCCCAGCCCCCCGGCGCGCCGCGGGCACCGAGCTGGGCGCGCAGTTCCGACGGCCCAGGGCGGGGACGGCGCAGGGCAGGGAGAGCCGCAGCCGCCGGCTTTCGGAGCAGCCGGCGGCCGCACACACTCCTCCCCTTCGCCGCGAGTAAACAGCTCGCGGGCGCGCTCCGCGCCGCGCCCCCATCCCCCCGCCGGGGCTCCGCGCCGCCCCGCGCCCGCGCGTCCCGCCCGCCCGCGCCGCCGCCCCCTACCTGGTCGGTGAGTTTGAGCACTGCCATTCTTCCGCTCCTTCGCGCGCACACACATACAGGTCCCGGGTCCGCAGATGTCACGCCAGGAGCCGGGGAAGCGGAAGGGATTGCCAGGGGAAGGGAAAAAAATCTGGCTCCCGAATTTGACAGCCCTCCCCCTGCTCCTCCTCCGCCGCCTCCTCCTCCCGCCGAGAGGCTGACACTGGCTAGTGGGGTTTGCAGCCGAGCCCGCCCGCCTTTATACAGGAAGTACCGGCTGCTGCCAGCCGGGCCGCCACTGACATCACCGCGCGCTGCCTCGCCGCCTGGGCCGACGCTGCCTCCTGCCGCCCGCAGCCGGGCCTCGCAGCCCGCGGCCCCCAGAGCTCGCCTGCGCCAGCGCCCGGCGCGCCGTGGGGCCAGACTGCCGCCTGCTTTCCGCGCCTGCACACTGCGCCCAGGCGTGCCGGCCCCACTGCCCTGCGGCGCCAAGGGCGTGCGCGGTTACAGAAGCCCCCCGTCCCGCCCCGGGGCTGAGCGTGGCCCTGCCTAGCCGCATCTCAAACCCACGTACATTCACGGACACAACCTGATGAGCGAGCCCGGTGGACACACCCGGAGGCGCAAGAAAGGCTGCTACTCACAGGCCACCAACTTTAGCTTGAGAGACTGGGGCAGTCTCACTTCTCCTAAACCTCTCCCTCTAATTCGGAACCAGATTACCCAACACTCCAAATTATCCCACCTCGGTCCGGGGTTGTGGTTCTGGGGCTTTCTTTGTTTAATGGGGGGAGGCCTTGGTCACATTGTCATTCCTTAGCGAGTGTTCGTCACTTAGGAGGTGGGGGACAGGGTCTCTAGCCCTTCCACCTTGTTCTCCAGTTACCTTCCAGCTGGACACACACAAAACCCCCACGGTTAAGTTCAAACACTGGGTTTTGACTTGGGGAGATGGAGGGTAGAGCAGAGTTACTGGAAAAGAAAAGAAAATTAATGGAGCTTTTGAGTGTTTTCACCAGTCCTGACTCATTCATTTCTACAAAATCCAGTTACCATGCTCTTCCACAAATAGCAGATTCGGCTGTCAAAAGCATGGGATACAAATACAATGGTAATATACATAAATCATGGTAAGTGTTGATACTTCTGGAATTTGTAGCAAATATTTTTTCATTCAACAACTATGTACTGAGTGTCTACTTTGTACCACATGCCAGCTAGGCACAATATGAAAGGCAGGGAGCATAAACAGGGAAGATACTTAGTCTTAGTAGGTGTCCTACATAAACCACATAGTCACAGCTAAGGAGTCTAATCATAAACTGATAAGGGATCACTTGGGGGGGGGGGGGGGCAATGCTTCTAAAGGAATCCAGGACAAAGGAATCAGACCAGACTGGTGGGTGAGGGCAAGCTTCCCTGAGAAAGTGACAAGAGTTGAGATTCTGAAGGAGGGAGGTAAGTAGGCAAGTGGGTGGGGTACTGCTATACCATAGAGCAAACCTGCATTGAACAGCAAACCAATGCTAGAGTTCTGGGTTAAGACCAAATAACCACCCTCCATTCATTCATAAAGCAAATACAGATTCTTCCTCCTACTTTTAGAGCCTCTCCAAAGATTCCATGTGGGAGAGGAGAGAAGGGAGGGGTAGCATTTGCTTAGCATCCTCATCTAACCATGAAGTTGTGACTCAGATCATACAGGCTAAGGAACTAAGAAAACATGCCCCTGGCTCCCCCTCCTCCATCCTCAGGAATGCTCAGAGACAGAATGTTTTTCTCAAGTCCTCCTTCAAACACAAAATAAATTGCATTTGTTATATCTGTGAGGCAGTTCTTCACCACTGTTGTTGGTATTTGTATTTCCTAATATCATCCTGCATGGCTTTGTGAGTAAACTGATTAGGACACAGAATTCTCTACTTAAAACCATCGGGTGCCTGGGTGGCTCAGTTGGTTAAGCGTCCAACTCTTGGTTTCAGCTCAGGTCATGATCTCCCGGTTTCATGAGTTTGAGCCTTGCATGGAGCCTGCTTGGGATTCTCTCTCCCTCTCTCTCCTCCCCACACCCTGCTTATACTGTCTCTGTCCCTCTCTAAACTAAATTAAAAAAAAAAAAGTTAAAAAAAAACATAGCCATCTTTCAGAAAAGGGATAACAAATGTTTTTATTTAGCAAATACACGCAATATCCACTTTGGCTCATCATGGCCATGCCTATACATAATTTCTTTGGGCCCAGTTTGAAAGGAGAAGGGAGCTTTTCTCAACCCTATCAGACCCATCACCTCCTTTTGCAACTATTAGTTTTAGTACTCCCTTTACTATCCTGAAATGAAATTCATAGACACTATTCACTGCCTGTGCACATTTCCCAAGAAGTCAATATAATGCTCTAATTGTATAGTAGAGGAAAAATAAAAGGAAAATAATTTATAATTAATTTTGTATTAGAAGACAAAAAATATTAAGATGCTTATACTTGTACGTATAACCATTGTGAATGAGAAAACTGTAAGTGCAGACCAATATGAATGTGTTGTAGTAGCAACTCAAATATTAACATCGATGTTATCAGAAGTGACATGATTTTGTGAAAGGCTGAACAGTTTTGGGTCAAGTTCCAAACAAAATAAAGAGAAAAGGGTTGGGTTAAATTTATTGATATGGGTGCATTTACCATAAAGCCTGGATTTGATGTGTTAGTTCATACACTGAAAGTGACTCTAACGATTTAATTGGTTAGCTAAAAGTTAGACCCATTGGTGGTCTATATTCAATGAGATTGAGATGCCAAAATGTCCCTGGTATAATGTAGAGGAAAAAATCCAAAGGTTCATGGAGATGGCAATGTTGGAGTGATTTTATGTGTAATGTATATACCCAACCCTCAACTATATGCCCCTAGAGACCCAGATGATGGTATTTATAGTAAGGCACTGAAAAATATATTAGAAAGGGGAGCACCAGCAAGGCTCTGCAGTACTGGATTTGATGGTGGAAGATGCTTCTATTGAAATTGCTCCCTGATTTCCAGGACAGTGGGATCCTGGGATTGCAATAACCAGGTGACAGCACTTAACTGGCAGGGACAGGGTAAACATATTTACCGCAATGGGCAGCAGGGGCAACATCAAGGGTCAAAGGTCATGACCTACAGGGATATTTACTAATGCCCTGGATGGCCCTAGGAATGAAATAGATGGAGAGACTTCTGAAATATTCCTTGATCTCTGTACCAGGCAAAACTAGGTCTGCTGCCTGAAACCTGACTTGAGCCATCAAAATGAAAAGTCATCCTTTTCAACCAGTTTTCATACCTCAGTCAGTTCACAGAGCCCCTTGATTGAAAGGGAGGCTGATTTCCTTAAGGAGGACCTTGCAGCATTGCCAGAAATATATATGACAAATCTTCATCCAGGCCTTTCCCAAAGGAACCTGATGTCATTTGTCAGAGTGAGTGTGCACTGGGAAAAAGGAAATACCCAGATATTTCAGGGACTACTTGCTACTGTTTCTGAATAAATGCTAATTCTTGAGGATCTAAAATATCACTGGGTCCCCCAACTATTGTGGAGATTTATGGTAATCGGGTGATAAATGGAGTTTCCACCCAAGCACAAATCACCATGGATCCAGTAGGTTTGCAGACCCAGCCTGTGGTTGTTGCCTCAGTTCTTGAATATATAATTAGAATAGATATACTAAATAAGCGGCAGAATCCTCATATTACTTGTCTGACCCACAGAGCGAAGGCTATTGTGGTAGCAAGGGCTAAGTGGAAGCCTCTGGAAATTCCTCTTGCTATCAGGATAGGAAACCAAATCCCTGGAGAGCTGTAGAAATTAGTACCAGCATAAAAGATAGGGATGATGCAGCAGTAGTGATACTATCACTTCCCTCATTCAATTCGCCTGTTTGCCCTGCAGAGGCAGATGAATCTTAGAGAATTCCTATGAATTGCTGTGAACTTAATCATATGGTAAAGGCAGTTGCAACTGCATTCTATCCGTGCTATCTTTACTGCAGCAAATCAACATAATCCCGGGGACCTGGTATACATCTATGGATATGGCAAATGCTTTTTTATCTATTCCAATTTGCACCAAAAGCTGTTTTCTTTTCTGTGACAAGGCCAACGGTCCACAGTCTTTATGGGATGGAAACTTCTGCTCTCTGACATGATCTAGTCTGCAGAGAATTTGATCACTATAGTAAGACATCAAGGGGTGATCCTGAGAACCGCTGTTACTGCAGTGATAATAGCCTATGATTTCAATAAATCTGCCCAATTTACTATATCACATTTCACAGGGTTTTAATTACTTCTTCCTTTTGAATTTTCATAAGTATAAATACACACAAAATGTATATGTATGTCTATATATTTATGGGTGTGTGTATATAAATATATGAATACATATGCATATATACATATGTGTCTATATGTACATTAACATGTAAACGTATGATGCTGTGGTGTCCCACCCAGTTTCCACCTTGGGGACCAAAGCCCACATCCCCCAGCTGCTGGGAGTGTTGTCTGCTGACAGCTTAATGTTAAGCCTTCCCCAAGGCATTGACCTCAGCCAAAAATAACTGCCTCAACAAAGGCTACAACCCCTCCCTGGAGGCTATACACATCAAATGACTGCAAGAATGTAAAGCCAAGGCTCCCTTGCCTCAATTCAGGACATCTCTGAAAGGACATCTTAGCTCCAGAGCGCCCCCCCCCCCCCCCCCCCCCCCGCCCAGGGATCAGCTGAGGCCTATGCTGCAACAGCATTGCAGATCAACTCCTTCTGGCCAGTCCAGCGCCCCTCAGTTCCCACAGGTGGTGTTCCTAATAGCATTGCAAATCTCCACTTCAGACACCGTTTCCTGAGGAACCCCACCCAATATAATCATGTATTTTGACTTTACTCTTGTGGTTTAGATAGTTCATCTCATTTGTAAATAAATCAGAACCACCTTCCTGGCCCAGCTGAAAACCACAAGCAGAGCTATGTAAATGATTGCTGAATGAGATTAGATTTTGGATGAGGTTACCTCACTATCTCAAGATGCAGACTCTTCTGTCTTTTGCAGCCTTTGACCGAATGGTTAAGATATAGGGGGTCCAAGGGTATCTTGGAGCTAGCAAGTGATCCTCACAAGGCATAACCAAAGGCCTGGCAATCTAGGCTAAGGAGATAAGAACATTTCATCAATGTAATTTATATATATATATATATATATGTATATATATATATAAGCACTATTTATCTGCACACATGCCATACTTCCTGGACCCTAAATAGCCATGGAATTTCAGTTTGTACCAATTATTTAGTAGAGCCTAGTGGGGAGAAGATGAAATATTTCTACCCTATCAAATGATCCATATTTAACATGTCAACATATTTAAAGCACTTTATAACAGTACCTCGTACAAAGTGTAAGATGAAGGTTAGCTATTCTATCTGTTGTATTCAAATGTGAAAAGATGCCACCTTAGAAACAAAGAAATACTACCGTATTTTTTTTAAAAAATACGGTTTTTAAAAAATAAATATCATAGGGGCACCTGGATGGCTCAGGTGGTTAAGTATCCAGGTCCGGCTCAGGTCATGATCTCACACAGTTCATGAGTTTTAGCCCCACAACGGGCTGTCTGCTGTCAGCACAGGGCCCATTTTGGTTCCTCTGTCTCCCTGTCTCTCTGCCCCTCCCCCGCTTGTGCACGCTCTCTCTGTTTCACAAAAATAAGCATTTGAAAGGAAAGCTTTAAGAAAATAAAATAAATATTATTAAGTTATTTTCGGTGGTGATTTGTTGAAAGTTATGTTCTTTATTTAAAACAGAAAATGCCTTCTTTGACTGTTGGTCTTCACTGTCCTTGACCACACATGTATAATCAATAGCATTCAGTTAAGGATTTCATACTTTATTTGCTATTATTTGTTTACTGTATTTAAATGTCTTATGAGTATTAGTCTTCTATAATCTATTATATTTTATTCTGCATATGTGTTGTTTCCCTCATCATATTAGAAACTCCTAGTGGTCACTAGGCATGCCTTATACTTCTTTGGTGTCCCATATAGTGCTGGATGTTAAGTATAAATTCAATAAGTAATGGCAAACTCTCTGACTTTAAGAGCATGCAAGTGGAGGAAGTATTAGCTGGGAACATAGTAATTCTACTCAATATATACTGATTTTTTTTTTCTTTAACTACCTACTGAAAATCCCACTTTCCTACCCAAAGTGTAAAATTCAACAACACAAAATAATTCCAGAAGTAGAACAGAGCCAAGTAGAAAGAGCTAAGTTACTACAATAATGTGGCAATAAAGTATTTAAATTTTGCCTGTGAGTGATTGCTAAAATGAATATGGAATTTGCTCTGGGTTAAACCTTCCATTGTTTACTGTGTTTTTTTAAATTCTATCTCATTCACTTTCAACTTAAAAAAAATTTTTTTTAATGTTTATTTATTTTTGAGAGAGAGGGAGAGACAGAGTGTGAGCAGGGGAGGGGCAGAGAGAGAGGGAGACAAAGAATCCGAAGCAGGCTCCAGGCTCTGAGCTGTCAGCACAGAGCCCAATGCGGGGCTCAAACTCATGGACTGTGAGATCATGACCTGAGCCAAAGTCGGTCACTCAACTGACTGAGCCACCCAGGTGCCCCTACTTTCAACTTTTTAAGACAGCTTTCTAGGAAAAACAAATCAAAAACAGTAGAGGGTGAGAAAGTAATATTCCTGTTAGAAGATGAAGTGAGGAGGGATAACGTAGAGAAAAGAACTGAAGAGGTGAAGTCAATGGAAGCCTGAGGCTCCAGGAAGAGAGGAAAAACCCCAGCAGGCACACTTTGATATGCAATGGTGGTCCTTCAACCTCATTGGGACACTAGAATCTGAGGCACTCTCAACCTTCTGCTAGAAAAATGATCATGCTAAGTCACAAAATTTGCTAACTCTTCTGCTTCACTTGTCAAAAAAATATATATGGCTTTTCTTTATTTCCACTTTATGACCCCCTCCGTCCTCTCTAACTCCTCTGAGCCCACTCCCCTGAAAACACAGCCACTTGGAGCAACTCCATTCCGGTACGACGTGACAACATTCTAGTTTTGGCCCAAAATGCATTTCTGTGTCTTAGCCCAACCCTATATCTCCTGATCTCCAGACTCACCCAACTGACTATTTCTCATTCAAATGCTTCAAAATCACCTCACACCCAGCATGTCCAAGAAGGAATTAATAATATTCTCCTAGGGGCACGTGGGTGGCTCTGTCATTAAGCATCTGACTTCAGCTCGGGTCAAGCTGAAGCTCTGCCTCAGATAAGCATGAACCCCACTTTGGGTGAGCCCCGCTTCTCTCTTTCTCCCTCCCTCTCTCTCTCTCCCTTTGCCCATCCTGGGATGATTCTTTCTCTCTCTGTCCCTCACTCATTTGCGCCCTCTCTCTCTCTCTCAATAATAATAATAATAATCTTCCCCTAAACTCAGTCCTCCTCTTGTATTCCCCATTTCAGTAAATGACATGCCGTGGACCTAGTTTGGTCTAAGAACAAAAGCTGCAGCTTATCCAAGTCTGATCAATTCTGATTTCATCATCTCTCTTAAATCTATTGCTTATTCTGATCCCAATTTCCAGGACTTCATTTCAGACTGTTTTTAATATTCGCCTGCCTTATTGGAACCAGCCTCCTAGCTGGTTTCTCTGGATCCATTCCCCACCCCAGTGGCTGTATAGTCTTTCTAAAATGCAAGTCTGGTCAAGTCACTCCCCTTCAATGGTTTTCCATTGCCTTCAGGCTATTTACAAACATTTTAGCATACAGTAAAAGCTTGGATTGCAAGTAACGTGTTCTGTGAGTGTTCTGCAAGATGAGCAAACATTTCTAATAAATTTTAACTTAATAAACAAGCAATGTCTTGCCACAGGAGTAGTACATGACACTGAACATAACATGATCACAACTGAGCAAACGGTTCTTGAAATTTACTTTGATATACAAGTGCTTTGGATTACAAGCATGTTTCCAGAATGAATTATGCTCACAAACCAAGGTTTTACTGTACTCGGTTTTCAAGATCCTTCTCTCTCCCCACCCATCATTTTTCTTACAGGGAAGCCACATTGCTCAACTCTGGAAGGTGCCATTTATCCTAGCCTATGTGAGTGGTGACTGCTGGGTAGTGCAGAACACAACCTGTGAGATTAAACATGGCAGCTTTGCCTCTTTCTCACACTTTATACACAGCTAACAACAGCTTTTCTGATGCATCATATTTCTTCTCACTCTGAGCATTTGCTTATTTCTGTTTTCTGCCTATAATTTACATCCACACCAATCTTCATCTAGCTAATCCTACCTGTCCTTCAGATCTCAGGTTAGATATCACTTATCCCATGAAGCCTGTCCTTACTCTACCTCCTAGGTTTGGGTAAAGAGTTTCCCTAAAGTTTATGTTTGGTGCCCCGTACTTACCCTCAATTATTGTACTTATCCCTTGATCCTATAATTGCCTGTTTACTTTCCTGACTCCTCCTTTAGACTGTTGTTTTAATCACCCTTGTGTATCTAGTTCTGGTGCATGGTAGATGCAAAGTGACTACTTTTCAATGAATGCAACTTCAAGGAAATCATTTAACCTAGCTAAGTTTTAGTTATCACTAGTCAAATAAGGCTAAGGATTTGTGTGACTGGCCTCAGTAATTTACGGAATGATATGACAAAATGTATATACAAATGCACTGAGGGGCAACTGGCTGGCTCAGTCAGTAAAGCATGCAACTCGTGATCTCAAGTTTGTGAGTTCACACCCCATGTTGGGCATGGAGCCTATTAAAGAAATAAGTAAATGAATATGCATTAAAAAGTGGGAAAAAATAAAAGATGAGAAAGAGAACAATTGGTATGGTGTTATCATAAAGAAAAAGTCACAAGTAATGGGAGGATTCTAAGGAAAGGCATGAGAGATACCTTTCTACTCTGTCAGGTATAAGGTCTTAATGCTTGTGCTGTTGAAGTGAGCACAGATTCCATGGTTCTTTTGTGAATGAGCAACTAGGACAAGTTAGAAATGATAAATGTAGTAATGAACCATGTTTTCAATTCATTAACTGGCCATACAATCTATGATTTAAGATATATATATTATATATAGATAGATACATATAATTTCTTTCTTGGAGACCAGGTTCTTCAAAATGGTGTAGAGCAAGGGCTCAGGAATTCACAGGATAAACAGCTTTTCTTCCTGGAGCATCAATTTCACTTGATGATTGAGGGAGTTAAATCATTTAACTTGATAAGCAACTTGAAACA
Source organism: Puma concolor (assembly GCF_028749965.1). Classification (NCBI taxonomy): domain Eukaryota; kingdom Metazoa; phylum Chordata; class Mammalia; order Carnivora; family Felidae; genus Puma; species Puma concolor. The sequence goes on from NC_141674.1 coordinate 184,930,323, forward strand.
GTATTTTCATAATTACATAAACAGATATAGTTTGGACTGTAGTATTTGCATTCAAACATTTTGTGGTTGCCATGGACCACTCCACACTATCTCCCTCCACAACGCCTACCAAACCTTCACACTCCCAAGCCCTAGGAGTAAGTTTTTACCCACCTATGCTCTTGGGGTGCCTAGCAAAAGTTGAATAAGTACTACTTTTAGAAGTCTGATAGGATTCCATGCTGTTGAAATGAAACAAAGACAAAAGAACCTTCAGCAAATGTGGCTGATACCCTTACATCAGGGGCCAAGCTGAGTATTGATTTGTCGGTCTGTTCTTTGTTCTTAGCTTGCCCACTGCATTGGTATGCACAGCACTCTTTTCAATAATATATTAACTAATCTATGAAATATATATTAAAAATGAATCACTAAGTGTAAATGTCCCCATTTCAGTGGCTTTAACAGGTGACAAAATAAGAGGACCAAAGTCACACTGCTCAAAGAGGGTTAAATATGCATTCTGAATTTCCAAGTCTGTAGTCTCAGGATTGTTTTCCTTCCTTCCTCACATGCAATGTAATCAAAATATAGAAATTTCTAGGGCACCTGGGTGGCTCAGTCGGTTAAACATCCAACTCTTGATTTTGGCTCAGGCCATGATCTCACAGTTCATGAGATTGAGCCCCATGTCAGCCTCTGAACTGATAGCAGGGAGCCTGCTTGGGATCCTCTCTCTCCCTCGCTCTGCCCCTCCCTACCCTCTCTCTCTCAAAATAAATTTTTAAAAATATATAGAAATTTCTTCTTCTTATCTTTTCACTTTAAAATGCATACAAAGCTGGGGCACCTGGGTGTCTCAGTTGGTTAAGCATCTGACTTCAGCTCAGGTCATGATGTCATGGTTCATGGGTTTCAAGCCCCACATCGGGCTCTGTGCTGAGAGCTTGGAGCCTGGAGCCTGCTTCAGATTCTGTGTCTCCCTCTCTCTCTGCCTCTTCCCTGCTCACACTCTGTCTCTCTCTCACTCAAAAATAACTAAACATTAAAAAAATGTTTTAATAAAATAAAATAAAATGCATACAAAGTAGGTGCTGTACAAACACACACACAGTACACACACACACACACACACACACACACACACACACACACACACGTGTGCTCACACATGCATTAAAGAGGAAAAATAGATACTAGGGGACTCACCAATGCCCTGATTTAGAACCAGCTCAAATATATGAATTCAAAAGTTTTAAACCTAATTAAACTTTTCTCAAGTTCAAATTCACTCGACATTTATTATATTGTGACTTCCTGTTTTTGTAGAAGAGCAGTTTCAAAAATGGTTCAATGAGCTCTTTGGGCAACATCTAACTCCCACAATGCAAGCTTTGGAACATTTAGTGGTAAATGGATAAAGAACATATGCAATACATTTCTTAAGATGTGAATATTTTCAAAAACTCAGGGGAAAAAGTGGTTGGCTAAGTCTATCTGTGGTTTCATTGAATACTTGAAAATTAGTTAATGACATTCAGAGACACAAAGATACAGTTGGGTTTTCCCATTCAGTCTGCAGAACACATAGCTGTTAACCAGTGATGATAGAACCCATAGGAAAGTACTCTCAATTTTTGTAGAAACGAAAGAAGTAAGATTTTGTTCTGGAACGGTGGTGGTTGGATGCATCATTAACAAGAAAATAAAGAACAAAGCAAAAGAATCTAAAAATACGCTTGTGTGTTTTACATTGGCTATTTCTTTGCTGTGTAATTGCTAGTGCGTGGCCTATGGTGGAAAAATATGCTGGCAAATATCAAATCCACCAAATAGTTCACTGGCAAGTCTTTTTTAAAAATTTCTTTGCTGTTGTTTGTTTGTTTGTTTGTTTTGACAGAGAGAGAGAGAGAGAGAGAGAGAGAGAGAGAGAGAGAGAGAGAATGGGGGACAGGCAGAGAGAGAGGGAGAGAGAAAATCCCAAGCAGGCTCCACACTGTCAGTACAGAGCCTGCTGTGGGGCTTGACCTCAGACCGTGAGACCATGACCTGAGCCAAAATCAAGAGTTGGATGCTTAACCGACTGAGCCATCCAGGTGTCCCAAAATTTATTTATTTTTTAAGTAAGCTCTGTGCCCAGTGTGGGGTTTGAACTCCTGAACCTGAGGTCAACAGTTACATGCTCTACCAACTGAGCCAGCCAGATACCCCTCACTGGTAAGTATGTACCAGCCTTGGTGAAAATCTACAGTAGCTCTATTGACATACAAAAAATTTTATCCTTTACTTCCACTCCAGACCCTAAGTGACTCTGGGAAGTCACCAGGGTGTCTCAGAAGTGTTCAGGAGTAAATCAACACACTATTCTCTCTTGGGGGTGCTGGGTACCTACTAAATCTGCCTAGCTTCTACAATTTTCTGCCAGCCTTATGGCTTTGCTAATGTTCTGCTGAAGCTCAGACAGAAAATATCCTGCCCAATTCTACCTTCTTTTCCTATAAACCTTTGATGTGCCAAATGCCATTGCTTCCTCTTCAGGCCACACTGTGCCAAGCACCATGCTCCTTGCCATGCAGAAATGCAGATACCATGCCTCTCTCCAGAAAGTTCACATTTACTGCATAGGCTGGGCGGGAAGAAGGAATGGAGGACAAGCAGTGTGCTGTCCTCTCCCTCCCCTTACCATTACCTTCCTATCCAGCTTTGGAAACCACTAACAGAATTTCCTGCAGTGGAATGTGAATTGACACCCACATTCACTCAATCTCAGCTCAGATACAGCCAGACTCATCCACTATGGTTGTTGCTAAGAGGTTCATTTTAATTTTATAACTTTGTGTGGTTGAACAGAATCGAGGTCTTATTGTGGAAGAATATAAGGAAAATAAAATTAGAAAAATACCAATAAATTGTATCTGTTCTAATGATTCCTCATACTATACTACACAATGGTCAAATAATCGAAAGAAAAGCACACAATCAATAGGTACTCAATAGATACAGAAAAAGCTTTTGATAAGCTTAGCACTCATTGATGATTACAAAACAACTCTTAATGCTAAAAATAGAAAAGTAGAAAAGAACTTCCTTAATGTGATATTCGGTATTTACCAAAAAATTGAAAGCAAACCTGTTAATGGTAAAAGATTATAAGCATCTTCGTTAGAGTCAGGAACAAAGCCAGGAGGCCAGCTATCACTGCTTCTATTCAACATTTTTCAAAAGAACCTAAAGGAGGGGCACCTGGCTGGCTCAGCTGAGGCACCTGGGTGGCTCAGTCAGTTGAGCATTGGACTCTTGATTTCAGCGGAGGTCATGATCCTAAGGCCATGGAATCAAGCCCTGATTGGGCTCCATGCTGAGTGTGGAGCCTGCTTAAGATTCTCTCTCTTTCTCCCTCTGCCCCTCTATCCCACTTGCATGCTCTCTCTCTAAAAATAAAAAAATAAAAAGAACTTAAAAAATAAAAAAATGTAACAGTAACTAAGGCAAGATAGTATTGGTAAAGAGACAGATAAATTAATAAAAAGAATAAAATAGGGACCCCAGACACAGACCCACTCATATATGGAACATGATATTTGACAGAGACAGCATTGCAGATCAGTAAATATTGAGCATCCAATAAATGGTGCTGTAATAAACATTTATTGCATGGTAAAAACCTGAAGTTATATCCTAACCTCACATTATACACAAAAATCAATTCCAGGTTGATAAAATATCTAAGTAGAAGTCATCAGAGTCATTGATCTCAGTAGTCATCAGAGAAATGAACTTTAATCCCAATGAGTCAGTCATCAGATGTACAAATAATTTAAAAGTCTGACAACACCTCCCAAAGTAGACAAATGGATAAGGAAGATATGGAAGATATGATACACACACACACACACACACACACACACACACACACACACACGAATATTACACAGTCATAAAAAAGGATGCAATCATACCATGTGAACAATATGGATGGACCTAGAGGGTATTATACCAAGTGAAATAAAGTCAGATTGAGAAAGACAAATACCATATAATGCACTCAGAAAAAAATGAAGAAACAAAAAGCAGAATCAGACCTATAAATATAGAAAATAAACTGGTGGTTGCCAGAGGGCAGGGAGCTTGAGGGATGGGCAAAATGGGTGAAAGGGAGAGGGAGATACAGGCTTCCACTTATGAAATAAAGTCATGGGAATAAAAGGCACAGTATAAGGAATATAGTCAATGATACTGTATCCAAACAGATGTTCATTTGTGCCATTGCTTCTTGGCCTTTTGGCTAAGATCAAGTGCAGATGTTCATTTGTGGTAAATGTAGCATAATGTATAAACTTGTCAGATCACTAAGTTGTACACCTGAAACATACTGTAACATTGTATGTCAACCATAGTCAAATATAAATATAAATAAACAAACAAATAAATAAAGTCTGACAATGCCTAATGTTGGTAAGCATGTAAAGCAACAAGAATTGTCCTATTTGCGCCTGGGATTATAAGCATTATAATCTGGTAACATTTAGAAAAGTCACCAGCAATTCCACTTCCACATGTGAACAAGGAGAAATACTCATTGCAGCATTGTTTATAATAGTGAAAACAAATGAATACAATCTAAATGATCACCAAGAAGAGAGCGGATTAATAAACAACAATTAAATACTATACAACAGGGGTGCCTGGCTTAGTCAGAAGAGCATACAACTCTTGATCTTGGGATTGTGAGTTTAAGCCCCACATTAGGTTTAGAGGTTACATACATACATACATACATACATACATACATACATACATAAATACTTTAAAAAAAACCTTTAAAAAACTTTAAATACTGTACAAAGTGACAATGAACTAGTCTCATCCATGAACATGGATAAAAGGATACAACAATATATTTCATATGAAGTTTGAAATAGTTAAAAGAATACTTCATAGTAGAAATATAAATATATTCATTATAATGGTAAATATCAAATTGAGGGCAATGACTGCCTTTGGGAAAGGAAGGGAGAGTGATGGAGTCATGGAGGGTATACAGAATCTTGAATTTATCTCTAAAAACTTCTTAAGCTGCGTGGTTGGCACACATATCATTATTCATTCTTTAATCTTTTTTTTTCTTGTGTGCTTGAAATAGTTCATTAATTAAAAAAGACGAATTATCCAACAAGAGATCTTTGAGAGTTAATTCTATGCTGACACTGTGCTAGGCAATGAGACATAGAATTCCAAGATAATAGAATGCCCAGTGACAGGCACTCAAGAAACATTCAATTCATTCATTAAGCGAATGAGTATAAGACACAGTCAATCCCTAATTGCAGAACTAGAATAATAGGCTTGAGCCAAACAGGGAAATGTGCATGATTCTCAGTGGTCTCTAAGAGAGGGATTTGTCAAAAGAGGCAGGTTTTGAGAATAGAGATGATGAACTTAGTTGAGACTGGGTGACTCAGTCCATTAAGTATCAGACTTCAGCTCAGGTGATGATATCACAGTCCATGAGTTGGAGCCCCACATCAGACTCTGCTGTCAGCACAGAGCCTGCTCTGGATCCTCTGTCTCCCTGTCTCTCTGTCCCTCCTCCACTGGCACTCTCCCTCTCTCTCAAAAATAAATAAACATTTTAAAACTTTTGAATAAATAAGCTATAATTTTAAAGTCCAGTTGAAACAAGTCAGGACAATAAAGAGGTCACCCCCATATTCCCTGGAGAGCCATTTTTTTGGAAGATGTTTGAGTGGTGTAGCCAACTCATTTTTGAGCTGAAATTGGAACTCAGACTGTGGTTGTGCAGAGCACCATCTTGCATTAAATCAAAAGCTTTAATTTTGTTAGACTATCATAAAAAATCCAGAAGTTCTGTAGGATAACTCATACCACTGCAGTTATTTCTTCTGACAAATTAAGGACCATTCATTAAACCCTTCTTTAAAGAACAGAAGAGACTGGCTTTTGAGGTATTCCTTTTATACTGACAGATTTCCTGAGGGTTTATGTCTCCTAAATGAAGCAACCACAAATCAATTTGACTTTAATGTAGACAGTTGTCCTCAGTAAAAACCACTAGCCTAACAATAAACTCAGAATCATTTTGAATTATTCACTAAAACTGTGAATAGGGGGTGCCTGGGTGGCTCACTCAGTTAAACATCAGACTTCAGCTCAGGACATGATCTCTAGGTCGGCAGGTTCAAGCCTTGTGTCAGGCTCTGTGCTGACAGCTCAGAGCCTGGAGCCTGATTCAGATTCTGTGTATCCCTCTCTCTCTGCTCCTCCCCTGCTCATGTTCGTGCACTCTCTCTCTCTCTGTCTCTCAAAAATAAATAAACATTAAAACTGTGGATAGTAATCCAGCTCCACATAGTAGTTCTTAACACCCACTTGATAGTTTTGGATATTAAGGCAACAATGGAATTTTACTTTTAGTATTTTGTAGTTTTTTTTTTAAGATGCTTAAACATATGTTCACTTTAGCAAGTTTCCATGAATCCTTAGAAATGCTTACCACACAACTACCGTGGGTTTCCTTACTGGTTCTGAATTCTGGTTTTCCATATAAGAAATCAGTATCTTTGAAATTCTTATTGTTTACACTTGAATTTCTGAGGCTTCTGGGTGGCTCAGTAGGTTAAGTGTCCAACTCTTGATTTCAGCTTAGGTCATGATCTCACAGTTCATGAGTCCTCGCTGATAGCACAGAGCCTGCTTGTATTCTCTCTCTCCCTCTCTCTCTGCGCTTCCCTCACTCATTCTCTCTCTCTCTCTCTAAAAAATAAATAAACTTAAAAAAATTTAAAAAAATAAAATAAAATAAAAAATAAATAAACTTAAAATAATTTTTTTAATTAAAAAAACCTGAGTTTCTATGTAACGCACTGTTTTGGTGATAAATTATGAACTTTTTCTTCTTGTGACTGTGAGAGTTTTCAGTGCTGCTACACTGAACCCATTTCACCTTCTCATCCATGGAGCTGTTCTGTGTTTGTAATGGTATCTAAACTGAGACAATACAACAGAGAGGTCAGTCTTCGTGCAGGGCCCTGGCAGCTCGCACAGTGGTAACTGATGAGCAGAAGACATCACCTAGAGACTGGAGCTGAAGAATATGTGGGGCTTTGTGAGGCACTGACACCCCCATACATGAGGCACTGAGAAAAAACACTGAGAGGCCCTGAGGTGGGGACACAGATGGAGCCAAGTTCCTACGATTATGAGAAGGGTGTAATAAGCTATCAGTACCCAAAGGTACTGCACCTTGAATTTACAGGTGCTCTAGTGATCATAACTTCCCTGGTTGCAAGCCCAAGTGACAAGAACCAAACTCAAAATGGCCTAAGCAGAAAGAAAAGGAAATCATTAGGTCACTTGATGGAAAAGTCCAGGGGCTCAAACAGTGTCATCAGGCCTGTTTTCTCTCTCTCTCTCTCTCTCTCTCTCTCTCTCTCTCTCTCTCTCTCTCTCTCTCTCCCTCTCTCTCTCTCTCTCTCCATTTCCTGTTCGGTATTTTTCTGTTTTGATTGACTTCTCCTTAGCCCAACTTTCTACAGGCCCCAGAAGCTCCAGCCTCACATCAGCCTGACTTTGGCAATACCAGCAAAAAGCATAAATTTCTTTCCACTTCGTTAAAATAAAGGCCCCAAGATTGGAGCTCATTGACTCAAATTGTATCCCTGTTCGTGTATGCACCGATGATGGTTAGAAAAAATGGAAGAGCAGCAGGGCCAGGAACACAAAGGATGGCATCTACCCTATTCAAATGCATGAACTGAACATAAAGGAGAGGCAGATCCTCCTAGGAAATCAAGTCACATCTGCCAGGAAGAGGGGAGGGTAAACAATGAGTGGACAAAACAACACAGGTACACAATAGCCAAGATATGTAAAATTTGTGATGATTTTAAGCTCTTGACAAAGAGTAGGGTATAGAGTGAGGTAGGGTATAGAAAGAGAGTGTAAGCCGGTATCTCCCCAGGAGCAGATGAGGCTGGTGTAATTATGGTTCCTCATGTAACAGGGAGGGTTTGTATGGAGAAGGAGGAATGTACGGGAGAGCAGAGAGCTGGAAATGGTGAGATCTGGAGGTATTAACTAGACATTCTAACTGGAAGGATTGTCAACTAGAAATGGGATGCATGACACTGGGCTGAAAGAGGTGAAGGCAGATTCAGAAAATGTATCCGTTACTATGCTTTTGGTTACACGTGCCAGGATACACAAGTGAAAACATCCCATTATTCCATTAGATGATTCCGGAGTTGGTTGGTGCAGTGGCATGACGATGTCCAGGTCTCTGGTTGGCTTTTGTGGGATTCTCCTGGCTTTACTCTCAAGGTTGCACGATGACCGCCACAGCTCCAAGCACCACATTCTCACACATCAGCGTTCAAGGACAGGAAGAAAGTGAGGCCATAGGCTCTCTTCTTGCTTGTCTCTCTTTCAACAAACACACACACACAAATCTTTTCTAGCTGCTCAGCATGTTTCCTTTTATATTTTAATAGCTAGTTTGAGAAGTATGTCCAGGTTCTTATGGCAAGGGAGGCTGAAAAGTAAAATAGTACTTAGCCTTTTTGGTGGGAAGGAAGGCTCTGCCAACAAGGAGATCAACGGAACAAAAATGGGGGTCAGGGCCCAGGGATCAGCTGGGAACATGCTGCTCAGTACAGGAGGCGGGACTCCATCGGACCAGGAGATGTTGCCACAACCGCTCTTTACCTCCTTCCATCTTCCATGGTCCTCACATCCTGGATCATTCATGCGGGCAACAAGTTCTGTTGTTCTAAGTTGCCATGTAATTGCTTGTAACTGGTATATACATTCTCACAAACTATGAAACACCTTGGAATAGGAATATCTTTATTAAAATTTTATATGGTATAATTTTTGAAAATTTTTTAATGTTTATTTTTGAGAGAGACAGAGACAGAGACAGAGCACAAGCGGGGGAGGGGCAGAGAGGAAGAGACAGAATCCGAAACAGACTCCAGGCTCTGAGCTGTCATCACAGAGCTTAACACGGGGCTCCAACTCACAAACCGTGAGATCATGACCTGAGCTGAAATCGCACGCTTAACCAACTGAGCTACCCAGGAGCCCTGCATGGTATAATTTTTAATGCAAATCCAAGTTAAAGAGATACATCTATTTGCATAATTGCAGAAACATATTAAATTTAAACATTTTTAAATTTAAACATTTTTAAATTTAATGCAGAAACATTTTTAGATTTAAAAATGAATACTGTAGATATGTCTCCTAAGGCAAGGGAAATAAAAGCAAAAATAAACTGTTGAGACTACATCAAAATAAAAAGCTTCTGGGGTGCCTGGGTGGCTCAGTCGGTTAAGCGGCCAACTTCGGCTCAGGTCATGATCTCGCGGTCCGTGAGTTCAAGCCCTGCGTCAGGCTCTGTGCTGACAGCTCAGAGCCTGGAGCCTGTTTCAGATTCTGTGTCTCCCTCTCTCTGACCCTCCCCTGTTCATGCTCTGTCTCTCCCTGTCTCAAAAATAAATAAAACGTTAAGAAAATTTTTTTTTTAAATAAAAAGCTTCTGCACAGCAAAGAAACGACCAACAAAACTAAAAGACAATCCTGAACGGGAGAAGATATTTGCAAATGACATATCTAATAAAGGGTTAGCATCCAAAATATATAAAGAACTTCTACAACTCAACACCAAAAAACCCCCAAATAATCCAATTTAAAAATGAGCAGAAGACATGAATAGACATTTCTTCAAAGAATCCATACAGATGGCCAACAGACACATGAAGAGATGCCATCATCACTCATCATCAGAGAAAAAAATGAAAACCACAATGAGATATCACCTTACACCTGTCAGAATGGCTATAAACAAAAACTGAAGGGGTTCCTGGATCGCTCAGTTGGTTAAGCATCTGACTCTTGATTTCAGCTCAGGTCATGATCTCATGGTTGTGGGATCAAGGCCTGCATCAGGCTCAGGGCTGAGCGCGGTATGTGCTTGGAATTCTCTCTCTCCCTGTCTCTCTGCCCCTCCCCCACTTGTGTGTGTGCTCTCTCTCTCTCTTTCAAAACAAACAAACAAAAACTCAAGAAACAACAAGTGCTGGTGAGGATGTGGAGATAAAGGACCCCTCATGCACTGTTGGTGGGAATGCAAACTGGTACAGCTACCGTGGAAGACCGTATGTAGGTTCCTCAAAAAATTAAAATTAGAATTGTGCTATGATCCAGTAATCTCACTACTAGGTACTTATACAAACAAAAAAACCCATTAATTCAAAAATATATATGCACCCCTATGTTTATTGCAGCATTATTTACAATAGCCGAACTATGGAAGTAGCCTAGTGTCTATCGATAGATGAATGGATAAAGAAGATGTGGTATACATATACAATGGAATATTATTCAGCCATAAAAAATGAAACCTTACCATTTGCAACAACATGATAAACCTAGAGAATATAATTCTAAGCAAAATAAACCAGTCAGAGAAAGACAGATACCATATGATTTTACTCATATATGGAATTTAAGAAAGAAAACCAGTGAACAAAGGAAGAAAATGAGGAAGAGACAAACCGAAAAAAGGACTCTTAATTATAGAGAACAAACTGATGGTTACCAGAGGGGAGGTGGGTGGGGGGATGGGTGAAATAGGTGATGGGGATTAAGGAGTACAGTTGTCATGATAAGCACTGAGTCACGTGCGGGACTATTGGATCACTATATGGTACACGTGAAACTGATAAAGCACTGTATTTAAAAAAATAAAAATGAATAGTGTATGGACATCAATTTACCACAAATTTACAGGGTTAACATATTTCCATTTTTTAAAGCTCATGGAACTTTTGAATAATGACAGGAGTCACAGGGGCACCTGGGTGGCTCAGTCAGTTAAGTGTCCAACTTTGGCTCAGGTCATGATCTTACAGCTCGTGGGTTTGAGCCCCGCGTCGGCCTCTGTGCTGACAGCTCAGAGCCTGGAGCCTGCTTCAGATTCTGTGTCTCCCTCTCTTTCTCTGCCCCCCCCCCACCCCCACTCACACTCTGTCTCTCTCTGTCTCTCAAAAGTGAATAAACATTAAAACAAAATTTTTTAATTCATCTAGAAAAATGAAAATGTCAAAGAAAATTCACTAAGTAATTTTTCAAAAACTTTTAAATCTTAGAGTAGCCTACTAGAAACCTTTGGTGGTTAAGACATTTTTTATGTGGTTCAGAAATCTCTTGGGTTTTACTAAATCATTTCCTTTTGATCAATTCAGGCAAAATTAAACTCAATATTAGGGGGCGCCTGGGTGGCGCAGTCGGTTAAGCGTCCGACTTCAGCCAGGTCACGATCTCGCGGTCCGTGAGTTCTAGCCCCGCGTCAGGCTCTGGGCGGATGGCTCAGAGCCTGGAGCCTGTTTCCGATTCTGTGTCTCCCTCTCTCTCTGCCCCTCCCCCGTTCATGCTCTGTCTCTCTCTGTCCCAAAAATAAACATTGAAAAAAAAATTTATAAAAAAAAAAAAAAACCTCAATATTAGTTTTGTCTAATGGGAAAATATATACTTCCATCCCATTTTTAGGAAACTATTTGATTTGTCCATTCATTAAACAAGCGTCAGTGCCCTGCTATGTGCTGGACACTGTTCTAGATGTGGAGATAAGCAATGAACAGAACAAACGTAAATCCCGGCCCCATCTCTCTGTCCAGCCAGCTACTCCACTATTTTATGTCTACTTATGTCGTAATGGATGTGTTCAAATGGTACAACTTAGTTTTGATTTGTTCTTTTCCCTGTTGCATCACTGAACTGGTTTATTATTTAATAATAATTGTCATCTGTGTCCTCCAGGAAGCAGATGTCAAAATGAAGAGTTTTGTGGGTAATGCCTGTGAAAAGCAAAGGGGAGAGGGAGCAGGAATAGGCAGGGAAATGCTTCAGACCTCAACGTCAGTCTGACACCAAGTGTCAGACAAAAAACAAACAGAATTGAAATGATTTCAACATCACCAGTAATTAGAAATAAGTAATTTACACAAGGTTTTTTTAACCTGAGAAATTAACAAGTGTTCAAAAAATTGTATTACTCAGTAACACCTATTAAAAAAAATTTCTCTTAAGTACAAAAAAATCTTTAGACACACACAAAGATGTTATTTTAGTGAGGACTCTTGTGAGAAACTCAAGTTTTCTAAGCCAAAAAGAGGAAATTACATGTTAATATAAACAAACCATAAAGCCATGGAAAGTAGGTTTAGAACAGGCCTCAGAGTAGACTAGAAACAGGGATTCCATAGCATTAAGTCATTCCCTTTCTAACACACACACACATACACACCATACCCCTTGTTCCCGAAGCTCTGAGAGAAAAACAAAATGCAAACAATCGTGTATGTTAACTGCAAGGTATTGAAAGACTGTCTTTCCCAGCAATAATCAAAGTGTTTAAAGGAGCCCATGTACGGTTTCTCCACATGGTGGGGAATAAGGTAGGCACTGGCTCTGGGAACACATCTTAACAGCTTCTGGTCACAGAGAATGAGACTCTGCTCTACTCAGCCTGGATCACAAGCCAGTTCATGGCCACGTTTCTTTGTTCCATCTCTTTTTCAATAACCCCTGCTTGCCATAGTCTCTTTTACATCTTCATAGTCCCTCACCTAGACTGTCTGAATGATCTCCTAAGAGGTCTCACAATTTCTGTAACAATTTCCATAACAACCACCACCCTCCTCCTCATATGCTACACACACCCCATTAATCCACCCTGTGCACTGTGACTCGTATTGTTTGCTTTTTTCCTTAAACACAAATCTCATTGGGTCACTCTTTTGCATTAGCTTTTCACTGGCTCCCTATTGCTTTCAAGATGAAGTCTGTAAGCCTGCACAATCTCAATCAACATTCTTTTCTCCATCTGTTCTCCTTGACGTACACAATCCAGGCAGACACACTACCATTTCTCAAGAGTCTCTGCTCTTCTACATGCTGCTTCACATGCCACTGTTAGGACAACCTGTTCCGAGCAAGTACAGCCCAAGGCCATCTTGTTTCTGTTCCACACCAAGAGCCTTTTGCTTTATGCCTTGTGGCCTCTCTAACCTCACGAGACAGGATGTCCATGAGAACCTGCTGTTAAGTTAATTAAACAAGGAGGCCATTAGACTGAGATGGCTCTAAGGCCATGGCAGCCTGGTAAGCAAACCAAAATCTAAACCTATAAATGCTCAAGGTTAAGAAATGGAAACCTAAGGGCAACCAATCACAGCCAAGTAGGTTTTAAGCTATATTCAAACAAATAATTTCCTTGCTTTGCCTCCACATCTTCTCTATACACATCATTCCCCTAGCTCCAAATGGCAGAATGTTCCTAACCACTTCTGGTTTGGTGCTGCCTAACTGGAATCAATTTTTGCCAAAATAAACTCTTAGGAGTTTTTTTTTTTTAATTTTTACATGATTATTTATTTTTGAAAGAGAGAGAGAGAGACAAAGAATTCAAACTAGGCTCCAGGCTCTGAGCCATCAGCACAGAGCTTGATGCAGGGCTTGAACTCACAAACCACGAGATCATGCCCTGACCCTGAGGCTTAACCAACTGAGCCACCCAGGCACTCCAAATTCTTACAACTTTTAATATCACTTGGGGTGCTTGGGTGGCTTAGTTGGTTAAGTGTCCAGCTCTTGGTTTCGGCTCAGGTCATGATCTCACCGTTTGTGGGTTCAAGCCTGTGTCGTGCTCCATGCTGGCAGTATGGAGCCTACTTGAGTTTCTCTCTCTCTCCTTCTCTCTCTGTCCCTCCCCTGCTCATGCTCTCTCTCTCTCTCTCTCTCTCTCTCTCAATCTCTCTCAAAATAAATAAACTTTAAGAAAAGTTTTAATATGCCTCAGTTTATCTTTTAACACTGCTCAACTGTCAGGAGAGCACAAGCCAAAAGCTCAGATCAATGAAAACCTATGAGGCTACCCTTGACCATTAGAAGATTGGAGCCAATGAATAAATGCTTTTCCTTTTTGTTCCCTAAGAGGACAATTTTGAGAAACATTTCATAAAGCTCTTCAGAAGCTCCCACAGGATCGAACATCAGTTACCCATACCAGTGCCAGCCTCAGTGGTCACATGCGTGTACTGGCTAATTCTTCCCTGTTTTATGGAATCACATTCCCAAATAGTCTACCTGAACTCAAATCTTTGCCTCAGGATCTGCTTTGGGAGAAATTCAGGCTAACACACAAAGCTACTTCCAGCCCAACAACTTCCTAGAAGGTCATAATCTGACCAAATCAGGATGGAAGCTCCCCCGCCTTAGGAAAGAAGAAAGACTATTCAATGGAGGAGACAACTGCCTTGTTCCAATGTTAGACTCAAAGTAAGAACTGGGGTGCCAAGAAGCCCAATCTCAGAGCAGTCTGGCACTCAAACTAAACAGTTTCAGCAACCAAACTGATGTAAATAAAAGCATTACTATCATCTCTTGGAAAGCATCAAGGATATGAGAGTATATGTCTGATACAAAACAAAACACTGTTTTTAAAAAATCTTCTTTCTATGGGGCGCCTGGGTGGCTTAGTCGGTTGAGCGTCCGACTTCGGCTCAGGTCATGATCTCACAGCTCATGAGTTCAAGCCCCACGTTGGGCTCTGTGCTGACAGCTCAGAGCCTGGAGCCTGCTTTGGATTCTGTGTCTCCCTCTCTCTCTGCCCCTAACCCACTAGCATTCTGTCTCTGTCTCTCTCAAAAATAAATAAACATTAAAAAAAAAATCTTCTCTCACTGCTGCACTTTCAGTGGCATCCACATGGAAAAGATCCGCCCCTCCAGTCCATATTCTCTCTCCCGACCTTTAATTCTCAGTTACAAAACTCTTTTAGGAGAAACAACATAGACCTGGACTTTCCTTTCTCCTCCTGCCTCCTTTATCCCCCCCTCTTTCTTCTCTCCAATAAATAAATTTTGGGCTTTTTCCGTGAAAATACCCCACCCCATCTCTTCTTCCATGTTCCATCTATTTTCTACCATTGTCCCAATTCTGCATCCAATGACCCAGAAAACGACCTAGCAAAGACAAAATCTTCCTCAGTGCTCAGGGTAAAAGGGAAGATGGAGGTTGCCAGGCTCAGAATTCTCCTTTGTGGGCAAAAGAGGCTGTGAACACTCAACTTTAATACATGTGTTCCTAGTTACCTGAAACATTCGCTAAACACAGAGAAAAGTGTGTTCAAGGCTTCTCCTTCCTCTACAAGGAAAAGAATAAAAGATGGTGAAGCCAACAGCCTGTAAAGATTGAAGGTAACCCAGGAATTATCAGGGTCCATGTGCCATCTACCTACCTATACTTTTGGATTTTATATTAAATACTTTTTATATTCATTATATCCCTTAACATATCTTTGTGACTGAAAAATTGTCTGGTAATTCAGATATTCCCAGAATTGCTGGAGGTAGGGACTATCTTGTGCCGCAATATTCCGATAGCACTAAATGGGATGTAGGGGGGACCTGGATCACCTTGTGGCCAACATTGGAAGTCAGATGATAATCCCATGCTGTCTGGAGAACTTAAATCCAGGGCCACGTGAGTATCATGGAGCTATGATCACTGGACACTTTCAACTCATCTCTAGGGCTTGACCTGCCATATAGGTGAGCTGGGTGTCCCAAGTCAAGGTGTTTGCTGTGCAAGAGAGAATTTGCCAAGGTCTACCTCCCCATTCCCCTTTTTCCAAGGCTAGCAAATCTCTTTCTACTTGGCTCTTTCTTTGGATACATGAATATCTTTAGTCAGGCCTTGTCCTGTTGGGGGTGGGGGGACCCAGGATGGGATGTGGCTTAGGCATTGCTTTCACAAAGGGCTTCAAGTGGAAGAGGCTACTCAGACAGCCAAGAAATACTGGGGCTGAAGAAAGACATGTATTATATGCCTTTATGCTTGAACCGCAGTATCATTCCACCCTGCCTAAGTGTACCATGAGAGAATAATTTAATAAATCCTATAATTATCTTGTGAGCAGCAAATTATATTGTATTATGTGTGAAAGTGTTAATTGTCTCAATGTAAACATTTAAAGTAGCACATTTTTTCTGTTTTGCATCTCTTTGTTTCTTTTAATGAGTGGGAGTCACTTAGGCCTCTCAAATTCTAAGCAGTCCTGGGTCAAGTAGCTCTTGTCTGGACATTATATCTTGACAGATGGACTTTGTATATCTCCACACTGTTCAGCTATATGTTAACTCATGAGCAAATGAGAGAAATTAAACAATTTATTACCTGAGCGCCTACTCTTTGTAAGATGGTGGGCAAAAATGAAAAAATAATAGTCATAGTTCCTGCCCTCGAAAAGTTTACATTCCAGGGAGAGAGAGAGATAGACACTAATCATGGAATCACATAATTAATGTAAAATTATATTCATGGTAAGTTAAAATAAGGGAATTTGACCTTTGGTGGGAATCAGGAAATTATTCATGAAAAAAGGACAGATACCTGAGAGGAGAATAGTAGGAAAAAGTGGCAAGGACAGAGAAGAGCATCCCAGGCAAAGGGAAGAATATGTTCAAAGGCCCTGTGGTAAGAAGAAGCAGCACAGATTTGAGACTTTGAAAGATGGTTTGAGCCACTAGAGCAGAGAGAACAGGGTCTAGATGAGGCTAGTTTAAAGGTATTACTTTGAATCTCCAGGTTTTGGGTTGGGGTGAGTCATCTCACTATTTCCACACACATCACCTTCAAGCTCTACCCAGAAAACCACTGTTCCCCACCCCATATCCAAATCCTAATTATCTTTCAGAGCTCAACTTGAGCCTGAGCTTTCCAGAATAAACCAAGCTAATAACTTACTGCCCTTGAAGTAGGACTTTATCCCTGTGCTTCAGGTTTTGAACAGCATTAAAATGGAGAAGTAATGTAATTGGGAAAGTATTATCCAAAGGAAGGGAATTCAAGCAACAATATTAAAACGAGTCTATAGAAGCAGACAGAAAATAAGGAAATACACCCACACAGGAAATTTTTTAAAGTTTTTCCAGATACAGGGACTTTTCATTCATTCAGAGCAACAGTTTTGAGTTATGAGGGGAGTTTTCACATACAAATATTGCAATGCATGGCAAGGCATGTGGTGTAAAGATGGATTATAAAAAAGCTAATGTAGAGAACCAACAAAGCCAAAATGTGGATCTTTTAGAAGACATTTTTAAAAATAGACAAAACTCAGGGTACCTGGTTGGCTCAGTTGAGCATCTGACTTCAGGTCAGGTCATGATCTCACAGTTCGTGAGTTCAAACCCCACATCAGTTTCTCTGCTGCCAGCCTGTCAGCACAGAACCCACTTTGGATCCTCTGTCCCTCACTCTCTGCCCATCCCCTGCTTGTGCTCTCCCAAAAATAAATAAATATTTTTTTAAAGAATAAAATAAAAAAATAAAAATAGACAAAACTTCGGCAAGTTGGTAAAGAAATAAAGAAAGCATAAAGAAGCAATATTAGGAGTAAAAAGGGAACGTATAGTTACCATAATTTTTTTATGTTTATTTTTATTTTCGAGAGGGAGACAAAGCATGAGCAGGGGAGTGACAGAGAGAGAGAGAGAGAGAGGAGACACAGAAGCCAAAGCAGGCTGCAGGCTCTGAGCCATCAGCACAGAGCCCAATGCAGAGCTCGAACTCACGAACCGCAAGATCATGACCTGAGCCAAAGTCGACGCTTAACCTACTGAGCCACCCAGGTGCCCCAGAACATTACTATAAATACAAGGAGTTTTTAATCCAGTGAAGAAATGGGCAGAAAACATGAGTAGACACTTCTTTAAAGAAGACATCCAGGTGGCCAACAGGCACATGAAAAGATGCTCAACGTCGCTCCTCATCAGGGCAATACAAATCAAAACCACACTGAGATATTACCTCACACTGCAGAGTGGCTAAAATTAACAACTCAGGAAACAATAGATATTGGTGAAGATGTGGAGAAACGGGAATCCTCTTGCACTGTTGGTAGGAATGCAAACTGGTACAGCCACTCTGGAAAACAGTGTGGAGGTTCCTCAAAAAATTAAAAATAGATCTACCCTATGACCCAGCAATAGCACTGCTAGGAATTTGCCCAAGGGATACAGAGGTGCTGATGCATAGGGGCACTTGTACCCCAATGTTTATAGCAGCACTCTCAACAATAGCCAAATTATGGAAAGAGCCTAAATATCCATAAATTGATGAATGGATAAAGAAATTGCGGTTTATATACACAATGGAATACTATGTGGCAATGAGAAAGAATGAAATATGGCCTTTGTAGCAACATGTTTGTAACTGAAGAATGTTATGCTAAGTGAAATAAGTCATACAGAGAAAGACAGATAACATATGTTTTCACTCCTATGTGGATCCTGAGAAACTTACCAGAAGACCATGGGGGAGGGGAAGGAAAAAACAAAAAAGGTTAGAGAGGGAGGGAGCCAAAACAAGAGACTCTTTAAAACTGAGAACAAACTGAGGGTTGATGGGGGTGGGAGGGAGGGGAAGGTGGGTGATGGGTATTGAGGAGGGCACCTGTTGGGATGAGCACTGGGTGCTGTATGGAAACCAATTTGACAACAAATTTCATATTTAAAAAAAAAAGAAAGAAAAAAAATTTTAAAGTGAATTAAAACTTCCCTGCTTGTAAAAAATACATACATATATACATACATACATACATACATACATACATACAAACAAGGATTTTTAAAGAGAACAGAATACTAAGAACATATTTTGGGCAAAAAACCTGAGAATAGATTAAGTGGATAACTGACTACAAAAAATATAATTCACCAAAACTAATTCAGTTAAAAAAATTAAGTAAAGTAGAGAATATATAACTGAAATTAGGTAGAGAAAGTAGACTTGACCTCAAATAATATAGTGCAGGTTAGCGCAAATGACAGAAAAGGCATTCAGGAATTCCTTAAGTACAAAATGGGTGTTTGCCCCCGCCCCATGCTATACCCTAACATATGAAGAAAAGACTTAGTAACTAGGATTATCAGTGACTGAGGCAGATTTTTTTCTCACATTAATATCTTGTTGGCCTGTAAAGTTCCCAGAAATTTCCACTAATAACATTACCTTTAAGGCCCTCTATTTTAAGCAGGTGTGTGCATTGTCACTGGCCCAAAGCATTATGGTGGCATCCTGAAACTTTCTGGTCTACAGGACAGTTTTGAATACCAGCGACACACTTGAAAGGAGTCTCAGACAACACTAGACAAATTAGGAAAAATTACACCACAATCACGCTATTAGAGTAACAATTTCACTGTGGTTGTCAAACCAGCCACAGTTATAATTGTCACCCTTCAGCACCACGTTACTATTTGAACAAATCCTTTTACTCCCTAACCATGCTCCTTTCTATATTTTTAAGGCAATGACCTTATGCCTCACATCTAAGCAACAGAAGAGCATTCTCTGGCACCGGCTTGGGCTTTTCCTTACACCTCTTATATCCTACCCACAGCAAGTTCTGTGCCATTATGTATCACACAACCCCCTCAACCCTTTCCAGTTGACAGAGGTCATATAAACATATGTATACTGAATCCCTGGAAGAATTACTGTTATGTATTAGTCAAAGTTTGATAATGCCCCTACCCTTTTGTGACAATACCTTACACCTTGTACACTCGCTGTGAACTACCAAGATCTAACTAGCAGGTCAACCACCAACAGAGACTTATTTCCCAAAGCATAGAATACACCTTACTGAGGGTCAGTGAGATGACTGTGGACAGAATTTTTCCCATTGCAATAGTTACACATTTATCTCTAATATGTATTAGGAAGAAATGTAACTAGCACGTCAAATTTGGATTTTCACAGATATTAATTCAATAGAAACAGTGCAGCAGAAAATAGAAACAATAGAAGAATGTGAATTTGGTATTAAAGATGCAAACATGCCTCTTAGGGGGAATGGTGACATTAACATATTTTTAGCAAAGCAACAAACCAAGCATAGCCTTTAAAGAACCTAGGAAAGGAAGATACATACTCACAAGCAGACACATCTCTGTTACATTTTGTTACAGAGAAATGCACAGAAGGGTTGCCTATCATGGCAACCAAAGGCAGAAGAAATTGCCAAATCCTCCAGAAGAGTTGAAAGAAATTTCAAAGCAACAAGAGGCTGATGCAACTGATCAAAAATAACACAGAACTATCAGGTGTCACAGGTTTTTCCTGCTTTCTGGTACATAAAATAATGGTGAACCTCACAGTATTGTTGTCTTAGATTTGACAATGCCACAGTCATGCTTGGCTGTGCCCTGGAGCTGATTAGCACTGAGCAAGGTGGGAGGAAATGTTGCCACCGGGAAAGAGGCAATACAGAAAGGCCGACCTCATGTACCTGGCCCTGGGTGGCAGCAGAGACAGAACATTGGAATTGGTTTATGACTGATGTGAAGGAAACCTCTAATGTATAAAATAGAGTAGCTAGAGATGGAATATAACAAAGCTGTAAACTCTAGAGCTGGCCGCCCTGCCTTAGTCCTATGATCACTAGGTGTTCCTTCTCTGGAGTGATATACGGAGAATTAATAATCCCCACACCGAATGCAAACTGGTGCAGCCACTCTGGAAAACAGTATGGAGTTTCCTCAAAAAATTAAAAATAGAACTACCCTACAACCCAGAAATTGGTATTTATCCAAGGGATACAGGTATGCTGTTTCGAAGGGGCACAGGCACCCCAATGTTTATAGCAGCACTATCAACAATAGCCAAAGTATGGAAAGAGCCCAAATGTCCATCAATGGATGAATGGATAAAGAAGATGTGGTATATATAAACAATGGAGTATTACCCAGCAATCAAAAAGAATGAAATCTTGCCTTTTGCAACTACATGGATGGAACTGGAGGGTATTATGCTAGGTGAAATTAGTCAGCCAGAGAAAGACAAATATCATATGACTTCACTCATATGAGGACTTTAAGACACAGAACAGATGAACACAAGGGAAGGGAAGCAAAAATAATATAAAAACAGGGAGGGAGACAAAACAGAAGAGACTTATAAATATGGAGAACAAATTGAGGGTTACGGGAGGGGTTGTGGGAGCGGGGATGGGATAAATGGGTAAGGGGCATTAAGGAATCTACTCCTGAAATCATTGTTGCACTATATGCCAACTTGGATGTGAATTTTAAAAAATTAAATTAAATTAAAAAAAATAATAATAACCCCTACACTGCCCAAACAGAAGGCCCTGGAAGGGCTTCTGAGGGGCCCTGCTGAGGGGCCCTGCTGAGGGGCCCACCAAATGTGGCCTCTCTAGCTGCCACATGGGGGATCCCGGGTCCTGGAGAAGGGCAGTAGAAGAGCACAGGGGAGGAGGGGAGAGACTAGGGGCAACACTATTTACCAGTTAGTGTGGAAATATTTTAATATTTAGAAAGTCACTGTGGCCACATTGTGTGTTTACCAGTTGAATATACCCCTGCTAATACCCTTTCTTTTACATCTCTCCTTTCCTAGGTAACATGCAGAGACTGTACTACAACATGGAAAGTAACAGCCAGGCTGTGGACACTACCGTGGGCCCAAATCCCTGCCGGTTGACCTTCAGCAATCCATTAACTTCTCATAGTCTCAACTTTTCCATTTATGTAATGGAGAAAGCACTTGATGCTATAGGTTTCTTAGCATTAAATGAGATAAGGTGATGCCCACCACATAGTAAATTCTCCACAAACAGGAGTTACTCACAGTTAACCTGTTTCTCATGCTCAAAGGAATGAGCTACCTTGCCCAGGCATTAGTGGATGACTCACATTAGCTGGGCCACACTGAGGATGTGGGTTTTAGGGTTTGACTGCTGATAGCCATTAAATATAATCACAATGAGAACATCTGGTTTCAATTGAAATTCTAGTCCCTGTGTTCTGTGAATCAGTTTAGGGTTTCTTTCCCCCCAACCCTCCAAAACAATTGAAAGCTTTGTACTAAATTTACCATTTCTAAGTGGGTTTAAATATGTTCTTTATTTAAAAACAAACAGGCCCCAGGACAATGTGGGAGAGAGCTATCTATTGGCAAGTTGCCTTTCCATTAAGTGCATATTACACAGTCAACTCACCATGGTAAAGCAGTTGAGACATTTCTCACTGACCTTTCTAGCCCCGATTATCTAATGCACAGCAAAGCTTTTATGGAAAATATCATTGCAATTTATAGCTAATGGGTGAGCTGGGCTTGTCTGTGTCTTTAAAATATGCCTCTTTATCCTATATTAATGCTCAGTACTATTTTTTACTATTATACATACTATTATAGTGAACGTGCTTGTAGTTATGTCTTTCTCCCTTTATCTAATTATTTCCTTAGAAATTCTTAGAAATAGGATGCCTGGGATAAATGGTCAACAGATTTTTTTTTAACTGAGCATATACTGCCTTCCATAAAGTTTTTTACCAATTGACACTTTTAGCAGTAGCATATTAGAGTCTATTTCCTCATGCTTTCATCGACATTTAAATCTTTACCAAACTTGGGGCACCTAAGTGGCTCAGTCGGTTAAGTGTCCGACTTCGGCTCAGGTCATGATCTCTGGTTCATGGTTTTAAGCCCTGCACTGGGCTCTGTGCTGACAGATCAGAGCCTGGAGCCTGCTTCAGATTCTGTGTCTCCCTCTCTCTCTGTTCCTCCTCCGCTCACACTCTCTCTCTCTCTCAAAAATAAAGAAAAGCTTTAAAAAAGTTTTTTAAATAAATAAATCTTTACCAAAGGTGAAAATATCATCTTACTATTTCAATTTGCATTTCTTCAGTTACTCATTAGTAACTGAAGCATCTTTATGCTTGCTTATTAACCACATGGATTACTTGCTCTGTTTGGGTCTTTGCCTTATTTTTCTATAGACACTGGCTTTTATTGTTATAAACATTTAAAATATATATATATATATATATATATAATGTAAATAAATATTTATACAGATATAAATACAAATGAAGAACTCATAATTATATAGAAAGAGTATTTAAGGTTTCAACTATTATAATCTTGCCTTGTAGAAAGAAATTAGACTCATTCTTCCATTTTAGTTTCAAATATATTGTTTATAGTAAAAAATATATATATACATATAATTTATAGTAAGCTCAAGATAATTTTGTACTAGTCAACAAGACCTAGCCACAATGTATTAGTTAGTACTTTAGGAATCAAGACAAGCCAATGAGCTATTAGTGGTTAATCTTCGTTCCTCTGATTAGGTCAAAGAGTAAATAAAGCCCTGCCTTGATGTAACAACTTCAGGGAAGGGAGAAGGGAACAGACCTGCAAAGGTCAGACCTTGCTGGTATTTCTCTGCTCTTAATTGATCAGGATATAAAATTAGCAACTATTATCCCATGTCATGAGATCCTTCAGTACTTGTTACTGGGGGGAGAGGGAGGCATAGTGGCACTCATCCAGCACCTGGTTTTACCTTGAGTGAGAATGAGCAGGTAAGGCTGGGAGGAGAGATATGACAATTAGGATCCTCTTTGGGGAGACAGGAGGCAGAGAGCAGGAAGAGCAGTGGAGGGAGGATGCTCCTACACAACTGGCAGCTTCCTCCAGCTGTGTGGTATCAGGCAGTGAGACTGTGAGATGGCCATCTTCCACAGAACCTCAAAGCTTTGGGCCATCTGGTGGGGTAGAAAATGTGTCTCATTCCCCATTGATTAAGTCGCCTGAGAAGTAAATCTGTGTATGTGCTAAGGTCACGGGTCTTTCTCTGGTCTTGTTTCTATGTAGTGATGAAATTATAATTTGGAGTTTCTTTTTATCGCTCACCATGTCATTCATCAATTTATATGTGAATCTCCATTCCTTTCCAGCTGGATTATAAATTCCTTCACAGTGGAATTCCTTTGCAGAATTCTTACTATTTAGCAAAGTTGTTAAGTACACAATAGCTAATCAAATATTTATATCTACCTATCACACAGCCCACTAATATAAAAGAATTTTTAAAATTAAATAATACTATGTAAGTTAAATATTTTATTAATGAACTATCATTTATTTACCAGGTGCATAAAATGCTAAGAAAGAAGAGAGACCACATAGGAAGCCAAATGGAAAACAAGGCATTCTTGCTAGGCCACAGAATTTTACACAGAAGGAGTTGTAAAAATTAATAAAAAGAGACGTGCCTGCTGGCTCAATCGTGAGCTTGCAACTCTTGATCTCAGGGTTATTCTAGCCCCATACTGGGTGTAAAGATTACTTAAAAATAAAAAATAGGGGCACCTAGGTGGCTCATTTAGTAAAGCATCTGACTGGTCTTCAGCTCAGGTCATGATATCACGTTTGTGGGTTCAAGTCCCACATCCGGCTCCCTGCTGACAGCGTGGGGCCTGCTTAGGATTCCCCCCCCACCCTCTCTCCCTCTGCCCCTCCCCCACTTGCACTTGCACGTGTGCACACACACACACACACACTCTCTCTCAAAATAAATAAACTTTAAAAATAAATAAATAGGGGTGTCTGGGTGCTCAGTCCGTTAAGCGTCCAACTTCAGCTCAGGTCATGATCTCACACTCCATGAGTTTGAGCCCACGTTGGACTCTGTACTGACAGCTCAGAGCCTGGAGCCTGCTTCAGATTCTGTGTCTCCCTCTCTCTCTGCCCCTCCCCTGCTCATGCTCTGTCTCTCTGTCTCAAAAATAAATAAAACATAAAAAAAATATATATATATATATAAATAAATAAATAAATAAAATTTAAAAATAAAATTAATAAAAGGAAACCTCATTTAGAATGGAGTCAGGAGGTTGGAAGGGAGATCTCTCCCCTCCCCTCCGCTCATTGTCAATTGCAAATCTAACAGGAAGAGAAAGATCTTGCACAGGGGTCTTACTTTATACTACCACAGCAGGAGAAAGGAAGGCTTTCCTTCTCCCCTAGCAACAGCCTAGCCAATGAAAGACTGTCACAACTCAGCCAATTAAAAGCCACTATACTCCAAACTCCCAGTTTACTCCAATGGACTTTGTGTTTATAGGCCTTCCCAACTTCCCCCTCTCCTCCATGAAAGAGTGTTTCTCTCTTTTGTTCTGAAGACTTCCCTGTGGTGTTACTGGAGCTTGCCTGTTCTGGATTGTAATTCTCTTCTATTCCCAATGAACTCATCGTTTGCTGATAAAATAACTGGTAGTTTTGCTTTTGAGGTTAACGAGTCTTTGACATTATTAAGCTAATACCTTTATTTCTTTGTATGGAATCTGGATTATGTTGGCTTTCTTTAAAAGTGTTGAGTTTTTTTCTGGCAAGTGGTTAAATTACTGCCAATTCCTTTTGGTCAGGTCAGATTTAATTTTAGGTGTTGTTAGGGTTGGATTAGTTTTGTCCTGAATCTACTGTGATTGTTATTCCTATGGTGTGGCATTTCCGGGGTCTTAACTGAATCCCTGAGGTTTTCGGACACATCTCTCCACTCTGCCTTAGCTAGAGCTCCAGGAACTCCAAGCCCTGCCCTGCCTATGTCCAGTCAGTTCCATTTTCTCCACCCTCATCCCCAGAGTTCTTTCTCTCTCCCCCAGGCACTGTGGAGTCTGGCCTGTGAGTGAACAGCCAGCATTAGCTAAAAATCCGAGCAGAATGCTCTCGCAGATCTCAGATGCCCTCCCCTGTGTCCAGTTTTCTGCTGCACAAAGTCTCCCTCAGCAGCTCTGGACACTGATCTCTGCCTTCTCAACTCACTAAACAGATGCTCAGTGAGACAACAACTCTGGGCTCCACCTCTGCACCACAGTCCAGAACATGTTCCCACACAGAAAGCTGGGCTGAATGGGGAGTCATCTTTTGTGTTTCTCTTAAGGGTCACAGTCCTGCACTGTCTGAAGTGTAACCCAATGACTGAAAACAGTTGCCTCATATTATTTTATCCAGTTTTATCAACATTTATGGCAGGGGAGTAAGCCCATTATCATTTTTTTTAAATATATGTAGGCTTCACACCCAGTGCAAAGCCCAATGTGGGGCTTGAACTCATGACCCTGAGATCAAGACTTGAGCTGAGATCAAGTCTCAGATGCTCAACCAACTAAGCCACCCAAACACCCCTCTAATACTTTTATTTTATTGAAGAAGAAAATGAAACTCAGAAAAAAGTGCTAATCCTTTTGTTTTTCTTTTAAGATCATAGGAGCGACTGGGTGCCTCAGTTGGTTAAGCGTCTGACTTCGGCTCAGGTCATGATCTCGCGGTCCGTGAGTTCGAGCCCCACGTCGGGCTCTGTGCTGACAGCTCAGAGCCTGGAGCCTGTTTCCGATTCTGTGTCTCCCTCTCTCTTTGACCCTCCCCCATTCATGCTCTGTCTCTCTCTGTCTCAAAAATAAATAAACATTAAAAAAAAAATAAGATCGTAGATATCAATGTTTATAGCAGCGCTTTCAAGAATAGCAAAATTATGGAAAGAGCCTAAGTGTCCATCAACTGATGAATGGATAGAGAAGATGTGGTTTATATATACAAGGAATACTCCTTGGCAATGAAAAAGAATGAAATCCTGCCATTTGCAACAATGTGGATGGAACTGGAGGGTATTATGCTGAGTGAAATAAGTCAGCAGAGAAAGACAGATATCATATGTTTTCACTCATATGTGGAACATGAGAAACTTAACAGAAGACCATAAGGGAAGGGAAGGGGAAAAATAGTTTCAAACAGAGAAACCCCCCAAAACCAAGAGCACACTGTATATACTGTATTTTAGCTAACTTGACAATAAAGTATATTTAAAAACAAAAACAAAAACCTAGGTCCACCAGTGTTTCCTAGCAGAGGCCATGGGAATTGTTCTTTTACAGCAGATAATCAGATTGTAGGAAATGATTATCTGTGTATAAAAGAAAACCATGGGTTCCCCCAGTTTTGTTTTGCCTTCTCTCAGTGTCTCCATACCTCATTCAGTCCTGCAGCTTGATTTGCCCCCAAAAAATTACCCTAAAAAATAACAGTGAATACTCATTTGCTACTATTGGTATCATGTAAGTTCTTTCTTCACCTGGGTGGGCCCACCTCTCACCCACACCTGTCCCCTCACCTACCTTCTAGAATCCTGCACTCTAGCTCCTATGACCTTCTTAACACCCCCAGTTATTCACCAGGTCACTTGGTGCATGCTGATCACTTTGCTAGCAAGCCCATTCCCCAAGCCTTACATGCCTGTATTCAAAACTCAGTTCACATATTCCTTTGGCTGAAGGCCTTCTGTGGCATCACACCAATCCCTGACCTGGAGCGGAGCCAACCACACCCACCCTTTTCTGCACTATGTGCAGCCACTGCTTTCTCTCCACAACTTAGCAAATGGAATTATGATGTTTCCTTGTCCTTCTCACCCATTTAATTGTAAGTCCTTCTGGGGACTGGGGTCCTCAGCATCTTACGCATGGCTGGTGTGAAGTGTTCAGTCAAGGTTTAGTGGATGAACTAGCAACCGCCAGTTCTTTTCAATTTCTCACATCTTTCCATTTTTAGCTACTTACTGCACTGAGTGCAAATATCTTGGTCTGGTTTTCAGTGTCACAGTGGGTCCATCCAATAATCGTATTCTCCTCCACCCTTGGCATGCACCCTCTCTTACCTGAACAATCTGCTTGTCATCCCTGATCCCCACCCACCTCATTCCCACCTCAGCTGCCCTCCAGCCTAGCTTGTTCTCTGCATAGCCAACATTCAAGAACAAACTCAAGATCTACCTCCTGTGTAAAATTGTCCATGATGATTCTTTTCGATTTGTTTAATGATATGCAGACTTTCTTTTTCTAAAGCAGTCTGGATTCAAATACTTGAGTTAGTAATCTTTGATTTGTATTCTGATACTGTATTTGTAAACCATGCTTTCACTAAATTCATTTGGCCCCCCTTTTACTCTTATTGAGTTTTCCTGACAATTAGCACATTATTTTTCAATTTCATTCTATTTTGTAAATACCTAAGATACAAATAAACATAACTTCTGGTTCACTTATTGCCTCATGGGTTTATCAGATTTTCCCATATAAACTTTGACTACTCCCGGGGGAATATATTTTCCTTCTACATTCCCTTCTTCCAATTTATGATTGTGAAATGTCTTCCATTTATTTGCATCTTTTTCAATTTCTTTTATTGATTTCTTATAGTTTTAAGTGTACAGGTATTTAATTTCCTTGGTTAAATTTATACCTAGGCATTTTATTCTTTTTGATGCATCTACACTCTGTTACTGCTCCATAAAACTTCTAGAATAGTGCTATACACATAATGAACAGTAAATTAACTTATTAATTAATTTTAGGTAGTTAAAACTAAAGTACTGCTAAAATGTTTTAGAAAATTCTATAAAATAATATTATATTATAAAATGTTATAAAGGAATTCATCCTACCCCACTAATAGGATTTATACTCATTCTAAACCAATTAAGGCCAAAATAATGGGGTTATATATATATGTATATATGTATATGTATACATATATATATAATTTTAAATATATATAAATATATAAAATATATATATACACATATGTATACATATACATATATACACATTTATACATATATATACATATGTACATATATGTATATGTATATATGTGTATATGTATGTACATATATATGTATATGTATACATATACATATACATTTATATATAATTTTAAATATATATAAATATATAAAAATTATATTTAAAAAAATCTAGAGAGAAAGAGAGAGAGTGTGCATGCAAATAGGGGAGGGGGCAGAGGAAGAGAGAATCCTAAGCAGGTTCCATGCTCAGTGCAGAGCCCAACATGGGGGTCAATCCCATGACCCTGGGATCATGACCTGATCACGACCCTGGGATCAAGAGTTGGATGCTTAATTGACTGAGCCGCCCAGGTGCTCCAATACAGTTATATTTTATTTCACAAAATCAGAGTCTTACAGTAGGAAGGGAACTTCAAAACGACTTAATCCAACACACTCATTCAATAGTTAGGTCTCCTCCCACAGCCCCTCCAGGAAGCTTTGCAGCAAAACATCCAGTGACAGGGTGAGTCCCGCTTTCCCAAGACAGCTCAGTTAGAAAGAGCTTCCTTTTTTTTCTTTAAAGTAGGCTCCACACCTAACATGGGGCTCAAACTCACAACCCCAAGATCAACAGTCACATGCTCTGCTAACTAAGCCAGCCACGTGCTCCAGAAAGGGCTTCTTTATGCTGCTACAAATTTCCCTGCAACTTCCTCTCTCTTGTCCTGGTACTACTCTTTTGGGACCAGACAAATCTAATTCTTCCACATGGCAGCATTTCCAGTATTTGGAGACAGTTAGGACAGGCTCTCATCCTTCCTCTGCCCCATCTTCTCTAGTCTAAATCTCCAAACTCCTCATATGGTGGCTGTTGTTTCTCTTCCTTTGCTCTCTGTGTTGTTTTTTTCCTGAATATGATCCAGTTTGTCCACAAATGGTGGGCCCACAATACTCTTGAGTAGGGGTTGCAAATTCAGACACTTCCAGAAGCCAGATCCCAATGAAAGGTAAATGTGTGGGACAGCGTAAAGATAGGAGTAGTAGGAGCTGGACTTAAAGCCCCAACTTCAGGGTTTCATATTCAAAACTTTAAACAAATGTGCTGGCCAAATAATACTGAGGCCTGTGAGCCATAGCTGCTCTCATTTATCTGTCACCTCCCTGAGGCTAAAGAGGCAGATGACATTACACTATACTAGCTATTATATGTATGTGTGCATATAACATATATGTATACCTTATATATATATATTTTATATATAATGGCTGTATATTATAAAATTTGTATACTATGCATTATATAATTTATATAAATTTATATAACTATAAATGTTGAATTTTACCTGAGCCCCTATGATCCTGGAGAACAATGAAGGTTAAGTAGCCTCCCTCTTTGTGTTCTGGAGAATGGTTTACTACAAAGAACCACCTTTTCCCATGTGAGTTTGATAAGACTCATGAATGCCCCCTTGTTTACAAGGCCAAACACAGACCCTCAAAATTCCCTTTGCCTCATAAATGGTTAGCTGAATTGCTCTTCCCAACTAAACTTTGGTTCTCTCTTTCCTCCAGGCCCCTGAACTTTGGCCCATCTCTGCCTGAACCAGCATATAGCCCCTCCTGAGGATGGACTGGCCTCAGGGTAAAATTTTCTGCTCCACTGCCCACCATATCACCCCTTCTTTCATCCTACTTCCCCACACCTGGTTCTTTATTTACTTCTCTCTATGAAAGAAAACTCTTTTCACAACTCTGGAGAGCTTGTGGATCTTATGGTCAAAGCATTCTCCCTATGGCAGCAAAGGTCTCCCTCCCCTTACTGCAACTGTCTCTTTCACCCCCTTGCAATAATCCTTTCGAATAGTGTCCCCTTACTAAGTTTGGACTTGTTTTTTATTTGGCCATAGTCATGAAAATATATTAGCTATTAATAATATAGCAATATTATTAGATTAGCCCTTCTAAGTTTACTTTCAACTTAGTGATAAACATGGGATACCAATGAGTAACAGTGACTGTAATCCTAATTGTTTCCAAATATGTTACCAATAAACCTAAGTTCCCCTTTCAGAGCATGTTCTCTTACCAAATGATTTTTTCTTACCAAATGATATTTTAGGATCCTGATTCTGTAATATCACTGTGTTAAGTGGTTCCCTATCATTTACTAAATTGGTCAAAGAGCTTCCTATAGCTTCATTCATGTCATCAATAAACATGTTCCCGAAACAGAGCCAAAAACCGAGTCCTAAGGAATATTTAGAAATCTCTCTCCTGGTCCCTTTTATTAATAGTTAATGTAGAGTTAACTCTATAGGGAAATATAGCTATAACACATTAAATATGAAAAATCATTGACACTTCCTTAGGGAGAGGCACTTTATAAATATTTGTTAAATAAATAGTTTAAGAAAGGACCACATTTCAATGTAAAATTGTTTGACTTACTTGAGAATTTTTATTAGGCTTTATATGTATAAGTTAAATAAAGTCCCAGTATACTCATGAAAAAAAAAAACTAAAAACAAAATAACTGCCCAACTCGCTGTGATTTACTTATTAGTCTTCTGAATAGATTATAATTGAATCAGTTTTTTGAAACTCTTGTTCATTCATCCAACAAATATTTATTAATATTTATTGTATTACTACTGATACCAGACACCATTCTGGACACTAAGGATAAAGAAGTGAACAAAAACTTTGAAAGAATCAACATAATTGATAAGCCCCTAGCCAGATTGATCAAAAAGAAAAAGGAAAGGTCCCAAAAAAATAAGGAATGAAAGAGATCACAACCAACACCACAGAAATACAAACAATAATAAGAGACTATTATGAGAAATCATATGCCAACAAATTGGGCAATCTGGAAGAAATGGACAAATTCCTAGAAACATATAAACTACCAAAACTGAAACAGGAAGAAGTAGAAAATTTGAACAGACCCATAACCAATAAAGAAATTGAATCAGTAATAAAAAATTTCCCAACAAATTAGCTGACAACTTCCAAGGGGAATTCTACCAAACATTTAAAAAAGAGTTAATACCTATTCTTTTGAACGTGTTCCAAAGAATAGAAATGAAAGTACAACTTCCAAACTCATTCTATGAGGCCAACATTACCTTGATTCCAAAACCAGACAAAGACCCCACTAAAAAGGAGAATGACAAACCAATCTCCCTGATGAATACAGATGCAAAAACTCTCAGCAAGTTGCATCCAGCAACTCTGGATGCAAGATACTAGCAAACCAAATCCAACAATACATTAAAAGAATTATTCACCACGATCAAGTGGGATTTATTCCTGGGCTGCTGGGGTGGTTTAATATCCTCAAATCAATCAATATGATACATCACATCAATAAAAGAATCATCACATGATACTCTCAATAGATGCAGAAAAAGCATTTAACAAAAATACAGCATCCTTTCTTGATAAAAACCCTCAAGAAAGTAAGGATAGAAGGAACATACCTAACGATTATAAAGGCCATATACAAAAGAACCACCACTAATATCATCCTTAATGGGGGAAAACTGAGAGCTTTTCCCCTAAGGTCAGGAACATGACAGGGACGTCCACTGTCACTACTATTGTTCAACACAATGTTGGAAGTCCTACCCTCAGCAATTAGCCAACAAAATGAAATAAAAGGCATCCAAATCAGCAAGGAAGAAGACAAACTTTCACTCTTTGCAGACAACATGATTCTTTACATGGAAAATCTGAAAGAGTTCACAAAAAAACTGCTAGAACTGATACATGAATTCAGCAAAGTCACAGGACATAAAATCAATGTACAGAAATCAGTTGTGTTTTATACACCAATAATGAATCAGCAGAAAGAGAAATTAAGCTGGGAATGCAAGCTGGTTCAGCCTCTCTGTAAAACAGTATGGAGGTTCCTCAAAAAACTAAAAATAGAACTAGCCTACGACCCAGCAATTGCACTACTAGGTATTTATCCAAGGGATACAGGTGTGCTGTTTCGAAGGGGCACATGCACCCCAATGTTTATAGCAGCGCTATCAACAATAGCCAAAGTATGGAAAGAGCCCAAACGTCCATCAATGGATGAATGGATAAAGAAGATGTGGTGTATATATACAACGGAGTATTACGCGGCAATCAAAAAGAATGAAATGAACTTGCCATGTGCAACTACATGGATGGAACTGGAGGGTATTATGCTAAGTGAAATTAGTCAGAGAAAGACAAATGTCATATGACTTCACTCATATGAGGACTTTAAGAGACAAAACAGGGGCGCCTGGGTGGCTCAGTCGGTTGAGCCGCCGACTTCGGCTCAGGTCATGATCTCGCAGTCCGTGAGTTCAAGCCCCCCGTTGGGCTCTGTGCTGACAGCTCAGAGCCTGGAGCCTATTTCAGATTCTGTGTCTCCCTCTCTCTGACCCTCCCCCGTTCATGCTCTGTCTCTGTCTCAAAAATAAATAAACGTTAAAAAAAAAAAAAAGAGACAAAACAGATGAACATAAGGGAAGGGAAACAAAAATAATATAAAAACAGGGAGGGGGACAAAACAGAAGAGACTCATAAATATGGAGAACGGAGGGTTACTGGAGGGGTTGTGCGGGGGGTGGGCTAAATTTGGGTAAGGGGAACTAAGGAATCTACTCCTGAAATCATTGTTGCACTATATGCTAATTGGATGTAAATTAAATAAATAAGTAAATAAATAAATAAATAAATACCTTCAACAAGTTGAAAAAAATTGAATGAAAAAATAAATATAAAATGGATCACAGAGGACTCTGATACTGGTAAAAAAGAAAAAGAAAAAGAAAAGAAAAAAAGAAAGAGAAATCAAGGAATCAATCCCATTTACAATTGCACCAAAAACCACAAAATACCTAGGAATAAACTAACCAAAAAGGTAAAAGATCTGTACACTGAAAACTATAGAAATCTTATGAAAAAAATTGAAGAAGACACAAAGAAATGGAAAAACATTCCATGCTCATGGATCAGAAGAACAAATATTGTTAAAATGTTGATACCACCCAAAGCAATCTACACTTTCAATGCAATTCCTATCCAAATAACACCAACATTCTTCACAGAGCTAGAACAAACAATTCTAAAATTTGTCTGGAACAAGAAAAGACCCCAAATAACCAAAGCAATACTGAAAAAGAAAACCAAAGCTGGAGGCATCACAATCCCAGACTTTAGCCTGTACTACAAAGCTGTAATCATCAAGACAGTATGGTACTGGCACAAAAACAGACATATAGATCAAGGGAACAGAATAGAGAACCCAGAAATAGGCCCAAAAATGTATGGCCAGCTAATCTTCGACAAAGCAGAAAAGAGTATCCAATGGAAAAAAGTCTCTTCAGCAAAAGGTGTTGGGAAAACTGGACAGTGACATGCAGAAGAATGAACCTGGGCCACTTTCTTACCCCATACACAAAAATAAACTCAAAATGGATGAAAGACTTAAATGTAAGACAGGAAACCACCAAAAGCCTAGAGGAGAAAACAGGCAACAACCTCTTTGACCTCGGCTGCAGCAACTTCTCACTCAACATGTCTCTGGAGGCAAGGGAAACAAAAGCAAAAATGAACTATTAGGACTTCATCAAAATAAAAAGCTTCTGCAGAGCAAGGGAAACAATCAACAAAACTAAAAGGCAAACTAGGAAATGGGAGAAGATATTTGCAAATGACATATTGGATAAAGGGTTAGTGACTAAAATCTATAAAGAACTTATCAAACTCAACACCCAAAAAAACAATCCAGTTAAGAAATAGGCACAAGAGGGCGCCTGGGTGGCGCAGTCGGTTAAGCGTCCGACTTCAGCCAGGTCATGATCTCGCGGTCCGTGAGTTCGAGCCCCGCGTCAGGCTCTGGGCTGATGGCTCGGAGCCTGGAGCCTGTTTCCGATTCTGTGTCTCCCTCTCTCTCTGCCCCTCCCCCGTTCATGCTCTGTCTCTCTCTGTCCCAAAAATAAATAAAAAACATTGAAAAAAAAATTAAAAAAAAAAAAAAGAAATAGGCACAAGACATGAATAGATACTTTTCCAAAGAAGACATCCAGGTGGCTAAGAGACACATGAAAAGATACTCAGTATCACTCATTATCAGGGAAATAGCAATCAAATCCACAATGAGATACCACCTGTCAGAATGGCTAAATTTAACAACTTGTGAAACAACAGGTGTTGGTGAAGATGTGGAGAAAGGGGAACACTTCTACACTGCTGGTGGGAGTGCAAACTGGTGCAGTCACTCTGGAGAACAGTATGGACGTTCCTCAAAAATTAAAAATAGAACTACCCTACATCCCAGTAATTGCACTACTAGGTATTTGTTCAAAGGATACCAAAATGCTGATTTGAAAGGGTAAATGAACCCCAATGTTTATAACAGCACTATTGACAATAGCCAAATTATGGAAAAAGCCCAAATGTCCATTGACTGGAGAAGGGATATTGATGTGGGGTATATACACAATGGAATACTACTCTATGATCAAAAAGAATGAAATCTTGCCATTTACAACAATGTGGATGGAACTACAGTGTATTATGCTAAGGGAAATAAGTCAGAGAAATAAATATATGATTTCATTCATATGTGTAATTTAAGAAACAAAATAGATGAACATAGGGGAAAGGAAGGAAAAATAAGATAAAAAACAGAGGGAGGCAAACCATAAGAGACTCTTAAACACAGAGAACAAACTGAGGGCTGCTGGAGAGGTGTTGGGTGGGGGGATGGACTAAACAGTTGGGCATTAAAGAAGGCACTTGTTGGGATGAGCACTGGGGGTTATATGTAAGTGATGAATCACCAAATTCTACTCCTGAAACCATTATTACACTATATATTAACTAACTTGGATTTAAATATAATTTAAAAAAATAAGAAAATAAAATAAACACATAAATAATAAATTAATAAATAAAAAAAGAGAAGTGAACAAAACCAATATGCTGAGCTCATATTCTAGGAGGGAACATGTAATAAACAAGTCAACCAATAACTATATAACATAATGTCAGCTTTAAAAAAGGGTCTTATAGAAAAATGAAGCAGATTAGAGGACAGAGAATGATGGTGGGGGGGGCCAGGTGCAAGGGTGATACTTTCTTTACACAGGGTGGTCAGGGAAAAACTCTTTGAAGACCCAGTAAAAAAAGAGAACTATAGGCCAATATCCCTGATGAATATGGATGCAAAAATTCTCAATAGGATACTAGCAAATCAAATTTAACAGCATATAAAAAGAATTATTCACCATGATCAAGTGGGATTCATTCCTGGGCTGCAGGGCTGGTTCAACATTCGCAAATGTATCAATGTGATACATCACATTAATAAAAGAAAAGATAAGAACTATATGATCCTGTCAATCGATGCAGAAAAAGCATTTGACAGAATCAGGATCCTTTCTTGATAAAAATCCTTGAGAAAGTCGGGATAGAAGGAACATACTTAAACATCATAAAAGCCATTTATTTTATTTATTTATTTTTTTAATTTTTTTTTTCAACGTTTATTTATTTTTGCGACAGAGAGAGACAGAGCATGAACGGGGGAGGGGCAGAGAGAGAGGGAGACACAGAATCGGAAACAGGCTCCAGGCTCTGAGCCATCAGCCCAGAGCCCGACGCGGGGCTCGAACTCACGGACCGCGAGATCGTGACCTGGCTGAAGTCGGACGCTTAACCGACTGCGCCACCCAGGCGCCCCCATAAAAGCCATTTATGAAAAGCCCACAGCTAATATCATCCTCAATGGGGAAAAACTGAGAGCTTTCCCCTTGAGATCAGGAACACGACAGGAATGTCCACTCTCATCGCTGTTTAACATAGTGTTGGAAGTTCTAGAATCAGCAATCAGACAACAAAAGGAAATCAAAGGCATCAAAATTGGCAAAGATGAAGTCAAGCTTTCACTTTTTACAGATGACATGATATTATACATGGAAAACCTGATAGACCCCACCAAAAGTCTGCTAGGAAAAAATTCTTTGAGAAGGTGACATGTGAGCAGAGACCTGAATAAAGATAGGAGCAAGCTAGAGCACCTGGGTGGCTCAGTCGGTTAAGCATCTGACTTAGGTTCAGGTCGCAATCTTGCAGTTGGTGAGTTTGAGCCCAACATTGGGCTCTACACTGTCAGTGCTTGGGATTCTCTCTCTCTCTTGCTCCTTCTCTGTCTCTGCCTCTCCACTATTTGCACACACTCTCTCTCTCAAAATAAATAAATAAACTTGAAAAAAAAATAGGAGCAAGCCATGTAAATATCTGAGAATAGAGAATCCCAGGCCAAAAGAAAGGCGAGGGCAAAGGGCAAAGGCCTGAGATGGAAACATGGTTGGATCATTTGAGGGACAAAAAAGAAAGCCAGGGTGGTCACAGCAGAGTAAGGAGGGGTAGAAAAATGTGAGAGACAGGCAGGGCCAAGGTCATGTAGGGCCCTGAAAGCCATCATAAAGAAGATGACTAGAAGCCACTGGAAGACTGAGCACAGAAGCATGACATAATCTCCTTTTTGTTTTGAAGAATCACTTTAGCTGTTGCATAGAGAATAGACAGAATATATGGAGAAGGACAAGAGAAGAAATGATTTTTGTCTTTGTGCCTTTCTTCTATCTCTTTTACAACTCTAGTAACAACCCTTTTAGAATTTTTAAATATTTAGAAACCAATGAAATGGATGGGATCAGTCAAGTGTCCAATCAAAGATGCATGAGCTTTCAGAATAGTTGCTTGAAAAGTGATTGTAAAGTTCACCCATCCATGAAATGTGAAATGCTTAGGTTGAAAATTACTTCCAGCTGTTCATGAAGATATATGTACCAGGAAACTAATGACATGTGCATGTCAGGACCCTCAAGGCAAACAGCTGGGGTTGATCTTTACCATGCTTTCTCCCTCTTTTTTTTTTAAGTAAGCTCTATGCCCAATGTGGGGCTTGAACTCACAACCCTGAGATCAAGAGTCATATGCTGTACCAACTGAGCCAGCCAGGGCCTCATTAACAATGCTCCTTTTAAGAAAGTAGGTGCCAATGACCATTTCAAAGAAAACTGTACAGAAACTATAAGGCTAAGACAGAGGTAAAGCAGCAGCAAAGGGAATCTGCATTTTAAATATGCAGTACTGGGGCGCCTGAGTGGCTCAGTGGGCTAAGTGTCCAACTCTTGGTTTCGGTTCAGATCATGATCTCTCAGTCTGTGAGTCTGAGTCCGAAATCAGGCTCTGTCCTGACAGCATGGAGCCTATTTGGGATTGTCTCCCTCTCTCTCTGCCCCTTCCTACTTGTGCTCTCTCTCTCTCTCTCTCTAAAATAAATAAACATTGGGAATGCAAGCTGGTGCAGCCACTCTAGAAAATAGTATGGAGGTTCCTCAAAAAACTAAAAATAGAACTAGCCTACAATCCAGCAATTGCACTACTAGGCATTTATCCAAGGGATACAAGTGTGCTGTTTTGAAGGGACACATGCACCCCCATGTTTATAGCAGCACTATCAACAATACCCAAAGTATGGAAAGAGCCCAAACGTCCATCGATGGATAAATGGATAAAGAAGATGTGGTATGTATATACAATGGGGTATTACTCGGCAATCAAAAAGAATGAAATCTTGCCATTTGCAACTACATGGATGGAACTGGAGGGTATTATGCTAAGTGAAATTAGTCAGAGAAAGACAAATGTCATATGACTTCACTCATATGAGGACTTTAAGAGACAAAACAGATGAACATAAGGGAAGGGAAACAAAAATAATATAAAAACAGGGAGGGAGACAAAACAGAAGAGACTCATAAATATGGAGAACAAACTGAGGGTTGCTGGAGGGGTTGTGGGAGGGGGATGGGCTAAATTTGGGTAAGGGGCACTAAGGAATCTACTCCTGAAATCATTGTTGCTATATATGCTAACTAATTTGGATGTAAATTTTAAAAATTTTTTAAAAAATTTAAAAATCAAGTTTGTTGAAAAGCTAACTAAAGTTGAAAGTAAGAACAAAAGAGGAACCCCAAGGAAAGTAAAAAATAAATAAATAAAAGGAATAAATAAATAAATAAATAAATAAATAAATAAATAAATAAACACTGAAAAAATAAGTATGCAGTGCTAAGAGTAACAATCACACTTGTAAATGTACTAAATTGGAACTCCATTGCATGATATACAGTGCTAGTGATTACTCAAAATCCACCTCTATCCTCTACCTTCTACCTTGTTGACAGAACCCTGATTTGGTTTAGAGAAGAAATGTTCCTGGTCTCAGGTGGATCAATATTGGTCTAAAGGAATCATGATAATCTTTCTTTGCTTTCCCACCTTCCTATGTAGGTGGAGGTGGTCATATGACCCACCTCTGGCCAAAGAGGCATTGGCAGAAATCTTCTGGGAAATGTGGTCTGAGAAAGCTTTAGCTTTCTGAATAAAAAGGGTTGGTCACAGCTGGCCTCCCCTTACCCTACCCTTCTTCCTGCCTTCTATTTGGGCATGCTGGTTACTGTTTGATGTAGTGCAAATACAAGGGAAAGGCCAAGAGATTTACCAGGCCACTGGCCACCATCTTTAGCTACTAAACCACCACCATCAAATACCTACTTCAGACTTCTGGTTACATTAAGAAATTGAAACTCATGTGTTTCTATAAACTGGGTGTTCTGTTACTTGTGGCCAACAGATTTTTAATTTTTTTTAATGTTTATTTTATTTTTGAGAGAGAGGGGGAGAGCATGAGCAGGAGAGGAGCAGAGAGAGAGAGAGAAGATTCACAGCAGGCTCCTTGCTGACAGCAGTGAGTCTGATGTGGGGCTCGAACTCAAGAACCATGAGATCATGACCCAAGCCAAAATTGGATGCTCAACTGACTGAGCCACCCAGGAGCCCTGGCCAAATAGATTTATAATTGACATGCTTTAAATCGCTCTAGGGAAATAAAATATCCATCATTATCACTTGTAATCTAAAATGAAAAAAATATACCTGCCCATATTCAGCAGTAATTGAGAAATCTCATTCATACTAACTAAATCTCTTCAGAATATCATCAAAGAGCATCTATTCTGATCTTCCAGGCTTCTCTTAGATTTATTCTGGCTTATTTTTTTGTTTTAAATGCCCAGCGGGAAAGGTAGCTAACTATAGGAAGAATTTACCACCAGGCTGAACAGCGCAGGGGTACCTGGTGTAAAGAGACAAACCCAAGAGTGGACTTTCATCTGCTTTGACTAGCTTGGCAAGTTCAAGTCTTAATCCTTTGACAGCAACTAGTCACATTCCAACCCCTCTCTATGCTGAGGATTCTGAGTCTGATTCTAGATTTGTGAAGAAAGAACCTACAGGACAAGAACATGCACTCTTGACTAGCTAAGAACTAGGATACTAGGATGAAAAAGTACAGGAATCTTCTGAATACAATGTATACGTCATGTATACTCCGCTGTCACTTGTAAGTGAATACATACTCAAGGATTCTAGTGGACATGTTATTTATTAGCATTTGGTTTCTTTTACCTGGTTGATGTGGAAGGTAGAAAGGTGTACCCTGATTTAAGATTGCCTTTTCCTATTTTGTTTCTTTGTTCCTTCCTTCCTTCCTTCCTTCCTTCCTTCCTTCCTTCCTTCCTTCCTTCCTTCCTTCCTCCCTCCCTCCCTTTCTCTCTCTCTCTCTCTCTTTCTTTCTCTTTCTTCTTTCTTTCTTTCTTTCTTTCTTTCTTTCTTTCTTTCTTTCTTTCTTTCTTTCTTTCTTCTTGTGGCATCTGTAAAGCATTTCACTTTCTAATTGTGGATCACACAGTGTTTTCATGGGTCATGTTACAGTCTTTCAACTTGCAGTCTCTCTTTCCACCCCCACTCTTAAATGAGAAATAAAATGAAAAAGGAGGCCAGATGGAATTTATTCTCCTCCCTCTGTTGCAGATGTTAAATGAAAACTTTTTAAATGAGGGAATATTAAAAGAGCCTTCTTTTTATCCCAGAGCAAATTGCCCCTGCATCCAGAGTTCCAGTCTCAGGAGGAAACCTCACTGATCTTTTTATCCAGGTCGCAGACAAAGGACCCTGGACCTCAGTTCTGGCTCAGACCCCTTCCCATCGAGGGCCTTGGGCTAGACTTTGACTCTCTCTCGGTCTCAGTTTACTCACTGGAGCAGGGTTGGATGAAAGAATCTTTGAAGTTATTCCAGCTCCTAAGAGCCAATGAATTGCCTCCAAAATTCAAATGTAAAACTGCTGACCATTTTTATGAGAAAAATCACTTTCTCTTCTTTTTTTTTCCAGTCCCTTCTCTCAATAACCAGAGATCATCTCATTCATTAATTTGGTTTTATGAGGTATTTGCTGTTAATCTCAGTCACTTGGGGTGAAGACTCGCTATTAAAGTGGATGTTTGAGAAGCTGCCTCTTTAATTCAGATATGTGGTTTTAATCTGTTGAGAGCTTCACATGACAAATAGCAATACATTTCTGCTCTGTTTGAATACTTTTGGTGTGAGAGCTTTTATTGTTCATACTTGACCATACATAACTTCACTGTATGTTATTAAATTCTTCCCCCTCTCTCACCCCCCCCCATATACACCAACACATTTGTTATGATACTTCTAGCTAATTCAGTTTTCCAAATTGAGGTCAAGAATCTTTTGATTTCCTTCCTGCCTCGCAGCTCCATCTGATTCACAAGCGTCTGTCCTGTTTTCTTCATTCCACAATCTCTGATAAATACCATTACCTTACAACCCTCAGACTACAGATCCTTATGGATGGAACTTCTGGAGTGTGCCTTTCTAGACACCCTAGCGGTATCCTTCCTGAGATCGTGGGTTAGAGAGAAAATGAAAGGTTAAAGAACTTTCTTTGCTCTTGCTCTTTAACGATTAGACTTGTAAGTGTGAGCACTTTTGCATATGGTCATGGCCACCATAATAGAAGACAGTAAGAAAAAGCACGATCCTAGTTCCTGCAATTCGTTCTAATCCAGAAAATGCCTGAGGCCAATTCACTTAAGACTTATTTAAATTTTATAGCTCATTTTTACCACAGCATCCTGAGGCTCTGATTCTGCCCAAATTTGTCACATTTCAACAAATGAAATGTGATTTTGCAGTTAAGCTGCCTGAAGAACAGGACCGTTTGCTCAAGAGAAGTACAAGAAGTCAAGAAACGCAAGCTTGGCTCATATTTTTCATCATCTTCACCCAAGAACACCTAGCACACTTTTTTTCTTCGTCCTTGTGGGGAAACTTAAAGCTTCAAGACCCAACTCGGAGCCACATGGTTTTCATTTCCTGGCCTCCTCCCTCAGCCCCTGCGGCACCCACAACACACACAAAGGCCTCATCCTCTATCTGCAGATTCAAGATACCGTCCCTTGTACATTTTTCACAGAAGCAAATGAAGCATAAAAAGTCAATACTCTGCATACATACCAGCCCAAATAATAAATAGCTGCCTGCTGGCTCCATTTGTTCCCTTGATTTGTACTAACCCTTGTGTTTGCTCAGGGCTTCGCGCCTACAAAGCACTTTTACGTTCATTAATCTCACGGTCTTCACCCTAAGCCCGAGAGAAGGGTACACCCTTCTCTTCACATTATAGACAAGCAGATGGGTGTGTGAAGGTCTGTGCAAAGTCACACAAATTAAGGGCAGACCCAGGACTCAAACCTCAGCCTCTGACTCCAGGTTCAGTGCTCATTTTTCTGCCCCCACCATAACCTGTGCAATGCTCTTTCTTGTTGGATATAAGACATACATGAACAGGGCCTGACTGGACAATGTTAGGTTCTAGAAAAGTTGTCTTGAGAAATGTAGTATGCAGGGGTGCTAAGAACCTGGGCCGTGAAGCCAAGCAGCCTAGGTGTGAATCTGGACTCTGCTTCACGAGAGCTGTGTGCCACTGCATCATTCTTGGGGGCTTCACTCACAGGGTGCTTCACGTGCTTGGTGTCCTAAGAGGTTTTCAATTCAGCTAGCCTAGAAATTACTCGATTGTCCTGTGACTCGGGACAATAAGAAACGGGCATAAAGATACCTACTTCCAAGGCTGTTGTGGCAACTTAATAATATAAAGCACATAAATCCCGGCCCGGTAAAAGACACCCCAAAGTGTTCTGTGCTCCTGGAAGACCATCTGCCTGAGCTTCACCTTCTTGGTTATGCCTCCACTCAAATTCCTTTCTGTGAGTATCCTCCATGATCTCTACTAATCCCATGGCTGGGACACCTCATAATCCCCACGACGGCATTGTGCCACATATTGAATACAGTACTGAGCCAGGCACTGTACTAAGCCCAAACGTGCATACTTCCCTTGATCCCGTATTTCAGGATCTCCCCATCCTACTGCTAAACCGGGCCCCACTGAGGAGTGAGCATCAAGAACTGCTCCACAGGAGTCTGGAGAAAGGGATTCTCATCCTAGTCCTACCAAACAGTCTAGGTGACAAACAGGCCCAGAACATCCCCTCTCTGAGACTCATGTAACTCATCTGCTAGGAGAGACTCCTTAATACGTGTCTTGTCCATTAAGAGAATCCCTGTCTCTACAAACAGGATGAATCACGTAAAGCTGCTATGCAAAAAAAAAAAAAAAAAAAAAAAAAAAAAAAAGGTGAAGTCAGTGTAACAGGCTCTGAGCTATTATTAAAAGAAACGGTCAGGGGCGCCTGGGTGGCTCAGTCGGTTGGGCATCCGACTTCGGCTCAGGTCATGATCTCGCAGTCCATGAGTTCGAGCCCCGCGTCGGGCTCTGTGCTGACAGCTCGGAGCCTGGAGCCTGCTTCACATTCTGTGTCTCCCTCTCTTTCTGCCCCTTCCCTGCTCGTGCTCTGTCTCTCTCTGTCTCAAAAATAAATAAACATTAAAAAAATAAATATAAAAATAAAAGAAACGGTCAGGGATGCCTGGGTGGTTCAATCAGTTAAGCATCTGACTCTTGGTTTCAGCTCAGGTCATGATCTCACAGTTCATGGGATGAGTTGAGTCCTGTGTTGGACTCCAACGTGGAGCCTGCTTAGGATTCTCCCTCTCTCCTTCTCTCTTTCTGCCCCTCCCCTGCTCTCTCTCTCTCAAAATAAATAAATAAACTTAAGAAAAAAGAAAGAAAGAAATGGTC
This sequence comes from Puma concolor, assembly GCF_028749965.1. Taxonomy (NCBI): domain Eukaryota; kingdom Metazoa; phylum Chordata; class Mammalia; order Carnivora; family Felidae; genus Puma; species Puma concolor. Next base: position 184,973,953 of record NC_141674.1, read on the forward strand.
AGTGTCTTACTAATTGGCAAGAACCCAGTTTTGAAATCTGCCTCTGAGAATTATGAAGAGAACTAACAGACAGGAAAGGGGGACAAAGGTCTAACCATCAATGCAATAAAAAGATGGAAAATGGAAAGCCCAGTGTTGAAAATACTGCAGCACTGCTAGAAAGAGAGACAAGAGAAAATTAGAGCTGAACCGCTATAGGATTTCTAGACTAGAGAGATTTCTAGAGGGAGAAGGGCATCAGAGGACTTTAGGATGCCCTGCCAACTTCTTCTGTATTCCTGGTTTCAAGCAGTCTATGTGGCTGTGGGACAAATTTCTGCCAACCAGACCCAGCTCACCTGCATGTTTCTTACCTGTGCAAACCCACCAGGCAACCACATGGAATCTTGCCCCTTTTCTTTCCGCTGCTCTTTTTTGCATCATTTTAAATAATGACACATTGGGGCGCCTGGCTGGCTCAGTCTGTAAAGCATGTGACTCTTGATCTCAGGGTTGTAAGTTGAGCCCCATGTTGGACACAAATTATTTAAAATGAATTAATTGACTGTTAATAATAAAAAAACAAGAAAGAAAGGGGTGCCTGCATAGCTCAGTAGGTTAAATGTCCAACTCTTGATTTTGGCTCAGGTCATGATCTCACAGTTCATGAGATCAAGCCCTGAGTGGGGCTTCTGTGCAGACAGCGCGAAGCCTCTCTCCTTCTCTCTCTGCCCCTTTCCCATTTGCATGTATGCTCTCTCTCTCTTTCAAAATAAATAAATAAACTTTAAAAAAAATAAGGAAGGAAGGAAGGAAGGAAGGAAGGAAGGAAGGAAGGAAGGAAGGAAGGAAGGAAGACACATTAACAGAGTCCCTAAAGTTAGACCTGGGATAGTACATGCCCATGGTGATCATGTTTTGGAGTGAAATTCCTCACCCCTATGTATCTCTGGGACAACTAAATGTGATATACAACTCAGGAACTCCGGTGGAGAAGTTACATATGATAAGCCCAGAGTGTTTGTTTAATACCACACAAGTTTGCTGAGTGCCTGCCTGCCACATGCCAGGACACGCAATGGTTACTAGACAGAAAGGTGTAAGAGGCATGGGACCGGCACCCAACGACTCATGCCATGATGAGTAGGGGAGGGACAATTTTGGTTCCGACCATTTGCTGTATTTATTATCTCAGTTGCTTTCGTTATTTTGTGTTTTTTCTTATTTACTTTATGTCTTTATTTCCCCAAGTTGGGGTAAGGGAAGGGTAGCCCCAGCATCTGGTAATAATTTACAAATCGTGACATTCTCCCTAATACCAACTGGAAAGGTCTCATGCCTTAGAATCATTTTATAAGTCACTGGCAAAAAATAAGCATCCACCATTTTTAAGATCTTGTAATTGTGAAATAATAGAAAAAAATATATAGGCCTTTGCCCCTTGTTCCTGGCACAGAACTCCTAAAACTCTAGTAGTTTCCTAAGTGATAAAAGCACTAGGAACATCTTTTGCTGTAATATTTGGTCTTTGACTCTAGTTCCTGGCACACAGTTCTTTTATCCCTTGGCATTTCCTGGGTGATAGGAACATCTTTTGTTCTAATGATGCAATGTTTGTTGGGCTCCTAAATAGGGATTGGTCATTAGAAAGACCAAGCCATGATTGGATATGTAATTTCAGCCCCATTCCCTATCCTCCAGGAAGGGGAGAGGGGCCAGAAATGGAGTTAATGATTGATCATGGCCCCATGGATGATGAAACCTCCATGAAAATCCCAAAGGCATGGGGCTTGGGGAGCTTCCAGGTTGGTGAACACGTGGAGGTGCCGGGAGAGTGATGCTCTGGGAGCGGGTACAGAAGCTTCATGCCCCTTCCCACATATCTTGCCCCATGCATCTCTTCCATCTGGATGTTCATCTGTATCCTTTATCACACCCTTTTATAATAAATCAGTAGATGGGGCACCTGAGTGGCTCAGTCGGCTAAGCATCTGACTTCGGCTCAGGTCACGATCCCACGGTCTGTGAGTTCAAGCCCCACATCAGGCTCTCTGCTGACAGCTCAGAGCCTGGAACCTGCTTCAGATTCTGTGTCTCCCTCTCTGTCTGTCCCTCCCTCGCTTACATGCTGTCTCTCTCTCTCTCTCTCTCTCAAAAATAAAAATAAAAACATTAAAAAATATAAATACATAAACCAGTAGATGTAAGTATTTCCCTGAGTTCTGTAAGCCACATTAGCAAATTATTGAACCCAAGGAGGGGTTTGTGGGAACCTTGATTTATAGCCAATAGGTCAGAAATACAGTAACAATGTGGGACTTGAATCTGGCATCTAAAGAGGGGTATGTCTAGGGGCGCCTGGGTGGCTCAGTCGGTTGAGCGTCCGACTTCGGCTCAGGTCACGAACCCACGGTCTGTGAGTTCAAGCCCCGCATCAGGCTCTCTGCTGAAGCTCAGAGCCTGGAGCCTGCTTTGGATTCTGTGTCTCCCTCTCTCTCTGCCCCTCCCCTGCTCATGCTCTCTCTCTGTCTCTCAAAAGTAAATAAACATTGAAAAAAATTTTTTTAATAAAACAAAATAAAATAAAATAATAAAGAGGGGCATGTCTTGTGGGACTGAATCCTTAACCTGTGGGATCTATGCTAATTCATGGTAGGTAGTGTCAGAAATGAACTGAATTATAGGACATCTAGCTGGTGTCACAGAGAATTGCTTGGTGGGGGAAAAACCCATACACATTTGGTGATCGGAGGTGTCTGAAGTAAAGTGTTCTATGTAAGTAGTAAAGGAGAAACACACAGGAAGAAGAGTGAATTTTTCCTACTCAGTAATAAAGTGAGGGATATGGTTATTTGCATTAAAAAATAATCAACAGTTTTCCCTTAAAAAAAAACCGGTAAATACTTTGTAGTGCCTTCAAAGCATACTGAATTAATAAAAGCTAGCCTTTACCTTAAAGTCTTAATTCAACAGCGAGGTTTATCAAATATCAAGCGCTGGTTTTTGCTGAATATTGTTAAAGGTCTGGCTCCAAAGTTTTGCAAACCACCAGGTAAAAGCAGCCAACTTTTGTTTTCATGGGCTCTGCTGCCCCCTGTCAGAAGCAAAGAATGTTACAGGAAATAGAATTTTTTTAAACAAAGCTTTTCATAGAATAGCGATGATTTCCTCAATTACATGACACAGGATATTCTCACATCTTGTGAATTAATACCAAAGAATTATTTGTTTAGAAATGTGCCTGCCTTCATACAACTGTCTGAAATAATTCAAGAGGGCTGTCACTCACTGAGTTCCTCGGCACGCGTGCACTGAGCAGCAGAGAAGTGTTGGGCCCCATCCATGGGCTCACGCCTTTCACAGACCACTGGGGAAGACACATGAGCAAACGGACAACTTTCACACAGAGCGAGAAGGGGCATGTGGGCACCAGGTGCTGGGGAGCACATCACTGCAGCACCTTAACCCGTGGGTTCCAAATGAAGTAAAAGGGGCCCATTCCCAAAGAGCAGGATCCAGCCAAATGAAGAAGGAAGTAAAGGCCTTTACCAGATAGCAGCAACCGTATGTGCCAGGGCAGGGAGGCCCAGAAGAGAGTGGCAAGTTCAGGCCCCAGCAAGAGGGGAACTAAACTGTGTGCCGAGCTTAATCTCAGCAGCCCAGTTGCTGCCTCCTGTGCTGAACAACAGCTGGCTGGGAGTCGCTTCATCTCACTGCCTGAGAGTGTAGCTGGGCCAGAGGTCAAGACAAAGGAGGGCAAATGGAATTCCTGAGGTGGCCATTTGAGCAGGAAATCCTACTAAGATGCCAGCCATTGCCCTGTGTTCTGCATGCATTCCATTCACAAAAGATAAAATATTTTGCTAGCTAACTTAGGACTCAACTTAGCTATCTTAAGACCCGAATGGGGAAAGGGAGCCATTAATTAGTCCATAAAGATTTGCACGTCATCAGAGCTGCTGTTCACAAGACAATAGAAAGAAATACCAAGTGAAAAGAAACCCAGTGATCATCCATGGCATTTGAAAATTCAACCTGTGGGAGATCCTTAAAACTTAGTGCTCATTTCCCCTACTTTCCCTCAGTGCTGGGCATATTGCTTCACTTCACGAAGGCCTTTTTTGTCTTTGTCGGAATACACACGCACCAAGGCATTAATCATTTACAGACCTCCATTATTTAGCTCATTTCCATGTAGTGCTTCATCTTTCAATGAGTCATATGTTTTCCCTTTGGACAGCCTTTTGGCAAAGTTTTCCATTAATTTTTTCTTTCCTTTCAGTTCATCCTCTATCAAACATTAAATATGCATTTAGTTCTATAGTCTATAATAAGGTTTTCCATTCTCCTGATCTCCTAGTGACTTCTTGGACTTTATCAGTCCTAAAGGATTTTGGTAAGAAAATGACACCCCTCCAAAAACAAAAAAATTACGACATACTATATTTCTCGTTAGTGCTGAACAACAAGATCAAAACTTACTTCGATAGTTAAAAATAACACTGAACAGATGCATCAGTAGAAAGAGCATCAGCTTGGAGTCAGACCAGCCATGATTCACATAATGACACTGCCACTTAACCTCACTGAGCCTAAATTTTCTCCTCTGTACAATGGGCACAATAAATCTACCTCATAAGTTTGTTGTGAGGAACAAACGAGCAAATAGATGCTAAAGTGTTTTGGAAATTATAAAGCACTAATCAAATGTAAGGCATTGTTAAGTGGCTCATTGAAGAATATAGGCTTCATAATTTTTCTTTTTGAACACCAAGGTTCTAATCATGACAACATTCTTTATTTGCCCATACCTCACAGTTTTAGGATCTTGCCAAAGTCAGGAATGATTCCAATTGTCTTCTCTCTGCTAGGCCCCTGTTAATCAAGTGATTTTTGTTAAAACTAGCAAGACAAAAATTTCAGCACACAAGAAAACAGCACTGCATTCAAAGAGGGTTTGTCTTCGTGCCCTTTTACGTATGTATGTATTTTTAGAGAAGGAGAGAGAGTGTGAGCAGGGGAAAGGGGCAGAGGGGGAGGAAGAGAAGGGGAGAGAGAGAGAGAGAGAGAGAGAGAGAGAGAGAGAGAGAGAGAGAATCTTAAGCAGGCTCTACGCTCAGCACAGATCCCAATGTGGGGCTAAATTCCACGACCCTGGGATCATGACCTGAGCTGAAATCAACAGTCAGATGGTCAACTGACTGAGCCACCCAGGTGCCCCTGTGCCCTTTTAGTTTTTATACAAGGTAATATTAAGTAATAATCAGCTAGCATCCATCCCTTTTCAGGCCACTGTTTTTTCCCCTAGAAGTCCCAGTTGCTTGAAACCCTTGAGTGGACAGAGAGAATTCAGGTATGCCATGGTAAATCGCTGATGACTGAACTCAGTAACTGCATCTAAAGGACTAAAATAACTTGACCTCCATTAGTAACACTTCTTGAACAGAGATGAATGATATAATTAGCATCTAACTACAAACTTCTTTTCCTTATTAGAGCAAAAAGAGGATTTTTTTTCCTCTAAGAGAAATATTAAAAGTAGGATCCATGTATAATTTCAGATGGAGACAGAGAAATATCATTGACATTTGCAGAGCATTAATCACTTCTGTTTCCTTACCTTGTTATGACATGTACACATGATCTTGTGGGGTGGCTGGCCAGAGAGCTGTAGTGCCACACTCCATGAACAACACTGAGAGCTCATCCATCCCAACACTTCGTGTGGAAAATTTCCAGGAAGACTCTCGGTCTGCAAGTCAAATTAGCCATGATCTTTGGAAGGTTTGCTATTTACCATTTCCCCCGGAAATATTCAGAATATTTTAGATCTCTTTGTGACATAAAATAATCATTTTTCTAACACCCTCCAGAGCCCCCAAAGTATTAGACTTCTAGGGAAAGAAGCTAACAAGCAAGTAATTTGAAGAACACAAAGCCAGCTTGGTATTGATTCCTTCCACAATTGGCCCATATTCTGCAGTGGTGGGCTAGTGTTGAGGCAATGACCAAAAACCACAGTGTCACAGCGAAGGAGGGAAAAGAAGTGTGTTGGGTGGGGGGAATGATTTAATCAGCCTACGGGTCTTCTTTGAACTAATTCTGCCCTGAGAACACTTGCTGGATAAACTCCTTATATAAATCTATGCTTTGGATCAAGGAAATGAACCTAGGGATATTAATCTCCCCATACCATGATTCAATTCATGATATTTCCCTACTTTAAAAACTTCAATAAATATTTATGGAATAAATGAATGCTGAAATATTAGTGATTACTCAATGCCTATAAAGTTTAAAGAATGGCCTTGGAAGCTTTCCATAAACTGAAGCCAATATATATTTCATTCATTCATTTGTTCAATAAAGGTGTATTGGGTTCCAAGTAAGGGTGGAACTTTTCTTAGTGGTGGAGATTCCGATATGAACAGACACACCACGTACTTGGACCTCTTTTCTTGAGGCTACATCCAATCTTCCACCATTTATTATCATTAGGGCTGCCCACCCACCCACACTTTCTTAGACACAACCTAAGCTTCCGCTACTTTGTCAATGTTCTTCATCCTTCCCTTGCAACACCATTGAACTCTAACTTTTCCTCAAAAATTAAATTCAAATGCGCCTTCCTCAAGCTCCCTCCTAACCACACACTCTCCTCCTTCTCCAACATGAAGGAAACTCTGTCCTCTGAACTCACTGGGAACTTGACCTGCAGCTTTCTTTTGGCATTATCTCCTCTATTAATGTTACTTAGACATTTTCTCCACTATCTTTCAGGGAACGACCTTTTCAACTGTACTTATAGCAGCTGGTTTAGTAATAGTTGGAACTTAGTAAATAGATAAATGTCAAACAAACGAATCAACTACTAAAGTCCTTGTGACTTAAGTTGCAGATACTCTGTTTATACACTTGAGAATACATTTCTCAAATCCCCTTAAAGGTATGATTTCATAAACTCAAAAGCCAAATAGGCCATTTGTTCAAGATTATTCAATGTGACAAAAATGTAAAACTGCCCATAAGAAAATAAAAATATGTTGGGCTGCATATCTCATGAAAGTAGTTGAGGCAGAATCATGCACCTATCTCCAGAGAAATAAAATTTGAAGAGTGTTCTTCTAACTGCTGAGTGATACCAGTTCTTTCTCAAATAATTTGAAGATTTGAACAGCAAATCTGTACTTTCAAGACTTCAACTGCAGTCAGGCCAACCTCCTAATCCTCTCACTTCTGCTGCACCTGCAGACCAATCCAACCCAGTACCTTCTCCATTTACCTGGGCTGTTAAGCAATACTAGAGAATACCCTGCAATACTATCAGGCACTCTTATATCCTTGATGAGTTTCTTCTCTTATGTCCTCAAGAGTTTGTTTCCAAAGTATTTCTTCTCAAGCCACCTACCAGTCTCTCTGATTTCAGCAATCACAACCGAGCTCTCTTCCCTCATGATAATAAAAACAATATATCAACAGCATTTATTAAGCACTATGCTTAAGCATTTTGTCTTAGAGGCATTATCTCAGTTAATCTTCACAAGGACCACCAATTATTAAAATAGGTGCCATTATCCCTCTTCTACAAATTAGGAAACTGAAGCAGACAGAGGTCAAATAACTTGCCCAAGGTCACAAAATCACTAAGTGTGAATCCAGGACTTGGATTTATAACTTGGATATGACAAACTCCAGAGCCAACTAGTAAGACTATACTTTGTTTACTCCTTGTTCTCTTCCTCCCTTGGGACATGGTAAAGGCAGGGAGAGGATTCTTTTTTTTATTATTATTATTTTGAGAGGGAGAAAGAGTGCGAGCAGGGGGAGGGGCACAGAGAGAGAGAGAGAGAGAAATCCCAAGCAGGCTCCACACTGTCAGCGCAGAGCCTGACATGGGGCTCAAACCCACACCCTGTGAGATCATGACTCAAGCCGAAATCGAGGGTTGGACACTCAACAAACTGAGCCACCCAGGTGCCCCCAGGGAGAAGATTATTAATAAGCCCTGTGGCTCTGGCCTAGCTCATACTGGCCGCTAGAGAATGACCTCCGTCTCTTCGGTCCACAGTTCTCCAACCAGTGTCAACTAGTCAGTAGGAGGAGAAGCAATGTGGATATACATTTGTTAACTGCATTGACCTAACCAGCCTTAGTTCAGGTTGCTATAGCAGAATGTAACAGACACCCTAGACTGGGCGGCTTAAACAAACATTCCTCACAGTTTTGGAGCCTGAGAAGTCCAAGATCAAGGAGCCAGCAAGATCCAGTGTCTGGTGAGGGCAGGCCTGCCTGCTTCCTGGTTAAAGGTGGCCATCTTTTCCTGACAAGGCAGAGGGTAGAGAGAAAGCGTCAGCTCTCACATCTCTTATGAGGGCACCAATCCCATTCACAAGGGCTCCAACCCTAGGACCTAATCACTTCCCAAAGGTTCCATCTCCTAATACCATCCCATTAGGGATTAGTTTCAACATATGAGTCTTAGGGGACACAAGTTTTTAGTCCTCAGCACAGGCTTGTTTTAAAAAGCAATTGATTTGGGGCGCCTGGGTGGCGCAGTCGGTTAAGCGTCCGACTTCAGCCAGGTCACGATCTCGCGGTCCGTGAGTTCGAGCCCCGCGTCAGGCTCTGGGCTGATGGCTCGGAGCCTGGAGCCTGTTTCCGATTCTGTGTCTCCCTCTCTCTCTGCCCCTCCCCCGTTCATGCTCTGTCTCTCTCTGTCCCCCAAAAAATAAATAAACGTTGAAAAAAAAAAATAAAATAAAAAGCAATTGATTTTACACAAAAACAAAATTTCTTTTGTTCCTTCCCTTTTGATTTCACCTAGGTTTCAGTAATGTACCATCCTGAGAGTATCCTGACCACCTCTTGTGTGTCATAAGGCCCACTTACTTCCATACCTCAATGGGTATTTCCATCTCTTATTAACCATATCCTTACTACATTGGGAATGGAGTGGTCTCCTAGACGATCACTTCTCAAACTTAAATGAATGTATAAATCACCTGAGGATCTTACTAAAATGTAGATGCTCATTCAGTGGGTTTGTGGTGAAGCCTAAAGAAACTCCCAAGTGACACCATGCTGCTGATCTCCAAACTGCACTTTTGAGTAGTGATGCCCTAGATATTTAAGCACATGATCCTGTTAGTGCTAGCTGATTTTCCTCCCAAATGTGTAATCACATTTGGTGATCAAAATTATGCTGAGTATGCACTTGCATATTATATATGTAACCTACTATAGATACCAGTGGCTAAACGTCACCAGGTTTTCAAGTGTTTTGAATTTTTTATTCAAGTTTCATTTTCCTCATTTAGGTCTAATTGTGAAGTAGCAGTAAAACTGCTTAAATTTTGCTTTGATAGGCCCTGGGCAATTTTTCATGACTACATTCCACCACACTGTCTTCTTTATGGACTCAGGGAAAGATGTTCTCTTCCTGTCCAAGAAAATCCATCTGCGTCCTGACTTCCACCTCTTTCCACAAGAAACTCAGTTAATCTGTTTTCTCTTGTTCATCAGCCCCCTTCTGTCTTATAGTTCCAAGTTTTTCTATAGTAACACTGACAGAAAACTTTCCTAAAAATACACTATTTAAAAAAATAGAGTAATTTCGCAAAATTTTAATTGCTAGATTTCGGTGGAGGATACACTGACAGGTGTTCATTGTACCACTCTTCCAACTTTTCTCAATATTTGAAATTTTAAAGTTTAGAGCACAGTTAGACACAGAAACAATGAACAATTTTTCCTATTTGTGAGTTTCTGGCCCAGGACAAACGTATTCCAGGGTAAGACTTCAGACTATAGATCTCCTTCAGTTTCTCATTCACTAACTTATTACAAATTTCCTTCCAAAAAAAAATGTATTAGGCCATTAAAAAAAAAAAAAGCTTATGTCCAACATGATACATGAGCATATTTTCATAGTCTCTTTAGATTATAAAATAAACTATTAAGAATTTTTAAGTTTTCCTAGAATGAACACTAGAAATGTCGCTGACCTACACTCCCTATAGTTTACTTACTCCCTCCTGCCTATAAACCTTGACTGCCTTGCAAATCTAAATTCTCTATCATATCACCTTAAAATCTATGGCTTCATATCCATATCTTTTAAAAAGGGGAAAGGCTCCATTCTCTGCCTGGCCTCTTTCTCCCAACAGGTGACAAGCTGGGCCTTGAACAACTGCATTCCAAGTAGAACACTGAGCCACTGGCACTCTTGCCCCTGCACTCCACACTTGGCTCCACCTGGACCACAAGCTGCTCTGAGGACCTGAGGTCAGTTGGCATCTTACATGCTTTCATCTTGCTTTCCCCAACACTGGTGTGGCACTTAACCCAAGGTAGGTGTTTAAGTATTTGTGAAATAGTATTTCTAGTCACTTCCTAGGCAAATGTTGCCCAAAATGAAAATGCTTTATACATCATGCTTTAATTTTATCACACGAATCCTGTTCAAACAAGTCTGAATGGTTCTCAACCTAGGGAAATCTTGCCCTGCAAGGGACACAAGGCATGACCTGGAGGCATTTTTAGTTGTCACAACTGGGGTGGGTGCTACTGGCATCTGTCAGGACAGGATTCCTACAATGAAAAGGTTATCTGACCGAAAATGTCAGTATGCCAAAACTGAAAAATTGTAATAGCTGTAGTTTCTATTTCCTTTAACCTAAGGGATTTAAGAAGCACTAGAAACCAAAGAGTCAAGCAATTAAACCCATAGATAGGGCGGCACTATTGTTTTCAGTTTCTTAATTTAAAGAAAAAGTTCTTGATTTTTCATTATGAAGTTCCCTTTTCTGGAAAACCACCCAAAGAGCAATATTATTTAAATGGCACAACCACAACACTGTAGTGCAACAACGATAGTCAACTAAGATTAAAAACTGGTCTAAGACTTTAGATATAATAAGTTTTATTCATCTGGTGGTACTTGATGCTCACAGGGCACCGTACAACAAATTTTAAAAATACAATATGAAAAAATTGAACAGCCAAAGAGATCAATTCCATTAGAGGGCCCACAGAAAAACCAACAAAAGCCCACAGAAAAACCCACCCACTGTCATCCCTTAAGAACATTTTCTTCCTGCTTAAGTTTGGCTTTAAGAAACACCAAAAGAGAGAAAGTCTTTGAACAAGTTAAAACTTCACATAGCGTCTTTCACATGAGGGTATCACAAAATGCTTTCCTTATTCAATAAGCATATAAAATTATCCAAACACCTATGAGCCTCTATTTGGTCCCATCCTTTAAGGTCATAGCTGTATTTCCCTCACCTGCCTTCAAATGATTTGCATCAGTAAAAGTCATATAAAGTGGTCTCTTTTGCTCCATTTTGCCACTACAAAGCAGATATGTTTTCCATAAACAGGAAGGGCCCAAGAAAATTGAAGTTACCCAACTTCTTGAGGTGAAAATACAACTAAATTTTTCCAAGACCAGTTTAAAACCAAATTCTGGCTTCGAAACCATTTTCTGCAATTTTCATGATTAGAAATTACTGAAGGTCATTTGACATAAACTACAAGGAATAGTAAGATGTAAAGTTATAATGGGGGCTACTGTTACAAAAACTTCAAAGAATAAAGATCTGGAAAATTGTGTTCTAGGACACGCTGACATGTTGTCATAATGTTACACAAGGAACAATAAGGAGTTACAACTTCTGCCTGAAGAGTCCTTTACTGCTCAGTATTCATTTTGTAAAAGTCAACCAATTACAAACTGTCATGTAAGCCTCCAACACAGGAAGCACTAAGTGTTAACGGTTGGAGGCACAAACTCCTTAGTCACAGTGTAACAGTTTTACTTAAAGTAGCAGAGCCATCCCATGCATACTCTGCTGTAGAATCTCATTTCCCATTCGAGTTCACCAATGCACTAAAATAAGGAGGCAAAACTGCTATGGGTAGTCAAAGTACTAAAATGAAGAAATTTTTGGTCGGATTTCTGGGAAAAGCTGAAAATATATTTAAAGTAGTTGCCAAAATATGGTAAGCACTACCTTAATGCTTAGTTCCTCTAAAATTAAATGGTGTTCCAACTTATGCTTAACATCTATAGATCTAAGCAAACCTAGACATTTTAGCTGCTGCAATTGTGTAATAACACAGTACATAATACGCAACTAGATGTGTCTCCCCTTTTCCATCATACTGCATTTCTTAAGGGCAAGGGGCAGGTCAAAAGCACCTTTGCATCCCCTACACTAAGCACAGTGGCTGGTATACAGTTTAAGTGTTCAACAAGTATTTACTGAATACATTGTTGAGTACTGGCTTATGACATGGGAAAGAGCCCAAAGATTGTCTTATTCTATTAGCAATACTTAAGTAGAAAGCAATTTCAAAGTAGATACCTTACCCACTTTCTAAACACAGACTCAAGAGTTAGATATGACTTAAATCATTTCTCCTAAACATGTTCATAAAGCATTTTGAGAAATCAAGAGATGAAAGGCGCTATGTAAGTGCAAAATATTATTACTCAATACAGGTTAGCAAAGATGCTATATTCTCTATGGTGATAGAACAGTTGTGCTAGTTTGAGGTGAACACCCCCAAAGCTACTACTCTTCTTGATGTCATTATCAACAGAACAATGGAATTGGACAAAGATGCCATCACTTTATATAGTTTATATTCTGCTAACTACTTTCTATAAACCAGGTAACAGAAAATAAAATTAAGCCACTTACTCTACACAAACCAATACTTTATCAAAGTTCCGCATTTTACAAGTCATGTTCAAAAAACACACACAAGTTAGCATTTTGTACACAAATGTTTATTTCTCAATTAAACATTCCCTTTAAACACAAGGAATGAATTCTAAATTTTCATAAAGATGAATTAAAAATGAAATCCCTCCAGTATAGTGTGTGTAATCGCTGTGTTCTTGGTCACTACTGGCATTTACTGTTTAACATCAAAAACAAAGACAGGTTATTTAAAAATCATGCTACTGGATTTCTAGCTCTTCCTCTATGACCAGTTCTACACTGATCTGCAATGTTTAAAAGTTTACATCACCAAATCGAAGCAATAAGAGGTGAAACAGCTGTGCATTAAACACAAAATAAACAATAAAGTTATAAGATATAGTCAAGTTCATAACGAATATAGGTGTTCTTATCATCATTGTAGATTCTTGGGTAATGTGCTATGAGAGCATCCTGTGAACCAATGTAGATGGAGTTGTAAATTTTCCAATACACGTCTCTGACTTTCCGGGCCGGGTGAAACAAACCCTAGAGTAATTAGAAAGTTATATTATTTCAATTTTCAGTAACATATATAACCTTAGCACAACTAACCAACAAACCATAAAGATGGGATTCCAAACATTTCTCTTTAAGAGAAAAAAACCTGACAAAGGCACAAAATTGCAACAAGCTAAGACAAAATCTAATCTCTTCTCCCCCCACAACTGTTTTCCCATATGGTACAAACTAGCCTACTCATAATTAAGAACAGTGACTTAATTCAACTAAATTATTTTTTTTTTCATGGAGTAACCTTTTAAAAATCTTAACCTTGAGGGGTGGGAGGGAGGAGAGGGTGGGTGATGGGTATTGAGGAGGGCACCTTTTGGGATGAGCACTGGGTGTTGTATGGAAACCAATTTGACAATAAATTTCATATATAAATAAAAAAATAAATAAATAAATAAAAATCTTAACCTTACCTGTAAACAATACTGTAACATTCTACATGGTCCAATAGCAACTCTCAGGCCCTCCAGGGCTCCCATAACTGCTTGAATTACATGGGGCGATGTCTCAAACACATTGGGCCATACATAGTTCAACAAGTGATTCAGTGAATCTTCACAACCAAATCCATAAACCCCAAGTGACATGTGTTGCACCACTGCACTAGCCGTCTGTCTGTGTACAAGGTCCCTGTAGCAGGTGGAAAAAGAAAAACCCTCTTGTTAAAATGGTCTTAGTTTTACAGGAAACACTTACCTGTCCTAATTAGAAACTAAATTACAAATTCGGTGCAGGGAACAAATGCAAACATCTCATACTTTATGTACCTGATATAAAATGCCTTTAGAATATACAACATTCTGTATCAGATTCAGGATTCCCCTTGAGAATTTTTACTTTAATGATGCAAACTTCACTGTGGCTCAAAAATAAGTAATTCCCAATTAACCTTTGAAAGGAATATGAGCAAGAGAGCTCTGTGCAGTGCATTTTTAGTATGCTACTAAAGAGGGGATACATGACTCTTAGATATGAATAACAGTAATCTCATTTTAAACTCATCAATTTAATAGACTTGAAAAGTGATTCAACACTGCTATATAAGAGACAACTAAATTAAAATTAAAACCCTTCCCTTGTAAATTTTAAGTTTCATTCAAAAATGCAATTTGGGGGGGCGCCTGGGTGGCGCGGTCGGTTAAGCGTCCGACTTCAGCCAGGTCACGATCTTGCGGTCCGTGAGTTCGAGCCCCGCGTCAGGCTCTGGGCTGATGGCTCGGAGCCTGGAGCCTGTTTCCGATTCTGTGTCTCCCTCTCTCTGCCCCTCCCCCGTTCATGCTCTGTCTCTCTCTGTCCCAAAAATAAATAAATGTTGAAAAAAAAATTAAAACAAAACAAAACAAAAATGCAATTTGGGGAGAAGGACCAAAAATTTTTTCAAACCAAAAGAGTAAGAATTCTATCATCTCCCATGTTAACTGAATTTATGACAAATCATGGAGTTATTTATTCTACAGTGACTCAGCTGGGAAAAACATCAGATAAGTTGGTGATGAGTATAAACAACAAGTTCATACACTTTGCCCTCAAAGGTAACAACACCTTAAAGATAGAAGAAAAAACACTGAACTTGCTAGCATCCTTATTTCTTACTTACTATAACAACACTTAATCAAGTACACTTTATAGTAAAGCAGCATTCCTCATTAATCAATTTCCCAAAGGTATTTGTTTCTTTTCATTTGGAAGTTTTTGACAAGTTACACCTCAACTTAATAGTACACAGAGAGGTGCGTGGGTAGCTCAGTCAGTTTAGTGGCCAACTTCGGATCAGGTCAGGATCTCCCAGTTCATGGGTTCGTGCCCCGTGTTGGGCTCCAGAGCCTGGAGCCTGCTTCAGCAGGCAGCCTCTCCTTGCCCCTCCCCCACTCATGCTTTGTCTCTCAAAAGTAAATAAACATTTAAAAAATTTAAGAAAAAAATAGTACATAGAATATAAATTTTAACTGCAGGTCACATACTTTGATGGCTGCACTCTGATGGTCAGGCACACCTCACTGAGGAATATGGAACAATATGCTTCTGATTTACTGGGCCCCAGGTGGCTAGACTTTTACAGAACCGGATTCTTAGTCTGTCTCTATGTCTTCCATGCATTTATACCTTGTTGGTAACTTGTTGATCCTGTTAAGCCTCCCTTTTGGAACGTCATGAATAAGTAACTTTAATGTGTACACAAAACTAATTGAATTGTTTCTAATTTGGATACCTTATCTTTCTTGAAAAATAAAGAGCTAAAACAGTCATTTCCCTTACAACTTAGGACTCTTTTATTTTGAGAAAGAGAGAGAAAGGGGAGGGGGAAGTAGAGAGAGAATCCCAAGCACGCTCTGAGCTGTCAGTACAGAGCCCGACATGGGGCTTGAACTCATGAACCGAGAGATCATGGACTGAGCCAAAGAACAAAAATCAGATGTTCAAGTGACTGAGCTACCCAAGCACCCCTTCCGTTACTACCTGGACCCTGAACCTTCTTTACATGAATTACTTTGGTGTTTAAAGCTGTATGTCGGTCCAGATAGTTAAAGGTATCAGGAATCTATCAAATAACTCAAGCAGTCCTGTATCAGTGGTCAATGTCTGAATAACTGGGGGCCTAAAATGGGAATAATAGAACTATGTTCAGTAGTTACAAAGCCTAATAATAATCTTTGCTTCGCATGCACTAATAAAAAGCTAAATAGATCAGGTCTCTTTGCCACACCAATAAGCTCATGCTCATCATTTCCTCCAACTATATTTGACTTTAATTAATTTCTTTCCTTGTCCTTTATTTTAGAGAGAGAGTACACACCGGGGGAAGAGGAGCAAGGGGAGAGAGAATCCCGAGCAGGCACCACGCTAAGCGTGGATTTGCAGTTTGATCATCACATGATCCTGGGATCATGACTTGAGCTGAAATCAAGAGTTGGATGCTCAACCAACTGAACTGCCCCTGTACCCCATGACTTCAATTAATTTTTAAAACAAAAGTTTACCAATCACTGCTTTTCAAAATGTATTTAGTCTAAAGATATGAAAGGGGGGCTTAAAAGGGGAGGGAGCACCTAAAAAAAAAAATTTGGGGATCCACTATAGCATAAATGTTATTTGGAGAGAATGGTCATGTTCACTTCCATAAAAATTCAGTCTCATAGTCCCCCTTCTTTAACTGCATCACTAACAAATAGGTCACATAATAATTATTTCAATAAGTTCTAAAATAAAGGAAGAATTATAACTATTTCTTTCTTGCATTTAATTCAGGTCACTTACCTATCCATTAAAGCATCTTCAAGTAACGGTGTTACAGCATAAATGTAGTCCTTTCCCATTTCACCAATATATTCAAACAAGAAGGAAAGTGATTTTAAGACTCCATTTTGGACATTCAGCTCAGGAACTCTGTATTCATTCATTAAGGCAGGTAGTACTGTGAAGGGTGAACACGTTTCGGCAACAATAGCTATTGCTACAGTGGTACAAACTCTGTTCTGCCTTTCCTGAACTTTGAGGTTGTTTAAGAGTGTAGCCAATACATCATGAGGACTGAAAAAAATAAATGTGTCAGCAATCTGTCAGATTGTAAGTCAAATTTTGGAAAGAAAAAAATGTAAAGGAATAAAACTTTATGGTAAATAACTATTGGCAACTTTGTAATTTTATGATTAAATACAATAATGTCACTTAGCACTGGTACTTATTTCCACTTAAAAACTTCATCAAATTAAAATATATGTTGAAGAAAAAAATTCAAATGGTTAGTAATTTTCAAATGTAATTTTTAGTCTTTAGTGAACTTCCTAAAATATAAAGAAGTTTTAGACTGAACAATTCTAGACTGGTCAAAACATGGCCATCAGAGCTAGGCAGAAGTATCCTAACTGTGGTCTCTCATGCCTCAATACATAATCTACCTTTCTTTTCTTGCCTTCCCGCCCACACACCTTTGTAACATCTATTCACTAAGCATTTATTTCACCACAGACACTGAAGCTAAAAAAGCACAAAAGCTATTCATTGCAAAAGTCTTAACTATACCACCGCTGAAATAAATTATTCTACTACTGCTACCAAAAGACAGGGAGGGGGTAAGGAGACTCTAATTAATCTGGGTTTTATTATGTTGTATTGCTTAAAAATATTTTGTTATTAAACCACATGTATGTGTGGTATCTCATTTTGTACAATGACTACTTCTTCTAGTTTGGTTCTGATGAGATGAGCAAATACCCACAAATTATCTACTAGTTATAATTTCAGTTGTCTGTGGATTCGCTTTAGAAAAATATTTTAAAAACACAAAGTATTAACATGAGACCTGAATTATGCTCATTGTTTTATTAAGAACTGCCTTAATATTTTAAACAATACCTGAAAGGGACCAGCTAAAATCTGAAATTATTCTAAAGATGGTACTGTTTTCCTTTCTGAAAATACCTGAGGTGTGATTAAAATAAATTTTAAAACTCTCCATACATTTTAATTCAATTTAAAATTTAAGAAAACATTTCAAAAACTGGAGGTCAGTGTTAAACGATATGCTTTCTCACCTGCATTATTCACACCACACTTTTAGAGATTACTACAGAAATAAAAGCATTTTTCAACACAGTGGGTTTATTACAAAATTAAAAATACATACATAAAAGTACGTAATACTCACCCAATGGCCTTTGCAATGTAACCAAATGTGTTGACTGTGGCTCTACGAATAGCTTTTTTGTGAGCTTTTAAGAGCTCCAGAAGCTCAAAACAAATCCTCATCCATTCTCTCGCAGACACATACTCAGCTCCCCTAATTTAAAAAGAAAAAAGTTAATTCTGATAATAAGAAATTTTAGAAGGTAAACTTGCAAATTCAGTTCTCAAAACATGACTATCTACTCAGTTTAAGCAGTAATCTTAAAAATTATATTGCCACCTCTAATCACCATCTCAAATTGAAATTTCACAGAACATTTCACTGGATAGTCTTACCATATATGTTTGTATTAGCAACATTAAGCATATTTGCAAAGTGAATAAAAAAGCAGCTAAACGTAAAAACCGATACTGTTCATAAAAATGTTTAGGCAATCTGCTTACCTGTCAGCAATACGTCCAACAAGATCAATACAATTCTCTTGTACTTTTTCATGCCTGTTCTTTAGGATGGGGGTGAGTCTAGGCAGGAGATCTTTAATTGGTGGGGTCATCTTATGCATACCTATTTAATAGAAGTCAACACACTATCAATAAACATTTGAACTATAACTTGTTCATTTTACCTTTTACTTAGCAACGTAATATAGATGACTAGGCATAAATATAAACTTACAGCTGCCTATGGAAAGAAAAAGCCCCATATTCTGACCAGACTCAGAATTGTTTTTAACTTTTTATTAACAACTTCTGATTATGCATAGAAATGAAAAGAAATTAGTGAAGTGATTTAAAAAATGATGGATACTCAACAACAGAAGAGTTTTATTTGGTTCTGAAATGTATTTGTACACTCATATTTAAATATGGGGACAGTTTATGTTCCGGCCATACACAACAATATAAGCCAGAGGCAGACATGTAAATTAAAGCAAAATTTTCCAGAAAGGGCCCCCTTACCCTTTAACTGCAAAACAAACAGATCTCCAGTCTCCCTGCAATGCAGGGCATACTTGGATGGTATTTACACCTATGAAGAGAGAAAAAAGGAGGCAGCTGGCAGGGGCTCTTGCTCTAACTAGAACTGCTTGTTCTGATTCTCTCTCCATTGCTTTTCCCATGTTTCCCTGACCAACAATATGGTTTACAACTCCCTGCAAACCAGAGTCCCTTAAGTGGCCAAGTAACTGATTTTTGGCAAGTAGCTATCTTCAGGTATAGAAGACAGGGCTAAATTGGGGATTACATGTCAATGCAATGGTTCAAAGATCTCCTATACTGCATAAAAACCCCTTAGTAAAATGAGAAAAACAGTGGCTATCAGTCAGCTATTCTGACCTCCTGCTAGGTTATTTTGGCTCTTCTTAACCATACAGAAGTTACTTTTGCAGAAGTCATGTTCAACTACAGTAAACATTAAAGAGAAGAGACCATTTGTTTGCTACATCATAATTTTCTTAAATAATGAAAGCTTTGCTCTCCATACCCAAGGGGACATTTGTAATGTACTTGTGTTTTGCTTTGGGTTAGAAAACTGAATGGATAAAGAATTGGATATAAATAAAAATGAGACAACAACTTGATAAATCCACTTTTCTCTCTGGTTATGTTCCTGAAACATGACAGCAAACAGAAAAACCTGCCATAATCATTTATTAATTCAAGGGTAAAGAAATATACAATATTTCGTCTCCTAAAACTAAAACTTCAGCATTGTTTCCTCACACCCTTCAAATACGTTTCAGGTGAGACACTGTTTTTATTAGGATTCTCTATTCCATGACTTCAAAGTTTTTTGAGTTGGTAACTATTCTCACCTCTCTTTACAGGTCCTAAACTTGCCCTCTTTTCTCTGTTTAAAGTACAATATAAATGAGTTTTAGGAAACAACTTTCATGACATCCTGACTTAACTATGATTTTGAAGTGCTTAAAACCATGTATCAGAAATCATTACTCAATTCCTAAATGTGATTCTGTATCTTACTTTCAAAAAAACAAACTTAAAAAAACAAAATAAAAAAATTCTTTCATGACCAGCAAATTCCATACCTATTACATTTACAATGGCCTTCAATGCTCCAAGAATGCTGCCCAATACTTCAGGGTACTCTTCACCCAAATACTCATACAAAACAACACCCAAGTGCCCCATCAATTTTTCCTGTAAAAATTAAAAAAAAAAAAAAGTTAAAATGTTACTATTCACATGGAACTATTTGGTGGGAAAATAAGAATCTGATAGAAAAGTTTACCTCTTGACAAGTCTTCATGACAACAGCAGTTCGAGAAATCAAGTCAGCTGCCTGTTGCCTAACTTTTGCTGATTTGTTATTTAAACGCCACAAAACTGTACCACAGATCTGAGGCAAGTAAGGTTTGACTCGTTTGCCAAGAGCATTGACCACTGTGCCAAAGCCATTCAACATTACAGAGTCCTAAAAAAAGAAAAGCAATGTTAAATTTAAAAACTACATTCATTGAGACTACAATTCAGTTTGTGCCCGAATAGTTTAAATATACTAATATTCAGAGGTGCCTGGGTGGCTCAGTCGGTTCAGCGTCCGACTTCAGTTCAGGTCGTGACCTCATGGTTCGTGGGATCAGGCCCTGTGTTGGGCTCTGTGCTGATAACTCAAAGCCTGGAGCCTGCTTCAGATTCTGTGTCTCCCTCTCTCTCTGCCCCTTCTCTACTTGTACTTTCTCTCTCTCTCTCTCTCAAAAAAACAAAACATTAAAACAAATTTTAAATATACTAAGATTAATTTAACAAAATCAAATCTAAAAAATTTAAATCATAGACAACTGAAATGAGAACATGAGCATTTTTAAAATTTCAAATTCAATTACTTTTCAGTGATAATTATTTGGTTGAAAAGTAATGTGTTTTACAAATATAAAGGTCAGCAGCAATTTGTTGTAATAATCTGTATCATTACCTCTGTAGTCTGTTCTTGGAAAGCATAAAGAATACCATCAATCAACTGTTCTTCAAGTTTATGATCAATATCTGCTGCTCCCAAGTTGCCCATAATTTTCTCAATTGTCTCCATCACCATTTTTCTGTACTGTTCAGCTTCATCCTTCAGATCATCCACAATCCTGGAAATAATTTCTGCTGCACCTACTTTGTTTGCCAATTCCACAGTAGTATCAACTAACTAAAGACAGGAGGAAAGAAACCTTTTAGGTATTATCCAAGCCAGCAAGTAGGCTGAGAACAGTTAATTCCGGTTTCAAAAACTTTTAAGAGAAAGGTAACCCAAAAAACATAAATGTGAGAGTAAGTCAAAATGATTTAAGGTAAGACTGTACTCATGTTTCACCTAGCCCAGATTAAGTATTTCTTTTAACTAGACAAAGACATTAATTCATAGTTGAGCATTTATCCTAGAATGCAAAATCAAAATGGAAGTTAATTAGCTGACTAAATACATCTCCTTTTATAATCAAGCACATATTTTGAGACCAGGGCAAAAACAATGTTTAATATTCATTCAAATTAACTAAAGAATTAGTTGAAAACATTATTTAAAAATATTTTTTTCAGTAGGTTCCATGACCAATATGAAGCTTCAACTCACAACCCTGAGATCAAGAGTCATATGCTCTACCAACTGAGCCAGCCAGGCACCCTTTGAAAATATGTTTTACGGGGGGCCTGAGTGGCTCAGTTAAGTGTCTGACTCTTGATTTTGGCTCAGGTCATGACCTCACGTTCCTGAGATAGAGCCCCTTAAACCCCATGGTGGGCTCTGCGCTGGGTGTGGAACCTGCTTAAGATTCTCTCTTCCTTTTCCTCTGCCCCTCCCCAACTCTCAAAAAGTTGCTCACTCTCAAAAAAAAAAAAAAAAAAAAAGATAAAATATTTTTTACAATGAAAGTTTACCTGTCGGTAATTTCTTCTATCCAAAGCCATTCTGTGTTGCCAGAAGTGTTTAAAAAAAGGAGGAAGAATCTCTGTTTTAATGTAGTTTGCTTCTACACCATCTGTTCCACAACACTGCTTTACCACCTAAAAGGTTAAAAAATAGTAGTAAATACAGTCTTGGTTTAACAATAGTTAAATAGTTTTGGGCTTTAACATTCTCTGAACCATGAAACACACCCAATTTAGGTGAACCAATCCGTGACAACAATTTGGAATACTTACCTTCAGCACAATTTTCTTCATTTCTTCATCAGGTGACTGAAATTCTCGAATAAGGATTAACATCACTTCTCTAGTATAGTAGTTGGCATATTCTGCATCCATAAGAGGAATAAGATAGCCAATAGCCTTTAAGAAAGCAGCCAGACCCTATTTTAAAGTAAAAAAAATACGTATACTTAGTAAGTTAGATTTAATTGCCTTAACTTCAATGAGTGGAAATGAAAAGAAAAATAAAATCTATCTGGTGAACCAAACCTACCTTTCCTCTGTGTTGACGGATACCCTTCCATAGAGGCTTTAACACAGAATCAAAAGATTCGATACCATAAGGAGTTGCTGCTTCAGCCAAGGCAGCAATGGCCAAAGCACTAATGGTCCGAACTTTCTGTTGCTCATCCACAAGACCTAGAAAAAACCAAACACAGTTTGTAACTAAGTGACAATATTACTTAATTTTCACAAGCTCATTATTTAGTCAAAATGAAGAATCTGTTCATACTAGACAAAATCAGACAAAAGCCAATATGAACCAAAGCCTATTAGCAGATAACGTAATAAACCCCATCACAAATTATGTGGGGTTTTTGTAGGTAGAACCCTTCCATTTATCTCTCCAAATCAGTAGCCCAAATTTCAGGACACCTATTTTACAAAAGATGAAGTAATGGGGCGCCTGGGTGGTTCAGTCGGTTAAGCATCTGACTTTGGCTCAGGTTATGACCTCACTGCTCATCTTGAGTTCAAGCCCTGCATCGGGCTCTATGCTGGCAGCTCAGAGTCTGGAACCTGTTTCAGATTCTGTCTCCGTCTCTCTGCCCCTCCCCTGCTCAAACTCAGTCTCTCTCTCTCTCAAATATAAACATTAAAAAACTTTTTTAGTAAGTAAAAATAATTTTTAAAGAGATGAAGTTATATCACAACTTACCATGCTCAATAATTTCAACTAAACTTCTGAGATGTGGCAAGATGGCACAGCCCATAAGAATAGCTATCTGCTGTACAATCTTAATACCAGTGTGTCTCGCTTGCCAGGACTTCTTACTTTTACACACAGCTTTTAAGAAGGGCAACAATGAAGGAATGCCCAGGGCAGAGGCTACAACAGCAAAAGCTCTAGCTGTTGTGTTACGAACATACTCATCCATGTTATCTATATCAGGTCTCATGGTAGAGATCATAGTAGCCAGACCAGCAGCCTAAAAAGTCAAGAAGGACACTCATCAGCTGATAACATTAACCCTCAACGCTTTCCTTCTATAATCAAATAATCCCATCAATGGATACAAAACTTTCTTCTCTAGAAATATAATGTAAATTACCTTTGCCAAATTAGAAATAATCTCTCGACCTTCCACTCTAGCATAGTAATCTTCATCAATTAGCAATGGTTCAATGACCACAAGGATCTGAAAAAGAAAAAGAGCTACACTTTCACACCAATTACTAATGCCATACTCGTGTAAGAAAATTAAATACATATTGAAAAAATTTTATTATAGGTCATTTATGTAATTTATACACACAAGCATACAAAACATATTTTGCTAGGAAATTTATAATTACCAGGACTTTGTAACAAGGGACAATTAAAAATTTTAATTACATAATTTCAAACCCCATATAAAAACTGGGGAGAACTGTTCATCACAGAGTAACAAATATTCAATATTTAAAAAAATAACAACTTCTGGAGCGCCTGGGTGGCTCAGTCAGTTAAGCATCCGACTTTGGCTCAGGTCATGATCTCATGTCTCGTGGGTTCAAGCCCCACATCGGGCTCTGTGCTGACAGCTCAGGGCCTGGAACCTGCTTCATATTCTGTGTCTCCCTCTCTCTTTGCCCTCCCCCACTTACTCTCTCTCTCTCTCTCTCTCAAAACCAAACATTAAAAAATTTGAAAAAAATTCATAAAAAAAAAAACTACACTGATCTTCACTTAACAATTCTAAGCCATTATTACCACCAGCAAAAAGATGGGTCCTTAACACCAAATGGCATGCTACAGACATGTATCTTTTCTTACCCTAACATAATACCAATAAAAGTAAATGAAAAAGTATGAATAATATGAAACCATTTTAGTCAAGATGACAAAAAGTTCCTTCAATATCTACACACATACATTTGTATACGTGTGATATATACTTGTGCAAAGAAAAAGGTCTAAGAGGACATATAAATATAATATTGGTTAACTCTGTGGAGTGTCTTACAGGGGGGTGAAATTTCCCTTTTTTGTTGTGAATGCATGCATCAGCTATTAACTTTTAAGAATTTTTTAAATTTCACAAATAATAAGTGACTTAAGAAATCCATTAATTGTTTTTATATTAAAAATTATCCAACTATTAGAAACACTAATTAGAACAACACACCTTGTGCACATATGGTCGAACTAAGTCATCAAGTTTGTATAATATTCGATCAATAACTTTCACAAGTAAATGACGCTCTTGATCCTCAAGTGTAGGAGACATCAGTAGAGGAAGAATCTGATTAAACAAAGGACCAGCTCCAAATTCACGAGCTTTATCAGTAATTTGACGCAATGCAGCCTGGGGGGAAAAAAAAAGAGTAGAAGGTATATTCCCTTATAATTAAGCATTCTGAAAGAACTAATTACTCCATGATTTTCTTTACCTTAATATTTTTAGTATAAACTTCACAGACATCTTACACATTAGCATAAGTGCATTCCCATCAAATTACTCTGAAGTTAGAGGGGCGTCTGAGTGGCTCAGTCACATCTGACTCTTGATTTTGCTTCAGGTCATGATCTCACAGTTTCTAAGATGGAGCCTGCTTGAAATTCTCTCTCCCTTTCTCTTTGCCCCTCCCTGGCTAGCGCTCTTGCAGATCCCTGCATCTCTCAAAATAAATAAACTTAAAAAAAAAATTTATAAAAAGGCCCGGAGAACAAAAAGGAGAATCTCATTTTTCAGCATCTGTATTAGCATAAAGCTGTTTGATTAAAAAAATTAGGGGCGCCTGGGTGGCGCAGTCGGTTAAGCGTCCGACTTCAGCCAGGTCACGATCTCGCGCTCCGTGAGTTCGAGCCCCGCGTCAGGCTCTGGGCTGATGGCTCAGAACCTGGAGCCTGTTTCCGATTCTGTGTCTCCCTCTCTCTCTGCCCCTCCCCCGTTCATGCTCTGTCTCTCTCTGTCCCAAAAATAAATAAACGTTGAAAAAAAAAAAAAATTAAAAAAAAAAAAAAAAATTAAATCCTTCATACTACACCTTTCTTTCCCTTACACTATGCCCATGGTAAAGATGAAGAGATTAATTATAAATTTCTAAACATAAAACTATAGTGAACATGACGATGTAATGAACTAGTACTTACCTTTCTCATTGGAGGTGTTCCATTCTTAATTTTTAAAAGAAGCTTCATTATTTTTCTCTCTTTTTGCTCTTCTGGACTAAGTGTTGATTCATCAACATCAACCTAACAGCAAAAAAAAAAAAAGAAAATGCAGTTAGATTAAGATACTGTGATTTCTAAGTCCTAAATAAAAAATGGTATTTCAGTTCTGCTATTATCACTTACCAAAAGTTTATCAAAGTACTGAATATCATCAGGTTTTAAAAATGGCAGATTCCCAGATGGTTGGTCATTAACACTTTTCATTGTTCTATCTTCAGTTTGCATGTGGAAACCAGTCATACCACCCAAAGGCGTTGGAGTTGCTGTCAGCTTTCGAGCTGGAGTTCGAATAGGAACATAACCAGCTGGAGGGGGAAGTACCTAATACAGTTAAAAGACAGTTTAGGATTTTCTTGACTTTATAAAATAACACAATAATATTTGTATTTAAAATATCTTAACAGTTTATTAGCTAAGAAGCTTCCTGCTTGTTCTATCATTTAAAATCTGTATAACAGGGACACCTGGGTGGCTCAGTCGGTTAAGCATCCAACTTCAGTTCAGGTCACATGATCTCACAGTGCAGGAGTTTGAGCACCGCATCAGGGTCTGTACTGACCAACTTAGAACCTGGAGCCTGCTTCAGATTCTGTGTCTCCCTCCCTCTTTACCCCTCCCCGCCTCATTCTTGTTCTTTCTCTCAAAAGGAATAAACATTAAAAATTTTTTTTTTAATCTGTATGACAAACATTTCTCATTTGCTGATTAAAAAGCACATTAAGAATATTAGTAATGTGGGGAAATGAGTAGATACATGAAGCAGGCTTATAAAATTCTGATCACTCTCAAACATTAATCTATATAAACATGTTGGTGAGCCGACATGTCATAAATGGAAATAAGTTCACAAAGTGCACATAATATATAAAGGGTTAATTTTAATAAAGTTAAAATTTAGATTCATACAAATCTCTGCACCGTAAAAGCAAGAATCTTAGTATTTAAGTTGCTTGACAAAATGTATAAAAACTAAATCTGGGGTGCCTGAGTAGCTCAGTCAGTTGAGCGTCTCCTGATTTCAACTCAGGTCATGATCTCGTCATGGGATCGAGCCCCATGTTGGTCCACTCAGTGCAGAGCCTGCTTAAGAGTCTCTCTCTCCCTGTGCCCCTCTCCCCTGCTCGTGCTCTCTAAAATAAAAAAAACAAAAAACTAAAACCAAAATATTTACCAAGATCCTATAAAATACACCATTTGATTAAACCAAGAAATTCACTTAAGATTCACTAAGAAAGATTTTTATCTCCTATGGATATTAAGGTAATCAATGACTGTAACTGAGAAGACATTCAGGAAGTCAACAGTAAGTTGCAGAAATGTCTATACCCACAGCGTTATGTGGAGGCTACAACAAGTTTAAAGCAGAAATTCATGAACACTTGAAACACTCTAATACAAAACTAACAAGGGGGAAAAACATACATATACAAACTCTTAAAAGCAATGGGCACCAGCAATGTAAGGCTCTGTAGAGGCCATCGGAATCTAGTTCCAGCTATATGACCACAGACTACCTTTAGACCAGCAAATGGTCCCTGAATGCCAGGTACATTTTATAACTCAAACTAAACTTTAACTTGATACGGTAAAAACAATATTCTTTGTGTTCATTTGCAATCCATGAATTTAAATACACAAAATCTTGTGAAACACAAAGTAAAATAACCATGATCTAATGTGAGCTTAATCCTGAGACTATGATGAACTGAAGCAACAAGCTATTCCATATCCCAAAGGCAGCAAGTTCTCAAAGTATGGTCCTAGAAGTCCTTGAAATTTCTCACTTTCCAAAAGCAATAAAAGCTTTGTATCATTCAGTTTTTCAACTCTATTACTTTTCGGAAATAGCTAAAAGAATTAACAGTAGTAAATCTGGGCAAAGCCAATGTAAACCTGACCAATTAATTTTTTCAAAGAACACTTAAAGAAAATTCACATTATAAATACCACATTACCTTATATCCTTCTGGAAACATGGCATCTAATTCTTCATCAGAAAGTGGACGGTTTCTCTCATCAATTTCTCTTTCCCACCTCCAAGCTTGAAGCTGTTCGGGAGTCATACTCATTATGTGACCTACCAAAAAAAGCAAATTTCTGTAACAATCTATAGCGTTAAGTCTTTATCATTACATAGGTCCTTGGGATATAAGACAGTTAACCTCATAATTGCTTTATATTATCAACTCAAATCAAGACTTCTTTTTATATCTGGTCATTCTTGCTAAAAATAAACATTAATAACATACAGAATACCTCAGAGAAAAACATTCAAAATATTTCCGGTAAAAAGTATTTCCAATGGGAAAGTTTCTACCTGGAGTAGGGGTAGCCATGTTCATGGCTGGTGTGCCAATTGGTGTCTTTCCAGGTGTCAGAACAGGAGTGCTTCCACCCATCTGACTAGCTGGTGTTTCATCCCAACGTGACTTTCTTTTACTGGCTCCAGGAGTTGGTGTTTCACCAATTGAATCTCCACCTCGATCTGTTCGAGGAGTCTCAGCCCATCCGCTTCCATGCCCAGGAGTATCTTTAAAGAAAAAAAGTAAATAAATATAAAATTTTAACCACTGTCAAAAAATTAGTGTATTCTCAAAGATCTAATATTGAAATGGATCAAGTTCAAAAAAAGGATATTCTTAAAATGCAGACCCACTTAAGAGTTTTAATTTTCATTTCGTCTTTATTCTCTTTCATTTTTTCTTTCCCAATGATTACAAAAGCATAGTAACCACTGAGGAGTAAGAAAACAAAAGTATTTTTTTAACCATGCATACTATCACAACCCAGAGACAACCACTTTATGCATCTTGAGCCACTTTTCATTTCTCCATACGGTTGATATTACTCTGTACATACAATTCTATACTGCTTCTTTCATCTACTATATGTTAAGCACTCTCCCCATCACTAAAAATTCTTTATAAAAATATAGCAGATGTACTATGAAGTCTTAACCTGCCACGGCTAATCTTATAAAGAACTAACAAGACACATGGAAATGCAAACTGGTGTAGCCACTCTGGAAAACAGTATGGAGGTTCCTCAAAAAACTAAAAATAGTACTCTATGACCCAGCAATTGCACTACTAGGTATTCATCCAAGGGACACAGGAGTGCTGTTTTGAAGGGTCATTGCACCCCAACGTTTATAGCAGCGCTATTGACAACAGCCAAAGTACAGAAAGAGCCCAAGTGTCCATCGATGGATGAATGGATAAAGATGTGATGTGTGTGTGTGTGTGTGTGTCTACACACACACACACACACACACACACACACACACACACACACAAATGGAGTATTACTTGGTAATCAAAAAGAAGGAAACCTCGCCATTAACAACTACATGGATAGAACTAGAGAGTACTATGCTAAGCGAAATTAGAGAAAAACAAGTATCGTATGACTTCACTCATATGAGGAATTTAAGATACAAAACAGATTAACATAAGGGAAGGGAAGCAAAAATAATAGAAAAACAGGGGAACAAAACATAAGAGAAAATAATATAGAGAACAAACAGAGGGTTGCTGGAGGGGTAATGGGTTAAATGGGTAAGCGGCATTAAGAAATCTAGTCCTAAAAAAAAAAGAAAAAAAAAGAAAAAAAAAAAAAAGAAATCTAGTCCTGAAACCACTATTGCACTATATGCTAACTTGGATGTAAATTAAAAAGTAATTGGTTTTTTAAAAAAATGAATGCACTTAACACCAATGAATTGTACACATAAAACAGTTAAAATGGTAAATTTTGTTATGTATATTTTATCACAATAAAAAACTAAGTTATGGTCTACAATCTTTTCTTTCTCCTAATGTTCTTCCTAAAATAAATATTAAACCTTTTCAAGAAGGGAAAAGAATTGGGCATATGATCTGCTTAGTCCTTTATGTGTCCCCAAAGCAGCTGATTATTTACCTGTCTAGCCAGGACTAGAGATGTAAACAGATTTCCTCTTATAAATGTACCACTCATCAAATCAATACTTCACCCAAACACACACCCAGACTCCACTAGAAGTACCTCTTTCTGTTTTGGGGGTCTCATCCCATCTGTTTTTACGAGCACTGGAAGTTGCACCTCCGTGGCCTGGTGTTGCATGGCCTGGCGTATCGCCGCGTCCAGGAGTAGCAGCTCCCGCTGGTGTGTGGCTAGGTGTAGGATCCCATATTTTTGAGCCTGGGGTTGCTCCAGGAGTCTCACTTCCCTTTGCACGACCTGGTGTCTCATCCCATCTTAAGGAAGGGGTATGTCCAGGGGTCTTAACAAAGCAAAAAAATACCTTTATTTCACACACCTACACATTCACATAAAAATAACTAGAAAATTTCTATTAGGAAGATAGTAAACAAATAAACGTTTTAGTCTTCTTCTGTATAAATGAGAGTAAACTACCCTGCTTAAAAGATACCTACTTCCTAGCAAATATGTCTAAAGACAATGTAAAGTTTTAATTTTGAACAGTTTTGAATAAAGCCCTAGCTTAAAAAAAATGTATTTTGGGTTATGAACCTTGGATATGCCATTAATATCTCTGTAGCTTTTAGAAAACCACTAAGCTTTCTCTGTCTGCCATCTGCAATCTAAACATTTCAGCTTTAATGATATCATTGCTACTTCCCAAACTAGGTTTAGAGACATATACCTAGAAGTTCTCACACTAAGGAAACACTATTTTTGTGTTTGTGTTCAATTTTGTGTGTGTTTTTAGTTAACATAAGTATGTTTTGGATCACCTGGGTCATAAGTAGATACTGCCACATAATTTTAATCCTTGAGATTTAAAATCACATTTGTAGTATAATTCTAACTGAAGTTGACAAGATTATTAGTGAAAAAAGATTAGAAGTGGAGTGAAGTAACCAAAGGTTCCACTATAGTTTGAACAGAGACAAGTGGTGGGTGATTCAGGGCATCAGACAGCCCATGATAACAAAACAACCTGCACAGTGGAGACAATACAGTATCAAACTATCAGGTGGTTCAGTGTAAGCCACACAAAATTTGATTTAAGACTCAAGTATTCCACATAGGTTTTGTAATATACCTTTATGTATTTATTTTAAAGCTGAATGCTCTCTATCCAACACAAGAATTCTACCCAGCTTTACACCTGCAAATTTACATGAATACCATAATTAAGACTCAACAGTTTTTTTCTTTTAAAAAGATTTTATGTATCACTCAGGGTTGAGAAATTTTCAATTAGGTGAATGAAGCACATGAATTGTTCAAAATCTCATCTTGGCAACTGCTCCTCCTGCTGAATCAGGGAAGAAATAAATTTCTTAAGTATTTATTCATTTATTTTGAGAGAGAGAAAGCATGTGCACACACACAAGCAGGCTAGGAGAGGGAAAAAGAGAATCCCAAGCAGGCTCCGTGCTGTCAGCACAGAACCAGACACGGGGCTCAATCTCATTAACCAAGAAATCAGGACCTGAGCTGAAATCAAGAGTTTGATACTTAACGGACTGAGCCACCCAGGCACCCTGGAAATAAATTCATTCTATTATCCATTATAATTCCCACAGTTTTGGGGTGCCTGGGTGGCTCAGTTGGTTAGGTGTCCAACTCTCAATTTCAGCTAAGATCACGATTCCAAGGTTGTGGAATCAAGTCTTAACGTCAGGCTTTGCGCTGAGCATGAAGTATGCTTAAGATTCTTTCTCTCTCCCCTTCTGCCCCTCTCCCATACTCATGCTCTATTAAAAAAAAAAAAAATTAAATGCCTATTAAACATCCAAATAAAAGTGTTAGGTCCAAGGAACACAGGACATGAATGGGATAGATTTGTAAATCTGGGAGTAGTCTCACGGAGATGGTATAGGAAGATAGAAATGAGAGGAAGGAGTGCTTTTAGATGGAAAAGAGGTCCAAGGACTGAGCACTAGAACACCCCCAAAGTTAAAGGAAGCCGAGGAAGATCTCACCAACAAGACAGGAGTCAGTTAGGAGAGTATTAGGAGAATCAAGAGAAACTCAAGTTCAGAATCTAAGAAAAGGGAATCAAGTGATAGCAAATATCACTGATATGTGATAAATGAAATGATATGATATGTATAGGATATGAGGATTGAAACTTGGTCTATGGATTTACCAAAAGGAGGTCAAATGACCTTGACAAGAGATGTTTTGGTGGAGTGGTACAAGCAAAACACCAGATAAGCAGAATGCAAGTATAGACAACTCATTCAAAGCATTTTGCAGTGAAAAGTCAGAAATGGCTAGAAGGGGATGTGAAGATCAAGGAATGGTTTCCTGTAGTTTTCTGGTTTTAGAAGGAAAACAGGTAAAATGTGTTTGCTGATAATAATCTAGAGAAAAAACTGATGTTACACAAAAGTCTCTGAGTAGTAAGAAGAGATGGGAAATAGTACATAAGCAGAAGTTGTTCAACTTGCATCAACACCTCATTACAGAAAGAAAAAGTAGATGAAACCAGAAACAGGCATACTGGTAGATTTCATAGTGGGAACATGTTTAAGTTTTTCAATTATTTCTACTTTAAAAAGGAAAAATAGGAATTAATATCATCATATAAAAAGCTGTTAAGAAGGTATTAGAAGATTGAAATAACAAAGAAATTATCTGGGAGTGAGAGAGACAGAGAATTACTGCTTAATAGAGTTTGCTCAAGGTGATGAAAAAATTTTGAAAATAGCGGTGACAGCTGTACAACATTGAGTGTAATTAATGCCACTAAATTGTACATTTAAACATGGTTAAAATGACAAATTTTACATTATTAATGTTTTATCACAAGTTTTAAACATTTTAAAACAGGGGTGCTTGGGTTGCTGAGTCTGCTGAATGTCCAACTTCGGCTCAGGTCATAATTTCACGGTTCGTGAGTTCGAGCCCCACATGGGCTCACTGCTGTCAGCACAGAGCCTGCTTTGGATCCTCTGTCCCCCTCTCTCTCTGCCCTTCCCCCACTTGTGCTGTCTCTCAAAAATAATTAATTAACATTAAAAAAATTTTTGAGGGGTGCCTACATGGCTCAATTGGTTGAATATCTGACTTCAGCTCAGGTCATGATCTCATGGCTCGTGAGTGTGAGCCCCGTGTCAGGCTCTGTGCTGACAGCTAGAGCTTGGAGCCTGTTTCCAATTCTGTGTCTCCCTCTCTCTCTGCCCCTCCCCTATTCATGCTCTGCCTCTCTCCTTCAAAAATAAATGAACGCTCAAGAAAAGTTTATTTTTATTCTTTAGAATAAAAACAACCCCCAAAACGGTTCTCTAGGAAAATAAACTGACCAAGGAAATGCAGTAGCACTGCCAATGTGACACCTGTGGTCAGATGCTTAAATTATCCATCTAGAAAATAAGGAAGATCATTGTATTATACTTAACCTCCACAATGTGACGTACTGAAATATCTATTTTAATATTCCAAAAGGGACATTCCTTTATTCCAGGTTATGGACTTTACTGTGTCTTCCCTCCAAAACTTACGTTGAAGCCCTAACCACCTATGTGTATTTAAAGATTGGGCCTTTAGTGAGATAATTAGGTTAAATAAGGTCATAAGGTTAGGGCCCTAACCTGATAGTACCAATGTCATTAGAACAGACACCAAGAGGTCCCTTGCTCCCTCCATGTGCACACAGAGAAAAGGCCATGTGAGGACACAGCAAGAAGGCAACCATCTGCAAGCCAAAAAGAGAACGCTCACCAGACATCAACCCTGCTGGCACCCTGAGGTTGACTTTAAGCCTCTAGAACTGTGAGAAAACAAATGACTACTGTTTAAACCACCATTCTCTGTTCCCTTGTTAGGTCACCAAGAGTAGACTAATACAGTACATGAGAGGGATAAACTAAAAATAATAACAATCATAAAAAACAAAAATAAATTACCTCTGCTTGATCCCAACTTGATAGTTTTTTAGGAGTGGCACCAGGAGTCTGATCGGCTGTTTGATCCCAACGCCGTTTTCGTTTTGAGGGAGGCTGGGACGCTGCTGCTCCATTGACAACTTTTAATTCTCCAGCTTTAGCTTTTTCTGCTAGTTGTTGCCTAATTTCTCTCTAAAAATATTTGAATAAGCACTAAGTATCTCTAAAATATTTTCAACATATTCCCATATAATCAGCATGGTCATTTCCATTTAATGTCATTTTCTTCATTCTCTGTTCTATGCTGCTACTGGTAGTCCCATTCTTTATATCTTTTTATTTTCTGTATTTCTAGTCTTTATACAATGCCCTTCTGCACAACAGATAAGTACAGAATTCATAACACAGAGCATCTTACTTTAAATACACTTAAATGAAGTAAAATCTTCACTGGTGGACAATCAAAATGCTTTAAAAAAATTTTATGTTTATTTGAAGGAGAGCGAGCAAGAGAGCAGCAGAGGGGCAGTGAGAATCTGAAGCAGGATCTGCACCACTGATGCAGAGCCTGACACAGGGCTCAAATTCATAACTGTGAGATCACAACCTGAGGTGAAACCAAGATTTGGATGCTTAACTGAGTTACCCAAGTGCCCCCAAAATGCTTTCATTGAAAAACAGAGTCTTATTTAAGTTTTATTTAAAACTCTGATGAGGGGCGCCTGGGTGGCGCAGTCGGTTAAGCGTCCGACTTCAGCTCAGGTCACGATCTCGCGGTCCGTGAGTTCGAGCCCCGCGTCGGGCTCTGGGCTGATGGCTCAGAGCCTGGAGCCTGTTTCCGATTCTGTGTCTCCCTCTCTCTCTGCCCCTCCCCCGTTCATGCTCTGTCTCTCTCTGTCCCAAAAATAAATAAACGTTAAAAAAAAAAAATTAAAAAAATAAAACTCTGATGAATAGCAATTAACATCATGTAGTAAGATAGAAAAGTGGCAAAAAGTGAAAACTTAAAAATTTTCACTACACAGAGGTGCCTGGGTGGTTCAGTTAAGCGTCTGACTCTTGATTTCGGCTCAGGTCATGATCTCGTGGTTTGTGAGTTCAAGCCCTGTGTTGGACTTTGTGTTTGTATCATGGAGCCTACTTGGGATTCTCTCTCTGCCCCTCCTCTGCTCACACTCATGCTCTCTCTCTAGCATTAAAACAACTGTAACTATGTAAATTATATACAATGTAATCATAACAAATCCATTTAATTTATCTTATGATTTTAAAGTAAAGTTTAAACCCACTTAATCCATATAACAAATTATATAATTGTAATTAAGTTATAAAGGTTCACTATTAAAACAAATGAAGCAATCACCACAGGCCATTAGGAATCCTTCAGTCTTCTCCACCCATATCCAAACAGAATCTTATGGATGAATTGAAAAGGTTTTTCAAGGAATGCTTTAACTATCTGACTTTGCCTTTACACATCTATTTTGGACACACACCACCAATCCTCCCTACAAATATATCCACCAGGTCTGTGTATGTGTATATATACATACATGCGTACACATATATATATACAGCCAAAAGGCCAAGGGCTAGAAAAGGACATAGAAATATGAAAGTTTAATTTGGGAGGAGGCAGAATTTTGGGTAAGGTTTCCTTCTCAACTTAATTTTTATTAATACTATTAAGATATTACTCGTGTAGCAAATAAAAAGGAAACACAAAAGTATCAATTTGAACTTTCTTTACATTATGTCACAACCACTAAAATAAAAATCCGGTTCACATACCTCTTCTTTGGTTAAATGCTGTTCTCGCATTACATCCATGTAAGTCCTAGCATTCATTTTAGGATCAGGGGTCTTCCCTCCTGCAGAAAAGAACAGCAACAGGACAAGAGTACAATAAATAAAAGATAATTAGGTTCAACTGATTTATCTTCCCTGCTCTAATATTATGTTATTCCATAATCATTTAATTTATTTTTTGATGGAAAACTTTAATAATTATACATCTTACTTTTTATTGAGTTTGCTGATCAATTTAACCTGTTTGAACACAAACATATCTACAGCAGTTTAAAACAAATATTTTAATGCATATAAAAACAAAATGACAGCACAGTTTAGAGTCTTCAGTAGTGATGGGTTCCTGGGTTGCTAATCCGGAATACGTACACTTTCGTGCCTTTGTCTCCATCAGCAGTTCTGACTTCAAGCAGCAGAATAGAAGCCTAGAAAATTATCTCTTTACCATTAGTAACACTTTGGAAAGATATTTATATTCAAAACATTACCTGTTGCAAGCTGTTAAAATCCTGACTACAAATAACTATAACTAGATAAGTTCTCCATACAATGTTCTAAAACAGTTACAGTTTAGAAAATAGTTTAGACTTTTAAAAATACACCTATAATCTGATTCTGATCCCATGTTACTAAAAAGGGCTTCATTCTTTTTAAGTTTTGTTGGCTCCAAAACATTTTTATTTTCTTAGAAAGTATAAATTACAACTGGAATATTACTTGAAATATATTACTTCTACCAGTTATGTTGCACACTGAAGAAAAGTGGTGTACAAAGAGATGTGTTAGTCTCTTGGTTAAAGTTTCAGTATTTGCTTTTCAAACTTCAAAATATCTTAAAGAAGCCCAAACAGTACATAATAAGATTCAGAGGCACACTGAGTTTTAGAAATGTGGTAATTTGCTATACAAGTAGTATAGCATCACAATTTAGGAAAAAATAATAAAATTCTAAGACATTTCCTATGCTGAAGATCATGCCCAATTGATAGTGTCATTCTTTCTGACACTAGCTCTGATAAGACTTCCTTTGGAATACTTTTTCACCATAATCTAGAGAGGATGTGTTGAACTGCACCCTTAAGAATGCAGACAGGACTGGCATATAGCAGTACTGCTGTAGGAAAGAAATTAAGGACAGTTAGTATGGGCCTGTGAATTCTGACATACATGTTTAAATCAATTACAATTATGCAAGTAAAAAAAGAATATCCCTACTAATTCATGCAGGCTGAAAGTCTAATTTGTAAACCTGCAGCAGAATCTAATTCTAAGAAACAGGCACCTAATTCTGCTTTTGAAACTCACTCACCTGAGGAAAGCTTCCATCAGGCTCACTATGCCCCTTGTGCTGACCTGCACACTAAAATTAGCAAAACAGACTCCAACTATTAAAAATACCAAAGTCTTTGTATATAT
The DNA here is from genome assembly GCF_028749965.1 of Puma concolor. Taxonomy (NCBI): domain Eukaryota; kingdom Metazoa; phylum Chordata; class Mammalia; order Carnivora; family Felidae; genus Puma; species Puma concolor. Next base: position 185,010,483 of record NC_141674.1, read on the forward strand.
ACTTTTAACTTTAAGTATGCTTAGAGCAAAGTAGGTGCATTTACTAAACTACATTTAGAGCAATACAGGGGGGAGCTCTAATGTGAGAAACAGTTTCTCAAAAGTAACAAGCCTAAAAGTCTAGGATTTGGAATGAAAACTTTCAATAGTTTGAAAGTATTTTGAGCAGAAAAACACATTTGTTCAAAGTATAGAAAGCGTACCCAAAACAAAAGTAAAAGAAAAACCTTTAACCCTTTGCGTTTCTATGGCATTGGCTCATTATTTTCTTGTCCTTCTACCTGGAAAGAAAACTTGCATTATAAAGATGAAGAAAATGGCATCTGTGACTTCAACCAAATCTATACAAATCTATAATAAGGGGGATTTTAAAAAAGAAAAGCAAATTCATAAGCATGCCAAAAAAAATCAAAGGGCTAAAGACAACTTAAGACAAATAAATTCCTGAAAACTTATAGAAAAGTGGGAAAGAATTACCATCTGCAAAAGGATCAAGACGCTCTGGGGATATTATCATGGTCCGCCTGTGCTTTTTGTATTCATCTTCCCGGTCAGCAATCTTTGGAGGTCGGTGCTCAGCAAATGGATCATACTGAAAAGAGGTATGTCTCATTTAATACCCACTTTATTAAATACCAAAAAGAGTATCATAAACAAAACCCAGAATGTTATATATAAAACATGTAAAAATGTTAAATAAATGCCTACTAATAAAAGAAATATATTTTATGGATGTTAACGTGAAAAAATGACATATGGAAATGAGACAATACACATGTCCGCATCTGCATAGTTCTTCATGAAATGATTACCTTCATAAAACAAGCTAGGTACTATTTCTAATCCTCCCAAATCAACTCAAGACATTCTAATAACTTGTTTCTAAAATACGTGGGCTTCCATGGGAATTGAGACATTGTTTTCCTTATGAATAAACTCTGATTTTAATTTTAAACAGAGGAAGAAGAAAAAGAAAACAATCACCTGTTCTGTTGATTGTGGTATATCATTAAGCAATGCCACAGGGGCATGATATCCTGGCTTCTTCTGACCAAGCAAACTTGTAGATGATGAGTAGTCATCGTCATCCTGCAATGAAATGCCCCCCGGAAAACCACAAAAATGTCAGAACTTAAAAATGAGAAAGAACATGCAAATTCAACATGGCATCGAAACACTTACTGACAGGGGCACCTGGGTGGCTCAATCAGTTGAGTGTCTGAATCTTGGTTTCGGCTTGGGTCATGGTCTCATGGTTCATGGCTTCAAGCCCTACATCTGGCTATGCACTGAAGGCGAGGAGCCTGCTCGGGATTCTCCCTCTCTCTCTGCCCCTCCCCCTCTCCTTGCGAGTGTGAGCAGTCACTTTCTCTCAATGTTAAAAAACAAAACAAAAAAACAAAAAAACCCAACTTACTGATAAAGTGATGTCTAAACCTTTGTTCATAAAACTTGTAAATACTTAGGTCTTCTTTCAACTCTTAAACCTATTTTAAAGAAATTTTTTACTCTTTTAAAAATATTAAACCAGGAATGCTTTCTGTGGAAGTTAACTGAAATAAAGCAAGTATGGAATTGAAAAACCTGAGCATTTTATTTTCTCACAGAAAGCATAATGAAATTTGTTTTTCAAATTTGGAAACTGCAAACAGCTTATTTAAAACTCTCCAGTTTCCTTGATTTTTCTTAAATGATTTTACTTTTAAGTAATCACTACACCCAACGTGGGGCTCAAACTTACCGCCCCAAGATCAAGAGCTGCATGTTCTACTTGAGCCAGCTAGGAGCCCCTCCTTGTTTTTTTTCACTCATTTTTTTTTTTAAACATGATTTAACACAAATAAAATGTAATTAATTTTAAATGTATTTGTTCCCTTAGTAGTATGTTTAAACAGACCAAAGTGATATTCTTACTGTAAGAAGTGCAACAGTGCATTAACTCCCAAGATCTTAACACCTCATTTATTTTAGTCAAAAATGAAATCACAATTTCCTCAGCTTCTGGGAACATATAGCCATCACTGTGTTTTACCATGAAGGTCTAATAATGCTAACAGAAGCCTGACTAGTCTCTGGAAATTGTACCTTTGGAACTTTTATTAAATTTTTCTTAAAAGAAAAAAGTGCCAACTAAAAATGTGGCTTGAATTTCACAAAAACAAGTCTGATAATCTATAACATAAAATGTTTGCTACTGAATCACACAAAAATGACTATTTCACCAAACATGGATGTTTGGCATGGCCTAACAAAATAAGCTCTGTGGAATATATAAAAACATTTTGAAGGACATATTTCAAAATGAGAAGTGGGTAGTCATCCTCCAGAGTAAATGAAAAAGTCCATTAGCATCATTCCATTCATATTAAGACACCAAAGGGAAAAAACACACAACATCAAGCATAAGTCTGAAGTCAAAAGTGGCAAGGACAGATGGCTATCTACAAGAAAGTTGACTCACACTGGCTACTCTAGAGCTCAATAGGTCACAATAGGGATTTATTTTACAATGGTTAATGATTTGCAGGTCCTTTACTAGATAAACTAGTTTTAACATAAAGATTGAGAACTGATCACTTCTAGAAGTTTCTGGATCTTACAGAGGAAGGACACCTAATAGTTTTATCCTTCAAAAGAAAGATTTCCCAATGCCCCAAATCTTCCCAGATTAAATGAGAGGATTAAAATAGAAAATTCCTTTATATTTCTTGCTCTTTGTTAAAAAAATACTTGACTCTTGTACACTTGGTAACTCACATCTTCAAGTTCAGTTGCAGCAATTGATGTCACATATCCAGCAAAGCGGCTGTCACTTCCACCATAAATTTCCTGGTCATAATAACCTGTAGAATCAAGGCCCACTCCTTGAGCTTCATCAAGAGCTGCCTTCTTGCCTTGAATTTCTCGAATCTGTGCTTCAATATCTGTAAGAAATTAAGATTTTCTTAATTTTCTAAACAGACCCAACACAATGCAGTTCTCTAGTAGAAATTATCAAAGTAGTCTTCTAAATACATAAACTTTAAAATAATTATAATACATAAGGAGTTAGAACTATTCCTAGTACTGATTTTTAATACACTTAATACACCTCAACCTCAACAGACAATACTCGTATACAGAAGATATGCTTACCATTTCATCAACCACAATCCACTCTTACCTTAAGAATGGGTTACCAAAGTATAAGTTATTGTTGAATTCCAAACCTTTTCCCAAATGAAAAAATAATACTGTCAATGTTGTTTAGGGACTAAGAACAATATTCAAGATAATTTAAACTCAACAATACCAGAAATGCAAACACAACAGTACTATGGAGTGTGGGTCTCAAACTACATAGAATGTGCAACAAATGGTCTCTAGATTTTGTCAAAATGCAGTAGGCCTGGATCAGACCCAAGTTTCTGCATTCCTAACAAGCTCCCAGGTGATGTCCTAAACATCTAGGATTACACTCCTGGGAGTAAAATAATAAAGGATAAAGTCTAAATTCTTTAGCCTAGAATTCAGAGCCCTACACAGTTTGGCTGCAACTACCATGACATTAGTTTTATGATTAAGAGTCTGAGCTCTGGAACCAAAATGTCTGCCTTCAAATAAAGGCTTTCTCTACTAATTAATGTTATTTCACCTCTGTGTCTCAGTTTCCTACAACTTGAAGTTTTTTTAAGGATTAAATGAGATAATGAACATGAAACACTTAAGCACTCCACCAATGAATTAACTCTTGCCACATCTCACCCTCCAGGCACTGTGTTCTTTCTATCCATTGGTCTGACATTTAGAAGATGGACATTTGATGAATGAAGTTCTCAACCGATTCCCAAACTTCCCTATTTTTAATTTTGACATTTTTCAAGACTAAAAAAAAATTAAAACATACAATGAACATCTACATAGTATTCACCTATTTTCATCAAGTGTTTACATATATATGAGATATAGCAAATATTATATATGTACATGACTTTTCTACACCATTTAAAACCCCTACTATTTCAGCATGTATTTACAGGTCTAAGACATTCTCCTATATAATCAAAATAGTATTAACAGGCTCAAGAAATCATCATACTAGTAACAACCTTTCTAGATGTTCTCTTCTTTGGTCCATGATTCCATCAAGAACCTGGCAAGGCACTGAGTTGTAGTAGTCTTTTTTATTTTTTTTTTTATTTTTTTTTTTTTCCAGCGTTTATTTATTTTTTGGACAGAGAGAGACAGAGCATGAACGGGCGAGGGGCAGAGAGAGAGGGAGACACAGAATCGGAAACAGGTTCCAGGCTCCGGGCCATCAGCCCAGAGCCTGACGCGGGGCTCGAACTCACGGACCGCGAGATCGTGACCTGGCTGAAGTCGGACGCCCAACTGACTGCGCCACCCAGGCGCCCCAATAGTAGTCTTTTTTAAATAGACTAGCCTTCCAAACTTTTTTCTGGTCTTTCCCAATACCAGCTAACTTTAAATTCCAAACTAATGTTTCATTGTAATAATCTGAATACCTAGGTGTTTTACGAAACAAAACTTTTTACAGCTACTGGTTTCTTTTGTGGCTTAACAAATAGATGTTTCAATTTTTGCAGGCTTATTACCTTCAACTGAATCAAAACCCTCTGACACCAGGCACTTTAAAAAAGCTCATTTACTAGTTTGCAAAGACCAATAGAAAAAGATTCAAATGCCCAACTCCACACCCTCAGCAAAGGGAGAAAAACCTCCACTGTTCAAGAAGGGTATGGTTTAAAGCAGAAAATATAATAACATGATCTAGTCCAAAGTACAGCTGGGCCATGTAACTGTGGGACCAAGTCTCAGAAACTCAAAATAATGGAACAGGGTTTACCACTGAACTTAGCAGCTCCAGTTTGTAACCACATCTCAAAATTCTTATGGTGTATCCACAGCACTATTATCTCCACAGTTGCTACTTTTTCCTGCATCTCTCCCCTCAAAACCATTACAGCAGCCCAGGTGGCCAGAGGCCCCCACCATGAGTAATCACAAATAGAAACATTGTCATGTGAGCTGGGTGGTTTATTTTACTATTATTTTACTAATCTACTTCTGTTTCTATTTGAAGTAGTATATATTTTTTAGAAGTCTTAAATCCACATTTGCTCCCCTCACTCACCCCTGAAACTTTTTGTCCTGGAGCACAGAAGAAACCTCAGTGGATAAAAAGACTGGCTAAAGGGTGACTAGAGATTAAGCCTTTTCTTTTTTCTTTCCAAAAATTTCCATTTCTTAAACGTTTGTGAAGAACATTAAAAAAAAAATTTTTTTTTTAAACCGCTAGATGCATGGATCACCTTTAAGTAAACAAGTTCTTTTCATGGACCACAAATGCTACTGCCATCAGGATCCAGACAGGACACACAATGGTGAATCAGGCCAGCCAAATAATCTGCAATCTCCCCTCTACAGCATCAGTGTAGTCTACTAACAACCTACATTAAAGTCACCTGGGGCACCTGTTACAGGACTGACTCCCATGCCTCAGACCCATTAAGTTGGAACCACCAACTTCAGAGCCCAGGTTTCTTCATCAATATATATTTTGTGAATAAACCCAATTTTATACTTCCATTTTTCTTTAAAAGAAAAAAAGGGAGACAGAGAGAGAGCGAGAGCCCACGTTTCTATATCAGTAACAAACACTCCAGGAAACTTGTACATGGCCCTCGACTTCCAGCTCCAGCCTACCTTTACTTTAAAATTTCCAATTTGGGACATGTTATACTTTTTTCTAGCTCATACACAACAAAAAAGCAATAAAGAGGTGCTGTTTCATAAAAACCACATCACAGCATACATATTGGGCAGCTTACCCTCCCCCCGCTTCACACACACACATTATACATTACGGTTTTATTTTCCTTTGAAAGGATTCTTCTAGAAGTTTACAGCAGCTAGTACACTATTTGGATAATACATTTATTCAGGAACTACTTTCATCTATTCAATCTTACCCACTGATTTTATGTACTTAAGGATAAGCAACAGAGTTTTCTAATTACAAAAATACTCAAAATATTGAATTTGTGTTTGTATAAACTCTATGTATTTTATGACTGGATTCCTATTAAATAAAATGTGGTAACAAAATCACCTAGGGGCTAGGCAGCTCTCTGTAGTTAATTAATTCTGAAGGGAGTTCATTAGTAAACTTCTACAAGTTGTATATGCAAACCAGGTACTATATCTGCTTGAAATTACGGATAAAAATTCTATATACCTTGTAAGTTTTATTTATGCACTGTAAACTGCAGCACATTTACATAAGCATCACATCCACAAAATTAAGACAACAGATTCCCCAACATTCAGCAGTTATGCAAATAAATGACAGAATTAAAACTCAGAAATTATTTAGTAAACTATGTGCCAAAATATGAAATAGAACACTCAATATTTATAAGCAAACAAATGTATCATTTCACTTATAAACATTTATAAAATGTATAATCAAGTTATTATGAGTATGATATTTTGTTTACAAAATAAATAAAATCTATGGCACAAATATGGCAAAATATTGAGAACCGGTAAATCTGAGCAATATTCATTATTTTTCCTGTACTTTTCTGTAATGTTACACTATTTCATAATTAAAAGGTAACTTTCAATCAGAAGCCATTAAAAATTTTTCCAAAATTTTATAAACATTTTGCACCTCTGGGAAAGACAAAATCGTCTCTTATTTTCAAAGTTGTCACACACAAAATTATAGCTACTGGCATGCAGATATTCCTGTACTTTAACTGACTAAACGTAGGTAAATAGATCATTTCTGACAACAAATGCTAAGATTTGTTAGCAACAATGGGATTAAAAAAAATGAGGCAGCATACAAAAAAGAATAACCAGAGGGCCAAAATGTTAAATAAAAGACTTGAAGCAGAGAAAGGAGGAAATGTTTATGCTAATCTCTCCCTACTTCATTTAATTCCTTTCCAATTCAGACTCCCTGTAGTTGAGACATTCAGATGTGAAGATGAAGAAAAATGGATATGGTCTGCTAGTCACTGGACAAGAGACTAGGAGCTCCTCATGGGCACACATACAACTGCCAAGAGCTGGCACTCTAATCCATCTGAACCCTTAAATACTCCAGTCTTCAAGATATGTTAATCAATATTTCTCATTATCAAGTAGTATTCCTATGTACTACAGCATTCAGGTTGCTTGCAGTCTGTAAAGATTACAAATAAGGCTGCTATAGAACATTCACATACAGGTTTTTATGTTAATACAGGATTTAATAGCACTTGGGTAAATACCTACTCTTTACAGATAAATATCTAGTCTGCTAGGTTTTAAAACAGTATGTGTTTAAAAGAAACTTACAGAGGTGTCTGGGTGGTTCAAGTGGTTAAGCATCTGACTCTTGGTTTTGGCTCAGATCGTAATTTCACAGTTCATGAGCTCAAGCCTATGTCTCTGCACTGACAGTGCAACCTGCTTATGATTTCCCTCTCCCTCTCTCTGCCCCTCCCTGGCTTGCGTGCTCGTGATCTCTCCCTCTCTCTCAAAAAATAAAAGAAATTTACAAAGTCCTTTTGGTGGATTTACTTACACAAGTTTGAGCACAGAAGAGAACTGACTATTCTGTATAACAGAGAAAGAATCATTTTGAGAGATGAAATGGAGGAAATTAACAGAACAAGTAAAATGAAGAAAAGCTAATTCCAGTTTAATGGTGTTAAAAAAGGGGAGGTTATCAGGAGGCAGATGTATCTAGTGTGGGTTCCTAAATTATCTGATTTTCCAGATTAAAGCTTCACTTCTGTTCCCCACCCAACCATTCTCCTATTTCAGTAAAATCTCTGAAGAAGTGAGAGGAGGGGGACCATATACAGGACAAATCTTCGTTACTGGTGCTGAAAACTTAAAAACAAAGCAGGAATTCCCCATCATGAGAGCATATTTGGAATCCTAAAACTGAAGTTATGGATTGTCCTTCAATCCATAGATGGCATAGTCTGATAGTGGTTTATAAAAAACTAAAAAGTCTTATTAGACAAGAAAACAAAGTACTAGTTAAGCATTAGACTTGTACACCACAGTCTGTAAAGAGCCTCACTAAATGAGGAGCCCTGAGGGTAAATAGTTGAGAATGAGGTTTTTCTTAAGCTGATGTTCCCATTTTAAGATACAAATATCACAGGGACTCATGCAAAACTACTTCAGGTAGAAGGTAAACCTGTTAGAAAAATTGTGAGAGTACATTCATTGCCATTAGAATTATAGTGGGAGATGGGGCGCCTGGGTGGCGCAGTCGGTTAAGCGTCCGACTTCAGCCAGGTCACGATCTCGCGGTCCGTGAGTTCGAGCCCCGCGTCAGGCTCTGGGCTGATGGCTCAGAGCCTGGAGCCTGTTTCCGATTCTGTGTCTCCCTCTCTCTCTGCCCCTCCCCCGTTCATGCTCTGTCTCTCTCTGTCCCAAAAATAAATAAACGTTGAAAAAAAAAATTAAAAAAAAGAATTATAGTGGGAGAGGCACCTGATTTTACAAATCCTTTGTAAGATTTCCTTGCCATGGCTAGTCCAACCTAACCCTGAAGTATGATTTCAGAACTGTGTTCATTCCTAAATCCAATAATTTTCTTGGCACCTCCCTTACTTGTGGGCCTCCCGACATCTTAACTGCAGCAGCAGTGAGGAGAGTCTTAGAGGCAGTCATGGGTGTTTTCACTGCCCTCTTTCCTTTTCCCTGCAGACTATGGGAAACTACAAAGTAAGGGCGCCGCAACAAATAAATTGCAAGGAAAAAGAAACATGGAGGAGGAACATAAAGATTTAAGACTAATCCCTGTATGGGATTTATTCGGAACTTAAACAAACTGTAAAAAAAAGTTTTATAAGGCAATAAATAAAACAAAAATATATTTTGTTATATTAATTTTAAGTGCAAAAATGGTATTTTTTTTTTAAAGTCTTTACATTTTAAGGGTGCCTGGGTGGCTCAGTCAGGCGAGCATCAGACTTTTGATTTTGGCTCGGGTCATGATCTCACTGTTCATGGGATTGGGCCCCCTCCCCACAAGTCGGGCTGTATGCTGCCAGCACTCAGGCACACACGCTCATTTGCACACTCTCAAAAAAATAAATAAGCATTAAAAATAAAGTTGTTAAATTTTATTTTTTTTTAGTTTATTTTGAGAATGAGACAGCGTGTGTGAGTGGGGGAGGGGCGGAGAGCTGGAGAGAGAATCTCAGGCAGGCTCCAAGCTGTCAGTGCAAAGTGAGGGGGGGTGGGGGCGGGGCTGGGCAGTGCTCAATCCCACAAACCAAACCGTGACATCCTGACCTGAACTGAAATCAAGAGTCAGGCGCTCAACCACCCAGGCGCCCCCAAAGTCCTTACATTTTAGAGACACACACTGAAAAATGTATGGATAAAATAATACGTCTGGGATTTGCCTCAAAATAATGGGAAGGGTGGTAGAGACCAGAATACAGGTTAATCAAAAGTGGACTCATGTTTGTAACTGTTGAAGCTAGGTGATGGGTGCAACATGTGGATTCGTTTCATTGTTCTATTTCTGTATTTGTTTGCAGTGTTCAATAAAAAGTTTAAAAATTTTAAGCGTGTTTTCCTGAAGTTTTTCTTTTTCCTCATTTTTGGTTCTCTTCTTTCTGCTAGCCCCTTGAAACCAAGGCTTGTGATCCCATGAAACAGAAAAATAAAAACTCTCTCTTCATTGAAATGGAATCCTTTGCTAGATGTAAACAGATTTTTTTTTGTTTTTTTTAGCTTTTCTATGTAATATGTTCAACCTTAAAAGTCCCAACTCTTCTCCACCTTGTCATTTCTTTTCTTTTCTGGCTTTATTTATTTTGCTGATGATAATGTAAAATCTTAACAAATGTTAAGATATAAACATACATTTCTTTTTTTTTTTAATTTTTTTTTTCAACATTTATTTATTTTTGGGACAGAGAGAGACAGAGCATGAACGGGGGAGGGGCAGAGAGAGAGGGAGACACAGAATCGGAAGCAGGCTCCAGGCTCTGAGCCATCAGCCCAGAGCCCGACGCAGGGCTCGAAATCACGGACCGCGAGATCGTGACCTTAGCCGAAGTCAGACGCTCAACCGACTGAGCCACCCAGGCGCCCCCTAGGGGTCTTAAGAGAGTCAACATCTAGCCCACTGTTTATAATCTAACCTAAGCCCTAATTATCTAGCCTACTGTTTATAATCTAAACTAAGACCTAAATATCAAACTCGAGATAAACCACCACTGGTCACATCTGATACAACTGTTTAACTGCTCCCCACCAATTCTCTCTACTGGTTTCCCCTTCTATGCCTTTTTTCCATGCCCCAGATTATTGCTAAATCTGGCACGTAGCACTTTCTACTGCTTGCGGTGTCTTTTTTTTTTTTTTAATAGTTACTTATTTATCGGGAGGTGGGGGCTAGGGCATAGAGATAGGGAGAAAGAGTGAATCTGTGCTGTCAGTGGAGAGCCTGACATGGGGCTTGATCTCACAAGGTGTGAGATCATGACCTAAGCAGAAATCAAGAGTTGGATGCTTAACCAACTAAGCCACACAGGTGCCCCAGATGTGTCTTTTTATTCCTCATTTTTAATTTGGATGATTTGCAATATTCTAGTCACTGTTCATTATGTTACAGACATACAGCCTTTGGATGTTACTGACACATTAGTCTGGTCCATAAATGTTACCTATTCTCCCAAAAAGCAGAGACAAGTAGTGAGCAAGGATTTATCACATGTGACGCCTCTAAAAGAGATCCAGAAAACACCAAGTATATTCTGTATCACAGCTTTCAGTCTTTTCCTTAAACAAACCCCAAACAAGAAAACGCATTATAGTGACAAATTATTTTACTGAACACTAGAGACATCAATTCCTAAATGCCTAATTCCTAATTAGCATTACTTATATTAACCCTTAAATGATTATACAGGAAAAAAATCTTTTTCAAAGTCTTTAAGCAATTTGTTTTCATTTTTATTTTTACTAGCAACATTCATACTGGAAGTCTACAAAACCAAAACTATTCTGAACACAGAAAAATAAAAATCTCAGTAAATGAAAAGTAAGATGACCATTCTGGACATTCTGAATACAAAAATTTAGGGGGGGAAAAACTCACCTCTGAGATGTCCCCCAAAAATCCACTTAAGGGACAGTGACAAAACAAGCCAATATGTGAGATTTTAGGATAATCTACTTTCCCCTTTCTGAGAGAACAAATTGTGTTTGTTTGCCAAAGTTAATACAGGAACTGCTGGATAGAAACATTATGCACATTAATTAACTGTATACCCTTGACACAACATGCAGGAAGGTCCAAAAGATTTTATTGATTTGAACAAGTCCAGCTCTTTTTATAGAAAATGCAAGCCACCAGGATAAAAAACAATCAGGTTGCTTAAAAAGGATGTTAAGGGCTGACCCTAATAGAAATATTCAAAAGGAATACCACAGCAAGAAAAAAAAAAGTTACCAGTTTGGCTCAATGATGGGAGCTAATAGCTGTGTGAATAGAACCACACAGGAAAGAACCTACTTCAGCTCGAATACAGTACCACTGAGCCCGGGTGGCTCAGTTGGTTAAGCGTCCACCGCTTGATTTCAGTTCAGGTAATGATTTTGTGGTTCATGAGTTCAAGCCCAATGCTGGGCTCTGCGCAAGCAGGACCGGAGCCTGCTTGAGAGTCTCTCTCTCTGTCCCTCCCCTGATCAAGCTATCTCTCAAAATAAACTCTTTTTAAAAAAATTTTTTTAACGTTTTATTTATTTTTGAGACAGGGAGAGACAGAGCATGAACAGGGGAGGGTCAGAGAGAGGGAGACACAGAATGTGAAACAGGCTCCAGAGGGGCGCCTGGGTGGTGCAGTCGGTTGAGCGTCCGACTTCAGCCAGGTCACGATCTCGTGGTCCGTGAGTTCGAGCCCCGCGTCAGGCTCTGGGCTGATGGCTCAGAGCCTGGAGCCTGTTTCCAATTCTGTGTCTCCCTCTCTCTCTGCCCCTCCCCCGTACATGCTCTGTCTCTCTCTATCCCAAAAATAAATAAACGTTGAAAAAAAAAAAAAAAAAAAAAGAAACAGGCTCCAGGCTCTGAGCTGTCAGCACAGAGCCCAACGTGGGGCTTGAACTCACGGACTGCGAGATCATTACCTGAGCTGAAGTCGGCTGCTTAACCGACTGAGCCACCCAGGCGCCCCTCAAAATAAACTTTAAAAAGAAAAAAGAATACAATTTTATTTAACTCACCAAATTCAAGTAAAAAAAACTGATACAGCCATTACTTTAAAAATAAATTACAGGGGCACCTGGGTGGCTCAGTCAGTTAAGAGTCCCACTTCGGTTCCGGTCATGATCTCACAGTTCATAGGTTCGAGCCCTGCGTTGGGCTCTTTGCTGACCACTCAGAGCCTGGAGCCTGCTTCAAATTCTGTGTCTCCATCTCTGCCCCTCCCCTGCTCACACTCTGCCTCTCTCAAAAATAAACATAAAAAAAATCTTTTTTAATAAACAATAAATAAATTATAAAGTACAACAAAGTAAGGTTTTTACCAGCAACATTCAGGGATAAAAAGATTAGAGTATGTATTTAAAAAAGCAACATGATGATGGACAATTCTAAAACAAGTACTCTGCACATTTTTAAAAGTTACCCCACTCAGGCTCAAAGTCAAGTTCTTCAGACAACTACTTCACTAGCCTAAGAATTGTTGCTCTTACTGTCATTCCTCACACTGCAACCAATGACTTTCCTGAAGTGCAGAAGTAACTTGTTACCTGGGAGAAGGAGGAGGCACTCTGTAGTCACTGGAAAACCACGTCAAACCTAGATCAGTGTTTAAAGCCTTCTTGAATTTGATGCTTACCTGACATTTTTTCCTTTCAGCCCAGAAAATTTCTAATATGTTACTAAGTCTTGCCACCTACCTCAGCCAAACAGATGCATCCAAACCTACTCAATCAAAGGTCAGTTTAAGTAACCGCATTCTGTGAAACTTTTAATATTTCCAGCATAATCTCTCAATAAATGTTTAATATTCAGTACCCATTAGGCACTAGATACGGGGATACGAAGGTACATTTCCTATACACAACAATCTCAAAGTAGAAGAAAAAAATCTTAACCCAATATTCTAATATTTATAAAGTGCTACAGTAGCATCAAAATGAAAACAAAAACAAAAGCCCCACCAAGAATTCTGCTCCAGATTATCAGAGATGACTTATCAAGGGAAAAGAGATGCACGATAAAGAACTACGGTTGTCAAGGTAAATGTCATAAGGGAGTAAGAAACTATGTAAATATTGTATTTCCAGTAAACATTTATCATCTTCAGTGTCATACAGTGATGGAAAATGTCTTGTACACAGTGCTCTCATGTTACCTGAACACTCCTATACTTTCTTTACAGCATCAGTTATTTCATATTCACAGTACAGTCCCAAATAAAATGACAAAAATTTGGCCAATGAATTTCAATCTTCTGCAGATCAAAGCTTTTAACTGGGTTTCAAACAATGCAGGAAAACTGATCAGAATTTTCATTTTCCTGTCTAAAAGTATCTTATGATAAGGATACCAAAAAACAAAGCCACAAAATGCCCAAAATGAACAACCTACTCCTGAAGGAACAAGAATAGCACCATCTTTACATTTTCTAATTATTTTGCAAAAAGTATGTCTGAGTTAGTTTAAAGAAAAAGTGCCTAAAAACACTTGAGTTAAAACAGTGTATAAATCCTAAATACCTACCATCAATAAGAGGAATATTTAAAGTCATTGCCAATTGATTAGCATGTTTTAGAAGTTGCAGAAAGCTGGACTTCGGTTCTGGTGGGTAACAACTATTTGATATCATTCACGTTCTGGTCCCAACCAACCTTTCCAGATCCATGGACATTTTTCCCCTCCTTGAACTCTCTTTCCCTGCCACAGTCCACTACTCAAACAAACTTTCATGACTCCCTGCCTCCTTACAAGATGTCTCTCAGACTCAAATGTCCTCCCCTAATTTAAAACGCACTTTTTTACCAGGGACACGTCACCTCCTCTATGAAACAGTCCTAAGCATAAATTAATCACTCCGTTACCCAAGATCCCAGAACATGTTGCTTGTATTTCTATTTAAGCATTCATTTGCCTCATAAAAGGATGAAAACGTACACACATCTGTTTCCCTACTAGACTGTAAAACTTTTGACGGCCTTAGTCTTGGTTACTCCATTATACTGAGCCAGGCACTTGGAAACGACGAGTGAAATAACCGATTCTCTTGGAAGCCTCGTGTTTGATAAACACTTCAGATTTCACGTTAGAAACCAAGGAATGCAGTCCCAAATTCCCACGCCTCATCTTTTCTGAAGTGACCCTATTACCTGCCATTTCTGAATATTCCCTAAAGGACTCCAGCCTATTCTCAACATTTTCCTAGCTTTATATTCTCCATCTTTCATAAAATGATCACCTACCTCGAAAGCTTTGGCCATTAATATAAATGTGCCTTTCCCGCTTCCACCAATAATCCAGTCTCCAAAGAAAAAGACCAATATACCACAAATATTCCCAAATCACTTCGTACAAAAAACCCAAAGTATCTTTGACGCCTGAAGACACACAAATTAGCCAAAGTTAAGAGTAATGGTTAGGTTAAATTCGATTTGGGGGCCGCCCAAAAAGCGGCTGCCGTATTTCAGTGCTCTCCAGACTCATTTGCACAAACGGCCAATAGTTCTGAGAGGCGAGGGAGACTTTTTGCTTTCACGCCCGTTTCCCCGATCCCTTGCCCTGGACTACTCCTTAGCGATCCGTTTAAATGGGGCCTTCTGGTCAGAAAAGCGAAGCAACTCTGAAGGAGCAAGACCCAAACACGGAACAAAGCGCCTGCCGGCTGTGTTTAAGTAGGACGCCATTACGTGGGGCAGTGGCCTGCGCCGCTTGTGCGAATAAGACGACCAAGGCCCCCAAGCGCGGGCTCGGCACCCTACAAAAGAAACCACACGACGAGACAAAGCCTAGGAAAACTGACTCTTGGCTGGCTAGGCAGCAGAGAAGACACATAACTAGGGAAAGACGGCTTACCTTCGTGAGTCTTCGCGATCTTCGCCATTTTGTCCACTCGAACACACAGACGGAACTGGCGCTCCCAAGAACTTCCGCTCGCTGCCGCTGCCACGGAGAAAAATAGCTGGGAGATACTCTCTGCGCATGCGCCAAGCGGGAGCGCGCTCCGTTGGGCGACACGTGACAGAGTAGCCACCTAGAAGGAACAGAGAAATGCATTGTGGGGGTGGGGGAGGAGCTAATGTTGGGCCGGAGGCGGTTTTCGTGGTGACCGAGAAAATGGCCTCGCGGCCCATAATGTCTTTAAGGGAGTAAGTTTGCCCTGGAGGAAGGTGGATTACGCGAGAACAGTGTACAGTAAGAAACACTACGGATTTCATGGCTGGGAGAAACTTCAGACCTCCAATTTATTTTCTCCAAATAGACCGGAAGGTGTCTTGGTGCAAGACAAAAGCTTTCCTTAGCATCTGTCTCTCAGCTGTTGCAGTGGTTAGCTGTAGAAACAGTCCTATAAGCAGTCACATCCTACGTGCTGAAATTCAAGATTTTCCTTCAAAAAAAAAAATTACCATCTGGGTAGGAGTTTCATTTACAACATTGTATTTCCAAGCACTGTTTACCTTACAAACAACCTAGTAGACAAGTTGTTGCTAATCCCATTTAAGAAATAAGAGAAAAACTAGGGCGGGGGTATATATAAATTGTGCAAGGTCACACAGTTGCTAAATTACACAGCAGGAACTTTGCCACCCTAAAAAGCCTTTTAACTTTATAGGTTCTTAGAAAACCACTGATCATCAGCATTAACACTTATGAAATGCCTCTCTTAATCCTAAATGTCATTCTGAAATCAGGAACTTTTAAAAGATCAGAATATGGCTTTTTCTTTTTCTGACAGCTCATAAAGGTTCTATTGTTGGTATTATATTGGTTTTTCACTCTTTGTGTAAAGGGTGATTATCTTAATTTAAATCCAAGTTAGTTAACATATAGTATAATAATAATTTCAAGGAACAGAATTTAGTAATTCATCACATATAACACCCAGTGCTCATCCCAACAAGTGTCCTCCTTAACGCCCCTCATCCCTTTAGCCCATCCCCCCACCCAACACCCTGCCAGCAACCCTCAGTTTGTTCTCTGTATTTAAAAGTCTCTTACAGTTGGTGACCTCTTTTTATATTATTTTTGATTCCCTTATGTTCTTATGTTTTGTATCTTAAATTTCACATATGTGAAATGAAATGATGTATTTGTCTTTCTCTGACTTATTTCGCTTAGCATAATATACTCTAGTTCCATCCACATTGTTGCAAATGGCAAGACTTCTTTTTGATTGCCGAGTAATATTCCATTGTGTGTGTGTGTGTGTGTGTGTGTGTGTGTGTGTGTGTGTGTGTGTGTGTCCCCCATATCTTCTTTATTCATTCATCAGTCAATGGCTATTTGGACTTTTCCCATACTTTGGCTATTGTCGATAGTGCTGCTATAAACATTGGGGGGCATGTGCCCCTTCAAATCAGCACTCCTATATCCTTTGGAAAAACACCTAGTAGTGCAATTGCTGGTCAAAGGGTAGTTCTATTTTTAATTTTTTGAGGAACTTCCATACTGTTTTCCAGAGTGGCTGTACCAGTTTGCATTCCCATGAACAATGTAAGAGGGTTCCCCTTTCTCCACATCCTCACCAACATCTGTTGTTGCCTGAGTTGTTAATTTTATGGCTGTCTTTTTCTTTTTTTTTTTTTTAATTTTTTTTTTTTACATTTATTTATTTTTGATAGAGACAGAGCACAAGTTGGGGAGGGGCAGAGAGAGAAGGAGACACAGAATCCGAAGCAGGCTCCAGGCTCCAAGCTGTCAGCACAGAGTCCAATGCAGGGCTCAAACCCACAAACCGTGAGATCACGGCCTGAGCCAAAGTTGGACGCTTAACCGACTGAACCACCCAGCCACTCCTATGGCTGTCTTTTTCTATGCATCATTACACTAGCATAACTTTGAAGTGTCAATGCAAGCCTTGGACTTTAGAAATGAAAAGAACATAACTTAGAAGGGAAGTGGGTACAGGAAGCAGCCTAAGAAAACAGGTAAGGATTAAGGTTAGAGCCTTCACAAAGAAAACAGTTTACCTGGCTGTGTGATAAGACTCACAACACAAATACTTAGTAGAAACTTCAGTAACAAATCAGTGAAAAAAATCAATCTGATGAGATAAAATTTTCAATTTTTAATTGTTTTAATTTAGGTTATAGTTGGGGGAAGAAGGGGATGAGAGAAAACATGTAGATTATTATACAAATTATTAATAAACTCTAGTTCTTGGATTGGTAGAGGGCCCACAGATATTACTTACATGGTTTATAACCTAAACATAGATTATACTTTTATATATACAAAATAACATGTTTTAAAATAATTAAAGGAGGGGTGCCTGGATGGCTCAGTCAGTTAAGCGTCCCACTTCAGCTTAGGTCGTGATCTTGTGGTTCGTGAGTTAGAGCCCTGCATGGGGCTCTGATAGCTCAGAGCCTGGAGTCTGCTTCAGATTCTGTCTCCCTCTCTCTCTCTGCCACTCTCCCTCTCATGCTCTGTCTCTCTCAAAAATAAAATTAAAAAAAGGTTTTTTTAATTTTAAATAATGAAAGGCAAAAAGAATGTGAAATAAGGAGTTACAGAAGGGTGTTATTATCCATCAAGAATCAACAATCTAAAAAACATCCATGTTGACAAAAAGAATCACAAAAACATTGCATTTCTTGGCTCTACTTTATAAAAAAAGATGAATATGTATACACAAGGAAATTACTGTCCCATAAAAATATATGCAAAGGAAATTCACTATAGTGTTAATAGTGGATGTTTATGAATGATGAAATTATGAATTATAAAAATAATTTTTAGTATTTTCCAGATATTCTGCCAAAAACACATATTATTTTTATAAACACACACAAGAAATGTGTTAAAGAAATGAAAAGCATCTGCAAAGTAAGTATCACATGTCCTTTGTCTTTCCAAGATAGAAGCTGCACCTGCTGGCCAGTTTGCATTATATGCGTATTTCTCTAGGTTCCTAGGTATTCGGTTACTTTAAAAAAAAAAATTTTTTTTAATGTTTATTATCTCTGAGACAGACAGAGCATGAGTGGGGGAGGGGCAGAGAGAGAGGGAGACAGAATCCAAAGCAGTCTCCAGGCTCTGAGCTGTCAGCACAGAACCCGACGCGGGGCTCGAACTCACAGACCGTGAGATCATGACCTGAGCCTAAGTTGGATGGTCAACTGACTGAGCCACCCAGGCGCCCCGGTATTCAGTTACTTTTGTAGGGCAAAGGCATATATAGGATAGTGAGACATGAGAAAATTTGCCAGAGTATCAAGGGAGATTCCCTTCTTTTAGTCTTCTTCCAAGGACTAATTACTCTTTTTTTTTTTAAGAATTTTTTTTTTTTCTCCCAACGTTTATTTTTATTTTTGGGACAGAGAGAGACAGAGCATGAACGGGGGAGGGGCAGAGAGAGAGGGAGACACAGAATCGGAAACAGGCTCCAGGCTCTGAGCCGTCAGCCCAGAGCCTGACGCGGGGCTCGAACTCACGGACCGTGAGATCGTGACCTGGCTGAAGTCGGACGCTTAACCGACTGCGCCACCCAGGCGCCCCTAATTACTCTTTAATAAAACAATGACTTGGACATTCAAACAATAAGTAACAGAGATTTTTCAATAAGTACTTTTTACTTTCCGTTTTCAATATTAACACATAATACTCAGATATCACTTAAAATACATTTCCTGCCCTTTTCTGGTGAAGTTTTTTTTCCAAAAGTTAGAAAAGGGATCTAGCTTTTATAATCTAAACAACTGACAGCGATGACATCCAATTAAAAGGAAAATCGATTCCTTTTCTAAGTATTTAAACAAAATTTTAATGTTTATTTTTGAGAGAGAGAGCACACACGCATGCACATACATATGGGGTAGGGGAAAGAGGGAGAGGGAGACAGAATCCAAAGCAGGCTCCTCGCTGTCAGCACAAAGCTGAACATGGGGCTCGAACCCACAACTGTGAGATCATGACCTGAGCCAAAGTCAGTCAACCAACCAAGCCATCCAGGTGCCCCTATTCCTTTTCTTTTCAGGTAAGCTCTATACCCAATGTGGGGCTTGAACTTAAGACCCTGAGATCAAGAGTTGCATGCTTTACTGATTGAGCCAGCCATGCACCCTCATTCCTTTTCTTATCAGGAGCACTTGGAGGCTGGCTTTTCTGAGTCTCAAAAAAAATACCGCAAAGCAACAAGCATACATATTTTTTCTGGACAAAAAACAAGATGTAACAGTTTTGCAGAATGTTAAATGCTAGATGTAATTTTCTCAAATTACCTTTGGGATAAAACTGTAAAGGCCTTGAAGTTCTATGCTATAGGAAAACCACTGACAGTTTATCCAGCCCATTTTTTCTGAGGTAAAAGAAGGACTTTCATGGATAAATGGCCCACAATCTTGATGTGCAGTGTTTCCTAGAAGTCTCCTATATCAAAGGAATATCAGACTCTACCTACTCCAAGCCAAAAATCCAAAAACTTCTATCTCCCTTTCAGTTATGCCTAAAATCCCAAAACTACCGAGTCTTATTTCTGAAATTTTAACGCATTACCCAGTTAAAAAAAAGATAACCTTGAGACGATGTTCTAAATATGTCTGTCAATGTGCCTGTCATGTCTAGCTTCAACTTAACTGACCAAATTCTCTGCTCAGGGAAACAGCACTGGCTTGTTCTCCTGGAAGAGATAGGTACCTGGCCAGCTACCTAGAACCTGGCCTAGAATACACGACATTCTACCCACAGAAAAAGAAGTTACTGGCTAGGCCAAGATTCCTTCTCTTGGAAATTTGAACTGGAAGTATGAAAGGAACTTGCTGGTTGCTATTGAAACAGAAAGAATCAAAGGAAAATGTCACCTGAATGACATAAGACTGAGGGATCATAAACTCCTGCTGCTCAAGTCCCCACAGCTACCCTAAATCCAGAACTATCTCCAGCTCCAACCTTCTAAAGGCCCATTCTTTAAATAATACTGATTTTCTTGAACTAGGGTAGATTTCTCTACCTTACAGCCTCACTAGAATAGAAGAGCAGTATTTTTAGTGTGAATTCATTAATTAGTTTATTTTTCTAGTTAAAGGTTAACTGAGAGCTCTTTTTGATTCATAATGCTGAAATATCTAGTTACAGCACATATAAATCAAGTCTGAGGAGGTGTCCCAAACAGCTAAGGGATTGTGGCACAGAAGCATTAGGTGCCTGGAATGCTGTGATGTCTTCTAATATGTGAATTTGGCTAAGCTACAGTCCCTAATTATTCAAATAAATACCAATTTATTTGCTATGAAAGCTTTTATAGATATGCTGAAAGTCCACAATAATTGACTTTAAGGAGACTGTCTTAGATAAGCTGGGTAGATCTAATTCAATCAGTTGAAAGGCCTTAACAGCAGAACTTAGGTTTCCCTGATGCAGAAGAAAATCTACCTGTGGATAGCAACTTCAGCCTCTGCTAGAAAGTTCCAGACTGCCCTTACTGATGGTCTGCCTTCAGATTTTGGACTTGCTTAGCCAGTGTCCACAATTGCATAAACCCAATTCCCTGCAGTAAATCTCTTAATATGTATCCCCTACTGGTGTCTCTCCAGTTAAAACCTGATTGATATAAATGCCAAAGGTAAATTTTACCATTCATTCGTTCAAAAAATATTTATTGAGGACCTATCAATAAATATTTAATGACCTAGTCTATACCAGCCATTATTTTATTTCATTTTATTTTCATTTCATTTCATTTTTAATTACGGAGCACATTGTATCCACAAAGAGTATGTACAATTTCCCATGCAGCTGCTATTACTCAAGAATATTATCAGTCTCTTGTGTGTTGACTCCAGTGTTCCTTGCATCAATTATAGCTCCACCAGTCATACTTGAAAATCCATGTTTTGAATTTTGTGTTAGTTATTCCCTTGTACTTCTTTATACTTTTACTACATATGTATGTAATCAAGTATACTTGTTTTTTTTTTAACTTTTATGTAAATGGAATCATCCTAGTTATAGTCTTCTATAACTTGTGTGTAGCTATCACTTGTTCCTTTTTTTTTATTCCAGTATAATTAACATACAGTGTTATATTAGTCTTAGGTGCACAATACAGTGATTCAACAATCTATACGTTACTCAGTGCTCATCACCATAACTGTACTCTTAATCCCCTTCACCTATTTCACCCATCACCCACCCACCTTCCCTCTGGTAGCCAGTTTGTTCTCTATATTTAAGAGTCTGTTTTTTTGTCTCTTTTTTCTTTGTTGGTTTCTTAAATTACATATATGAATGAGCTCATATGGTATTTGTCTTTCTCTGATTTATTTCATTTAGCATTATACCCTTTACATCTATCCATGTTGAAAATGGCAATATTTCATTCTTTTTATGGCTCAGTAATATTCCATTGTATACATGCACCATATCTTCTTTATCCATTCATCTATTGATAAGGGATGGACATTTGGGTTGCTTCCATATCTTGGCTATTGTAAATAATGCTGCAATGAACATAGGGATGCATATATCTTTTAGAATTGGTGTTTTCATATTCTTTGGGTAAATACCCAGTAATATAATTACCAGAGATTATTTTAGATGCTGGGAATACAATGTTGAACAAGACACTGTCCTCATGGAGCTTACATTATTTGAGGGACAGAGATTAAAAACTGTGTGTGTGTGTGTGTGTGTGTGTGTGTGTTGTATAATTTCAGGTACTGCCAAACACTATGAAGAAAAAGCAGTATTAAGGGAGAGTGGGCAGGATGGAGGATAGGATGGGGGCACCTAGCTGGCTCAGTCAGTGGAACATGCTACTCTTGATCTCAGGGTCATAAGTTTGAGCCCCACACTGGGCATAAAGATTACTTAACAACAACAACAAAAAAAATGTTTTTAAGGAAGAATAGGATGAACAGAAAAGGCAAGATCTCTGAGAGGATGACATTTGAATAGATATTTAAATGAAATAATGGAATGAGGATTGGGGAGAAGAGTAACATAGTAAGTGCAAATATGCCAAGGTCGGAATGAGCTTGGGGTTTGTGTCCAGAGTGAAGTAAGGGGGAGGGAGTAAAGAATGGCATGAGATGAGATGGTACCATAGATGCCTGGCAGTATTACATTGTTGAATGAATGAATGAATGAATGAATGAATGTTGAATGAAAATATCTTCCAAACTTTCCTGCTCTATACTGCCTCTGTTAGCTAATACAGAGACAGCAGCCACATAGTTTTTGCTACTGGATTCTTCATGATAGATGTACATAAGAGCAGAAAACATTGTCACTAATGATTCGCCTTAGGATGACTGTTGTCACTAACTAAACTAAGAAATTGGTAGGAGGAGAGGAAGGTGGTATATGAGGACCAGAGAAATAGGATTTGTGAAGGAGGGTTAGGAATTTTGGGCAGACTATGGCCCTTGGGTCAATGACAGGTGTTGTATAGTCAGCAGGTACCAGAGTCAACAAGTTGGCAATAGCAATAATAACAATAGCTACAGTACAAAGCCCACAGTTTTTGATGCCACCCAGAACTCAAAGAGACTTATTAAGCATAGTGCTTCCTTCTTAGTGGTAGGAGGTACAAGATGCAATAGTTGTCCTTTACTTTGGAGGGGATGTCCAGGCATGCCCCAGGCCACTATGTACCTAAAACAGTGGTTCTCAGATAGGAGTGATTTTGTCTTCCAGGTATACTTGGCAATGTCTAGAGACATTTTGGTTGTCACAACTCTATCCTCTTCCTAGAGGATCCTCCTTCCTATTCCCACCCCCATATCCTCTACTCTCTGTCACATGGTAAGTCCTCATCCGGTAAGACTGGCCCAGTGCCACCCCAGCCAGGAACCTCACCCTAGGATTGAGATATAGATTGTATGCTTTGATATTTCTGTGCCGTATTCCTGAAATACCACAGACATCTCTAAGTAATTACTTTGTGTTATCGTTGTTTCTGTGTCTATCTCCCTGAATTGGACTGTAACACCTAGAGCAACTTAAAGGGAGAGATTACTGGCATCTAGAGGTCAGGGATACTGCTCAAGTTGCACACGATGCTCTCCGAAACTAGAAATTTTCTGGCCTAGGATGTCAGTTGTGCCACAGTTGAGAAATCCTGCCCTAAAAATACCACCAATGGAGCAGACCCTTTCCTTTTTTTGGGTTTATCTTCCACCTTCTGGAGCATATATGTCTTTCAAGGCCTCCAAGTATTTACCACTTCCTGGTCATCTAGTCTTATTAACAGGATTAACATAATGCCATCAATATAGTGGGCCAATGTTTCACTGTATGTCCAGATGTCCATGTTGCTTAAGACTATATTATGATAGTTCTTATGACAGACTGCATTAGGGGGGAGTTAACATAATTCAGGGATAAAATTTAAAATGTATACTGTTGTCTACCCCAAGAGAATGCATACTGTTTAAATACTCCTTACTGTTAAGGATGGAAAACAACTCTTTCATCAGATCAATACTTGCCTACCATGTACTTGAGGTCATGTTAATCTCTTAATCCGCTCTAGAAACCACATCTGGCACAGCAACTGCAATTGAGGCTACTACCTGGTTGAATGTGATAATTCACTGTCATCCTAAGGACCTGTGTAGCCTTTGTAAGGGTCTGACGTCACTGTAAATATAATGTGGACCACCATCCTTGCATGCTTTAGGTCTTTAAGGCACTAATCTCTGCCATATTTCCTAGGATATAATAATGTTTTTTATTTCCTATCTTGGCAGGCTGTGGGGGGAGCTATTCAGTATCCTTCCCTGCTATGTTCTTATCCCATAGGCTCTGGAACCTATATGAGAGTTTGGCCAACTTCTAATTATGCTCATCACAATTATACTTTTGGCAACTTGGGAAATGACACTTGGCACTGTGAGCCAGACCTGGGCCAGGACATTTATGACCCTATATACCACCATTCTAAGAGAGGCCACTATGACACTTTGGGTATCAATGTCAACTTGGACATTTTGCCTACAGCCTTCAAAATATTTGGTTATTCCACTTTTCCCAATGTATAGTTTTGAGAGCAAATGATAGGTACCTTTGGAGAAGTACTAGGGGATTCATTAACACATACTATGGTGTTACACGGTCCTTCCTGAGGACCTAGTTTCACTTTCAATCACATGGTCTGAAATCAAACCGTTCTAAGATTAAAAACTAGCTCAGGTCTGAAAACTAAAGGAAAGGACCACTTTTTTTTTTCTTTCCTAACTGGAATAGCTGCCTTCAACCTCCTAAACATCCATCCTTGATTTCTCTTGGTTGTAATAAATTGAACAATACTTCTGTACACTGCCCATCAATTTGCCTCTAAGGAAATCCTACTGAATCAACCATCTAAATATCATTCCGCAGGTCAGGACCCTCCAGGCAGCCATTCTAACCTTGTGCTAATCATAATTCTGCCCACCTTCCTTCTGATAGTTAAACCTCACCAGGTGGCCTCTATTTGGGGATCCCATCATCCCCATTGCTATCATGGAACTCAGCTCTGTAACTTTATCTGCCACTATCTTCAGAGGCCTGTAAAGAACAGCCACCATAACTAACAGTGCTTTGCTGGGCCATATTGAATCTGGGGAAAACGAGAAAATCAGAAATATTGATCCTGTCTTTAAGATTTGGTATCTTGTTCATATGGATTTTTCTGCATTTTGATTTTTAATATTTTTTAATTTTAATATTTTTATATTATTTAATAATATATTTTAAATATTTTTGAGAGAGAGAGACAGAGAGAGAGACAGAGAGAATGAGCAGGGGAGGGGCAAAAAGGGAGGGGGACAGAGGATCGAAGCAGGCTCTGTGCTGACAGCACAAAGCCCAATGCAGGGCTTGAACTCAAAAACCACGAGATCATGACCTGAGCTTAAGTCAATTGCTTAACCAACTAAGCCACCCAGGTGCCCCTGCGTTAATTTTGATTTTTAAAAATGTATTAGAGGATTATTTATTTATATTGGTTACTGGACTTTTTAGTACTCTCTTAAATTTTGCACCTGAGGCAAGTACCTCATTCACTTCACCCTAGTCTCAGTCTTATTCAGTGATGCTGGTGCCTCTGTCACATTCCTTATTACTTTAGGAAACAGAGTATCCTCTGAGCCTTCCCATGGAACATAACTGCTGAGTTTTCCGGCCTTAGCATTGAATATCTACTCTAGCATAGCTACTTCTTTGAGTCTTTTGATCATCCCTTCATCCACCATATCCCACAGTAGTCCTGCCATTCCTGCCACTTAATGTGGGCCATTACTTTCTCTGAGTTTCTAAGAGCCATCCTAGTAGAATGTTAGCACTGCCTTTCCAGATTCTTGTCAGCGTATCATATCATGGGATGTCAGGGATTCATATCATGCTATCCAATGTTCTGCTATCTACCCCTGCCCCTTGATCTAGGACACTCAGAATTTAGTTCCTTATGCCGTCCTTCAGCTACGGATGATACCTATTGGCTTGGTCATTTAGCTCCTTTGAGGTGTCCCTTTCCATCCTTAACAGGTCCAGAATTTTCCTGGCCAGGTAGAGTATGATTTAACTGCAGCTACTGGTCTGGGATCCAGGATGGAAAGTAAGGAAAGTTCCTGAGCAGGGTACCTGTTGTCTTATAAGTCAGAGGTCTCTGTATATTCCTCAAGCAAAGACAGAGGACTAGTTTTTTTAACAGGGACTTGAATATATAAATGTTGATTCATTTTTGAGAGAGAGAAAGTTTGGGCGGGAGGAGGGGCAGAGAGAGAGGGGGGCAGAGGATCCAAAGCAGGCTCTGCAATGACAGCAGTAAACTGATGTGGGGCTCAAACTCATGAACCATGAATGAGATCATGACCTGAGCTGAAGTGGGACACTCAACCAACTCAGCCACCGAGGCACCCCTACCCAGAGATTCTTAAAGGGAAGACTATGTAAGAAGTAAATGTTGGCAAAAATTACACACTATAAAAATCACAAGTTATTCCAAAAAAGAAGGAAAGAGTTTAAGCATAAAGATGCTAATATGAATAAATACCACAAGTCCTGGTAAAGTTAGACTTTAACAAAAAGGAGAAAAGATGAAAGGAGGCCTACATAAAAAAATAAATCAGGAGCTTCTGGGTTGGTGAACACGTGGCCACTAGAGAGAGTGGCACACTCAGCATGGAAACCCTGATTCCCTTCCCACATACCTTGCCCTATGCAGTTCTTCCATCCAGCTGTTCCTGACATATCCTTTTATAACGAACTGGTACTCTAACAATGTACTGAGTAAAGATGCTGAGCAATGTGCAATATGCCTTGAAGAACTGCAGCAGGGTGATATTATAGCGTGATTGCCTTATCTATACATAAGGGTCTTGTTTGTAGATCTTAAAGGCTGCACCAATGGTTTGAGATAAACAGATCTTGTCCTGGGCAACCTTTAGATTAAACATCAGATTTCTTTTTTATAGATTTTGTTGTCTTTTGAAGATGCTTGAAAAAGTGAAAGGATATGAAGATCCGTTACTAGAAAAACAAAAACAAAAATGAAGGCATACTCAGCCGGAAATCTGAGGTCTCTAAGATTCAGCAATAGAGAGATGGACAAACATATAGAACAGAGTAATATGTATACAAAGTACACATGGGGATTTAGAAAATTCTGCACATCCCTTGATAGTCATCTACAAAGGTAATATTGATAAACATTTTGTATTCAGATGCCAATATTAACTGATTTAAAATTTCATTTGTTATTAAGTTCCCTAAAGCTGTGCAACTTCTTAGGTTTTGATTTTGTTTTTTAGTTTGGAGTCTGTTTTATTTCCCCAACATCAGGTTTCTGCACACCTCTTCTTAAATTGAAGACCACATAATTTACTTCTTATACCTTAATGTCGTACATGTGAACCCAATAAACGTAACCAAGCAGTAACACATTCTCTGAGTGTAGACCATAATCGCAGGTTTTTATTTTTTTCCCCCACGAGTGGAAAAAACACTTCTACATAAGAAAGTTAAAACGTTAATTTTTAAAATCACATATTTAACAATATCACAATGCAGTCCAAAGAGTAAATCAAGTGATATAATTACATTATAATTAATTAAATCTAAGATTATCTACTAAATTGCAACTTATTAAATATATTGTTTCCTCTTAAATGAAACTGCTAAACAGTTTGTCAGTAATGAATCATCTTGCAACTTTTTTTAAAGCTATGCAACTTTAAAAAAAATACAAATTACCAATTTTAAGTACTTCCAGCTACAATAACTTTGTTTTGACTGGTTATTTTTGTTTTCTCTTTTCATACGTTTTATTGTGCTTTGCAATCCCCAAGAAGTTTTCCCACATTTGGGTGGGGGGAAAAAGAAATTTAAAAAATTTTTATGTTTATTTTTTGATAGAGAGACAGAACATGAGCAGGGGGAGGGGAAGAGAGAGAGAGCAGGTACAGATACAGAATCTGAAGCAGGCTACAGGCTCTAAGCAGTCAGCACATAGCCTGACACGGGGCTGTAACTCACAAACAGTGAGATCATGACCTGAGCCAAAGTCAGAAGCTTAACCAACTGAGCCACCCAGACACCCCCCCCCACACACAAAAAAGAAATTTTTAAGTGGCAGAAACATAAAAATAGTGTAAGGAAAGCTAAACACTCAATGAGCTGAGGCTTTTGGCAAAATGTTAAAGAAAATACAAAGGCCTTTGTTTGGAGCAAGAATAATGAAATGAGTTCTGTTACCTCAGGTAGATGGCTCAATATAACAGAAGACAAAGTGCACTCCCTGATTCATTTGTTTCTTTCTTTTTTGTTAAGAAAAATAATCCCAAAGGTAAAAGGAAAAAAATATAAGAGGGAAATAGGCTTAATTTAAATGAAATAAGGTGACAGTACTAAGAGAGTAACTGATGGCTTTAAGTGAGGGAAGGTACCCTGGCCAAAACCAACCACATCCCAGGTGGCAAGAGAATTTGCTAATGTAACAAAAGCATCTTTAGGAGCAATCTCAACAAAATATACTACTTGTGGAGGACACAAGAGCTGAAAAATCTGAAACCCACATTCTACGCAAACTGACTAAAGAAATAATGTTTCAGGGGCACCTTGATGGCTCAGTTGGTTGAGTGTCCAACTTTGGCTCAGGTCATGATCTCACATTTCATGAGTTGCAGCCCCACGTCATGCTCACTGCTGTCAGACTGTCAGCACAAAGTTTCGATCCTCTGTTCCCCTCTCTGTGCCCCTTCCCCACTTGCGTTGTCCCAAAAATAAATATTTTTAAAAAGAAATAATGTTTCAAAAAAAAAGAAATAATGTTTAATACCAAAAAGAGAAGATAGGAGAATAGAAACTATGTCTCAGATTTTTAAAATGGTAATCCTAGTATATTTTGCCTATTGTTTTCATATATTATAGAAATACCACAGAAACCATAGTATTTCAGCTACTTTATAGTCCAGGGCTGGGAGAAAGACTCATAGGAACAATTATAATACAAAGTGGTTAGAATAAATATATTTGTAGGATTTTAGAACTATACAGAAATATCAAACCATGCTATATGTAGCTATATATAATTCCTAGGGTGTGACTTTCTGGATATGGTGACACTGGATCAGTTTCATAGGATGAAGAAAGAATTAACCAGGTGAAAGGGAATAGAGGAGATGGAAGTGGGAATAGGAAGGAAGAGTCTCCAGGAAAAGACAGCATAGGCAACAAACACCACGGGGTCTGTAGAATCTAGAGGCAGTTCTGTGACTAGATGCCACAGTGTGTGGCAGGGAGTTGCAAAAGGAGAATTATAGGGTTGGATAAGACGCTGGTCATATAACTAGGATGATCCATTTTCTTGATAAATTCTGAGTGCCCTAACCTAAAAATCTCTGAATCTGGAAAGCTGAGAAGAGCCCCTAAACTATATTGTTACTTTTTGTGGCCCTTCCTGGGTATTCAGTTATCTTCTTTTCTCTTGTTTACATTTCTGGTTTGAATAACTTGCTCAAGTTTCCAATTTTGACTCACTCTAATTGAGCTGTTTTAAAAATCAGTTCTAATATTTTGGTATTACAGAGTGGCTGCTTCATCTTTCAAGAAGTCATATAATACAAAGCAGCATTCTTTTAAAAAAAATTTTTTTTACATTTATTTATTTTTGAGAGACAGACTGAGACAAAGTGAGAGTGGGGGAGGGGCAGAGAGAGAGGGAGACGCAGGATCAGAAGCAGGCTCCAGGCTCTGAGCTGTCAGCACAGAGCCTGATGCGGGACTTGAACCCACAGACTGTGAGATCATGACCTGAGCCGAAGTCGGAGGCTCAACCAACTGAGCAACCCAGGCGCCCCAAAGCAGCATTCTTTTAAAAACTTTTTTTTAATGTTTATTATTTTTGTGAGGGAGAGAAAGAGAGCGAGAGAGCGTGCACGAGTGGGGAAGAGGCAGAGGAAGGGAGACAAAGAATCTGAAGCCAGGTTCTGAGCTGTCAGCAACAGAGCCTGATGGAGGGCTTAAACTCACAAATTGTGAGATCATGACCTGAGCTGAAGTCGGACACTTAACCAACTGAGCCATCCAGGCGTCCCTACAAAGCAGCATTTTGAGTCAAGGTCAGAAGATAAGTGTTGACTTGTTGGCCATGCTGGTTTCTAGTCTGTGCAAGTTACTTATTTTTAAACTGTTTCCTATGTTCTCAGTAAGGCCTCATTGCATCCCATTAGATGCCCCATTATCAATCGATGCTTCCTCCTTAGACACCTGAGTCCCAGCTCCGTGGAGTTTGGGAATAGGAGATATGTCACCTTTATGCTTCTTAGGCACTATTATCAGCCGAGCAAGCACTGGTCTCCCCTCAGAGATCTGAGTCCCAGTATTGTGGGACCCTTTCACTAAGTTTCTAAGTTCTGATAGCCCAGAATTTTTCCTTGTTCCCTCAGTAGGAGGGGAGTATGCAGAAAAGTCAGGCTTGCCTGCTATTCTTTGAAAAACTTGCTTACAAGGTTGGCCTTTGGCAGGCATTTAAAAACCTGTATTTCAGGTAAGCTTTCACCATTCCCAGAATTGATAAGACTGCCTCACTGTGCCTAAACTGTGAAAGCAATATGGTTTGTGGAGTCTGGAATTTGGGTATACGACAGTCTCTAATGAGCTTATCTGGTTGGCAACATTTCACACATGTGGTCAGAATGTCAGAAGTAAGCATATCCTGTGTGATTCTACAACTTCACAGGGAAAGGACCCTTGGAAGTTTTACCCGGTTCCCCTAGATATCCCACATGCTCCTTTTCCCTTTATTCATTTTGCTTTATATCCTTTTGCTGTAAGAAATCATAGCTGTGAGTACAACTATATGTTGAGTCCCATGAGTCTTCTCAGCAAATCACTAACCTACCAGTGCAGTGGTCTTGGGGACACAGAGTGGTACTTACTTCTTGTAGTCGCTACTGCTTTCTTATAGCAGTATCCACTTTTTGTCACCATAGTTCTGCAACCCCTGTTTAACAACATCCCTATATTAAATTTTCTGTTTAAAATAACTGGTATAGTTTTCCTGACTAGTCCTTGACTGACATAGCCAGTGAGTAAGGGTAAACTATCTAGTTAATGTCTTTCCATAGTCTAATTTCATCAGCAACTAACATTTGTAATAGCACTAACCTCTTGTAATGCAGTTCCTGATTCAGTAAAGGAATGTGTTCTTTCAACCAAACATTTTCATGAAGATAATCCCTGTATAAAATTATTTAGCATACTGGGAATACTATTTTGCTGATCAAAAAGGTATAAATAATGAGATTAATTTTAAAATTTTTGCTTTATTTCAGGAAAAAATATGTGATGTTTAGGTAAAGGTTTTGTTCTGTGGTTAAAATTCACCCAATATTCATTTGATTGGAGAGTTGATTATAAATAGTATTGGCACAAAGTCATAACCATCTCTATTTACCTGAAGCCTTTCTGGTTCTATTCAGTCTATATTCAGGGTTCTGAAATGAGCAAAAGGTCAAACAAAGTGAGATTCTAAGTGGAAGTCAACCAGGAGGATTTCATTTGGCAAGATCACATGAAAACAGAAATTAAATATGTGGGTATACATACATATATAGTTTTATTATGGAAGATTTCAAACATCCATGAAATTTAGATATATTATTATACACTCCCCATTTACTCATCATCCAGATCAATAATTAACAAATGATCAATTTTGTTTTATCCATTCTATTCCTTCACCCCCTCCGTCATTGGATTATTTTTTTAAGTTTATTTATTTTTGAGAGAGACAGAGACAGTGTGGGTGGGAGAGGGGCAGAGAGAGAGGGGAGAGAGAATCCTAAGCAGGCTCCACACCACCAGCACAGAGCCCAATGCACGGCTCGAATCCATGAAACTGGGAGATTATGACCTGAGCCAAAACCAAGAGTTGGACGCTTAACTGACTGAGCCACCTAGGCTCCCCCCTGATGTTGGATTATTTTATTTTATTTTATTTTTTTTAATTTTTTTTTTCAACGTTTATTTATTTTTGGGACAGAGAGAGACAGAGCATGAACAGGGGAGGGGCAGAGAGAGAGGGAGACACAGAATAGGAAACAGGCTCCAGGCTCTGAGCCATCAGCCCAGAGCCTGACGCGGGGCTCGAACTCCCGGACCGCGAGATCGTGACCTGGCTGAAGTCGGACACTTAACCGACTGCGCCACCCAGGTGCCCCAAGGATTATTTTAAAACATATTACAGACATCATATTTCACTTGTAAAATCCTCAATATAAATCTTTACCGAAGTAGAGATTCTACTTTAATTTCTCATGCTTCTATAAGTCTTTTTACATTTAGTTTGTTCAAAACAAAATCCAAACAATGCCTCTTAAAATCTTTTAAATCTAATCAGTATGGATGGTAGCTACACTTACAGTGAAATATATCATAATGTATAAACTTATCCAACTTATTTAATATAACACTGTGTGTCAACCATATTCAAAGGAAAAAAAAAATCTACCTTAGTCCCCTGCCCCCTTCTCCCTTATTTGACATTTATTGAAGAAATTGGGGCATTTGTCCTATAAAATTTCCCATCTTATTTGGCAGATTGTATCTCCATGGTGTCATTTAACATGTTCTTCTATCCCCTGTATAAACTGGCTTATTTGAAAGCTTCACCAGATTCAGATTCAACTATTTTGGCAAAAATATTTAATATATGATATTGTGTCAAATATATTTTTGACAGCATAGTTGGTTTGGACTCTAAGATATTGCTTCCCACAGGTGTCTGCTGAGTTTTAATTTATTGCCAATCTTTTTATGTTGGTAGACCATTTAACCCCCAATTTACAGAAGCACTGTCATCTACTGAAACTGAATGGAGTTTATTATCACCTTTAAGCTTATGACATTATTTCCTTTACTGAGAAGATGTCATCTATTACAAAGATTCTTTTATTTGCCTTAAAAGTTTTTTTTTAATTGGGGGGTCCCCTGGGTGGCTCAGTTGGTTAAGTGTCTGACTTCGGCTCAGGTCATGATCCCACATTTCATGGGTTTGAGCCCCACTTCGGGCTCTGTACTGACAGCTCAGAACCTGGAACATGCTTCAGATTCTGTCTCCCGCTCTCTCTGCCCTCCCCCACTCATGCTTTTTCTCTGTTTCCCTCTAAAAAATAAACATTAAAAAATTTTTTTTAAGTTTTTTAAATTGGGAAACTATTCAATTGAGTGACCCAATTCAGTAGGTATTTTCATATGTCTGAGAAGAGTTGAATGAAAAAATGTTTGGTGAATTTAATATAAGAAAGCCTTGGGGCATCTGGGTGGCTCAGTCAGTTGAGCGTCCAACTCTTGATTTAGGTTCAGGTCATGATCCCAGGGTCATGGGATCCAGTCCCACATTAGGCTCTGTGCTGAGAATAGAGCCTGCTTAAGATTCTCTCTCTCTCCCTCTGCCCCTCTCCCCAACTTTCACTCTCTGTAAAATATATATATTTTAAAAAAGTGTTGGGGCACCTGGGTGGCTCAGACAGTTAAGTGTCCAACTTTGGCTTTGGCTCCAATCATGATCTCACAGTTAGTGAGTTCAAGCCCTACACTGGGCTTTGCGCTGATGGTGCGGAGCCTGCATGGGATTCTCTAACTCTCTACCTCTCTCTCTGCCCCTCCCCCACTTGTGCATGCATGTGTGCTCTCTCAAAATAAACAAACAAAGCCTTATATTAAGTACTTAAGCACATCATGTACTGACCAGTATGTTTAACAGGTCTTCCAGTTAACAATATCAATAGTTTGAAATAGAATTTAGTAGGAGGTGGCGGTGTAATGCTTATATCTCCTAGACAACTGGTAACAACTGGTTTTTGAGCAAAGGAGTAATATGATAAAAATTTGTTTTAAGGAAGACATTACTGGAAATATTGAGGTCAAGAATAGCAGGGATTGTGTATTTGAAAGTAATTTAATACAGAATCGTTTGGATGCAGCTATACACCACCTCAACAAGTATGTTATGTGTTGTATTGAAAAGTGTTTGATAAACTTTGTAGCTAGAGATTTAAACTCGTTCCACAAAGCATCTAGTAAGGGATGACTGCAATGAACAAAGCAAGAGTAGAAAAATAATAAAAAATGACAAATTCCCTATCTCATTATTTATATCACCCCCAAAATAATCATATATATACACAGCAGCTGAATATTTCTGTTAATGTAGATCAGATCAAGTCACTATTCCACCCTCAAGCTTTCATGACTTCCCTGCACACTTAGAATAAAATCCAAAGTTGATACCATGGCCTCCCAGGCACTATGATAAAGCTCTCACTATCTCTAACCTCATTTCTTACCACACTCCTCCTCACTCACTGTGATCCAAAGCCCTTGCTCTTCATAAAACAAGGCAACATTATTTCTGTTTGGGGCCTTTGCACTTGCTATTCCACCTGAAGTTACTTTCCTCCCAAATACTCACATAGTTCATTTCCTCACTTTAGGCCTTTGTTCAGTATCACCTCCTGAGAGGTCCACATGACCACCCTATATAGATTAGCACCACACCTTACCCCTGTCCACCTCATTACCCTGATTTTTTTTCTATAACACGTGCCCAATTATTTGTTCATTATATTTAATCAACTATCTCATTTGCTCCTCAAAACCATATTCAGTAGGTAGTACTACTATCTGGTTTACAGGACATTGACATACAAAGATTAAATAAGGACCTGGGGGGCGCCTGGGTGGCGCAGTCGGTTAAGCGTCCGACTTCAGCCAGGTCACGATCTCGTGGTCCGTGAGTTCGAGCCCCGCGTCGGGCTCTGGGCTGATGGCTCAGAGCCTGGAGCCTGTTTCCGATTCTGTGTCTCCCTCTCTCTCTGCCCCTCCCCCGTTCATGCTCTGTCTCTCTCTGTCCCAAAAATAAATAAACGTTAAAAAAAAAAAATTAAAAAAAAAAAACCATTTAAAAAAAAAATTAAATAAATAAATAAATAAGGACCTGGGAACAGAGAAGAAAAGAATGTCAGGACTTGATGACTGACTGATTCCTGACATGGGTAAATTAAAGCAAAGTTGTCTGGTTTGTCTGCACTATGGGAAACCCACACTATACATGAACACCAATAAAAATGTTGGCCAGACAAGAGGAAGGCAAATAGAACTGAGTCTCTTCCCTAGGCACATGACCTTATGTTGCCCTCGCAACAATTTCATGGGGTAAGCACGGCAGGTACTGTATTAGACAATCATTAAACAGCAAGACTGACGGCCAGACTTCGCAGCCAGGAACGATGGCAGTCCGGCTCAGCACTCACCGGTTTGGACAGTTACGTAACGAACACCCAGAACCTCGAGCTTTCTCCCGCCCTTGGACTGGGCTCACGTGCCGAGCCTCACGACCTCAAGCAGCGCCTAAGAGAACGGTGGCGGTTGGCGAATCCGGAGAAGAGTTCCAGCGCGGGAGGTGGGGTGAGAGGTCACGATGAGTCTTACGTAAAAGGCGCCTTAGCGCGCGGCGGGAACTGGCGCTCGGCCAGCAAAGAGGGGTGTGTCCAGGCGGCCCTGAGCTCCCTTTGATTGGCTGGAAGGATGACGAGGCATTTACAGTCGGCCTTACGGCAGCGGGAGCTTGCGTCAGTTATGCGCTTTCGGGGTGGGAAGAGAGGGCGTGTCTGGCAGCTCAAGGGGCCCGCTGATTGGTTGGAAGGCGCCGGAGCCGGGCGGCTCCGCGGGCCACAGAAGGGCGGCACCGAGGACCAGGTCCCGGAGGTGAGGACCGGCTTCAGTGAGACTATCATGGCAGCTCGGGCCGGTCAGGGGGCCCTGAGAAAGGTGGTTTCGGGATGCCGTCCAAAGTCGACAGCAGCGGCCGGAACCCCGGCTCCGGCGCAGAGGCCTACCCGGAACGTCAGGTAATAAACAACGGGGGTGCTGCAGCAGTGAGGGTAGCCTTCGGCCCCGGCTTGCTGAGTTGGGGGACCGAGGAGACTTGGGGCGAGGGGGAGCCTGACCGGATGCGTTTCCGCGTCTCCAGAGGAAGAGGGTCTCCTGCGTTTGAGGAGTTCAGGTTTTGCGCCCATCACCCCGGCCAGAGGTTCGTGGGCCTGTTCCAGACACCCGTCTGAGTTGGTGACTCGCTTCCCTCGCGAGAGGTAGTGAATCATCGGCGGAGCGACTTTAGTAGCAGCTGATAGAGCAATTAGGAAAAAGGGTAACTTGGAACTCTTCCGGTCTCCTCCCCTACGGCCTGCTGCTGTTGCTGCTCTTTTAACTTTGCCTCAGAGTTGCTGGGTGCCCGGGCTGTGGGAGTTTGTGGCCCGGCGGTGAGCCTCCTTCTTTTCCTCTAGCGTGCCAAGTGGCCAGACATACTTTCCCAGTTTTTGGTAGGAGACGTTTGCTTCCACCCTTTGGTGCTTGCAAAACTAAATGTAGCCATAGTAGGGGACCTGGATTTTTTTTTCCCCGCTCCACTGTAACTTAGGG
The DNA here is from genome assembly GCF_028749965.1 of Puma concolor. NCBI lineage: Eukaryota > Metazoa > Chordata > Mammalia > Carnivora > Felidae > Puma > Puma concolor. The sequence goes on from NC_141674.1 coordinate 185,046,619, forward strand.
GTCCTGTAACCTTGAACCAGCTTTGGATTTTCCTGGTTGGCTCCTTTTTGGTGGGTGGAGGTGGAGACATGAATGATTCCATACTTCCACCGCTTAGTTTCCTTTTCCTGATGACTTTGTAATAAATTAATGCTCGAAAACTAAAGTTAGTATTTAAAATGTATTCAGTTGTAAACAGTACAGGATGAAGGGAGAAAGCACAAATGTTGAACTCCAAGAATTTAGATTTAAAGAATTTTTCAAGTATCAAACCCCCCCAGCCAACTCTAAATCTTTTTAAACAAATATTGGTTGAAACTGAAGTCTTGTTAAAGGAAATAACTTGAAAAAGTAGTTCTAGTCAGTTTTAAGAAAAAAAAATTGTTTTAGTGATTACATTAAGGTTTAAATTCCAAGACAAGTATTTACTGTTTATAATAATGAGGAGGGAGGGAGTTTATGAGCTCATTTTAGGCGCAAGCACTAACATAGGTTGTGGCGTTTATTATAGTAGGGTGAGATGTAGTATCGGAAGTTTACTAACAAAAAACTGTCCTTCCTCTGATTCAGTTTTAATATCATGGTTTAACGATATATATGACTGTATGGCTCTTCATTACAGTTGAAGACGTTATTCTTTTTTTTTTTTTTTTTTTAAGACGTCATTCTTGATAGTGTGTGAAAATAGATGTGCGGTCCAGGGCTTGTAACCATAGTATGCAGACTCATCAGGAAAACTATTAGCTTGCTTTAAACACAGGTATTTCCTTTACAGTTGTAATCAGATTGTATAAGGGTTTTAATATGTATATGTGTATGTGTGTGTGTATGTGTGTGTGTGTTTTCTTTTGGGGGAGGTAGAGTGGGAGGTTGGGGCCATGGTATTACATAAACCTGATACAAAATTCAAAACCATATACAGTGAAAAGCTTCATAGGCAACCAGTTCATCTCTCAGGAGCAACGGTTTTATCTTTTTTAAATAAAGGTTTATCACAGAAATGCTGCCTTTTCTGATACTGATTTATCAGAAAATTATTAATAAGTGTTTTCAATATCTGTCACATAATTGGCTTCTGATAATAGGTAACAAAAGTGGGGAAAATAGGTAAAACTGTTATAACAAAGACAGCTAAAGAATGTCCTAGAAAGGGAACAGGTGATCAGGTATTTTGTACACCAGATTTGGTTTGTAATCAATATGACGAACAGAGATCCTAAATTATTTTATGTGGCTTCTTTTTTAAATATTTTTAAATATTTATTTTTGAGAGAGAGAGGGAGACACACACACACACACACACACACACACACACACACACACACATATATATATATATATATATATATATATACAGTGTGAGTGGGGGAGGGCCAGAGAGATTGAGACAGAATCCTAACTCCAAGCTGTCTTCACAGAGCCTGACATGGGGCTCGAACTCACAAACCCTAAGATCATGACCTGAGCTGAAGTCAGTCAGTTGAGCGTCTGACTTCGGCTCAGGTCATGATCTCGTGGGTTGTGGGTTTGGGCCCTGTGTCAGGCTCTGTGCTGACAGCTCAGAGCCTGGAGCCTGCTTCGGATTCTGTGTCTCACTTTCTCTCTCCCCTCCCCCTGCTCGTGCTCTGTCTCTCAAAAATGAATAAACCTTAAAAAAAAATTTTTTTTGAAGGAGAAGCTAAATTAATTGCCGAATTATGTTATTTCCACTGATCTTCATTTAGCAGAGTAACTGTCATTCACTTACGTTGGTATAATCCCACTTTCTTAAAAAAATTTTTAATGTTTTATTTTTTATTTTTGAGAGAGGGAGAGCATGAATGGGGGAGGGACAGAGAGAGAGGGAGACGTAGATTCCCACGCAGGCTCCAGGCTCTGAGCTGTCAGCACAGAGCCTGCCGCGAAGCTCGAATTCACAAACCTCGAGTTCCTGACCTGAGCCGAAGTCAGAAGCTTAACTGACTGAGTCACCCAAGTGCCCCGGTATTATCCTACTTCTAAGAAAACTCTGTAGTTTTACTGTAAAAAAAAAAAAAAATCACAATAGGCTCTTTGTTTAAATTATTTTGAGAGTGAGAGGAAGAGAGAGAAAATCTCAAGCAGGCTCCATGCTGTCAGCACAGAGCCCAACGTGAAGCTCTATCCCAACTGTGAGATCATGACCTGAGCCATCCAAGCGCCCCACAGTAGGCTTATTTTAATATTATCTCTGCCTTTAAAATAAGATTCACATAACTAATCATATTTTTAAAGATTTTTGGAAACACTTAACACCTTTATTCTCTCTAGATGAATCTATCTAAATTGGTAACATTTTTCTCTCTAGGAGATGAATTTATCTAAAATCTCTTTTGATTAAAAATAATAGAGATATCTTTAAAATATGCTCTTACCATCATTAAAAAATCAAATACTGGGGCGCCTGGGTGGCTCAGTCGGTTGAACGTCCGACTTCGGCTCAGGTCACGATCTCGCGGTCCGTGAGTTCGAGCCCCGCGTCGGGCTCTGGGCTGATGGCTCAGAGCCTGGAGCCTGCTTCCGATTCTGTGTCTCCATCTCTCTCTGCCCCTCCCCCGTTCATGCTCTGTCTCTCTCTGTCTCAAAAATAAATAAAATGTTAAAAAAAAAATTTTTTTTTCAAAAAAAAATCAAATACTACTTGTGATGTCCTAAAAACCTAGAATTTAGAAAGCTGTCTTGTTTTGCAATATTTTTATCCCCTTGTTTATATTTTGAAGTGTTACTTACAGTTGGATGAAAAATCCTTTTAAAGTCTTAAAAAGAGGCCTGTAAGTTCACCTATATAGTTCATATGTCTGATTTCTTTACCATTACATTTTGACAAATAGTTATCAGTGTTTAGCTTAACCATTTTCATTAACCTTTATTTCATTGTCTGGAATAAGACCACCTAATTTTTATAAAGAGTATTAATTGTTCAAAAGTTCTTTCTTGGGGCACCTGGGTGGCTTAGTTAGTTAAGCAACCAACTTCGGCTCAGGTCATGATCTCACGGTTTCTAAGTTGGAGCCCCACATTGGACTCTGCTGTCAGCACAGAGCCTGCTTCAGATCCTCTGTTCCCTCTCTCTGCCCCTCCTCTGCTCGTGTGTGTGGGTGTGTGGGTGTGTGTGTGTGTCTGCTGACAACGCAGGCACACACTTTCTCTTTCAAAAATAAATGTATATTTTTTAAAAAAGGAATTATCAAAAGTTCTTTCCTTTATTATGGAGCCTAAATTTGTCTCCCTCCGATTGGGCTTCTTGTTTATGTTTTGGAACCATACCTCAGGTATCATCCTTCTGGCTGAATATTCCCAATTTCTTCAACTATTCCTTGTTTAACTTGATTGTTTCTTTCTCCCCAGCCAAATTGTAGGGTGTCTATGTCCAAAGAAATTTTATTTATGTGTAAATTCTATTTATAAAACAAATTTTATGTATGATGACATAAGATTTCACTAGGCCCTCCATTCCCCTTTTAAAAAATAATTTGAAGATTTGATCTAATGAAATAGTACTCTTTTACTTGGAATTCTCCAAAAGCTTCTCATTGAGGATAAAATCCAAATTGCTTTATCCTGGCTAACAATTCCCAGCATGATCTCACTCCAACCAGTTTAATATCATTTCATAGTACTCTCCTGGCTTGCTTTACTGATACTACACTGTTAGTCTTTTTCAGTCTGTGGATACTGCCAGGCTCTTTCCCTACTACCTGGAATGCCCCCTGCCTAACTCCCCTCCTTCCATATATTACACTCACATACACTGTGTGTGTATGCATACACATACACATTTATTATGTACATACATACCTATTTCTCTCTTTATATGGCTAACTCCTGTTATATCTCAGCTGAAGTATAACGTTAGAGGACTTCTGAGACTGCCCTATCAAAAGGAGCTCCTAATTACGTGTTCCCACCCCCTTTCTTTCTTAGCACTTCTTTTGAATGCTCAACTACAAAGTAATTCTCATACAGTTAATTTTTATTTTTACCTTTATATCCCTAGTGCCTAGCACAGAACACGATCTCAATGAGTATGCGAACTAATATATAAATAATAGTATAAAATAGTTATACAATAATCTTATTAGGGAAAGGCAGAAATATTCAGGTGAAAACAAGTGTATCAGGCACCTATATTTAGAAGCACCCAAACAACTAATATTCTAATTTCTTTGATATGTGTTTTTACATATACGCATTGAAAGGGAGACTGGAAGGTAAAGGAGTATAGAGCAACAGTTCTGAGAGGGCCACTAGATTTCCAATCTCAAGTCTCAGAGTGGGTCAAGAATTAAGGAACCTGGGGCACCTGGCTGGATCAATCGGTTAAGTGTCCAACTTTGGCTCTGGACATGATATCAAGATTCTTGAGTTTGAGCCCATGTCAGGTTCTTTGCTTGCGCTGGGGAGCCTGCTTGGGATTCTCTCTCTCTCCTCCCTCTTTCTGCCCCTCCCCCACTTTTGTGTGCATGTTCTCTCTCTCAAAATTAAAAAAAAAAAAAAAAAAAGGAATTAAAGAACCTCTGTGGATCCAGCTGAGAAAACAACCTGGATAGATGAGTTGAATAGATGATGAGGGGCACCTGGCTGGCTCAGTCAGTAGACCATGGGACTCATGGCCTCGGGGTCATGAGTTCAAGCCCCACATTGGGGGAAGAGTTTACATTAACAAATAAAGAGAAAATAGTTGATGAATATTCTAGCAAGTGTATGGGAAGAATATGTTGTAATATGTGATGGTAGACTGAAAGCCAACTTTCTGGGAGAGATCCCTTTTGTGCCAGGAACTTCTAACCCAAACTGTAAGCTGTTATGTTTAGTTTTCTTCATGGTACTTAATAATTTTTTTTTCTGTGTGCTTGTGCATGCATATGCACACAATTCTGTGTGTGTGTGTATGTGTGTGTGTGTGTGTGTGTGTGTGTGTAATATTCTAAAGTTGCAAAGTCTTCCAAAGTATGATAGTTACTGGGAGGCCAGACTGGCGCAGTTGGTGGAGCAGCAACTCCTGATCTCATGGTCATGAGTTTGAGACCCACGTTGGATGTAGAGCTTACTTTAAAAAAATAAAGTGTGATAGTATTTTACAGTCTGTAATTTGTGTTTCCTCTTAATTTTCAATGCCATTCTAAATCAGGTAATTTTTGTCTTTTAGATATTTTGCTTCCTGTGGTATACTGATGAGCAGAACTCTTCCACTATATACCTCCTTAGTTTTGCCTAAGGAGATATATGCAAGAACTTTCTTCAGAATTGCTGCGCCATTAATAAACAAAAGAAAAGAATATTCAGAGAGGAGAATTATAGGGTTTGTATATAATAACTTTCTTGTATCATGACTTTTTTTTTTTGGATTTTCTTCTTCCAGAGTAAGCTCTGGTTTTTCTGGATTGGCCTTTCCATAGCTTTTGCTGTTTTATAAATATTTGTTGAATTAACATAATTATGTAGTGACTTTATAGGATAGATTTAAATCTTGACATATAAAGGAAATAACTGAACTGTTTATGACCTGTATTTTTGTACACTGTTCATTTCTGTAGTGGCAACATTAGTGATTTGTTGGGCCCAATATATTTATATAGCTCCCTAACGTATACACATGCATAGGTAAGTAACATGCAGATGTGCTAAGAGGCTCCTACCACCTAGAGCGTAGGTTGGCAAACTTTTTCTGTAAAGGGCCAGAGAGTAAATATGTTAGGTTTTGTGGACCATACTATCTCTGTAGCAACTACTCAACTCTGTCATTGGAATTATAGCCCAAAAGACCTACTACTATAGCCTGTAGTTAATAAGTGGGTGTGGCTATGTGCTAATAAAACTTTATTTACAAAACAAGGCAATAGGCCAGGTTTGACCCCTGATCTAGGCATATACACAGGAGAGAATAGAGAGACTGCAGTTCTGCTAAACCAGAAATACAGCATCTGTTCATAGGGGAATTTCTACAAGGGGGTCTTAATTCTTAACAGGCCATTAAGTATTACATGAATTCTTGTGAAAGTGCATTTCATGAATTTTTCCACTTGCTCTTTCCCTTCTGTAGTAAAGTTTTCTGTAGTAAAGGACTTTCAGCAGACTCCACTTTTGTCACTAAAATCACCTTTATTACTGGCTAAGTCACTGTATTGGTTAAGGTAAAGCTAGCAGCTATATAGGTAAAACCCAAAAGTTTATTTCTTCCTTATGTAAAGTTCAAGTGAGTACTCCTCATCCATGCACAGCAATTTATGAACCGGGCTCCATCTAACTTGTACCTTTGTAATTTCTTAGTCTTCAGAGTCTCTTAAAAAGATATACCTGATTCTAAACCATATTGATTTGGAAGGGATTATTGGGAAGAACTAGTTACATAATCCCATCTAAATGCAAGAGGGGTACTGGGAATAGTAGCCTCCTTTTTTTTTTTTTAAGTCTGTTTATTGTTTAATTTATATCCAAGTTAGCATATAGTACAACAAAGATTTCAGGAGTAGATTCCTTAATGCCCCTTATCCATTTAGCAATCCCCCCTCCCACAACCCCTCCAGCAACCCTCTGTTTGTTCTCCATATTTAAGAGTCTCTTATGTTTTGTCCCCCCTCCCTGTTTGTATATTCTTTTTGCTTCCCTTCCCTATATTCATCTGTTTTGTATCTTAAATTCCTCATATGAGTGAAGTCATATGATATTTGTCTTTCTCTGACTAATTTCGCTTAGCATAATATTCTCCAGTTCCGTCCACATAGTTGCAAATGGCAAGATTCCATTCTTTTAGATTGCAAAGTAATACTCCATTGTACGTGTGTGTGTGTGTGTGTATATATATATATATATATACACACCACATCTTCTTTATCCATTTATCCGTCGATGAACATTTGGGCTCTTTCCATACATTGGCTATTGTTGATAGTGCTGCTATAAACATGGGGGTGCATGTGTCTCTTTGAAACAGCACACTTGTATCCCGTGGATAAATACCTAGTAGTGCAATTGCTGGGTCATAGGGTAGTTCTATTTTTAATTTTTTGAGGAGTCTCCATACTCTTTTCCAGAGTGGCTGCACCAGTTTGCATTCTCACCAGCAGTACAGAGGAACTCCTCTCTCTGCATCCTCGCCAACATCTGTTGTTGCCTGAGTTGTTAGTGTTAGCCATTCTGACAATTCTGACAGGTGTGAGGTGGTATCTCATTGTGGTTTTGATTTGTATTTCCCTGATGATAAGTGATGTTGAGCATTTTTTCATGTGTCAGTTGGCCATCTTTATGCCTTCTTTGGAGACGTGTCTATGCATGTCTTTTGCCCATTTCTTCACTGGATTATTTGTTTTTTGGGTGTTGAGTTTTATAAGTTCTTTATAGATTTTGGATACTAACCCTTTATCTGATGTGTCATTTGCAGATCTCCCATTCTGTTGGTTGCCTTTTAGTTTTACTGATTGTTTCCTTTGCTGTGCAGAAGAAGCTTTTTTATTTTGATGAGGTCCCAGTAGTTCATTCTTGCTTTTGTTTGCCTTGCCTCCAGAGATGTGTTGAGTAAGAACTTGTTGTGGCTGAGGTCAAAGAGGTTTTTGCCTGCTTTCTCCTCGAGGATTTTGATGGCTTCCTGTCTTACATTTAGGTCTTTCATCCATTTTTTTATTTTTGTGTATGGTGTAAGAAAGTGGTCCAGGTTCATTCTTCTCTATATCGCTGTCCAGTTTTCCCAGCACCACTTGCTGAAGAGACTGTCTTTATTCCATTGGATATTCTTTCCTGCTTTGTCAAAAATTAGTTGGCCATACGTTTGTGGGTCCATTTCTGGGTTCTCCATTCTGTTCCATTGATCTGAGTGTCTGTTTTTGTGCCAGGAAATAGTAGCCTCCTGATGGGCATCTTCTTCCCAGCAAGTATACCATGTGAAGTGAGCCTAAATAATTGGATAGGTAGATATCTTTGCCAGAGCTGGTATCAGTTAAAAAAAGAAATGGCAATAAAAAGATTAATAGTGAATTGGTCTACTTTTTAAAAAAAATATTTATTTATTTTGAGAGAGAGCCCATGCGTGAGCAGAGGAGGGGCAGAGAGAGGGAGAGAATCCCAAGCGGGCTCCAAGCTGCCAGCACAGAGCCCAATACAGGGCTCAAACCCACAAACTGTGAGATCAGGACCTGAGCTGAAATCCAGAGTCAGATGCTAAACCAACTCAGCCACCCAGGCACCCCTGGCCTGCTTTACTTTTGAATCACTGTTAATATCTTCTTTTACTGTGTACCTGGCATTTGACAGCTATTACTGGGTACTTTACTGTTTCATTTAATTCTCACAATAGCCATGTATATTAGGTGTTGTTATTTCTATTATAGAGATGAGGAAACTGAAGCTCAGAGAGATAATGTACATGAAGTATGATTCCAAAGATTTTTTTTTCAAAGATTATTTTTTCCAACGTATTTACCTATTATTGCTTGCTTCCTTATTCTTTCTCAGGCTAAAATTCTTTTTATTGCAAATTGGCCTTATCCAGTGATCTCTATCTTATCTTTTCCCCTGTATTTGACATAAACACATATTAGCTACCGTTTATTAAGTGCTTATTAAGCATTGTGCAGTATGGCAAAACGATTTCACTTAACCATCAGAAGAACCCTGTAGAGGTACTTTTTAGTTATGGATGAAGAACATAAAATTGAGAGGTTAAACAGCCTACCCAGGGTCATGTGGCTTACTATGTTTTAGGGTTGATACTTGAGCACAGTCCTTCCTGAGTATAAAGTCCATCTCCTTGACCACTATGCTGTATATACTGCTTTCTGAGTTGTTGTAGACTATTTTTATAACAATTAAGTTCTTCATGGGACTTACTTTGGCCTTTATTTCAAAGTAACTAAAACCAAGGGGGTAGGGTGATTTTCCCTCCCCTCTGGTGTGGGCCTCATTTCATGCTCATAAAGATTAATTTAAACATTCATAAAGACTCATTCTGTCTTATTCTGAAACTTCCCTTTTGTAATTTAGATTGGGATTGTTTAAATTACTGTATAATTTTTCTTCTTTCACTTGTCACATATTATTGGCCATGGGAGGATGTGTCCTCCCTGCAACTGGAGGTGCTCACAGTTTCTTCAGCCACTCCAGACTTGGGCCCGGAGTCCTGGGGGTGGCTGGACACCTTGGGCATGTTCCCATCATCTGGGAGGGGCACTGGGTAGTTGTAGGGTGTGGCCTGGTTGATTATGACCATGTACTTGTTGAAGGGATTGGAGGGGGGCAGAATTATAGTCCCAGCCATCATGGTCTTGGTGGTGGTGTAAATTCCTATTACCGTTTTGAGGTGAATTATGTTTTAACAGTGTTCAGTTTTTTTGTTTTTGTTTTTTTTTTTAATTTTTTTTTCAACATTTTTAATTTATTTTTGGGACAGAGAGAGACAGAGCATGAACAGGGGAGGGGCAGAGAGAGAGGGAGACACAGAATCAGAAACAGGCTCCAGGCTCCGAGCCATCAGCCCAGAGCCTGACGCGGGGCTCGAACTCCCGGACCGCGAGATCGTGACCTGGCTGAAGTCGGACGCTTAACCGACTGCGCCACCCAGGCGCCCCAACAGTGTTCAGTTTTTATAAGAATAATATGTATCTGGCTCTCATCATCTGCTCGTCTTTTGTATCCATAGACTGCTGTTGTTTCTGTTTGTTTTACATTTAGGCCCTTAAGTTTTTTTGTTGAATTTATTTGTAGGTATTTTGCAATTCTGTGCTGTTTTATAACTGGTTCTTGTTAGTGTAGGAAAAGTATTTATTTTTAAAGGTTCTTTAACAGGTTACCTTACTGAATTCTGAATTGCTTATCTTCTGAGTTGATAGTCATATCACCTGCCAACTGATACTCTTGTTTTATTCTTCTCCATACATATGCCTCATATTTCATACTCTGATTTTACTTCAGCTAATACTTTCAGAACAATGTTACATAACAATGATAACTAGCATCTTTATTTTATTTCTAACTCTAATGAGAATGCTTTTGGTATTTTACCATTTATGGAGGGAATCACAATTTTTCTTTTGGTTAATATGGTTATAATAATATAATTCTTAGTGTTAAGCCATCCGTGCATCTTTAAAAGAGTTGCATTTGATAATGTTTTTTTCAAAATGTATTTTTGGATTTTATTTGCTGATAATTAGAATTTTTGCCTTAGTAGTCACAGGTGACATTGGTCTATAGATTTTATTTTTTATGTTCTTGGTCAGGTTTGGGTTGATGGAGTGTTATGCTGGCTCATGAAAAGAATGAGATGTTTCCTTTATGTTCTAGAATAGTTTCCTTTTTTTTTTAATTACAAAAATACTACATACTTGTATAAAAATCTAACAATATATAAGAATACGTACTAAGAGAGTCGATCTTTATTCCTACTACTTTTTTTCTTGAGTTAAAAACTATTGTTTAATCTGTGTCCTTCCAGATTTTCATTGCACATAGTCTGTTACCCTAACAATTAGTTTCAGGAAGAAGTAAACATCAGGTATTTAAAAGTGAGAAATATAGAATTTACATATAATTTTTCTTTTTTAAAACATTTTTTTTTCAACGTTTATTTATTTTTTTTAAGACAGAGAGAGGCAGCATGAACGGGGGAGGGGCAGAGAGAGAGGGAGACACAGAATCGGAAGCAGGCTCCAGGCTCTGAGCCATCAGCCCAGAGCCTGATGCGGGGCTCGAACTCACAGACCGCGAGATCGTGACCTGGCTGAAGTCGGACGCTTAACCGACTGCGCCACCCAGGCGCCCCTAATTTTTCTTTTTTAATTTTTTTTAACGTTTATTTTTGAGACAGAGAGAGACAAAGCATGAACAGGGGAGGGTCAGAGAGAGAGGGAGACACAGAATCCGAAACAGGCTCCAGGCTCTGAGCTGTCAGCACAGAGCCCAACATGGGTCTCAAACCCACAAACTGCAAGATCATGACCTGAGCCAAAGTCAGATGCTTAACCAACTGAGCCACCCAGGCGCCCCTATGTATAATTTTTCTTAAATGGATAATAGAATAGTGCATATCCTGTCTACTTTGTAGTGTGCTCTTTGTAGTGTGCTTTTTTTCATGTAACAATGTGTTGTAAATTTCTTTGCTCTGAAGTGTATATTTGATCTTAAAAAAACAGGGGTGCCTGGGTGGCTCAGTCAGTTAAGTGTCTCACGTCGGCTCAGGTCATGATCTCAAGGTTTGTGGGTTCGAACGGCGCGTTGGGCTCTGTGCTGGCAGCTCAGAGCCTGGAGCCTGCTTCAGGTTCTGTGTCTTCCTCTCTGTGTGTCCCTCCTCCTGCTGATGGTGTCTTTCTCTCAAAATAATAAATAAACATTAAAAAAAATGGTTTTTTTAATAAAAATAAATAAATAAACTTAAAAAAAGGAGGGGTTGTCTGGCTGGCTCAGTCAGAAGAGCATGCAATGCTTGATTTCAGGATTGTGAGTTCAAGCCCCACATTGGGTATAGCGATTACTAAAATAAATTAATAAGTAAACTTTAAAGTATATATTTGATTATAATTTTTTAATTTTTTAATTATTTTAATTATTATTTTTTAACGTTTATTTATTTTTGAGACAGAGAGAGACAGAGTATGAACGGGGGAGGGTCAGAGAGAGGGAGACACAGAATCCAAAGCAGGCTCCAGGCTCCGCGCTGTCAGCACAGAGCCTGACGTGGGGCTCAAACTCACGGACCGTGAGATCATGACCTGAGCCGAAGTCAGATGCTTAACTGACTGAGCCACCCAGGTGCCCCTTTTAATTATTTTTTAAAGTTTGTTTATTTATTTTGAGAGGCAGCAAGTTGAGAAAGAAGGAGAGAGAATCCTAAGCCAGCTTTGCGGAGTCAGTGCAGAGCCCATTGTGGGGCTCAGCCTTATGAACTGCGAGATCATGACCTGAGCCTAAGTCAAGAGTCAGATACTTAACCGAGTGAGGCACCCAGGTGCCCGTCATATTCAATTTAAAATATGTGTATGCCATGTAACTAGGTGCAGTTAACACCTTTCTCTCTTTCTCTTTTTTTTTTTTTTTTTTTTTAAGATATTCTATGCAGGAAATGTATGATGTGGTATCAGGAATGGAAGATTACAAGCATTTTGTTCCTTGGTGCAAAAAATCAGATGTAATATCAAAGAGAACTGGATATTGCAAAACACGATTAGAAATTGGGTTTCCACCTGTGTTGGAGCGCTATACATCAGTAGTAACCTTGGTGAAACCACATTTGGTAAAGGTAATAGTTGTAGTTTTTGTTGTGTTTAAATCTTCCCCAAATGTTGATTATATTAAGTGAGTTAAAGTATAATAGCTTGAAAGAATGTCCCTAAACTAATCAGAGAAGGAAGGAAAAAACAGATGATTTCTTATGTCTTCTAACTGTACTGTTTTATCCAGTATTGGTGTTATTCTTGCCAAATAGAAATTTGACTAGAATATGGAAATAAGAAGCTTTTTCTTTTTTTTCTTCAGTTGAGGACTATTGCCCCTTAGAAAAGATTGGACCGCACAAGTGAGAACTGTTTTAATTTTTGTGCTAGTTTGTTTTTTTGATTTTTTTGTTTTTTTAAGTTAAGGAAAGGACAGTGGTGAGAGAATGAAGGTAGAAAAGATATAAATGAGAACATGAACACTGTCAAGGTCATACTGCCATGTGGCGGTACTGAAATGCCAAGTGCTATTACATGCATTCTATTGATTATTTTACCTTGTCAAAGGCGAATGCACACATAGAAAAGGTACTGGGACTTAAATACACAAAACGGCAGAATTCCATAGAGTTCTTTTGAATTCCTAGAGTTTCGTGGCCAAATACTTAAAGTGTAGTTGTGTTTTATGCCCACAAAATATCATTTCTTGGTAATTGGCCAGAGCTAAATACCTTCGTCAGCTCCTTGTTAGGCATTGAAGGAGGTGCAGCTCTCATATCAGAGAGTCTACTGTCCAGTGAGGCTGACTTTGGAGTCCACCCTCATCCTCTCACAACTTGAACTCATATAAAAGGCTGTGCCACTCCGGGGCTTTGCCATTATGAATATTTCCATCTTTTTCCTCATAGTTTTGGAGATTTTTACTACTATACTGCACTGCCTCTCACATTAGCTAACATTTATTGAGCTCTTTGTGGTGCTTTAAAGCACTTCAATTACTTGTTTAATCTTCAGAACAGCCCTTTGAGATTCAAATGTTACTGTTCTCCATCATATAGTTGAGCAGATTAAGGTTTAGAAGAGTTAGATAACTTACCCAAGGTTACAGAGCCAAGACTCCAGCTCAGTCTTTCTGACACCAGTGAATATCTATATAATCTGAAAATGTTTTTCTGTTTCCTGACCTCAGTCTCTCTTTTTCTAAATGTTTGTTTATTTGAGAGAGAGAGAGAGCACAATCAGAGGACTGACAGAGGGAGAGAGGGAGCGAGAGAATCCCAAGCAGGCTCCATGCTGTCAGGACAGAGTCCCATGTGGGGCTTGATCTCACGAACCGTGCATGACCTGAACCAAAATCAAGAGCTGGATACCCAACCGAATAAGCCACCTAGGTGCCCCTGACGTTAATCTCTTATAACTTAAATCTTCATATTCTATATCTAACTAAAAGAATTCTTGAGAAAAAAAATAATAACCCTCAATTTTCTCCCCCTAGCTTTTTCTTTCCTTCACTGGCTTTTTATTTTAATTGAAGTATAGTTGACACACCTTCCCTTGCTTCTTAATACATACAGGATTAAGTCATCTGCTTTATTGTTGCTCCCCACCCCTTCCCCAGTACACACTACACACACACACACACACACACACACACACACACACACACACACACACACAAATATACTAAATGTTCAGGCAGTACCTTCCATCTTCAAGTTCCATGAATGCACCATACGGTGCTTATTGTGTGACCCTGTGCCTTTGCATACTTCTCACTCTTCTACCTGTAATGAACTTAATTCTTTGCCTAGTAGTCCTTCAAATTCTAGCTGTCTGATGTTGCTGTCTCCCTTTCCTTAATATAAATAATCAGTCCTACTTCGGAGATTCTTCTGGGCTTTGTACATGTTTTGTTTCTCTTATCACTCTGCAATATAATTTATTTCTTCATCTGATTTCTGCTTGACAAGGTTGAGCTACTTGAGTGAGTGGAAGCTTCTCTTTTTCATCTTTGTGTGGCCTCAGCACCAATACTACAGTGATGGGAGTCATGAGAGCTTTGTGCTTAAGAAGTTCTCATTACTGTCTTTTTGGGTTATTGCAGATCCAGAGATGTTCCTCATAATCTCAGTAACTTTCACTACTGCCAAGGAGGGAGGAAACTGTATTAGAAAAAAAAATCTTCATAATAACATGTATGAAGTTGTCATTGCTATCTCAATTTTATGAGGCTTAGTAAAATTAAGAACCTTATGCAAATTCACACTGTTGTGTCAAATTGCAAAGGTATTTTTCATTAAAGTAAGCTGCCTCATAGCGGTGCCTGGGTGGCTCAGTCGGTTGGACATCTGACTTTGGCTCGGGTCATGATCTCACAGTCCGTGAGTTCAAGCCCCACATCGGGCTCTGTGCTGACAGCTCAGAGCCTGGGACCTGCTTCTGATTCTGTGTCTCTCTCTCTCTCTCTCTGCCCCTCCCCTGCTCACACTCTGTCTCTCCTTCAAAAATAAGCAAACATTGGGGGCACCTGGGTGGCTCATTCGGTTGAGCGTCTGACTTTGGCTCAGGTCATGATCTTGCGGTTGACGAGTTCAAGCCCCACGTCAGGCTCTGTGCTGATGGCTCAGAGCCTGCAGTCTGCTTCGGATGCTGTGTCTCCCTCTCTCTCTTCCCTTTTCCCACTCATGCTTTGTCTCTCTCTGTCTCAAAAATAAATAAAAATTTAAAAAAATTAAAACAAAAATAAACATTAAAAAAAATAAAATAAGGTGCCTCACTTAATGTGTCAATTGTTGAAAGATATATTTGAGCATAACACACAACTATATATGTTCAATTTTCTGTTGTCCCTGGGTTCACGTTTTGGATTTTAATACCTCATACACACATGTGCTATAGAATAAAAATCATTATAACCAAGGGAGCAGGAGAAGCCATGTGACATTTTTGGTGAATCACTAGTTGCCTCAGATGTGCCTGTGATGTGTCATTAATTCTAGTGTACATGAATCTATAATGACCAGAAGCCCTTAGAAGTTTTCAGCAGATTTAATAGAGGCAACCGTTCAATGACTCTTACTGCCTGGGTCACAATATAAAATTTTGTATGCCGTAGTTTGTATTGTCTGGGTCAGTTCAGTCAGAGCAGCTAGTTGCAGGTCATCATCATAACACCTCCTGTTGTGATCAGCCACTCTCCTGTTAGGAATGAAGCCTTTTGCCATGTCTAAACATACCAGTAAAAACCTGTGGGTCCTTGGGCTAGATTATTCGTATGAGTACAGCACTGTCACATTTTGTGAAAAAGTAGTCAGAGGGAGGTGGTATATTGTGAGTATTCCCAGTAGCAGTTTTTCCTTCATTGTTAAATTTCCTGTAAGCATCTTATGTGATTGTAAAGAAGGGTAGAATGTATTACCTGAAAGTTGGATAACTGAAATAATAAGATTTATAGTAAACTTTTGATGCTTTTGAAAATTAGATGCTCATTACTGAACTACCAGTAAAACCAAACTCTTTCGGGCACCTGGATGACTCAGTTTAACGTCCGATTCTTGATTTCTGCTCAGGTCATGATCTCACTGTCATGAGATTGAGCCCCAAGCCCTGTATTAGGCTCTGGGCTCGGTGTGGAGCCCGCTTGAGAGTCTCTCTCTCCCTGTGCTCCTCCCCTGCTTGCACACGTGTGGTCTCTCTCTCTAAAAACAAAACAAAAAAAAAACAAACTCCTTGAAGAAAATTTTCACTTCTCCCCAGTGACTTAGCATAATATGACTAAATTTAGCTATTAGAGTAGTTCAGTGGCTCAGTCAGTTGAGCATTCAAGTCTATAATTTTGGCTCAGGTCATGATCCTATGGTTGTGGGATCAAGCCCCTCAGTGGACTCTGGACTGAGCATGGAGCCTGCTTGAGATTCATTCTCTCTCACTCTCGCTCTCCCTCCCGCTTGCTCATTCTCTTTCTCTAAAATAAAAATAAAGTAGTTAGTATTTTAATGACTATTATTTTATCATGTCTAAATAAATTTTATTTATTTTTTCCTCCCCCTAAATTTTAAAACATTCACTGGTTTCCACCTTAAAAATTAAAATACTGTCTTCTATGAATGTGAAAATAGAGCATTTCTTCATAAATGCTTTTTAGTATGGATGCAATTGATCTTTATAATGATTCTACCATGTTTTCATGTGATAACTGACTCAGAAGGCTTTAGATGAAGAGGAAGAATAAACATCAAATATATTTTAAGCTCTTTGGCTTCCAATTTGAACTATTTGTGGAGACATAGTCAGATATAGTCAAATAATCTTGCATTCTGTGTTTAGGCAGACAGAAGCTAGGGAAGAAAAAATAACACTTTGGGGAAAAATGTTTATCTATGCAAGTCCTTTTGCCAACCTGTAGTGTATAGGCTCAGAGGAGGGACAATCTAAAGTGTTGAGGGGAATAAGTTAACAGAGAAAAAAGGGGTAGAGGGGCTTGATCATTTATTGGTCCCAGGATATGCCAAAAGAGCTGAAAACTTAAGGCTTAATTGGGGAGGGATGTGTTGACTTTGAAACAAGGGTTTAAAAGACGGTTTGCTGCTGAGGGAAAGTGGTACATATTCTTGAGGTCAGTTGTCTACTAGTATGAAGGCCCAGATACCGTCTTAGGATAGTAAGTAAAGAAGCTGAACTTTATTCAGAGTCATAAACAGTCCTGACAATAGACTAGTGACTATGAACCTGGCCACCATTTTTCACATTGCAGGAGGCAACTCTTAAGTGGGTCTTAGCCTTCTTTTAATGAGACAGAATGGGAACTA
This sequence comes from Puma concolor, assembly GCF_028749965.1. Taxonomy (NCBI): domain Eukaryota; kingdom Metazoa; phylum Chordata; class Mammalia; order Carnivora; family Felidae; genus Puma; species Puma concolor. Next base: position 185,063,564 of record NC_141674.1, read on the forward strand.
TTAAGATGGACTGTACATAGTATTGCTAAGTATTATGTTTCAATGTATACATACACAAAATAAACATGAGCACTGAAGAGATTAGAGGTTAGAAAGCAATGGATCAGGGATACTGGTCAGGACCAGACTCTCAGGAAAACTAGAACCACGGATGCCCTTAGAAATAGAGACTAATGAGTGAATGTAACTGACAAGAGAAGTCTTTGGGTAGGAAAGAAGAATTCTAGAATTATACTTGGGATCTGTGCCAGATACCTTATAAATATTTTAGTTGTATCATATGATGATATAAAATAGGTATTATACTCATTTTATAGATTTAAGGAAATACGGTACTGGAAATTAACTTGTTCAGGATTACTTATAAGTGGCAGGGCTGGAGATAAACTTCCAAAAAAATCACTCCCTGTTTTGCTCCTGGAGAATGTCTAAGCACAGTGGGTGGCAGCAGTGAAAACGAGCACTGACAATCTTGGCGTATATTGGCAAGAGGTCACTTCCTAGTACCAAGCTGAAAATGAGATGTTTTTATCACCTGTGGTCTGACCTACAAACATTTCAAAAAGAAATCATCCTCAACTGTAGATTCTGGACAGTCCAAATGGTATTTTACACGTGTTGTATTTTCATTTTGACCTAGGCATCCTGTACTGACGGGAAACTTTTCAATCATTTGGAGACTGTTTGGCGTTTTAGCCCTGGTCTTCCTGGCTACCCAAGAACTTGCACCTTGGATTTTTCAGTAAGTTTCTCATACAGCCCTCAGTTTGTTCCAAATATTAGGTGAGGTTTTGTTAAAGAAGGAATAATCAATTTATTAGAATCCAGTTGCCATAATTAATCTTAGGTGCATAGTGATTACTGAAAGACACTTTCAGAAAATCTCAAATTTCTGAGTGTTGAATACTTTTTTCTGTACTAACTTTATAAGAAAGAATACTAATGAAGCTTTCTCTTTTTCTGTTCTATTTCTTGAAAACTTGAATAGTCATTCTCTATTTTCTAATTTTTACAGGTCCATAGATTATAAGACACATATTAAGAATTTACTAACAGCTTAATAACAGTTTATTAACAGCAAATGAAATCTACACATTGATTTCTACATCTTGTGGTGCAGAGATAAAGTGCAAAGGGGAAAATATGTTTTTAAAATAGGGACTATGGCATTTTCTTGTTCACATCACCTTAGCTATAGATAACTTAGAGCCACTTGTGGCTTTTCTTTGCCAACAGATAATACATGAATTGTTCTCTGTATTTGCAACTTAGGCATTGCATTTCAAGAAATAGTCATAATTTTTAAAAAAATTTTTTAAATGTTTATTCATTTTTGAGAGAGAGAGAGAGAGAGAGAGACAGAGTGTGAGTGAGGGGAGGGCAGAGAGAGAGGGAGACACAGAATCTGAAGCAGGCTCTAGGCTGCGAGCTGTCAGCACAGAGCCTGATGTGGGGCTCAAACTCACCAACTGTGAGATCATGACCTGAGCCGAAGTCAGATGCTTAACCAACTGAGCCATCTAGGCGCCCCTTAAGTTTTTTTTAATGATTATTTATTTTTGACAGAGAGAGACAGAGACAAAGACAGAGTGTGAGCAGGGGAGGGGCAGGGAGAGAGGGAGACACAGAACCTGAAGCAGGCTCCAGGCTCTGAGCTGTCAGCACAGAGCCCAGTACAGGGCTCAAACCCACAGACTGTGAGTTCATGACCTGAGCCAAAATTGGACACTCAACCAATTGAGTCACCCAGGTGCCCCAGAAATAGTCATAATTTTGATGCTGCTGTTCTCAGCTCTTGAGTTGCATTCATTAAAAAAATTCGTGGACATTAATGAGACAGTTGAGGAAATTTGAATAAGGCCTGTGTAGATTAGATAATAGTGTTACTATCTAGTAGCATTAACTCTCTTAATTTCCTGGCTTTAATAATTGCACTGTGGTTCTGTAAAACATTAAAATAGGAGAATCTACGGGTGCATGGGTGCTGCAGTCGGTTAAGCATCTGATTCCTGATCTGAGCTCAGGTCATCTCACAGTTTGTGAGTTTGAGCCCCATATTGGGTTCTGCACTGATGGTGTGGAGCCTGCTTGGGATTTTGTCTCCTTGTCTCTGCCCCTCCCCTGTTTGTGTTTGCTCACTCTCTCTCTCAAAAAAATAAACAAACTTAAAAAAAATTTTTTTTTCTAAATAGGAGAATCTGGGTAATGGGTGTATGAGAAATCTTTGTAGTATTTTTGCAACTTTCTTACAAATTTTAAATTGCTTCAAAATGGAAAATTAAAGCAGTTTTAAAAGTTAGTGGCTATTTGGTCCTTAAAATACTCTTTCTCAAACCACTTGCCTTGACTTCCATCTTGAGGAGATATAAATAGTTCTCTTCTCATCTTCTTGCTACTACTTCTCATAGGAATACCTTATCAGAAGGGTTACTTCCCTTCTGTATTTCCTTTTGGGAAACAGGATAGATCCAAAAGGGGTACATTAGAAAGAAGCCAGACCGAAATGGTATTCATTCAGCAAAGCTTTTTTTCAGTTTTATCTTTAACTTAATAAAAGATTCTTTGTCCTGAAATGAAATTCACTGTCCTTGTTTACTTAGGCTTATTGTGCCAGTAGTTGTGCTTACTGTGGAAAAGAAGTCTCCGTCTTCTGAGGGGTGGTAAAAATCTCATCTAGATATACCCGTACAACTCTACCTTACAGGCCGAGCAGCCCATTTCACAGTGTGAATACCATTATCCTAAGTAGACACTGAGTAAGAGAAAGATCCTCCTAAAATAATTAACATTTTCCTACAGATTTCTTTTGAATTCCGCTCCCTTCTGCACTCTCAGCTTGCCACATTGTTTTTCGATGAAGTTGTAAAACAGATGGTAGCTGCCTTTGAAAGAAGAGCATGTAAGCTGTATGGTCCAGAAACAAATATACCTCGGGAATTAATGCTTCATGAAGTTCATCACACGTAAAGGGAAAAAAGAACTGGTCACCTGTTTATAACTTTATTCACTTTTAGGAAGTGCTTTTATCATTTGCTTTCAGAAGTTAGAAAGCATTTGTTAAACCCAGCTTTGATTATAAACCTACACCGTTGAGAATTTGCACTTGGAATATGGAACCACGTGTACACAGAATTCAATCAAGTGTAATTCAAAGTAATGTGTTTATTAGCATATTTACAATAGTAGGATGTCATCACTTTTAACCAGAAATTGAAACTGTAAACTTAAACCTTTTAATTATGACCTTACCTGAAAGTGGTTAGTTAAGATACTCACACGGTATGTATTATGTTAACCATTATCACCTTTAAGTTATTAAATTCAGACTATTTATAACTTATTGTCATAGGGCCTGCCTCTTGGCTTAGGATATTCGAGTAATCATCAGATATTTAAAATAGAAACTTAGACTTAAAAATACTGTTAATGAAGGTTCCTTGGCACTTTTCTTATTTTTAAATTATTCTTATGGGTAGTAGGTAATTCAGTGCTATCAATAGTGAGATTAACTCCCAGATTAAACAGTGAATTTTTTTTTGGTGAGTGGTCCAGATCTTTAGGCTACTTTTCTTGTAGTTTGCAGCCCTCTCCCAGGTACTTTGACTGCTTTCAGTAATGCTGATTATGTGTCCGGTTTTGTCTACAACAGTGGGCAACACATGAAGATAAGTTGGTTGATATATCTCCAGCACCATGCATCCCTATTTTCTATTTATTGTGTGTATTCACTTTCAATAATGTATTTCAAACATATTTTTGTAAACAAATTAATGTCTAAGGAGTGAAGTAGTAACTTAATAAAGTTAATTTGTTTATTTTTTGTACAGTTATTCTGGTTATTGAAATCCTCCTGTGTTATTTCAATATGTATTTCACATAGACCTAGTAAAGTTTAATTGTGGCATTTTATGAAACAAATCTGGGCAAAATTCAGTCTTCCTTTAACCATTGTTGATTTTCTTCCATCCTTTCACTCCACACCTAACAACCCCCTTGCATTACCTTTCCAACCAGAGTACTTTGTTTCTTCGGATCAACAGGGGACCTCAATAATTCGTTCGCTACCTAAAAGCACGTTTGCATCAGTTTTTTTCAGTAAATCTGTTTTGGAGTGCCTGCTGTGTGCCAGGTGCTGGTTATACAGTAGTGAGGTACTCCTACAGTCTACTCACATGGAACTGGTTGTGGCTTCACACTGGTAAAGCAGTATCTTTCCAGAGTATCTGCAGCTTGTATATAATTACCTTTTAAATAACAAAATGTTTTTAAATGGCAGATAGCATCCAGATATTTTTTTGTCCCTGTACATATTACTTTTCTTTTGATGGAAATAAAAATCTGTACTTTACCACTACCCTTATAAATACCATAAAAATAAATAAATAAATAAATAAATAAATACCATAGATAAACTCCCAATAAATAAATAAATAAATAAATAAATACCATAGATAAACTCCCAGGTTCAGAATCTAAGTTAGTGGTTGGGATCTAACTGAGCTGGTATTATAAGAGTATGTGGATGGTATTTTGGTCAGGGAGCCCAGGAACACACAAATGCCTTGATCTAGCCATCCACATAAACCATGAGGTTTCCCAAGTGTGGTCAGAACCCAGATTGCAGTAAGTGGTAGAGACAGGATACAACATATCCAGGCGTTCTGGCTCCAGTATCTATGCTCTTGTGTTTGCTTTACCTAGTACAACACTCCAGAGGCCATAACATATGCACTTAAGTTTGTCATCAATGCTCTCCGTATGGGAAGAGAAAAAAATGCCTTTATTAATTTTTTTTAATTTCTTTTTTTAATGTATGTTTATTTTTGAAAGAGGGTGAGCATGAGCCAAGGAGGGGCAGAGGGGATGACAGAGGATCTGAAGGGGGCTTTGCTTTGACACAGCCTGATGTGGGGCTCAAACTCACGAGCTGTGAGATCATGACCTGAGCTGAAATTGGCTGTTTGAGCCGCCCAGGCACCCCTTTTTTTTTTCCCCCTTAAGTTTATTGAATTAGGGAAGAGAGAGTCCCAAGCAGGCTCAGTACTATTAGCACAGAGCCCAATGCGGGGCTCAAACCCACAAACCATGAGATCATGACCTGAGCCAAAATCAAGAGTTGGGTGCTTAACTGACAGCCACCCAGATGCCCCTATAAACTTTTTTTTTTCTTTCTTCTTTTTCTCTCTCTTCTTCCTCTCTCTCTTCTTCCTTCTTTTTTTAACGTTTAGTTTTGAGAGAGAGATTGTGAGCAGGGGAGGGGCAGAGAGAGGGAGACGGGATCTGAAACTGGCTTTGTGCTGACATCAGAGCCTGAGGTGGAGCTCAAACTCATGAACCCTGAGATCATGACCTGAGCCACTCAGCGCCCCCACCCCCAATAAACTTTTGAAGTGACATCTGGTCATTGGATTCATAGGGGAAGACTGATGGGAGAGCACTGCTAGATAAGGTTTTTTATCTGTGGAAAGCAAGTTGGAAGAGAAATGTCTCTTCCTTGGTTTTTGCCTGATGGTGAGGACATGAAGTTTGCAGCTACACCTGCTACCTTTTCAGAGAAGAGGCAGTAATTCCAGAGAAGGCATATTGTAACTCTAACATCAAGTGCTAAGTGAACCAACCGTGTAGTTGTCAACTTTGTCCTGGTTCTGTGGGAAAACAGGCCTCTAATGTGTCCAAACCACTTAAAGTTCAGTCGTTCAGTTACTTGCAGCCACTTTTATCCTCCAGTCTGAACTGGTTGCTCTCTAGTCTGTTGTGCAGCTGTAATCCTAGGGCTCCCATGCAGTCAATCTAGGGTTTTCCTTCCCCCTCTTTTTAGGGGCTCTCTATGTCCTGAGTCTTGGCCTCATATTTTTTTTTTAATTTTTTTTTTTTAACGTTTATTTATTTTTTGGGGACAGAGAGAGACAGAGCATGAACGGGGGAGGGGCAGAGAGAGAGGGAGACACAGAATCGGAAACAGGCTCCAGACTCTGAGCCATCAGCCCAGAGCCTGACGCGGGGCTCGAACTCACGGACCGCAAGATCGTGACCTGGCTGAAGTCGGCCGCTTAACCGACTGCGCCACCCAGGCGCCCCTGGCCTCATATTTTTAATTTACCTTCCAAATGCTGAGGAAATAAGCCTTTTAGTGGTTTCCTAAGGCAAGTGGGGCTAAATTTTTAGAATCCTTGTGTCTGATTATGTCGTTTTATATTCACACTTGAGTACAGAACTCTACATTAGGGATAATATCCTCTCCCTCCATCCCGTTTGATGATCTGACTTCATTGTATTCTGGCATCCAGTGCTATTTATTCTTGAGAAGTCTTATGCCACTGTTATTCCCATTTCTTTGTATAGCATCCATTTTTTTGGATTCTGAAAGCTTTTATTTATAACTTTTTGTAATGTTTATTTTTGAGAGAGAGAGAGAGAGAGAAAGCGTGAATGGGGGAGGGACAGAGAGGAGACAGAATCCAAAGCAGGTTCCAGGCTCTGAGCTGTCAGCACAGAGCCTGACGCAGGGCTTGAACTCATGAACTGCAAGATCATGACCTGAGCCAAAGTCTGTTGATTGAGATATCCAGGTGCCCTCTGGGAGCTTTTAAAATCTCTATCCTGGGTAGTCTGAAACTGCATGCTGTCCTGTTGCCTGGCCCTAATTGTGCTGGGCCCCTTGAGAGCCCTTCAGTCAGACTCTATTTCAATTCTGAGGAATTTCTTTGAATCATTTGATCATTTCCTCCCCATATTCTCTGGTTCTATCATTCAGGTATTCCTGAACAATTAGACATTCTATCTCTTGTATTAAGTCCAGTCAGTTAAACATCTGACTCTTGATTTGGGCTCACGTCATGATCTCACGGTTTGAGTTTGAGCCCTGAGTCAGGCTCCACACTGAGCATGGAGCCTGCTAGGGATTCTCACTCCCTCTGCCCTTCCCCACATGTGCACACCCTCTCTCTCAAAAAACTTAAAAAAAAAATTGTTTGGGGGGCACCTGGGTGACTCGGTTAAACGTCCAACTCTTGATTTCAGCTCTGGGCATGATCTCATGGTTCGTAAGATCATGTCCCACACGGGGCTCTCTACTGACAGTACGGAACTTGCTTGGGATTCTCTCCCTCTCAGATTAAGAAAGTAAACACCTAACAAATAAAAAATATTTTATTTTTAAGTAATCTCCACACCCAACATGGTTAACAACCCCAAGATTTAGAGTCACGTGCTCTACTGAGCCAGCCAGGTGCCCCTTGTATTAAATCTTTGTTTTTCCGATTTTCCATGTTTTTGATCTGCCTCTTAGAGTTCCTCAATTCTGTCTCCCAGGCCTTTGTTAATTTTACATTTGCCACAGTTTTAATTTCCAAGAATGTTTTTTAAATTTATTTAAAAATTTTGTTTTTATTTTTGAGAGACAAAGAGGAAGCACGGGAGGGGCAGAGAGGGAGACAGAATCCCAAGCAGGCTCCGCGCTGCCGGCACATAGCCTGATGTGGCACTCGAACTGAAACCAAGTCAGACACTTAGCCAACTAAGGCACCCACGTGCCCCTATCTTTAAAAGTTTTAAGACCGCAAGAGCGAGAGAGAGCAGCAGCAGGGGAGAGGGGAGAGACAGAATCCCAAGTAGACTCCATGCTCAGCATGGAGCCCAACATTGCAGTCAATCTCACGCCCGTGAGATCATGGCCTGAGTCAAAACCAAGAGTTGGATGCTTGACTGACTGAGCCACCCAGGCGCCCCTCCATGAATGTTTTCTAATTGTTCATTTTTTTAATGCTTATTTTTGAGAGAGAGAGAGAGAGAATGTGCAGGTGGGGGAGGGACAGAAAGCAGGAGGCAGGTTCCAAAATGAGCTCTGAGCTGACATCAGAGAGCCTAATGTGGGGCTCGAACTCATGGACCACGGGATCATGACCTGAGCTGAAGTGAAGATGCTGAACCGAGCCACGGTTTATGGCAACAAGATCTCTTTAACATATTACAATTTTTTAAGTTTCCCTTAGGTCCCTTATGGTTTTTGCTATTCTCCTTCATGCTGAGGCTTGATTGTCTAATGGTTCATGTTTGTCCATTAATATTTGAAATCAAGATACTAAAAAGCTTATTGGCATTAATGTAGGGCACACTGACTAATGAGTTTCACTGTCAGGTGACCAGGTGAGGCAGCATTTTCATTGGGGGACTCTCAAATGGCAGAATCTGTAAGTCTTTTCTGTTTTCCTGTATGATTCTATTTCTTGTCCCAGAGAAGTACAGGGGTGGAGAGAAGGAATAGAAATGCTTTCCTGCTAATCTGTAAGGTTAGTAACAGAGGGAAAAAGTAATTTCCCAATCTATCGATTTCTCTGGCTGCAGCTTTCAGAGGGTTTTACAATTGCCTGATCCTCATTTAGGAGTTCATTCCAGGCTGCCTCTTTGGTTTAAGAGTTTAAGTTCTTCAAACCTGGTTTAAATCTGGGGTCTGCCACTTAATAGCTGAAGACTTTGTATAAGCTACTTAACCTCTCACAGCCTGTTTACATTACATGTAGCATAGGTTTAATAAGTAGTCCCCAATCCAAGACTGTTTAGAGTTAATGCAGTACTACATTTAGTCTAAGGTCTACCACATAACACTATTTTCTTCCTCTCCTGTGCTCTCTTTAGACTGGTCATTCTAATAATCTTTTTTTTAATTTAAAAATTTTTTATTTTTTTTTTGAGAGAACAGAGCCTGAGTAGGCAGGGGGGGTGGGCAAAAAGAGAGGGAGACACAGAATCCAAAGCAGGCTCCTGAGCAGTCAGTGCAGAGCCCGATGTGGGGCCTGAACTTGTGAACTGCAAGACCATGACCTGAGCCGAAGTCAGCCACTTTACCAACTGAACCATGCAGGCACCCCCCAATAATCTTTTAAAGTCCAGGTGTTTCTAGGGGCGCCTGGGTGGCGCAGTTGGTTAAGCGTCCGACTTCAGCCAGGTCACGATCTCATGATCCGTGAGTTCGAGCCCCGCGTCAGGCTCTGGGCTGATGGCTCAGAGCCTGGAGCCTGTTTCCGATTCTGTGTCTCCCTCTCTCTCTGCCCCTCCGCCGTTCATGCTCTGTCTCTGTCCCAAAAAAAAAATAAATAAATAAACGTTGATAAAGTCCAGGTGTTTCTCACCTCTTACCTTTCCTTCTCATCACCTAGCTTGGCCTTTAAATTATTTTGGGGGGCACCAGGGTGGCTCAGTCGGTTAAGCATCAGACTTCAGCTCAGGTCGTGATTTCATGGTTCATGAGTTCGAGCCCTGGGTCAGGCTCTGCGTTGACAGCACGGAGCCTGGAGCCTGCTTTGGATTCTGTGTCTCCCTCTGCCCCTCCCCCACTCACACTCTCTCAAAAATAACATTAAAAACACTTATAAAATTTTTATTATTTTTTTAACATTTACTTATTTTTGAGAGACAGCACGAGCAAGGGAAGGGCAGAGAAGGAGACTCAGAATCTGAAGCAGACTCCAGGCTCCATGCTTTCAGCACAGAGCCCCACACGGGGCTCGAACCCACGAACAGAGAGATCATGACCTGAGCCGAAGTCGAACGCTTAACTGAGTTACCCAGGCACCCTGAGCTTGGCCTTTAAGATAATAAACTATATTGGGGCGCCTGGGTGGCTCAGTCGGTTAAGCGTCCGACTTCAGCTCAGGTCACGATCTCGTGGTCCGTGAGTTCGAGCCCCGCGTCGGGCTCTGGGCTGATGGCTCAGAGCCTGGAGCCTGCTTCTGATTCTGTGTCTCCCTCTCTCTCTGCCCCTCCCCCGTTCATGCTGTGTTTCTGTCTCAAAAATAAATAAAACGTTAAAAAAAAAAAAGATAATAAACTATATTAAATCCTTTCTCTAAGGTTTCTCTTTTGATACTGGTTTGCCTTTTGCTACTTATGTAGCTAAAACTACATTCTAGGCAAGTTGTATTCACTTAAAATGCCCATTATTCAGTCCCCTTTAATCTATGGTCATTCTTTTTCTAAACCAAGGAAAGCACAGGTATTCCTAGGTGCAGATTTCAAGTGACTTTGGCTTTTGGTCTGTGATCGACTTTATTATTCCTGTTTCTGCCCAAGCTTTGTAAACAAGGAGAGCACTGCCTCAATGCCTAGCTTCTACCAGTCTCTAAGCAGCAGCCCCAAGACCAAACCAAGTGGCGGGCAAGATCCTTCCCATCTAGAGCAGATTTACATTCTGTAGCCAAGACAGACTAGGTCCTTGGCACAGGTGAAGGCAGGAACTTAGATGTTGTTAGGCAAGATTTTGTTGCCTTCAACTCATAATATAGTAAATCTAGAAAGCAAAGTTACGTCTTACAAATCTTCCTGCCCCCAACATGCCCCACACCCAGGTACTATTTTAAAAATAGGCCACATTTCATGGTACCTGGGTGGCTCAGTAGGTTGAGTGTCTGACTTTGGCTCAGGTCATGATCTCACAGTCGAATGGTTTGAGACCCACACTGGGTTTTGCACTGACAGTACAGAGCCTGCTTCGGATTCTGCCTCCCTTTCTGCCCCTCCCCTGCTCACGCGCTCTGAAAAACAAACATTAAAAAAAAAAAAAACCACACACATTTCCATACTGTTTCCAGTATGGAAACACATTTCCATACTGTTTCCAGTGCATTGAGCCAAAAATCTGCTTTACGTTCTTAAATAAAAGTGAAGACACTGGGCTGACCCCACCAAGCAAGGATGCCCTTCCTCACTGTCCATTATGCTCGAATGGCATACCTCCCTTTCCACTGAAGCACACCCTTCTATACACCCTGCCCTCCTCACTTGTGGGTACCCAACAGGAATCCATTTATTATGCTGACGGTTTGAAGCAGTAACTATAACCTCCACAAGAAATGACAAATTGCCCCTTTATGACCAGACCTCAACACATAAAATAGTGTCCACAGCAATCAGTTGTCACCTTTAAAAATTTCCATTACCATAGGGTGCCTGAATGGCTCAGTCCATGACCTCACCATTCATGGGTTCGAGCCTGGAGTGGAGCTGTGTGTGGACAGCTCAGAGCCTGGAGCCTACTTCAGATTGTGTCTCCCTCTCTGCCTTTCAAAAAGAAATAAAAAATATTAAAATTTCATTATCTACATAGTAATATAATTGTAGCAAAGAGAAACGGAAATATACTACATGCACAAATGTTTTACACACTTGTACCAAATTCTACCCCTACCCCTCTGTCTATTGGCTTTCAATTTCTCTTCTCTTCTAGGTCACGGAAAAGCTAACACAATTAAGTTTAAACAAATTTTTATTACACAAAGGTTGTCACATAATTGGATATTTCTCTACTTTGTACACAATTATTCTTACTCTCCACAGAAAGGCTGCTTCTTAACTTTTCATCTGGTGATGGCAAGCACTAAAATCCTGATTTTAACAGAATAATAGTAAAAATGCCTCAGTGATTTAAGTTGAAAGCAGTACATTGGTACATGGCTCTTGCATTCAGTTATCAGGAATGTACAAATGTCTTTTTATTCAAAAATACAAAATAAATTATCTGTAGGCATGGACAATGACAGCAGTAAACCATTATATGATGTCAACTGAAACCAGTAACTGATGGTTATAGTGATTTTCTTAAACATCAGCCAGCCTTTTCTTCAGTCATTTCCTTCAACTGACTTCTCTGAAGTTATTCTTGAGGAGCACTGCCTTGAGCTTCCTCTCACAGTTCATTAACAATGGTAAAGCGCTATTCTAGGAATTAGAACATGCCACCTCCCATACCACCTCCCATTCCTCCCATTCCACCCATTCCAGGGTCCTTCTCTTCCTTAGGAATTTCGGTGACTACAACTTCTGCTGTAGTTAACAGAGAGGCCACTCCAGCAGCATCCAATAAAGCAGTTCTTACAACCTAAGGAAAAAGTTTGATAAAATATTACCTTTATCCTTAGTAAAAAATAAGACTTAACAGAAGATTCTTGAAAGAATTTTTAGAAAATGGCCAACCATTTACCTTAGTTGGATCAATGATTCCCTTTTCTACCATATTCACAAAATCTCCAAGCATAGCATCATAACCAACTTCTGAGGAACTCTGCATAATTTTCTCAACTATCAATGATCCTTCAACACCTGCATTCTTAGCAATGGTCATTGCAGGAATTTTGAGTGTTCTCTTAATGATTTCTATACCTAAAGAAAACAAATTTTAGCAAATTTGGTTTCATTCTTTCTTTTGTAAAAATTACAACACAATTTGATACAGGGAAAACCCAACTGGGAAATTCCACAGGTCAAATCATTCCCCCCCAAGAGATGTGATTTCATCTTTCATCTGTCCTCCGATTATTAGTGTTATTCTTCCTTTGTTATACTGGTAATTGTTTTGTGATTTATTGTTCTATTTGATGGGCAACAATATTATTATAGCAGACTAAAATCACGCTGCAAATAAACTCATTTGTAAGGCAGTTTTACCAATTTTTTGATCTTCATTAGCTGGAGTTATTGAATCCAAGGCTGGAATGCACCGAAGCAGGGCACAACCCCCTCCCAGAACAATGCCTTCTTCAACAGCAGCTCGGGTAGCATTGAGGGCATCTGTAACTCTGTCTTTTTTTTCATTCACTTCAACATCACTTGTGCCACCAACCTAAGAGTAAAAGAATTCCAGTTAGTATGGGCTTCTCTGATTCAAGATGCTGGCTGGCAAGAGTCATTAAAAAGCACTGGATTTTTTTATTTACTTTTGAGAGCGAGCGAGCGAGAGACAGCGAGAGAGAGAGACACACACACACGCGCAGAGGGCATGTGGGAGAGGCGCAGAGTAAGACGGAGAGAGAGTCCTAAGCGGGCTCTGCACTGTCAGTACGGAACTGAATGTGGGGCTTGAACTCAAACCGTGAGATCATGATCTGAGCTGAAACCAAGAGTCAGACGCTTAACTGAGCCACCTAGGTGCTCTGCACTGGGTTTACTTAAAAAACAAACAAAAAACACCAAAAAAATAGACCATGTAAAAAAGGTTGCCTACTTTTTAAAAGTGACTGCATGACATTTAAATAGCTAATAGGGTGAGTACAGTGTCCTACATCAGTGCAACGTCAGCCTGATCTTTAACAAAACATCTTGGTTTTAAGGAAAGAATATTCCAACAAAGAAATTTTGTATAATATATATCTCCATGATGAAGTTATTTCCCCAAACATTTTAGTTACATGGCCCTAGTGGGGAATACCACAGAAACAAAATCATTCTTGAGCTCAGAACCTAGGAAGCTCATTTACAACAACGAATCTTACCTTCAGCACAGCTACTCCATCTGAGAGTTTTGCCAGACGTTCATTCAGTTTTTCCTTTTCATATTCACTAGTTGTGATATCTAACTGTTCAATGATTTCTTGGATACGTTTTTCAATTTGAGCCTTGTCACCTTTTCCTTTTAAGAGCATGGCATCATCTTTGGTCACAATGACTTCTCCAACTTTTCCTAAGTCATGAGGCTGAACATCTTCAAGATTTAGAGTCAACCCTTCTTCTCCGAACACCTACAAAAACATTTAAAAATGAACCACTTGCAGCTTAGTTTTTCACTGTACCAAGTCTGTCAGTAGTACATAACATGGGTGTTTTGATGAGAAAAACATCTTATGATACTGTATTTCTTTGAAACATGAGATTTTAAGATTAGGACTAGTCCAGAGAAGACTTGATCGAGTTTCCCACTGCATTTCCAACTTCTCAGTTAATCAAATTAACATTTGCTTTATTTGAGGAAAGTATAAACTCAAACAACTCCTCAAAGGTCATATTTTTGGTGATATCGGGACTGGACCTTAGGCCTAAACTCTTAAATCCTATGTGGTTTCTACAATATTTTATTAAAAAAAATTTTTTTTACTGTTTTTGAGAGAGAGGGCAAGAGAGAGGGAGGGAAGGGGCAGAGAGAGGAGAGGGAGACACAGAATCTGAAGCAGGCTCCAGGCTCTGTCTGAGCTGTCAGCACAGAGCCTAACCCAGGGCTTGAACTCACGAGCCGTATCACGACCTGAGCCGAAGTCGGATGCTTAACTGACTGAGCCACCCAGCCAATATTCTTAGAAACAAATTAGTCTTGGGGTGCCTGGGTGGCTCACTCGGTTGAGCGTCCGACTTCAGCTCAGGTCATGATCTCACAGCTTGTGAGTTTGAGCCCCGTGTCGGGCTCTGTGCTGACAGCTCAGAGCCTGGAGCCTGTTTCAGATTCTGTGTCTCCCTCTCTCTCTGTCCCAACCCACTCGCATTCTGTCTCTCTCTCAAAAATAAACATTAAAAAAAAAATTTAAAAAAAAACCAAATTAGTCAAATAACCCTATTCTTGGGCTAGACTCATGGTAAGTTAGACAGGGGACCTTAGCAGTATTTAATCCAACCTATACCTCCTAAACGTCCAACATAAACACAAATTAATAGTTTAGATAATATCTGACCGTGAAAAATGTAAAATTTACCTGTAATAAACTTCAGACCTGGAAGTATAAAACATTCAGTAAACCAACATCACATTTATTTTACTTACTGCACCACCAGTAGCAATAGCCATATCTTTAAGCTGGTTCTTTCTATTGTCACCAAAACCTGGAGCTTTGACGGCTACAACCTGAAGACCAACTTTCAGCCTGTTAAGAACAGTTAATAAAAATCAGATTTAAATTTAAAAATGCTTATCTAGTTCTTAAGTTCTAAGTACTATGATTATTTAGGAAACATACTTTTTTTATTTTGAGAGAGAGCATGCAAACAGGGGAGGGGCAGAGAGAGGGAGAGAATATGAAGCAGGCTCCAGGCTTCCAGCTGTCAGTGCAGACAGAGCCCAATGGAGGGCTCAAACCCACAAACTGTGAGATCATGACCTGAGCTGAAGTCAGACACTCAACAGATGGAGCCACCCAGGCGCCCCTGGAAACCACACTTTTTACAATTTTTGGCTTTCTTACAACTTTTGGTCAAATTAAGACAGGAAAGGGCAATTTTCCATTCATCCGTATTTGCCAATATCCAATCACCTTCGTAATAAACTGACCTTACTTTCCAGTTAAACTAGACCCAGGAACAAAAATATTATCATAAGCAAAACACCTTTAACTATGACATAGTGATAAATATTTTATAATTTTCAAAAATCAGAAGAGTTAAATTTTAATTTTAAAATATTTAAATATTAAATTTGGGGATCTAATGAGCATTTACTACTGCTCTATGGGTTCCATTTAGTAGTAATCAAGTTACTACTACAGTTACAATTGAGCAAGCAGTGTTCTTAATCTGGTTCCTTCATAAATGTAAGTATTACTGATAATAACATTAAGCTCACCTGCAATTTTATCAGATACTGAATGCCTGGAATATATAATCAAAGAAATGTCCACTTGAGACCAGATAGTGAAACAGAAGGAATATATGGACACTAAAACAAAACTGGTCTATTAGAGCCAAATAAAAATCAGAGAGGTAAACTCTGATAATATGCCAAGAAAATCAAGACACCCAACTTTACAGCTACCAGTAAAATGGCTCAGTGAAACTCTGTAGGTCTATTGTTTTTTTATTTTGGTTTCAAATCCTACAATAAGACTCTTCAGATCCCAAAAAGCAAATTCAAGCTAACAAACATTCCAGGATAAGTAAACTCACTCAGAGCTTTTGGGTCAAGCCATGTAACTCTCCTACATACCTGTTTCATTTGTGCATTTCCATTATAATAAAATTGGAAATATTACTTTTAATATACCTCAATTCCAGGATTAGGAGCACATTTTAATGATGTCCTAAGGAGCACCTAGCTGGCTCAGTTGGAAGAGCATGTAACTCTTGGTCTTGGGGTTGTGAGTTCGAACCCTACATTGGCTGTAGAGATTACTTATTTTTTTTAATGCCCTAAGATTCTGTTTATAGTATTAAGCACCTGCCTTAAAGTCAAAAGTAATACATTATAGATTAAAAAAAAATTATCTTAACCTCAACTTATCTTAGATTGAGTGCCAATTTATTTCAGCCTATTAATTTTTTCTTTTAACAGATTATGTAAAATGCTGATAGCTAAATACACTTTGATCTAAGGCTTAGAAAATGATAGTTTACTTCTCATTCAAAATTGTAATTGTGAAAATATTTTTCCAGATAAAAAAACTTAGTCATTTCTTCTAAGCAACTGTAAACGTTCATAATAAAAAATGGACACCATACAAAATTAGGCTATCTTATGAGAAAGTTGCACAAAATACTATGGATTTTCACATAGAACCCATTCAAAAACAAAGAACCATTATAACTGGGCCAAGAGTTCATGAAGCACACCTGTATCACACATAACTCTAAATACAAACACAAGTGGTTCAATGTGAGGGTACATAATAGAGATTTCAAACATCAATACAAAAAATTGCCTTTCATCTGAAAATGTAAACCAAACACCACTGCCTATTACCTATTCAGAACAAGTGTACTCAGAGCTTCTCCATCAACATCTTCAGCAATTATGACCAAGGGCTTACGGTGAGCATTGGCAATTTCAAGAGCAGGTACAATGGACTGGACACTAGAAATTTTCTTTTCACTCAACAGAACGTAGGCATCTTGGAATTCACATTTCTGCCCTGCAAAAACAAAAAACATTTTAAATCAATGTTAAAACATTAACAATATTTTGAAATAACTGCAATTTCTTTAAATGAAAAAGCTATAACCCAATTTCAGTACATTTCAAGTGACTACTGAGTTCATGTTTTTCCACTTTCATTTGTCATTTACAGTAACTTTTGGAATACATAAATTTATTTTCTTAGAAGTATGGCCTAATGCTTATAGTTCGACACATGACAAGCTCTATTTTTTTTTATTTACTGACTTGCTCTTACCTTTTGATGTATTAATAAAGTATGGAGAAATATAACCTCGATCAAATTTCATGCCTTCAATAATTTCTAATTCATCATTTAGTGTTTTTCCATCCTATAACAAATCAAACAATTAGTTGTATGAATTTCATTAAAGAAACACAAAAATTTTTAATTATGGACCAGATTAGGAGACCCCATTGATCATAAAGGATCCAGGCAGAACTATGCAAATGCCCCAGGACATCCAACTCCCAATTCTGCAAAAACTTCAAAAATACATATTTGAATTTTTATATTCAATGTGTTATATATATATATGCAACACACAGTTTGAATGTTTTATTTGGAAAACTGTTTTGATCACCAGACAACCCATACCAAGCTATCATAAAAAACACACTTGGGGGGCGCCTGGGTGGCACAGTCGGTTAAGCGTCCGACTTCAGCCAGGTCACGATCTCGCGGTCTGTGAGTTCGAGCCCCACGTCAGGCTCTGGGCTGATGGCTCAGAGCCTGGAGCCTGCTTCCGATTCTGTGTCTCCCTCTCTCTCTGCCCCTCCCCCGTTCATGCTGTCTCTCTCTGTCTTAAAAATAAATAAACGTTGAAAAAAAAAATGTTTAAAAACACACTTGGGGCGCCTGGGTGGCTCAGTCGGTTAAGCGGCCGACTTCGGCTCAGGTCATGATCTCACGGTCTGTGAGTTCGAGCCCTGCATCGGGCTCTGTGCTGACAGCTCAGAGCCTGGCACCTGTTTCAGATTCTGTGTCTCCCTCTCTCTGACCCTCCCCCATCCATGCTCTGTCTCTCTCTGTCTCAAAATAAATAAACATCAAAAAAAAAATTAAAAAAAAAAAATCACACTTGCCTTTACTGTGATGACACCTTTCCTTCCAACCTTTTTCATTGCATCAGAAATGATGTTGCCAATTTCTTTATCTCCATTTGCAGAAATGGTAGCAACCTAAAACAATCAAGTTACTCTTCCAAGTTAAAAAGTTAAGGCCAGTGTTCTCAATCAACTCCCTTTCCTTTTCCTAGTAACTTCCAAATTGATAGTGTGTGTGGGAGATACAGTCTAACAGTTCTAAGGAAGTGTTGGTTCTGTTTTCAATTATCATTTGGCTACATTGTTTTTAAAAGATATGACAAACATACAACCACCCTTAAAAAGACTCCCCCCACACCCCGAAAAAGTGATAATATTCTAACATGACAAAAACTATGTACCTTTTGACAAATGACTAAAGAACGTTTTCCATACAAAAAAAAATGAGTTTTACTCAGAGCCATGTAGAACTAAAGTGACAGCCCACTAAGACTCCAGCTATGGTCACTGCATTATTTTCAAATGTTATTTGGCAGTAAGAAAAATGCTTTCAATGTTAGTGACTGGTTAGTGTTGTTATTCTAACACTGGTACGTGATTATGGAATAAAATCACGTTTATTGTAAAATATGACAACTCCTTACCTGAGCAATTTCTTCAGGGGTTGTCACAGGTTTAGACTGCTTCTTAAGTTCAGCAATTACAGCATCAACAGCTAACATCACACCTGATTTAAGAATAAATGCCATTAACAACGCTTATTCTCTCATGGTTCCTTGTCAAGTAAAAATTCCAATTCATATTAAATGCTTTAATGTGTTAATACAGCCTAAACAATACTTCTGTGCTGGCACTTCTAATCACATGGAGTTGGATGGTGCACACTCAAACAGGAAGTCTGATAAATGAAGAACCAGGTCAAAATTATTGTGAAAACTGTACTAAGGAAAAAAAAACTATGGTGTATAATTTCAAGAATCTCACCATTCAACTCATTCTGTGTAAACTATTCCCAGTCCAATCATGTTGCAGGTTTCCAACAGGGTCACCCAACATTTCTCTCAATTGAAAATAAGGGATTATGCCCCTACAGGTTGTTTTTAATTTTGAGAGAGAATCCCAAGTAGGCTCTGCAGTGTCAGCAGAGCCCGACTTGGGGCTTGATCTCACAAACTGTGAGCCAAAACCAAGAGTCAGATGCTTAACCGACTGAGCCACCCAGGACCTCTATGCCCCTACAGGTTTTAATATCTGAAATCTCCTCCTTTAATATGTAATTATAAATAAAATATTTAACAGTCAACAGCAGCACAGTATGGATTTATGAGAACCTCATTTTGTTCAAATGGGATGAGTGCTGGCTCTTCCCTTTATTTTGATAAAGGGTAACTTCAAGAAATAAATCCAAAGAAAGGCATGTAGTAACAATCACTTTCTCAGGGAAGTAATTTTAATAAACTCAATTAACATTTGTCCATGATTTATATTCAAACTGCTTTTAATGAAACATTTATTTGTACCTTAAACACTGAAATAGATGGGATGCTGATACATCAGTGTGCTGGGATGCCAATTCTGACAAAATTGTTAATGGCACCCCACTTTACTCTCAAGTCTTCTCTAATTTGGACAGTAACACACCCTATAGATAAGCAGCAATTACATTTTCAAGATACAAAAAATCAAGTTTTAGTACACAGCAGTGACAGGACTAATTAACAGCAGTGACAGGACTTAAGTTTGTATCACCATGAAGCTCATGCTAAGGAGATCTTTAAATGGTGGCCTAGTTTCCCAAAGCAAGCAATAATGAACAAAATGAAGACCAATAATGCATTATGTGCTGTTAAGAGGCAAAAACAAAACAAAACAAAACAAAATCCTGCTTTTATGTATACACACACACTAAATTTGACGTCCTGGATGAATGATATAGTTTGTTTAGCCCTACTCTGTAAAATAGTAAAACTGTTTAATACTCTCTCCCTGCTCTAATCCCCACAAGTTTACTATCCTCAAGGTATACAGAACATGCTGTATCTTCCACCAAACTGTTCCTTTGGGTGGCGGGGGGAAGAGGGGGTTTGGGGGGTCTCTAGACACAGGGAAGGGAAGGACAACAAAGAATGTCTTAGTCCTATTTCTCTGAATGCCTAGCATAGTACCCATCACATAAGCCAGGCATCCAATTGCTATTTGCTGAAGAAAAACTCCATGTAAGATTTTAAGAGAAAGGAGAAATAAGAATCAACTTTCTAAGACACTTCAAAACACTGTGGTGACAATGAAGACATTCCTACCTCTCCTGATTTCCACTGGATTAGCACCTTTGCTAATCTTCTCGAAGCCTTCCTTGGCAATAGAGCGTGCCAGGACAGTAGCAGTAGTGGTGCCATCTCCAGCCTCTTCATTTGTGTTATTGGCAACGTCTTGAACAAGTTTAGCGCCAATATTTTTATATTTATCTTTTAAATCAATTGACTTTGCAACAGTCACACCATCTTTTGTTACTTTGGGACTGCCCCAACTCTGTTCAATAATCACTGTTCTTCCCTAGAATTGCAGAGAAAAAAAAAAGTGACAGAATCACATACTCTCTAAGTACTATTTAGCGTAAAACAGGAACTTTTAATAAAAAAGTAGTTACTTGAAAGCCTCCACACAAACTGTCATTATTTAATCAGATCTGCAGCATGTAATTTCAAAGGCAGGTTCATCAGTGTTCTTAGGTTACAGACAAAATGACCTCTCTGTTGCCAAGTGTATAACTTTGGATGATCTTTTATGGAAGATATAGATCCTAGACTGAAAAATGTTATCTCATAAAAAAACAAAAACACAAGATAAACCAAATCAATTTGGTAGATAATAAAATGTCAGAATACTCTTCACATAATTTATAGTTTTGTCTGGTGCCTGCTGTCTTTGAAAATAATGTGAAACTTATTTTTAAACTTGCTTTAAAATTTAGTTACTAAAATACTAGCAGCAAGACAAATACAGTTCACTCTTCCAAGGCTGGTTCAATGTTAAATCTCAAACACAGTACAAACAGTACTGGCAGCTTCTAGATTTGAATTAAAGGTGCTACTTGTGAGGCAGGCAAATGCCATATTTTATATACTACATATGACTACTTTGATACTGGAACCGTTAACCTGAAATCACGCATCACTACACTTGTGCATCATCTTCAAAAGCCTCAAGTTATGTTTTTACTCCTCACCAACCTCTTTAAGTTAAAGAAGATTTAACATTTTAAATGTGCTTTGGAAGACAATGAACAGCAGAAAAGTAAAACTAGTACCTACAAACACATACTTGAGGTATTACTGGAGCTAAGTTACACACTAACGTCAATATTTGATACTAACTACTGGGAAAAAATCCAAAACTTAAGCAGGCAAGCAAGATTAATTCTACTTTCCGTTTAGGAACCCACCTTGAGTTGTGAGTTACCACCGGATTACATCACACGTCATATGAAATAAAGTTTCCCGAATTTGAAAAAAAAACTTAAGCTTTAAGACCGTTAAATCAAGTTAAAAAAAAAAAAAAAGATTAAGCGGTAATTTGGAACTCTTTTATGTAAACTGGGATTTCTCAACAATGGAGACTAAAGTATTTACTGTCTATGTGACATCATTAAAATATTATTCCTTAATTCAGAATGCTATACATTGTAACACAATAAAATAAAAATATTGATACCTTTGGCCCCATAGTAACAGCTACAGCATCAGCTAAAAGGTCTACACCTTGAAGCATTAAGGCTCGGGCATCTGCACCAAATTTTACATCTTTGGCATAGGCCCGAGTAAGATGAGGAGCCAGTGCCCTGGACACTGGCCTAATTTGGCGAAGTACTGCGGGTAATCGAAGCATTTCTGTTGGGGGGAAAACAATCAGATTATCAGTACATTTATACTAGCACTATCCGTGGTGCATTACAGCACAACATAAACATGACACCTGTACACCACAAAACAAGAAATGTTAGATATAAGCTGTATTGATCCCTGCCCTACACGCGGCCCACGTTAACATAGGTTCAAACACCAGCTACTAACGTAAGCTTGAAGAGGCCGCTCCCACGCCTAACCTAGAGAACTAGCACAAAGTACACCATGTCAGTGAATCCCTACGGCCACCTACCCCAGCCGCTAAAAACGAGTTAATCTTTCACCGCTAAAATAGCCTCCTGAGCAAAAGTGCTCCTAAAAAAACCAAATCTGCAGGAAGGGGTAAGTTATAAACCAGAATGACCAAGGGAAAAAAAATAGTCCGGACGGTGCAAAAATCCCTTTAGTAACAGGAGTCTTTGTATCTACTCAGGGCTACTGTATCCAACTATCCGCAGGGCCGCGATGCTGGGGGCCAAGGCCCGGCTCTCTACGCCCAACCCCACGTGTCTGTTTTTAGGACGCCCTCAGCAAGGTCAAGGGTGGAGATGCCGTACCCCAGCTGCCCACGGGGCCAAAATCGGTTCCCACGCGGCTGCGACCACCCTCCCGGGGGCCCTACAGTCGATCAGGACAGGGCTGCAACGAGAGCCCACGTGAATATACGCCCCCGATTGCATACAAACTACCGGGCAAGCCCTCCCCCCTGCGCCCTGCCCGGGCCAGCAATCCACGCCGCACGTGATGGGCACCGACATGGACCCGTAAGGCCTGGCCCGGCGGGTCCGGGCCTGCGGCGCCGTAGGGAAGCCCTGGCTCTCCCCTTCCGGCTCAATCAGGCAGGACCGCAGCGGACGGGGAAAGGCCCGGCTCCCGGGTCCCAGGCGTCTGGGAGAGGCGGCGCGGGGCGGCCGTATACCTGCGGGGCAGCGGCAGGGCGTGCGGACGATGAGGCAGGCCGTCGGAGGCGAGTGAGGGACAGAGTGCACGGCGCACACGGCAAAGAGCCCGTGTCCCCTCCCTCCGCCGCTTCCCCCCGCCCCGCGGCACCGCGTGCGCGGGCTGCGCCCACCCCTTCCCCTCCACCGGGGCCCCGCAATCGGCAGTCGCCGCGCCCAGCTCCGCCCCTCCCTACCCGCGCAGGGCCAGGCAAGTGAGCTCAGCCCTCCCAGTCCGGCTTAGGCTAGTTCCCGGGCTGTACTCGGTTCGAGAACTTTCCGGGAAGCGCTGCGCTGTGGGTCAAGGTTCAGAGCGCGTCATTTCCGGGAGAGGGGCGAAGAGCTAGTACTTTCACCCCGGCAGGCGGCCTAGAAAAGCCTAGAAAGAACTCCTCTCTTCTTCCGCCTCCCCGTCTTCGCGTCAGTGGCCGGCGCACAACTCTCGGGACGAATCGCGCGGCGCGCTGGTGCAGCCACCCTCCCTTGCGGGGAGGAGCGGGGGGCGGGAGCAAGCGCGCCTGCGCGTTGGGAGGCCTTTTCCCACGTTCACGTGGCCCGGGGGTCGGACTGCGGGTCTCCTTGCGGCGGCGGCGGCAGCCCCAGAGCAGAGTAGGAACTGCGGTGGCCAGAGTCATGGTGAGTCTCGCGTGGCCTGGAGGACGAAGAGGCCTTCTCTGCCTATAGCGCTCGGATACCCGGGTGTTTCTTTGCAGGCCTACCGGGAGGGGTAGGGGTCACTTAGTGAGCCGCGCCCGAAGTAACCCTGGAGAGGCGAGGCCCACTAACCCCTTTTATTTGCCAGGGGCTCTGCACGCGTGTACCCCGCATGCTTGTGGGCCCGGGGGCGGGAACCCGGACTCAGGCGCAGCTGCGGACCCACTTCTGCGAGATCTTTGTGGGTGTGTAGTATCTTGAAAAGCGTGGCTCCAGGCAAAGGGGTTGACTTGAGTTCTGTGAAATTTTCCAGAACAATTGAGGTAGGAAAATATTTGACCTTGGGATAAACTAGGGTTACTCTTAAAGCTGTCTGCTGACCGGAGAAGCAGCAACGACCCCCCTAACACACACGGAATGGAAATTAAACTCGGCAGGTAGAGCAAAACATTCAAATGGTTTTCTTGAACGAATAATTGGAGTTTTGGCGTTAATTTTGAAAGCCACACGTGCTTTTTGATGTGTAACGCATAGAACATAATCACATACTGCTTTTGTTTTTAAACTTAATACTCCTTTTTTTTACAGGCAGGACAAGCGTTTAGGAAGTTTCTTCCTCTCTTTGACCGAGTTTTAGTTGAAAGGAGTGCAGCCGAAACTGTAACCAAAGGAGGCATTATGCTTCCAGAAAAATCGCAAGGAAAAGTTTTGCAAGCAACAGTAGTAGCTGTTGGATCAGGCTCTAAAGGAAAGGTAAATGGGGCTAAAGTGCAACTAGTTTTGTATGGAGGAGAAAAAAGAAATTCTTGGTGGTTATTAAAGGTAGTCTCTTAAATAGCTTTGTGTTTTCTTCAAGATCGTTCCCTAATTCAGTCATGTCTGATATGCCGCTTTTAACGAAAATGATTATGTAAAATAAAGTTGCTTATTTTGTAGGATGGAAGAGTTCCAGAGTATTAAAATCAGTAGCCATTTGGTAGCTGAGTATGACCAGTGTTTTCTTTAAATTCTAAATTTTGATTAAAGCAAAAAATTCCTCAAGATGATCTGTGGGTTCTTTGACTAGTTGAGGGGAAATTTAAACTCTCCATCT
Organism: Puma concolor; assembly: GCF_028749965.1. Classification (NCBI taxonomy): domain Eukaryota; kingdom Metazoa; phylum Chordata; class Mammalia; order Carnivora; family Felidae; genus Puma; species Puma concolor. The sequence goes on from NC_141674.1 coordinate 185,087,816, forward strand.
AACCTCTAACGCTGTAATTGCCCTAATCTTTTTAACCATTTTTGGCCTTAGTTGGCATACTTTCGAAAAGAACTGGTTGGATCTAGCCTTAATAGTTATTCTCCAGTAACTGGTTAGACCTCAGACCTGAAAGTCAGCCAGAATACACAATACATGCCTTTGGGGTCAAATACATTAATTGCATTCATTGTTCCAGTTGCCCCTAAGAAAGCTCTAAGAACAGCTGTCCCAGAGTCAGGAATAGGAAGTCTCTGGGGAGTGGGCACTATGCTGCAGTCTCTTCTTAAATTTTTACTTTAATGAAAAGGATATTGAGTCACAAAAGAAGTATATGTTCCAAATTCTGGAAACTGCTCTTGAATTTTTGTGTTGGAAGAAGTTAAAACATGACATCTGTATATCTGGTCTTAAAAACTGATTTATATAGTCTAGAAGTTAATATTTAATAGTTAAAAAATTAGCTTAAGTTAGCTTTCCAGTATAACTCGTTGAACTTTACACTGAAAGCAGGTTTTGGTGTAAGCTCCAGGTATGCATTATTTCAAAGTGTAATTCTACAGTGATATTTTTGAGTGAACTACGATTATAATGTAAATCATATCACTTGGCCACTAAGTCCTTTTTTAACACTTGATTTGAATGAGCACATTTGATTAATAAAAGTTAGGTGTAAGTTTTTGGTGATCTAGATGTCTTTACTAATAAATATTCTTATTTTCTTAAGGGTGGAGAGATCCAACCAGTCAGTGTGAAAGTTGGAGATAAAGTTCTTCTCCCAGAATATGGAGGCACCAAAGTAGTTCTAGATGACAAGGTGTGTAAATTTAATATTTCCTATAAGTTAAGTATTTGTTATTAGTTTTCTTAACTAATGGTTTTCTTTATTTGCAGGATTATTTCTTATTTAGAGATGGTGACATTCTCGGAAAGTATGTAGACTGAAATAAATCATTATTGAAATGGCATGAAGTGAAGCTGCCCATTCCAGTGAAGTTGTGAAATCTTTCATCATGTAAATAATTTTCATGTCTCTCTTTTATAATAAACTAATGGTATCCAAACTAATGATATCCAGTGTCTCTAAAATTTAGTTATAGTGTATTGATCTAAATATTACCAAATAAAAATGCATAAATGAGTGGTTAATCTTTATTTGGTGATTTTTTAGGGTTTTTTAGGGTTTTTAAGATTTTTTAGGGTTCTCCAGTATGTTTTTTTTTCCCCAAGTAACTTACAGAGAATTCTGGGAAATATGCACTCTAGCTTTCACATTGAACTTAGATTACAGAAATTACGCTAATACAGGGGCACCTGCGTGACTCATTTGGTTAAGCATCCAACTTCAGCTCCAGTCGTCTCATGGTTCTTGAGTTCAAGCCCTGCATCTGGCTGTCTGCTGTTAGATCCCGATTGAGATCTCCTGTCCCCTTCTCTCAGCTCCTCCCCCGCTTGCACTCACTCACTCTCTCTCAAAAATAATAAAAAAATTATGCTGACACAAAACCATGGATTTACACTTATGTTTTAAAAAATAGCAATATTCAGGGGTGCCTGGGTGGCTAGGTCAGTTAAGCATCTGACTCTGGCTCAGGTCATAATCTCACGGTTGGTGAGTTCTATACAGAAGGCTCAGCCTGGAACCTGCTTCAGATTCTGTCTCCCTCTTTCTGCTCCTCCGCTGCTCACACTGTCTCTCCCTCTCTTTCAAAAATAAGTGAACATTAAAAATTTTTTTAAGGTATCATTCTAATTTCATATATAACAACCTTTTATTGAAGTATACTTTATCATTTATAGAATCTAGTGTTTAAATGTCTTGTTTCTGAAGTATTTAGAGAAACTTAGTGAACATTTCCAGTTTTTAAAACTTTGTACTATTATTTGCTTTGAAAAAAGTCCATGGCAAGGTTTTATGGCTACCGTTGGTTGAGTGCTTTTTATGTGTCAGGTGCTGTGTGATAGTGTTTATAGCCAAGGCCTCAGGAGCATTTTTCTGGGTACTGGCTACTGTTGTGGGTACTTGGTGTGTATCAATTGGTGTAATCTTTCAACAATGCTGTGAGCTAGGTACTATCCTGCATCTGGAGGAAGGTAAGGCGCACGCACACAGGTTAAGTAATAACCAAGCATGCTCCGTAGGAAGTGGCAAAGCCAGGATTTTGATATAATCAGTCCATCTCCAGATGCTGCTGACCAGAACTTCACCTGTGGCTGTTTTTGTCAGATAACTAAGCACTTGACGTACATTATTTAAATTCTGCTTGATAAACCACTGTGGTATCAGGGTTGGGTGGTACTTGAGTGCTAATTATTGGTATTTAGTATATAATTTGTTGAATTTAACAAATAGGAAACAGCTGAACAAATAGCTTGATTTTTTTTTTTTTTTTTTTTTTTTTTTTTTTTTTTAGTAATAGCAGCTAGGGAAGGTTAAGATTAGAACCCAAACAGTCCTACCCCAAACTTGATTACCAACTCCTAAACTTTACCTCTCAGACCAGCTGTTCTTGGTGGTCAAATTTATTTTCTAGATCAGTCTGATTTTTTTTTTTTTTTTTTTTTTTTTTTTGAGAGAGACAGACAATGCGAGTGGGTTAGGGGGCAGAGAGAGGGAGACACAGAAGTAGAAGCAGGCTCCAGGCTCTGAACTGTCAGCACAGAGCCCAAAGCGGGGCTCGAACTCATGAGCTGTGAGATCATGACCTGAGCCGAAGCCGGACGCTCAACCGACTGAGCCACCCTGGCATCCCAGTGATCATGTTTTAAAGATATGCCCTATATTTGTCTTGTGGAATTGAAAGCTAACTGAAATTGTAAATGGCATGCAATAATGGTGTCAACTTTTGGTCATGTCCTCATCAGGCAAGTATGTGAATATTTACATTAATGTGTCATTGGTATACTAGGGCTTAATTTTTGTCATACTAAGATAAAAATTATGATTGAAAGCTCTATTTACAGTATCGGAGCGGGTCGTCAGTGTCCTACTGTGCCCTAGGCACAGCTAGATAATGTGCTTTGCTCTTAAAACCTTGTTGAGCACAGATGTCCTGGTTTTACCAATGACAAAACTGACTCAGAGGAGATGAGAAAACTTGTTCAAGGCTACGTGGCTGGTAAATAGTAGAGTTAGGAATCCAGTCCAGAGGCCATGGCTTTACCATTTCCCAATTCTGTTTTTTGAACACCCAAGCAAATGAGTTTTGAGATCCCAAGGCGATAATTTCCAAACCTTGGTTCATTCTTAGAATTACCTGGTGTATTTAAAATTTCAGGGCTCCATAGGGGCTCCCGCCGGGTGGCTCAGTCAGTAGGTGTCTGACTTCGCCTCGGGTCATGATCTCACTGTCCTTGAGTTCAAAAGCCCCACATCGGGCTCTCTGCTGACAGCTTAGAGCCTGGAGCCTGCTTCGAATTTCTGTGTCTCCCTCTCTCTTTGCCCATTCCCCCACTCGCACTCTCAAAAAAATATTTTTTAAAAAAATTTCAGGGCTCCATTTATAACCTAATTTAGAAGGATGAGGGAATTTTTTTGTATCCATTTTGTCCCATAATGCTTCTCTAGCAGAATTGCTTAAAAAATAATTTTAGGTTGTGAGATTATATTGGGAATTAATAGGGAAAAGGATTTTGGCATGAGAAATTTGGGTGAAAATAATGGTGTTGAGGGTGGGGAACTGTGTTTCACAATAATATGTTGTCATTTACCCTTTGATCAAACAGAAAAATAGTGAAGAATTAAAGTAGGTAAAATTCCAACGGGAATTTTTGTGATAATGCTATTCTTGAGCATTTCCAGGCACTGTTCTAGGCATTTAACATAATCTGGTTTAACTGCATGTAATCCTAGCAGCTCTGTGAGGCAGATACTCCTTTCCTCATAGGTGAAAGAATAACTTGCTCAGGTTGACACCATTTTTTAAAAAAAATTTTAATGTTTATTTATTTTAGAGAGAGAGAGACGGTGTGAGCAGGGGAGGGGCAGAGTGAGAGGGAGACACAGAATCTGAAGCAGGCTCCGGGCCCTGAGCTGTCAGCACAGAGCCCAGTGCAGGGCTTGAACTCATGAACCGTTAGATCGTGACCTGAGCTGAAGTCAGCCACTTAACCGGCTGAGCCACCCAGGTGCCTCAGGTGACACCAATTTTAAGTCATAGTTAGGGATTGAACTCAGATTTGTTTGACTTAAAAGCATGGCTTAAACTATTCTCCACAAAAAATTTGGGAAATTGATAATAAAATTCCCAGGGAGCTATTGTGTTGTATGAGCATTACCATTAAGATTGTTTTCCCTCCTATTAGGTAGAAAATGTATGTTTTACAAAGATTTTTATTTAAAAAGTTGGGATTATAAGATTTCACTTCTATTTTATTGTTCTATTTATGTAAGAACACAACATGAGATTTACCTTAACAGATTTTTAACTTACAATACAGTATTTTTAATTATAGGCATAGGGTTGTACAGCACATCTCTAGGACTTTTTCGTCTTGCTTATCTGGATCATTATGTCTTGATTAGCAGTTCCCCATTTCCCTCCTCTCCCTAGTTCTTGGCAACCACCATTCTACTCTGCTTCTATGAGTGACTATTTTAGAGAAGTCATAAATGGAATCATGTAGTATTTGTCGTGTGTTTGAATATTTCACTTATAATGTCCTCAAGGTTTAGTCATGTCACATTGCAGTATTTCCTTGTTTAAAGCTGAATAATATCCCATTGTATCTATATGCCATATTTATCCATTCTTCTAGTGGATGAACATTTAGGTTGTTTCCACATCTTAGCTCTTGTGAATCGTGCTGCAATTATGGAAGTGCTACCATCTCTTAGAGATTCTGATTTCAATTCTTTTGGACAAATACACAGAAGTGGGATTGCTAGATAGGACTACAGTATTTGTTTTTAAAGACTTTTTTTTTTTTTTTTAAAGTAATCTCTATACCCAACACGGGGCTCCAACTCACAACTCCAAGATCAACAGTCACATGTTCCTTGGGGTGCCTGGGTGGCTCAGTCGGTTAAGCATCCGACTTCAACTCAGGTCATAATCTCATGGTTTGTGAGTTCAAGCCCCACATCGTGCTCTGTGTTGACAGCTCAGAGCCTGGAGCCTGTTTCAGATTCTGTGTCTCCCTCTCTCTGCCCCTTCCCCACTTGCTCTCTCTCTCTCTCAAAAATAAACATTAAAAAAAGGGAAAAAAAGAGTCACATGTTCTACTGACTGAGCCAGCCAGGTGCCCCCCTATTTTTTTTAAAGCTTATTTATTTATTTCTTTTGAAGGGTAGGGGTACCAGCAGGGGAGGGACAGAGGAAGAGGGAGAGAGAATCCCAAGCAAGCTCCATGCTGTCAGCGCAGAGGCCAACATGGGGCTCGATCTCACAACCCATGAGACCATGACCTGAGCTAAGATCAAGAGTTGGATGCTTAGCCGACTGACCCACCCAGGCACCCACCTCTGCATCTTTTTTTTTAAGCTTATTCATTTTGAGAGAGAATTCCAAGCAGGCTCCGCAGTGTCTGTGCAGAGCCCAGTTGAACTCATGAATTGTGAGATCATGACCTAAGCCCAAATCGAGAGTCGGCCTAACAGACTGAGACACCCAGGCATCCCTCTATTGTTAATTTTTTGAGGAACTTCTATACTGTTTTGCATAGTGGCTGCACCATTTTGCATTACTACCAACCAACATGGATCATAAGGTTTTATATATTGGAGGTACTAACTTGTTATATTTGTCCTAGTTTGATGTGCAGGTTTTTGTAGCTACTCAAATCTCATTCTTGTAGTTTTTTCTTTTGAACATTTAATTAATCCATAATTTATTTACTGTAGGGTCTATATATCTGACTTTTATTTTGTAAGTAATGATTAGCTTGTCTCAGCTTTATTATTTGTTTTTACCCACCACCACTCCCCACCTTGAAGTTTGAGGTAACATCTTTATTATACATTAAATCTTTAAGTCTATTCCTGGGTTTTATAGGATTGTCCCATTGATTTCTCTATTCTACCACATTGTATTCAATATAAATATAAACAAACTTTTGTATTCAAGTTTGATATTTGATAAGACAAGTCTTCTCTGTACTCTTTCAACAATGCACAAACTGGTTATGAACACTTTTAACCTTCTTGATAAGGACTGCCAGATTGCTCTCCAGAGTGATACCAAATCATGTCTCTTCCAGCAAGTTAATTGCTGTTTTCACTGCACCCACAACAAAATAGAGTTTTGAACTTCTGATTAAAAAAGATTTTTTTTTTTTAATTTTTTTTTTTCAACATTTATTTATTTTTGGGACAGAGAGAGACAGAGCATGAACGGGGGAGGGGCAGAGAGAGAGGGAGACACAGAATTGGAAACAGGCTCCAGGCTCTGAGCCATCAGCCCAGAGCCTGACGCGGGGCTCGAACTCACGGACCGCGAGATCGTGACCTGGCTGAAGTCGGACGCTTAACCGACTGCGCCACCCAGGCGCCCCTTTTTTTTTAATTTTTTTTTTTCAATGATTTCAAAGATTTTTTTTTTAATGTTTATCTTTGAGAGAGAGCAAGCGAGTGGGGGAGGTGCAGAGAGAGAGGGAGACACAGAATTGGAAGCAGGCTCCAGGCTCTGAGCTGTCAGCACAGAGCCCTTTGCAGGGCTCAAACTCATGAATCCTAAGATCATGACCTGAGCTGAAGTCAGTCGCTTAACCAACTGAGCCACCCAGGTGCCCCATTTAAAAAAAAAAAAAAATTGTTTTTAATGTTTGATTTATTTATGTGGACAGTGTTTACATGGTTTCTTTTGCCATTAAGCAACTTTAAAGAGAAAGCCTAATCAAATCTAAGCTCTGATCCTGTGTTGCTTACATACTAGTTATGTGACATGTGACAAATCACATAGCTCCTCTTAGTTTAAGAATTAATTGTAAAAGGAGGGCACCAGACATCCCTTAACATTTTGAGTCAGGCCTCTTACTTTTTTTTTCTTACATTATTTAAAAGTAGATAACATTCATGTAGTTAAAAATTCAAAAGGATATACACTGAAAAGATACACAGTGAAAAATATCTTCCCTTCCCTGTCCCCCAGCCACACAGTTCCATCCTTAGAGGTACCTAGTGTTACGATTTATATTTTGAGGGATATTTTATGTATACATTGTGTGTGTGTGTGTGTGTGTGTGTGTGTGTGTGTGTATGCATGCAAGGACATGCATATATACATGTCATGTATGTGAAATCTTTTTTTTTTTTCAAGAAATAACATTCCATATATACCATTTGGCACCTTTTTTGTATTAACAAATTGGAATTAATCTATAAAGTACATAAGAAGCTTCTTAAAATTCTCGTTATAGCCATATAATGTTCTATTATATGGATGAGCCATAATTTAAGCATTCTCCACTGATGAATATTTATTTATTTATAAATGTTTATTTTTGTGAGAGAAGGGACATAATCCCAAGCTCTGCTGTCATCACAGAGCCTAACACAGGGTTCGAACCCATGAATCAAGAGATCATGACCTGAGCTGAAATCAAGAGTCAGGTGCTTAATTGACTGAACCACCCAGGTGCCCCTCCACTGATGGATATTTAAATTCTAGTCTTATGCTATTAGAAACACTTCTGCACTGAATAAAATTTTTGCATATATTATTTAGCACATGTGAACAAGTATATTTTTAAGACAAATTCCTAGACATGTAATTGCTATGTCAAGGGGTATGAGGATTTTGATCATATATGTGCATACACACGCATGTCTCCAAGTTGCCCTTCATAGAAGTTCTATCAATTAACAGCCTAACAGCAATGTATGAGACTGATTTCTTCCCACTCTCAATAATACAGGATGTTATAAAGGTTTTATTTTGCCATTCTTAAAATTTTACTTTTATCATTATGAATGAGGATGAGCATCTTGTGTTTGACAGCCATCTTTATTTTCTTTACCATTAACTGACAGTGCCTACTGACTGTTAATATCTTCTGCCCATCATTCTAATGGATGACTGGTCTTTTATGGTTTGTGTGATATGTTTATTTATTAGTGAAATTGGTTCTTTATAATTTTGGCTTTGATTTTGTTATTGTTTTTTGAACTTGCAGGAAGTCATTTTGGTATTGCTGAATTCATGGCTTCTGGGTATTATGTCAAACTGAAAAGTCTTCTCCAATACTTACACGTTCTTCCATAGGTGCTTTTATAGTTTTTGTTTTAATTTCAATGTTAGCTTAATCTGGAGATTTCCCTATTATAAAATATAATTTACAGATTAAGCCCAGTTCTTTAAGACATGTTAAAATTTATCCCAAGTCTTGCAAAATGGTCTTTCCGTATCATTTAGCCTAGAGACTTGATTTGGAAAAAGCATCAATGGGTTACTTATCTGACTTGAGTGTCAGTTCAAAAAGGCCAGTTTGTTCCTTTTAAGTTGTTCATTTTGTTGAACAAGTTCCAGGCACTACTGGAGATACAGGAATGAATACAATTCGGGAGGGAGAAATAAACAACTAAATTAATAGCATAATTTCATTTTATTTTTTATTTTATTTTTTTTCTTAAGTTTATTTATTTTGAGAGACAGAGAACACCTATGCACATGTGCACAAACAGGGAAGGGGCAGAGAGAGAGAGGGAGAGAATCCCAAGAAGGCTTCATGCTGTCAGCACAGAGCCCCATGCAGGGCTCAAACCCATGAGATCATGGCCTCAGCTGAAAAAAAAGAGTTGGATGCTTAACCAACTGAGCCACCCAGGCATTCCTATTTATTTATTTTTGAAGTAAACTCGGGGCACCTGGGTGGCTCAGTAGGTTGAGCGTCCAACTTCGGCTTAGTTCATGATCTCATGGTTTGTGGGTTCGAGCCCTGTATTGGAATCTGTCCTGACAACTTGGAGCCTGGAGCCTGCTTCAGATTCTGTGTCTCCCTCTCTCTCTGCCCCTTCCCTGCTCTCTCTCTCTCTCAAAAGGAAATAAACATTAATAAATAATAAATAAATAAATAAATAAACAAACAAACTCTACCCTTAACGTGGGGTTTAAACTCACAACTGTGAGATCCAGAGTCACATGCTCTACCAACTGAGCCAGCCAGGTGCCCCTGCAAATATTAGAGATTAGTGTCATTGAGAAAATAAAGATAGGAAGTGCTGCTAAATTCATGAAAGACATTAGGTGACCTATTGAGAAGAGGAAAGGATAATAGTCTGTTGTGACTGGTCTCTTCTGATCATATTTTCTCTTCCTCAAAGTTTAGGAATTACTGTATTAATTACCTATTGCTGCATAACAAATCACCCCAAATTTACTGGCTTAATACAACAATAAACATCTCACATAGTATTCATAGGTCAGAAATTTGGGAGCATCTTATTTGGGTGGTCCTAGTTGGTGGGGGGTATCTCTGCCGTCATCCAAAGACTTGTCTGGGCCTTGAGGCTATTCTTCCAAGATGGTTGGTTCACTCTAGCAAGTTGATGCCTGATTTTGGTGGGAACCTCAGTTCTGCACCAGGACCCTTCATAAGGCTACTTAACTGCTTCACACATGGCAGCTTTCTCACATTGGGCAGGTGAGTTAAGAGAGCAAAGCAGAAGCCACAATGTCTTTTATGACCTAACATCAGAAGTCACACATCATTTTCACAGTATCTTATTATACAGGCCAGCCCAATTTAGTATGAAAGAGATCCACACAAAAATGTACATACCAGGGAGGCAACTGGCTGGCTTCATTGGGAAAGCATGTAACTCTTGATCTCAGGGTCATGAGTTAAGAGTTACACATTGGATATAGAGATTACTAAAAAAATAAACAAAAAGTGTACAGGGGTGCCCGGGTGGCTCAGTTGGTTAAGTGTCCCACTCCTAATTTCAGCTCAGGTCATGATCTCACAGTTCACGGGTTCGAGCCCCACATTGGGGTCTGTGCTGACATTGCGGAGCCTGCTTGGGATTCTCTCTCTCCCTCTCACCCCCTCCCCCACTTGTGCTGGCTCTCTCTCTCAAAATAAATAAAGTTTGGGGTGCCTGGGAGGCTCAGTTGGTTAAGCAACAGACTTGATTTTGTTCAGGTCATGATCTCATGGTCGTGGGATCGAGCCCCACATCAGGCTCCACACTGAGAGTGGAGCCAGCTTGCGATTCTCTCCCTCTCTCTGTCGCTCCCCACTTGTGAGCTCTCTCTTTCAAAATAAATCAACAAACTTGAAAAAATAAAAATAAAGTTTACCTATTAAAAGCGTACATAAGGGATTTAATAATCATTGGGGGGCTATCTTGGCAGCTGGCTACCACAATTGCCAATTTGATCAAATATCCTAGAATTCTGGAGAGAAAAGTGAAGTGCCATAGGAGTCTGGTATCTTATTCATCTGTAGTCAAAGTGTCTAAGTTTGAACTGTTTTTAATACATTGAAAAATTTATAGAGGTGCCTGGGTGGCTCAGTCGGTTAAGCATCCAACTTCGGCTCAGGTCATGATCTCACAGTTTGTGAGTTCAAGCCCTGCAGTGGGCTCTGTGCCGACAGCTCAGAACCTGGAGCCTGCTTCCGATTCTGCATATCCCTCTCTCTGCCCTTCCTCTGCTCGCACTCTGTCTATTTCCAAAAATAAACATAAAAAAAAGAAAGAAAAATGTATAAAACCATATGTAGGCACTAATTTGTTCAACTATGAACATATAACCCCATGTTTCTCTGCTGCTTCATCTTTGCTTGGCCTGGAATGAAATCTGCATGCTTTAATACCCATGCTTTAGGGTACATTTTGACTACTTCATGCATCATTCAGTGTGTCAGCTTTGCTCTTAGGCTGGCTTCCTTCAAGTCAACGTGGTAGGTGCAGTCCCAAACCTGGCAATATTCATGGGAAGAAAAAAGGGACCATCTCAACCATCTCTTTTGGTATCTCCTCAAGAAGAAACCTTTCCCCAAAGTCCTCCATCAGATATCCTTTTATATCTCTTAAGGCTAAAATTGAGTCAGATGCTTACCCTTTAACTAAATATTGGCTTAGGCCAATGGGGACTCAAATGTCAGTTAGAGGTGGGTTTACCTTTCTCTAGTCATATGGGAAGAGATGGATACTGAGCAAGATCAAACTATGTTTTGCAAAGAACACGTGTGAAGAATGGACAACAAGCAACAGACTTCAGACATTTTGCTTTGTAGTAATCTACATATCACCTTTCCCCATTCATTTTTAAGTTCTTTGAGGAAAGTAGCTTATACATCTTATTCATGTTTCTCAGCATTTGCTCAAGAGAATTTCATACAGGTTAGATATTTTTGAAATTGTTCATGATACTTTGGATTTCTAAAATATTTTCTTTTGAAACTTTAATAAAAGTCAAGGAATATTTACTATTTTTTTTTAAGATTGTATTTTTAAGTCATCTCTACACCCAACGTGGGGTTTGAACTCACAACCTTGAGATCAAGGGTCACATGCTCTACCAACTGAGCCAGCCAGGTGCTCCATGAATATTTACTTTTATACTTGCTTTCATCATCTATGAGGTAGAGAAAGAACTGCTGTGTACTATTTTCAGTACAAATAAGGAAATGTCTCTCTTAGGGAAGAAACAGTTTGGGTGCCACTTACCCTAGATTCTTATTTGATAGTTCAAAGTCTTATAGTCAACAGGCAAGAGAATCTCGATTTTCTGAATCCCAGCCCCATCTTTTCCATTTTATCTTAAAAAAGATTGTTCCTGGGGCACCTGGTTGGTTCAGTTGGTTAAGCGTCTGACTTCAGCTCAGGTCATGATCTCCTGGTTCATGTTCGAGCCCCAAGTCAGGCTCTGTACAGACTGCTCAGAGCCTGGAGCCTGCTTCAGATTCTGTGTCTCCCTCTCTCTCTGCCCCTCCCCTGCTCACACTGTCTCTCTCTCAAAAATAAATAAATGTTAAAAAAAATTAAAAAACAAAAGACTATTCCTCCTTTAACTGAAATATTCAAGTAACCCACTATTACATGTTATTGTTATTACTGATCATGCTCTCTTTTCTTCTTCTTCTCTCCCTTCCCCCACCCACCAAAATAACACTGTTTAGATATGTGGTTTTGTTTGGAGGTCATAATCTGCAGAGTGATGAAGAAATAAATGTGAAGGTTATGAGCTAGAAACATTTCAAACCTAAAGAACAAGGTTCTTCCTGTAAACAAGGCCAGAGTCGACATCATAATGCAACTTTACTGGATTTTTCAGAGATGAATGCCTATTCTGTTCCTGAACTTAATTCTACTTATTCACTTTTTCTCTTGTTTTTTTTCAGATGAGCTGAAACAATATAACAAATCTGGACTTAAGAGAACATTAGGATGAGCCCCTTCAATTGTAGGTAACTGTTATTTACAATTCAGGGACATAACCACACAATCTGGGAAATTTTAACTTTAATCCTTGGAGTAAGTGAGGTAGAGTTGTTTCAAGATTTATAGTCCTACCTAGCACTCTGCTCTCCCCAGATCCACCCCATGTCTTTATTTGGGAGGCAACAATTTGGGTGCCACTTGTCCAAGATTCTCACTGTATTTAGTAAGAGAACTGGTGATTGCATGTCTTTCTCCACTGCTACACTCTAAGCAATTCATGGTTAAAGATTGGGCCTTTTCATACTTGTACCTCAGCGCTGAACACATCGTGGGGCTTAATATTTGTTGAATGAATAAATCTTTTGATATCCTAGGAAGTAGTGATGGAATTAAGTTCCTTGTTCTGGAAAAGTTACCAGTCTATACATCTTTCAAAATGAATGAATCTTAAAGACGAACCAACTTCCTGCTCTCAGTCAGGCCCCTTTGAGCCAAGTTCAAATCACTGCTAATTACTCAGCTTTGCTCCTACTCAATTTAACCAACCTCTCTTACACTCTTCCATTTTTGGAGGCTGGGACATAGTTCTCCTCTCAGCATTCCTGATACACTTTTAAGTGTATTTGATGGGATATCTGATGTTTTATTCTCTTGAAAATCACCCTAGCATATGCAGTTTTCACCCTTTGAGCTGGCTTTCTATCTGGTATCCTATGGCCCCCCTCAACCCAGATCAAAGATTTAACGTTTCTAAACAGGAAACAAAAGTTTGCCAAAACTGCCATGATTTCATAACATAAGAGAACACTTAAAACTTGCAACAAAGGAAATTTAGAATCCTGTAAAGATGTACAACTCCCACCATCTGTCAAGGGGCATCATTTCCTCCTCCTGCTTCTGACTTGCAAAAACTACGAGTTAATTTTGTGTACCAGATGTCCATTCTCAGATAATTAGTGTCTCAGTCTTTTATCTTCACAAATTTGTCATTGAAAAGGTCCTTGGCTTTGAAGTCAGAGGATGGCGGAAATACCATTTGACAATCTAAGCCCTAGTCTTATTTCAGATTAGGTCGGTTTCAAGCGGGGGTCTGTGGAATTTTCCGACTGCTGGCCTGTTTTTCCACTTTGCTTGTCTATGAGGATTTCGGGACACAATTATGCTTCTCTGGGTATCTGCTAGGACAAAGGTTTACTGAAACGGTCACCATTGTGCAAGCTCTATCCGTTGAGTGTAACTAACCTAAACCCAGGGAGATGCAGCAATGTGTTACGCTCTTGCTCACTCCGAAGCGGGCTTCGGTGGGGGCCTGCGGACTTTCCCAAAGCCAGTCCTCGTCCTCGCTGCCATGTTTGTCCCTTCCTCCACGCCGCGACTTGTGAGTCGTCGGCTGTTCCTTCTCTCGTGTCCCTCCCTCCGCCAGCTGTTCCTTTCCGGTACTCTTTTCCGTCCTCCCACCCTGCTCCGCGCGGGCCACGGCTGATCCTTCAGTTGCCGCCCCTCCCTGGCGCCCGGACCCAGAGCTCCGCTCCACCCCGTCCCGCCCCCCGACTCCCCCCGCCCGCCCCGGCGCAGGCAGCCTTCCCTTACATCCGGGTACCGACTCCAGCCGCCTAGACTTTGGCACTATGGTCATGGCGGAGGGGACGGCAGTGCTGAGGCGGAACAGGCCGGGCACCAAGGCGCAGGTACCATCTCTGCACCTTTTCTGCGTGGGCACTCTCGGTGGCGAGCCGCGCCGCACCTGGAAGCTGGCCACCCCCGAAAGAAGACTGGGCCGGGGCGGTAAACTGGCGGGCAGGGGGCACCCGTGCCCGGCCTGCTCTTCCGGAGCCGCAACCCCTGGGTCTAGCTGAGGCGGCGGCCGCTCGCGAGGCCTGCCGAGCCCTGACTTGAGGGTGGGCCTGAGGGGCTGGGTGCGAGTCTCGGGCGGTGCGAGTCTCGGGCGGTGACCGCCGGGACTCCGGTGTGCGAGCCCGTCGGCAGCGACTACTTGTTCTCGTCTCTCCCCTGAATTCTGACTATCGTCCGAGGGGCGCGGCCGGCCAGGTGGAGACCCTGGGGTTTTGGGAGGGTCGGTGCCGCCACGGCGGGAGGGGGTGTAAACAGCCAACCTTGTTCTGGCTTCCGGTTCCTACCTGGCTTGTGACGTGCCTGCCCGGCTTCTGCCTGCCAGCTTGTCTAGCTGGATCCTGGTGGCGATTATCCTTCTGCGGTTTGCCTTTGACCATTTCTCGCTGCAGCTTTTCTCTGGCCCAACAAGTTTCATCATCAGGTTGCTCTTGTTAGATGTCATTCCTTGTTATTACGTGTGAGGCATAGTTTGGGAATAAACTGATAATAGTTTTATCAACTTTTAGTAGGCAGTATCTGGGGTGAGTTTGTGTTCCTTTAGGTATTGGTTCTGGGGGATTTTCAAAAGGCGGATGCCTCACATTCTAAGAAAATATTCAAATAGACATTTAGATTTGATGTGCTTAATCCACCAGCTGTTGAATAGGTGCTCTAAAGTCAGAAGAGATGTGTTAAAATGTAATTTTAAAGAAAAAGTGATATAAGTGGGGAAAACAAACTGGAAAAAAACATGGAGCTCTGACCATATGCCAGAGAAAATATTTTAATATACTGCACAGAATTTTGGGAAGGAAGTCCTTTCAAAGTATCTTTTATATCCAGACACTTCCCAGATCCATGTTACAGACAGGGAAACTGAAGCCCAGAGAATTGACTGCATTTGCTCAAGGTTACATAGTCTCTGGCTCATTGGTGACCTTGTTTATTCATCAAGTTGCTTTTAGTACAGAATTTTGGAGAGTTTAGTTTAAAAGTCTTACTATAGAGTCACATTTAGCTGTCAGTTACTTTTGGCAGTTTTGTGGACATGTCATATTGTTTTTTTACATATTGTATACGGTTTCTTTAATTATTTTTTTAGTGTTTATTTTTGAGAGAGCGAGCGAGCGAGCGCATAAAAGAGGGGTGGGGGAGAGGAGCAGAGAGAGGGAGACACAGAATCCAGTGGGCTCCAGGCTGTCAGCTGTCAGCACAGAGCCTGACTTGGGGTTCAAACTCATGAACTGTGAGATCATGACCTGAGCTGAAGCCAGACGCTTAACCGACTGAGCCACCCAGCACCCCAATATTATATATGGTTGCTTTTTACTTTTTCCAGACTTTCTTTATAAATGCTCTTTTTCTCAGAAACTTTTACCTCTTATTCTGTAGGAACATTGTTTCTGATTCTTCTCTTAAGTGATCAGCTTTTATATTTTTATATTGAGGTGGACTCGTGTTCTCACATTCTGAGAAACGCCATCCATTTTTATTTACTCAGTTCTTAATTTTGAAAGGTTAGAAAGAATATATTTTAAGTTAATATTGTAACATCTGTTTTCTATGTTATGAGTAAGTAACATATAAGAATTCTCCTTTGCTTTTTTCCCCCACATTGTCATAGATCAAGGTTGTTAAATAAAATGTCACAGAAGAGGTAAGGATTAGAAAAAGAAGACTGCTTAAGCAGCATTCTTTCCTATTTCTTATCTGTCACATTGATTTCCTTCAGTGAAATAGATCTATTCTAAATTACTTATTTAGGACTATAATAGAGTAGGTGAGGTGTCTTTCTAGTTATTTTTTTCCTATTTTTTTTTAATTGGTTAGATTGGGATATAGGCACATGGTTGGTTTTCAGTAAATGTTTATTTCATGAAATGCATGAGAATGTTCATTAAGCCAATTTTTGGTTCCTTTTGTAAGTGTTTAAAGCATATGACAGTTATGATGAGACAAAACATTTGGTTACCAGCTAACACTTTTATATCTTTTCTGTATATTCCTATATGTGTGTTTTAATATTTTTAAAACAAAATATTTTACAAACTACCTTAATTTTTTTAAAGGGAAGAATAGTCAAAGCATATTGATGGAAAACATTTTCAGTATAAATTGCATAGAAAGAATTTAAAAAACTACATGCTATCTAGGAAAAAAACATCGTGGAACAATTTCTAGAAATTTTTATTTCTTGATCTACCTATTAAATAACATGAGAGCATATTATTATTATTTTTTTTTTAATTTTTTTTTTCAACGTTTATTTATTTTTGGGATAGAGAGAGACAGAGCATGAACGGGGGAGGGGCAGAGAGAGAGGGAGACACAGAATCGGAAACAGGCTCCAGGCTCTGAGCCATCAGCCCAGAGCCTGACGCGGGGCTCGAACTCACGGACCGCGAGATCGTGACCTGGCTGAAGTCGGACGCTTAACCGACTGCGCCACCCAGGCGCCCCAACATGAGAGCATATTAAATAACATTAAATAATATGAGAGAAAGAGCAAGTGAACTCAAGCAGAGGAGGGGCAGAGAGAGAGAGACAGAGGAAGAGAGAGAATCCCAAGCAGGTTCTGAGCTATGAGCGCAGAGCTCAGCAAAGGGCTCAATTTCAGGAACCATGGGATCATGACCTGGCCCCAAATCAAGAGTGGAATGCATAATTGACTGAGCTACCCAGGTGCCCCTCCTGACATATTAAAATAAGTTAGTTCATTTTCATTCATATAGGGCAACTATAGAAAAATGTGAAAAGTTTAAGACACTTAAGGTATACCTATCATCTACTCTCATAACTAAGACGTTACTAATATAGATAAATCCCTCTTTATCACATTCTTCTGTCTTCTACTCACTTCTTCCAACCAAATGATAGTGATTATCATTGCTTTGCTGCATACTTTTACTATGTATGCATTGTCTCCAGAATTATGCTTTGCACTTTCCTGAATTTTTATTCATGTGGTATCATACACTGAATTTGTC
The DNA here is from genome assembly GCF_028749965.1 of Puma concolor. Taxonomy (NCBI): domain Eukaryota; kingdom Metazoa; phylum Chordata; class Mammalia; order Carnivora; family Felidae; genus Puma; species Puma concolor. The sequence goes on from NC_141674.1 coordinate 185,104,958, forward strand.
ATTTGCTCCAGCTTTTGCTTAAAGTGTTTGGAGACTTACCCATGTTGATTGATACAGGGTTATATATCACTGGTTCACTACTCCTGTTTCCCTCAGTTTTACCCCAGAGTCATTTATCAAGCAACTACTATATGTTGTGCTGCCTGCTAAGGATACATAGGTAGACTTTGCTGAAAAAAATCAGTCAGATGGGAAGATTCTTAAATACTTAGGGGAATGTCTGTGAACTGGACTATTTATAGAGAATTTCAGAACTGGTATAAGGTGATCCACAAAAGTACCAATTGCCCTTAATGAAGACTGGTTGACTACTTTTTAGCGGAGCTCATATTTTGATTTAGAAATTTAAAACACCATTTGGAATTGGAATAATAATTTATAATGTCTGTCTAAAATAGTACTTGTGGATAATAACTACTACTAGCACCACCACCACTGCCACCACCGTCACAAACTATTCTCTTTAGGTAAAAACTGAATCAGTGCTTGGAGATTTTGTTTCAACTTAACTTTTTGAGAGATATTTAACCGCCATAAACAAAAAAGTGATAGATTTATCTCCTTAGGTAATCCATGAACAGTTTAGGGATTTATGGTTGAAAATTTTAACTTGTAGTTCAGTTAAATAAAATCTTGGTGTTCATTTTAAAGTTCCTTTGACTTACTCACTGATAATCATGTTGTTTATAGTATGAGAGCTTTCTTCTCCAATATAACTTTATTAAGAATTAAAGTTAATGAAAATAATGTTGCCTCTTTGTAACTTTGTATGTGCTTTAACCATGAATTTTTTTTTATAGGATTTCTATAATTGGCCTGATGAATCCTTTGATGAAATGGACAGTACACTAGCTGTTCAGCAGGTAATAACAATAGTTTTTTGCAACTCCAGTAACCTGAGCATTTTGCCTCCCTTGGAGTAGTTAAATATTCCTATGTCTTTTAGCATAAGTCAGAATCCATGGAAATAACAGGATGCCTATTTAAAATTTTTATCAGTCATTTTGTTTTAAGATGGCATAGTAAGCTATACTGAAGCTTAAGTACATTTTAATATCTATTAATATGTGCCAAATTGGGGTACCAAATTTTACTTTAGAGTGAATTTAATTCAAAGTTAATTGAATGCTAAATTAGAATAACATGATTAAGTAGGAAGAAAGAGCATACGTGGTTACTGAAACTTGAGAACATGTATCTAAACTTACATTTTTAAAAATTATTTTGAAGTTTATTTTGAGAGAGAGTGTAAGTGCAAGTAGGAGAGGGGCAGAGAGCTGGGGGGAGAGAGAGAGAGAGAACGAACGAACCCCAAGCAGGCTTGATGCTGTCAGTGCAGAGCCCGACTGTGAGATCACGACCTGAGCCGAAATCACAAGTTGGATGCTTAACAGACTGAGCCACCCAGGCGCCCCTAAATTTACATTTAAATTTTAGTTGCCATTAGCTCTTAATGTTTGTGCTCTCTAATACATTTGAGGGCTAAGATGCCTCCTTTTAGGTTATTGCCACTATTAAGTAGTTCACTAAGGCAGTGATTATCAAGGAGATGGACTTCTGTAACTTGTGTAGGTTGAAAAGCCCCTCAGGGGATTCTTAAACGTTCTTATTGAGAATCACCCTACATTGGGTTTAAAAAAAAATGTAATAGTTCTTCCAAAATGAGTAAAATCTAGAATCTAGGAAAGAAATACTTGCTATAGCCAGTTATTAAAAGTTGCATTAAGAGGTTAACAAAAAGATGAGTAAAATTGGACTAGGAATTGGTTAACTAACCAATTGGACTAGTAAGTTGGGTTTGGCATTGGTTAACTAACATTTTTTCTTAAGTTTATTTATTTATTTTGGGAGAGAGCACGTGTGCCAGCAAGGGAGGGGCAGAGAGGGGGGTAGAGAGAGAATCCCAAGCAGGCTCCACACTGTCAGCACAGAGCCTGATGTAAAGCTCAAACTCACAACTCAAAGTGAAATTGTGACCTGAGCCGAAGTCAAGAGTCAAGTATAAGTGAAGAGTCAGACGCTTAACCAACTGAGCCACCCAGGGGCCCTGGTTAACTAACATATTTAAAGGAAAAATATGTAATAAAGAGAGGCTTGGCTTTATCTTGATAGTGAGATAATAGAAGTAGAAGCTGTTTGGATTTATTGTGTTATTTGAAGATTCTGGGAAATCAAACAGGAATACAGTTGAATTCTTTGAGCATAAAAACCAATTCATGATATTAACAGAAATACTAAAAACCTTTTGAATGGACTCAGTATAATATTTAGCACAGGAAATGGAAGAGTATTCATGAATGAATGGCTTTATTTGTTCATTGCCTTTAAAGAATGTATTGTTCAATCAGCAAATATTTATTGGGCAATGAGACAGGCCTTGTGGAAGACACAGAAATATAAACCTAGAGTTCTATGCCTGGAAATTGGGAAAAATTACAGGAAAAGTGTATGGATATTTCTCCCTTAAATTTTTTTTTTTAAGTTTATTATTTATTTTTGAGAGACAGAAAGAGTGAGCCAGGGAGGGGTAAGAGAGTGAGAGAGAGAATCCCAAGCAGGCTCTGCACTGTCAGCATGGAACCCAGTGTGGGGCTTGAACTGTGAGATCATGACCTGAGCCATCTCCCTTTAAAAGTAGAGGTTGTGTGCTGCTACTTTGTTGAATTTATTAGTTGGAACTTTTTGTGTGTGTGTGTGTGTAATCTTTAAGTACATATTGAGAACATGTCATCTGTAAACAATTTGACTTCTTCCTTTCTAATCTGGTTGCCTTTTATTTCTTTTTCTTACCTAATTGCTCTGGCCAAAACTGCTAATACTCCTTTGAATAGAAGTGGCAAAAGTGGGCATCTTGTTCTTGATCTTAAGAGGAAAGCTTTCAGTTTTTCACATTGAGTATGAGGTGCACTCTGGGTTGTTCATACGTGACCTTGATTATGTTGAGTTATTATGTTACTGGTTTCCTTCTGTTTGTAGTTTGTTGACTGTTTTTGACCTAAAAAGGTGTTGAATTTTGTCAAATATACCAATTCAGATGAACATGTGATTTTTTTCCCCCTTCATTTTGTTAATGAGGCATATATATCAGTTTTTGTATCTTGAACCATCCTTGCATTCTAGAAATAAATCCCCCTTGATAATGATCTATAATTCTCTTGATTAGCTGTTGAATTTGGCTTGCCAGGATTTTTTGTGTCAGTATTCATAAGGGATATTGGTTTCTAGTTTTCCTCACGTGTCTTTGTTTGACTTTGGTGTCAGGCAATGCTGACATCATAGAATGAGTTAGGAAGTATTCCCTCCTCTTTGATTTTTTAGAAGAGTTTGAAGAGGATTGGTGTTCTTTATTTTTTTTGTTATTATTTTTTAATCTATTTTTATTTTTAGAGAGAAGGAGAGAGTGCAAGCAGGGGAGGGGCAGGGAGGGAGGGGGACAGAGGATCTGAAGCAGGCTCTGCTGACAGCAGAGAGCCCGACGTGAGCCTCAAACTCATGAACCATGAGATCATGACCTGAGCAGAAGTTGGATACTTAACCGACTGAGCTATCCAGGCATCCCAGGATTGGTATTCTTGAAATGTTTGGTAAAATTCACCACTGAAGCCATTGGGTCTTTTCTTTGGTTGCACAACATTGTGAATGTAATTAATGCCACTGAACTATACACTTAAAAATGGTTTAAATGGCTATCCTCATTGAATGGTCTTGGCACACTTGTCAAAAATTATTTGACTATGTAAGGATTATTTCTTTGGGCTCATTCAGTTCCATTGGTCTGTATGTCTATCCTTATACCAATACTACATTGTTTTGATTACTATAGCTTTGTAGTAAGTTTTGAAATTGGGGAGTGTTGAGTTCAACATGCTTCCCAACTGAGCCTGCCAGACACCCTGTTTTTTTTATTAATACTGAACCACCTTTCATTCCTTGCAGCTTCCTCTTGATTGATGTTTGTATGGTATATCTTTTTCCATCCTTTTACTTTTAATCTACCTATATTTGAAGTAAGTTTCTTGTAGACGGTGTATAGTTGGGTTATCTTTTCTTGTTTTTTTTTTTTTTTTGTGTGTGTGTGATAGTGTGTGTCTTTTAATGGGTGTATTTAGGCCATTTAATATATAATTTAGTTACTGGTAGATATGTTTACATTTAGGTCTACCATCTAGGTTGTTCCCTCTGGGTTTTTTGTTGTTGTTCGTTTCCTCTTTTCTGCCTTTTTACAGCTTGAACATTTTTAGTGTTCTATTTGAATTCTAATTTTGTCTGTCTCTTTATGTAATATATTTTTTTAAGTTTATTTATTTTGAGAGAGGGGGGAGAGAGAATCCCAGGCAGGCTCCATGCTCAGCACAGAGTCTGCTGCAGGGCTTGGTCCCTTGACCACAAGATCACAAGTCAGACACCCAACCAACTGAGCCACCCAGGTGCCTCTGTATAATATATTTGAAATATATAATGTAGAAACTATCATCCTATGGATCCCATTATCCCTTTATGCTTTTCCTGTCAATATTACATTTATATACATTGGAAACCCCATTAGTCAATGTTATATTTTTGCTGTCATCTGCCAAAACATATTTCAAAGAACTCAAGAGGAGAATGGCCTATTATAATTATACCCAGACATTTATAATTTCTGTTTTTCTTGATTCTAAGTTTTCTTCTGGTGTTATATTTTCCCCCTTCTGTCTAGAGAACTTCCTTTAGCAGTTCTTTTAGAGTGACCTGCTGGCTAGAAATTATCTTTTGTTTTCTTTCATCTGAAAATGTCTTTGGGGCGCCTGGGTGGCTCAGTCGGTTAAGCGTCCGACTTCGGCTCAGGTCATGATCTTGCAGTGCGTGAGTTCGAGCCCCGCGTCGGGCTCTGTGCTGGCAGCTCAGAGCCTGGAGCCTGTTTCGGATTCTGTGTCTCCCTCTCTCTCTCTGACCCTCCCCCGTTCATCCTCCGTCTCTCTCTGTCTCAAAAGTAAATAAACGTTAAAAAAAAAAAAAAAAAAAAGAAAATGTCTTTATTTTCATTCCTGAAGGGTATTTTTGTTAGATATAGAATTCTGGGTTGATAGTTCTTTCTTTCAGCACTTTGAACATGTTGTGTCAGTTCCTTCTGTCTGTGGTTTCTGATGAGAAAGTGGCAGTTTTTAAAATATTTTGTAGGTCATGTGTCTTTTTTCACTGGCTTATCTTTAGTTTTTGGCAGCTTCATTATGTGTGTAAGCATGGATTTCTTTGAGGTTTTTATTTGTTGTTCACTCTGCTTTTCTCTATTGTGGTAAATATATTTACCATTTTGCCATTTTTAAGTGTACTTTTTAAAAAAATTTATTTATTTTATTTATATTTTTGCCCCCAGCGTGGGGCTCGAATTCATGACCCTGAGATCTACCGATTGAACCAGCTTAAGTGTATAGCTTACACTATAAAGGGGCCCTTTAAGTGTGTAGCTCTGTGGCATTAAATACATTCACATTATTGTGAATCATTATAGCCTCTATCTGCAGAACTTTTTTATCTTTAACAGCTGAAACTCTGTGTCCATTAAACAATAACAACTTTCCACTACTCCCTTCCCCCAGTTCACTCATCTTCTTGAATTGAGATTTTCACATTTTCTTTGTATACCAAGTAATTTTGGATTGTATTCTGGACATTTTGAATATTATGTTGAGACTTTGGTCTTATTTAATCCCACGGAGAATGTTATTTTTGTTTTAGCAGGTATCTGACCTCGTTAGATACAGGTTGCCAGTTCCAACCTGACCGAGGTTCCAGTGTTTGTTCAGATTTCAAATCTTTGTACTCCTCCTTGAATCTGTTCTGTGTGTACCAATCTGTGGTCAGCCTGGGTGGAGGTATATCTGTTAGTTCATTTCTCAAAGTCTGTCATATGCTAATTATGATCAGATCAATGTATGTGCGCATGCGCAGATTAGGATTGAGCTCAGGAGTTCATAAACACCTTATGGGGTCACATTTCTGAATTTTGCTCTCTTTAATGTCTCTCTGATACATTCTGGTTCCCTGGGGCCCACCTTTTTGATCTTCCAACCAGAAACCACTTACTAGAATTGTGCTGCAGTTGTGGGAAGACAAAGAGAGAAAAAGAAAAAGGGTTTGATCCACCACCAAATGGAGAGGACGATTTCTCTTCCTGAGAATTTTGTCTCTTGAATTTTTCTGTTGCCAGCTGCTTTTGCTGCCATTGTGGAATTGTCTTAGGCATAGGCTATGAAAGTGGAGAAAAAGCAGAGGGCAAAAAGCCAGCAGCTTTCTTTCATTCTTTTTGAGCTTTTAGGAGTACCATTTTCCACTCCTTGAGCCAGAACTATGTAGTTTCTCCTGGATCTTTTAGCACCAACAGAGCTCATTTTTGGGTTGCATCCTATATTGAGTTTAGGCCAGGGGATACCAGAGGGGAAAAGAAACATCACAACTTCACTGCGAGTTCAGTGATACTTTGAATCTGGTGTTCTTTCCAGGTCTTCTTTTTGATATGTGTTCTTCAAAGATCTCAAATTGCTATACCATGCATTCTGTCCAGATTTTATAATTGTGTATGGTGGGAGAGAAAAGTTGATGTGTGTTTACTCCATCTTACCTAGAACTGGAAGCAATAAAATGCTTTTGAATGGTATTTTACTGTTCCCAAATGATTTCTAAAAACTGCTTTAGGAAAAATCTTCTGTAAAACACCATACTAGATCATTGTAATTCTTAATAATTACAGTCCACGGGAATAAATCACTGGAAGGATATGTTTGTGCCCTTTTCATAACAGAAGGAAGAATTTTATGCCCCCCCCTTTTTTTTTTTTAAACTTAGTCCAGAAGTATGGTATAGTATATTCCTGTACTGAGGAGACTTGAAAGGCCTGGGAAGTAAGTATATACTGAGAGCTTCTGAAATGCTAGTGAGCTTGATCAGGTGACAGTATGAAGTAGAAGTGGTAATACCTTTAGAAGCTACCTGAAAAAATTCTTTTCAAGAAATGGTGGTGGTAAGTTAGGATTTTAGGATTTTAAAGTTCTTGGAAGCATAAAGAACACTCTTGTGTGGTTGTTTTCTGGATTTTTTTTTTTTGGTAGAATTTTTTTTTTTTTTTTTTTTTTTTTTAATTTTTTGTTTTTCAACGTGTATTTATTTTTGGGACAGAGAGAGACAGAGCATGAACGGGGGAGGGGCAGAGAGAGAGGGAGACACAGAATCGGAAACAGGCTCCAGGCTCCGAGCCATCAGCCCAGAGCCCGACGCGGGGCTCGAACTCACGGACCGCGAGATCGTGACCTGGCTGAAGTCGGACGCTTAACCGACTGCGCCACCCAGGCGCCCCTAGAATTTCTTAAAGAGTACAAAGCTAGTTTCTTAAATAATAGTTGTATAACTTACTCAGCTTCAAAACCTCTCTCAGCGTTAAAATTCAGCAGCAAAAGTTTTGTGTAGTAATGGTACTACTTTTCCATTTAACTGAATTACTAAATAAGTAATATAATAAAGATAATGTTGAAAATGTACTTAAGAATATTACAGCTTTTCATGATAGGGCCAGTTCTTGCTTTTTTTTCCCCATTTCATATTTGTGTATCTTGTGATGCACTTGAAAAAATTAATCCAAGTTTAGATTTATACCACATTATGTGTGACAGGGACAGGATAGAGAAACATTACAGTTGTAAATCTTTAGTTTTCAGATGTTTTGAGAATGATAAAAATAATTTTTCAGAATGAACAGAAATTGCTAATAGTACTAATAACTCAGAAACAATATAAAAATTTCCATAAGGTAAACATTATATTTAGGGAGGATTAGAACATTTCTTTTTCTTTTCTTTTTTTTAATTTAATTAATTAATTATTTTTTTGGTTTAAAATCTCTTTTTTTTTAAATTTATTGTCAAATTGGTTTCCATATAATACCTAGTGCTCATCCCAACAAGTGCCCTCCTCCCTGCCCATCACCCACTTTTCCCTCTCCCCCACTCCCCATCTACCCTTGGTTTGTTCTCAGTCCTTAAGAGTTTCTTATGGTTTGCCTCCCTCCCTCTCTGTAACTTTTTTTTTCCCCTTCCCCTCCCCCATGGTCTTCTGTTAACGTTTCTCAAGATCCACATATGAGTGAAAACATATGGTATCTGTCTTTCTCTGCCTGGCTTATTTCACTTAGCATAATATCCTCCAGTTCCATCCATGTTGCTGCAAATGGCCAGATTTCATTCTTACTCATTGCCAAGTAGTATTCCATTGTATATAAAAACCACATCTTCTTTATCCATTTATCAGTTGATGGACATTTAGGCTCTTTCCATAATTTGGCTATTGTTAAAAGTGCTGTTGTAAACATTGGGGTACATGTGCCCCTATACATCAGCATTCCTGTATCCCTTGGGTAAATTCCTAGCAGTGCTATTGCTGGGTCATAGGGGAGATCTATTTTTAATTTTTTGAGGAAGCTCCACACTATTTTCAAGAGCAGCTATACCAGTTTGCATTCCCACCAGCAGTGTAAGAGGGTTTCCGTTTCTTCACATCCTCGCCAACATCTATGGTCTCCTGATTTGTTCATTTTAGCCACTCTGACCGGTGTGAGGTGATATCTCATTGTAGTTTTGATTTGTATTTCCCTGATGATGAGTGACATTGAGCATTTTTTCATGTGTCAGTTGGCCATCTGGATGTCTTCTTTGGAAAAGTGTCTATTCATGTCTTCTGCCCATTTCTTCACTGGATTATTTGTTTTTCGGGTGTGGAGTTTGGTGAGTTCTTTGTAGATTTTGGATACTAGCCCTTTATCTGATAGTCATTTGCAAATATCTTTTCCCATTCTGACAGTTGCCTTTTAGTTTTGTTGATTGTTTTCCTTTGCAGTGCAGAAGCTTTTGATCCTGATGAGGTCCCAGTAGTTCATTTTTGCTTTTAATTCCCTTGCCTTTGGAGGTGCGTCAAGTAAGAAATTGCTGTGGCTGAGGTCAAAGAGGTTTTTTTCCTGCTTTCTCCTCTAGGGTTTTGATAGTTTCCTGTCTCACATTCAGGTCCTTCATCCATTTTGAGTTTATTTTTGTGAATGGTGTAAGAAAGTAGTCTAGTTTCATTCTTCTGCATGTTGCTGTGCAGTTCTCCCAGCACCATTTGTTAAAGAGACTGTCTTTTTTTCCACTGGATACTCTTTCCTGCTTTGTCAAAGCTTAGTTGGCCATACTTTTGTGGGTCCAATTCTGGGGTCTATATTCCATTGGTTTATGTGTCTGTTTTTGTGCCAATACCATACTGTCTTGATGATTACAGCTTTGTAGTAGAGGCTAAAGTCTGGGATTGTGATGTCTCACGTTTTGTTTTTCTTCTTCAATATTACTTTGGCTATGCGGGGTCTTTTGTGGTTCCATACAAATTTTAGGATTATTTGTTCTAGCTATGAGAAGAATGCTGGTGCAATTTTGATTGGGATTGCATTGAATATGTAGATTTCTTTGGGTAGTATTGACTTTTTAACAATATTTATTCTTCCAATCCATGAGCATGGAATGTTTTTCCATTTCTTTGTACCTTCATCAATTTCCTTCATAAACTTTCTGTAGTTTCCAGCATAGAGATCTTTTACATCTTTGGTTAGGTTTATTCTTAGGTATTTTCTTTCTTTTCTTCTTCTTTTTTTTTTTTTTAATATTCCTATTGAGAGAGAGAGAGAGAGAGCATGAGCAAGTGCAGGTGAGGAAGGGGCAGAGAGAGGGGGAGAGAGAATCCCAAGCAGGCTCTGCATTGTCAGCATAGAGCATAATGCAGGGCTCAGTCCCCTGAACCGTGAGATCATGACCTGAGCCAAAATCAAGAGTCAGACACTTAACTGACTGAGCCACCCATCTGCTACTAGGACATTTACTTTTCTTAGCTCATTAAAAAAAAAATTTTTTTAATGTTTATTTTAGAAGGAGAGAGAGACAGAGTGTGATTGGGGGAGAGGCAGAGAGAGAGGGAGACACAGAATGTGAAGCAGGCTCCAGGCTCTGAGCTGTCAGCACAGAGCCCGACTTGGGGCTCAAACTCACAAACTGCGAGATCATGACCTGAGCCAAAGTCAGATGCTTAACCTACTGAGCCACCCAGGTGCCCCTTTCTTAGCTCATTTTAGATGATAGCTGTCTCTCTTTCCATAAAAGTATGGAGGACTCACATTTTTGCTTTCTTTCAGAGTTAAGGATTTCTTCTGTTCTCTCTCTTTTTTATTAAGTTTTATTTATTTTTGAGAGAAATGGAGAACGTGTACACAGACATGGAAGGGGGAGGGGCAGAGAGCGAGAGGGAGAAGAGAGAATCACAAGCAGGATCCGTGTCACCCCACAAACCACGAGATCATGATCTGAGCCAAAATCAAGAGCTGGACACTCAACTGACTGAACCACCCAGGCGCCCCGTTCTCTCTCTCTCTCTCTCTTTTTTTTTTAATTTTTAAATGTTTCTTTATATTAGAGAGAAACACTGGTGAGTAGGGGAGGGGCAGAGAGAGACAGAGACAGAATCTGAAGCAGGCTCCAGGCTCTGAGCTGTCAGCACAGCCTGTCGCAGGATTTGAACTCACAAGCTGTGAGATCATGACCTGAGCAAAGTTGGACACTTAGCTGACTGAGCCACCCAGTCACCCCCCTAGGTGCCCCTGTTTTCTTAATTGTTTACATGTATTATCATTAATAAAACCTAGATTCCCTGAAGATTGACAACTTGTACCTCTAGTTATAAAAAATTGAATAAAATTGAGTAAATTCAGTTACTAAACATGTGGTTAAAGACTTAGTATTCATTATGAGCCAGCTGTATTGCATAGAATATATTTTTGTGTGCCTAACTACCAAACTCTTTTGGGGATCACCAGAGAATACTAAAGAATCAGTCTCCACCCCATTTTTGGTAAATTTTTTCAACCCTAATCCCCCATGGTTTTAACATTTCAGGTAAGTAGTATCTTTATCCTTGACTTCAAGTAATGTAGTTTAGGAAAAGACAGTGAGAATTTGTTAAAAACCTCCTATGTGCCAGGTCCTAATACTAAAATTTAAAACAAAACCGAGTCTCTGTTTTTTGAAGGAGATATTAAAAAATAAATAAATGCTATATATTGAATAAAAGCAAAGACGAGTGTGTTGGGGGAAAGGGAATTTGGAAAGAATTGCATGGAATTTGAGGTGGCCGGTGGAAAAGGTAAAGAATTTGGTTCTATTTGTGAGAATCAATTTCATGCAGAACTTTGGAACTTGAGATGGGGTCAGAAAACCAGGGAGAATAGTTTAAACAGGCATTAGAGAATCATTAAAATCTTTTGAGCAAGCTTTTGACAGAGTAATTTTTAAAGAAAGGTTGCCTGAAAATAGGCAAAATACATTGGCATAACAAGGCCTCGTAGTTATTTCTGTAATTAGGTATCTTAGTCTTATTTAGCCTGTTCAAATTTTAGATTATTTAAATCATAGATTGCATGAAACATTAAAAAGATCTGAAATTTTTATTTAATTTTAAAAGTGAATGTCCATGCCTTTTTTTTAACTTACCTTTTCTGCTAGTCATTTTTTGTTTTTTAAACACTTTATTGGATACCACATACCCTAAAATCACCCATTTAAAATAAACATTCATGGTTTTTAGTATATTCACGGGGTTCTACACTATCACCACAGTTTAATTTTAGAACATCTTCACTCCCCACCAAAAGAAACCTCATTCACATTAGCAGTTATCTCCATTCTCCTCTGTCTCCCCTTCTTTCTCCAGTCCTGAACAACTATTTTTTGTCTCCATAGATGTGCTATTCTAGATAATGCATATTAGTAGAATCGTGCATTATGTACCACAGTTATATGGTTTACATTTTATGTCCTTGTGAAAATCATAGTTTCACTTTTGATCCCACATCCAATCCTGGTAAGTACCATATCTGCATTTATGTGATATATCTTATCCCAAAGGAGTTGAGTTGGAGAAGGTAAGGGTTACCTCCTATCTTCTGAATTACTTGATTTCCTGTTATGTGTATAACCTAAAAAAGTTGAAGCATAGGAGCAATCATGGACTCAAAAATTAAATATATTTTAAGATTTACCATGTACTATAGTATGTTAATTAATTATGAGAACTTTTTTTATTATAGTATATTCAGCAGAACATAAGAGCAGATTGTTCCAATATTGACAAAATTCTTGAACCACCTGAAGGCCAAGATGAAGGTGTATGGAAATATGAACATTTAAGGTAAGTCTTTATAATATATCAAAATAGTAGTAGTATTTTTATTAGTAAAAATAACCTTTAATGCTGATGATTATGAATCATAAATAAAATCATTATGTAATTGCAGACTAAAAAGCTGAATTCTAAAGTTTTTGTGTTTTTGGTATTATAAAGTTTTCAACTTTGTTATTCACTGATTTTTTTTCTAATTTATGGATTTGGGCATTATTATCTTTTTACACAATTTTTCTTTTTTTTTTTTTTGGAAAAACTATTTAAAAAAATTTTTTTTAACATTTATTTATTTTTGAGAGACAGAGACAGAGTGCAAGTGGGAGGTGGGGAAAAGAGAAAGGGAGACAGAATCCAAATCAGGCTCCGGGCTCTGAGCTGTCAGCAGAGTCTGATGTGAGGCTCGAACTCACGAGCTGTGAGATCATGACCTGAGCTGAAGTCAGATGCTTAACTGACTGAGCCACCCAGGTGCCCATGAAAAACTATTTTTGAGAGAGAGAGAGAGAGAGAGAGAGAGAGATTGTGGGGGGGGCGGAGAGAGAGAATCCCCAGTAGGTTCCACACTGTCAGCATGGAACCTGATGTGGGGCTCGAACTCCCGAACCATAAGATCATGACCTGAGCTGAAGTCGTATGCTTAACCAACTGAGCCACCCAGGCACCCCGCCCCCCCTCCGCCCCCAGCCTTTTTTTTTTTTTATTTTTTTTTTTTCAACGTTTATTTATTTTTGGGACAGAGAGAGACAGAGCATGAACAGGGGAGGGGCAGAGAGAGAGAGGGAGACACAGAATCGGAAACAGGCTCCAGGCTCCGAGCCATCAGCCCAGAGCCCGACGTGGGGCTCGAACTCACGGACCGCGAGATCGTGACCTGGCTGAAGTCGGACGCTTAACCGACTGTGCCACCCAGGCGCCCCCCCCCCCCGGCCTTTTTAAGTAATCTCTATACCCAGTGTGGGGCTTAAGTCCATGAACCCAAGATCAAGTTGGTAGCATTCTTACCACCTGAGCCATCCAGATGCCCCTACATAGGTTTTCTTAAACACAAATTATTCCTTAACCACAAATACATTGTTTCTATTTTTCCACTCATGATAAACTTTATTTCTCTATAAAGTTTATTTCACTATAAAGTAACACAAGTTTCCAGTCTAAGCTTGGTGTCTGATGAGTTGCCTATTAACTACTGTGAACTGTGGTAAATAAAAATTAATTGTAAATAAAAATTAATTGTAATTCTGAAGGAGTTTGGGAACTTCTGATGATGCCCTTTGAATGAGAAAATTGATGACTAGTGAATGACTAGTTAACAAGAATTAACTTTATTTTTTTTTTTATTAAATTTTTTTTTTTCAACGATTATTTATTTTTGGGACAGAGAGAGACAGAGCATGAACGGGGGAGGGGCAGAGAGAGAGGAAGACACAGAATCTGAAACAGGCTCCAGGCTCTGAGCCATCAGCCCAGAGCCTGACGCGGGGCTCGAACTCACGGACCGCGAGATCGTGACCTGGCTGAAGTCGGACGCTTAACCGACTGCGCCACCCAGGCGCCCCAAGAATTAACTTTAAAAGCAGCTTAATCCTAGGGGTGCCTGGGTGGCTTAGTTGGTTAAGCGTTCAACTCTTGATTTTGGCTCAGGTCATGATCTTGCAGTTTGTGAGAACGAGCCCTGAATCAAGCGCCATGCTGACACTTGCTGTCAAAATAAATAAAAATTAAAAAATAAATAAAGGCAGCTTAATCCTGAAGTTACTAAGTTATTTCTTGAAGTTGCAAGCTTCTCTGTAAACAGGAGCTGAGATGAGTTGGTAGGTTAAATATAAAGAATGTAGCTAGAGATAGATGTTCATTAGGGTTTGTAACTTTTTAAGTTAATTTTTAAATAATAAGTGAAATTGAAATAGGACTTTCCCTGCATAAATTAGACCACTTTTTTGATGAGTCCCACAAATTGTAGAGTGGGCACTGTTTTTCGGTTTAGTTTGATCTGGTGTGTTTTTGGTTTTTTTTTTTTTGCTACAGACTTGTTATATAGACATTGCTAAGACATAATATCTTGTCATAACAGTCCAGCAATTTCAGGATGCTAAGACTTCTTTGTACTCTGCTGGTTTCTTAGACAAATCACTTGACTATTTGATCTAGTGTTTTTAGAGATTTTATTTTTAAGTAATTTCTGCACCCAACGTGGGGCTCGAACGCACAACCTTGAGATCAAGAGTCACATGCTCCAACAACTGAGCCAGCTGGGTTCCCCTGACATAGTTTTTTAAAAATACATCTCAGTGCATGATAATTGAAGGTATGAATATGTAGATATTTTCCCATTCTTATAAATCAAAATAGCACTTTAGATTCTCTGCTTTTTTTAATTTTATTTTTTATTAAAAGATTTTTTTTATTGTTTATTTATTTATGAGAGAGAGAGAGAGAGAGACAGTGTAAGCAGGGGAGGGACAGAGAGAGGGAGTAACAGAATCTGAAGCAGGCTCCCGGCTCTGAACTGTCAGCACAGAGCCTGATGCAGGGCCCGAACTCATGAACCATGAGATCATGACCTGAGCCAAAGTTGGACATTTAACCAGCTGAGCCACCCAGGCACCCTCTGCCTTATTTTTATCAGCTTTGAAAATAACTACTTACTTACCTGTTAGGATTAATGATGAAAATAAGTGGGGATTTTTTTTCACTACAAGCATAATCCTAACAAGTGAGGTCTGATTTTAGCATATAAGATTTTAATTTCAGATCTAGGAAAACCTTTTCCTGCATATTTAATTAGACTATAAAATATACAGTATATAAAACTTATAAAATCTTTCTCATGCATATTCCATTTGTCCTGGTGCTGTTTGTAGTTTTTTTTTTTTCCTGAATATTAGCCACTTTATTTTGGTTTCATATTTATGTATTAAATATCACATATATATTCTTTTGTGTCTTCATCATAGTGTATATATCTTTATAGTTGACCAAGAAGAATTTCAAAAGTAGCTTTTTGAGTTTTTGCATGTACTTGATGTAATTGATTTGAGGCTTAATACTTGCTCTTATTGGTTAATATTGTTGATTATATTGTGATGCTAATGGGACTTCATTCAAATCTCCCACTAGCCCATATGGAATCTTTGTAATCGGAAGAGATGCTCCTTCTTCTGAGTGGATGCAATCCTATGTATGACTTAAGAGATTAGAGCATAGGCTGGATTTCAGCTCTGGCTTGTCTCTTCAGCTGCACAACTCTGTATGTTAGCCCTATATTGAATTAACTGGAAGCTGTTAGATTTGCACTGTGTGCCACAGATTGTACCCATAAACACTGCCAAATCAGTTAGCTTAGTTTTGCTGCTGGCCATACGTGAGTTAAAGTAGATGAGAAACTTATTTTTCACCACCTGTCTTTATTACCACTTAGTGGAAAACAACTTGAAAACTTGCATGCAGCCTATAAGATACAGGGCAGTAGAGGGTGATGTGGTGATTCAGAAATAGTGTTATTTTAGTGATCTAAGAACTGCATTATTGTGAGGGATCTGGAAAGGAAATACATTTACAGAGAACTGAAAATCTGACTCCTTATTTGCTTTCTTCTATAGCTTTTCTTTCATATATGTGTGGGTTTTTTTGTTTTTTCCCTTTTGGGACTCTCCTTTATCTTCTAACTAAGTAGGTTTTAGTTTTGCATTTGTAGGGAACCACACTGTTCTCATTTATTGGGGAAACATAATAGTGATTAATTAGGTAAGATTTTTAGAGGGGATGTGTTCAGTATTTTGACAGCTATTAAAGTAAGTTATCTTAGTGACATAGAGGATTGATGGTCGTTTCATATAAAATAACAAGTTTGTCTAAAAATGATGATCTCAATCTTACACAATTTCCTCTATTCTTCACTTATTAAAAAACATTTTGAACACTTACTATGTTCCAAGAATTATTCTAGGCTTTATAATTCTGTTTGGCAGTTTTAGAAGAGTATCATGAAAAAATGCTACAATCTACTAAGTGACCAAAAAGCAAGATAAAAAATTGTGTATGATTTGGTCCCAATATAGTTTAATCTTTGCATAGAAAATCAAATTTGTAGGTAAGTAATAATTAACTTTTGGGAGAGGTGGTAGAATTATGAAGGATCTTCTTATTGTACATTATATATTTGATCATATTTAAGGTTTTCATAAGGAACATGTTGTTTGTAATCAGAACAAAGTTTGTAGAATATTCAGGTATTTAAAACATCTAGTTTTATGTTTGTATTCAGATAAATACACACATGATGTTTTACATAACTGGAATCTTACTGTAAATATAAATATATATCCTTTGTTTATGTATATACCAACATTTTGCTACTCTGCAATTGCTGATTATTTGGAATGTTTCAAAAAAATTTTATATTTTCTGTGAATGTCTTTATACATTTATCTGTATGCAATTCTGATTATTTTATTAGAATAGATTTCTAGGAGAATGACTTTGTAAATAAAAGTATATACTTCCTAAGCATTTTGGTAACTATTTCCAAATTCAGAAAAATTCCACCAATTTCCAGTGTATAATTATGATCAACTCACTGGAGGCTGATATTGAACATTATTAGGGTTGTTAGTTTTGGGTTTTGCATACTAATCTGTATGCCTTTGTACAAAATATGCCATGTAAATTCAGATGGTGTTGACAGTGGTGACGACAAAGGAAGGATGGTACTGATGGGATTCTGTTTTTACAGTTAGTATTCTGAAAATAATGTGGAGGATGGATAAGACTTTTCATTTATATATTTGCATTTTTAGGCAATTCTGTCTTGAACTAAATGGACTTGCTGTCAAACTTCAGGTAATATTTTCTTTAAGTTAAAGCTATTATTGAAAGTACTGATTTTTTCTGTTTTTGTAACATTAGGTGCTCCCAAAGACTCACCCAACATTTCTAATTATTCTGTACTTTTACATGGGAGTGTAGTAACCCAAATGATAGACTTTTTCATTGTTTTACATATTAAGAAGTATAACTATTTCTAACAGAGTGAGTGCCATCCAGATACATGTACTCAGATGACTGCAACTGAACAATGGATTTTTCTTTGTGCAGCTCATAAGACTCCAAAAGAGGTGAGACATTATGAAATAGAATGCCTAATAAAATCATCATAACCTAAATCTCTCCATGAGAGTGGTCAATAAATTTTTAGTGTTTTAGTTCACTGTTTATTTTGCTGTTTGGTTTAGAGTTCTTTGTTTTAAGTTTATTGCCCCAGTGCTATTTTAGGATTTATGATTATCATTTTTCATAATTGGATAATATCATGGGCTAGAACTCACTTTATGATTCGTTGCCTATTACAGAATAACATCTACCATATGATGCTGATAGCTACTGTATAATGGATGAGATATACATGTTTAGTTTTTTGGTTCAGTTATAATTTTTTTAATGTTTGTTTATTTTGAGAGAGAGAGCGTGCACAGCAGGGAGGAGCAGAGAGAGAGAATCCCAAGCAGGTTCCATGCTGTCAGCACAGAGCCCGACGTAGGGCTCGGTCCCATGAACCATGAGATCATGATCTGAGCTGAAATTAAGAGTCTGGTGCTCAACTGACTGAGCCACCCAGGTGCCTCGTAATTTCTTTTGATAGGAATAACTGTTGGTGATTACAAGTTGATGAGTTATCTATTAAAGAAATGTTGTTTTTGGGCTTTTTGACTTTATAGGTCAGTATTTTTTACCTACTTTTTTTTAATATTTCTTTTTTTTTTTTTTAAGTTTATTTATTTTGAGAGAGAAAGTGTGTATGAAAGTGGGGGAGGGACAGAGAGAGAGAAAGAAAATCCCAAGCAGATTCCACACTGTCAGCACCGAGCTTGTCGCGGGGCTAGATCTCCCAAATCATAAGATCATGACCTGAGCCGAAACCAAGAGCCAGACACTTAACCGATAGAGCCACTCAGGCACCCCTTATATTTCCTACTATTTGTTTGAAACCCACCATAATGATTTTCCTCTTCATAATTGGCCCTACATTGAAAAAGTTATTCATGTTGTTTTCTCCTCATTTAGTTTTTGTCATGGTGAGAGTATAGGAAGTAGCAATTGTTTATAGAACATTTTTAGTTATAAGTAATTCCTTCATATTATCTAATATCCAGTACATATTCAGTTTTCCTTAGTTATTTCAAAAGTTGCAGCTAGTTTGTTTAAACTATGCATTGCATTTTCCTTGATCTGCATTCCTTTTAATCCAGAGTACTTTTTTTTTTTTTTTTTGGATACTTAAACTCATTGAAAATAATTGGGGTTAGGCCAATTCTGCAGAATTATAGACTGTCAAATGATCATTTTATTGATAGACCTCTAAGGCTTAAAGACAAGTGACTTTCTGTTTGCAAAATTCACATCTGATGTTCTTTTATTTGAAAAGGCAAGTTCTATGCTCGCTTCGGCAGCACATATACTAAAATTGGAAGAACGATACAGACTAGATTAGCATGGCCCCTGCGCAAGGATGACATGCAAATTCGTAAGCGTTCCATATTTTTAGAGCCTAAATGTCCATCAGCTGATGAATGGATAAAGAGATTGTGGTTTATATATACAATGGAATACTACTTGGCAATGAGAAAGGATGAAATATGGCCCTTTGTAGCAATGTGGATGGAACTGGAGAGTGTTATGCTAAGTGAAATAGGTCATAAAGAGAAAGACAGATACCATATGTTTTCACTCTTATGTAGATGGATCCTGAGAAACTTAACAGAAGACCGTGGGGGAGAGGAAGGAGGAAAAAAAAGTTAGAGGGAGGGAGCCAAACCATAAGAGACTGTTAAAAACTGAGAATAAACTGAGGTTTGTTGGGGGTGGGAGGGAGGGGAAAGTGGGTGATGGGCACTGAGGAGGGCACCTGTTGGGATGAGCACTGGGTGTTGTATGGAAACCAATTTGACAATAAATTTCATATTAAAAAAAAAAAATGAAAAGGCAAGTTCTCCAAAATAAGAAGTATCTGGTACTTGTCTAAGCAAATAGACAAGTTGACTTATTGGATGACTTTTTTGGATGACTAATTTCATTCAGGGTGTTACTCTTTTTGTGTTAGTTAATTGAAGCAATATTAAGATTATCATTTTATATATGGGAAAATCCACATAGCAGTTTTATTGATAATTTATTGAAATTGGCTACATAGTATAGTGAATTATGTGATAATTGCAATTAGGAAACTGAATCAAGAAGGCTAGTTTCATTTTGGCAAATAGTGAAGATGCATTATTCTCACTTTAGAGTGGAAAAGATACCCAGTTTGTATCTTTGATGTATTATGAGATTTATATGGACTGTCATTGTCATATTTGCTTTTTTTCTTGATTAGTAATAAATATAAGATAGGATGATTATCAGCATTAGGTCTTGTGAATGAGTCTTAGAATTGTAACATTGTTTGCTGAAGACCAGCTCCATTGAATTGTGTCAAGGGAGGATGAATGATGGTGGCATTTTCAAGTAGTAAGTTGTATGCAAAGGAATTTCTGTAAAAATACAAAAGAAAATCTTGAAAGGACACTTTATGAACTGTTAGAATAATTGTGTAGTCAGGAAATAATAGCAACTAACAAATTAGGAACTAAGAAAGTTGTTCTTACAGATGAAAAGAACAGGGAAGATTGTAAAGTAGAAGAGGCAGGGTACTCAGCACCAATGGTGATTTTACCAATGTTCTTGAGAATTAAAGAGTCATTGCAACAGAGTTAATTGTACATAGTGACTGTAAGTGACAACTTGTTATCAACAACAACTTATCATCTGCTAGCCCTTTCAGTCACATGCAGACTGCAGTAGCATTATAAATATATATTTGGCAAAATAGAATTTATAAAAGCCTGTGAACAAATTGCTTCTTATTTTGTAACCTTGTATATTTTGCTAACTTTTTGCTGTTACAAATGATACAAAATAGGGTTAGTTAACTGAGAGTTAATTGGAGAGAGATGGAGGGAAGCAGCTAAAATAAGATAAAACCTTTCCCCCATCTCCAAAAAAGTTTTTTTTTCTTCCAGTAACCAATCAAAGATCTAAATTTATGCTGATACAATAGTAGTCATGAACCACATGCAGCTACAGAGCATTTAATGTTGGTAGTCCAAACTGAGATATGCTCAAAGTATGAAATAAAATACCCTTTCAAAGAGTACAGAAAGACATCAAATATCTCATTAAGAGAGAACTAGGTAATCTGTATACAAAAGAATGAAGTTAGACCCTTAACTCACACCTTATACAAAAATTAGCTGAAAATGGTTCAAAAACCTAAATATAACAACTAGAATTATAAAACTCTTAGAAACATATGTGTAAGTCTTCATGGTCTTGGACTAGGCAATAATTTCTTAGATATGACCCCAAAAACACAAGTAATAGAAGAAAATATTCAGATTTTATCAAAACTAAAAATTTTTTTTGCCTCAAAGGACACTGTCAAGAAAGTGAAAGGACAGTCTACGAATGGGAGAAAATATTTTTTATAAACCTATCTCCGATACGGGTCTGATACCCAGATACATAACTATTGCAACTCAGCAATTAAAAGACTACCTAGTTGGGGTGCCTGGGTGGCTCAGTCAGTTAAGCATCCAGCTTTTGATTTCGGCTCAGGTAATGATCTCATGGTTTGTGAGTTCGAGCCCTGTATCAGGCTCTGTACTGATAACGTGGAGCCTGCTTGGGGTTATCTTCTCTATCTCCCCTCTCTACCCCTCCCCTACTTGCATGCACTCATGCACATGCTCACTCTCTCTCTCTCTCTCAAATAAGTAAACTTAAAAAAAATTAAGATTACCCAGTTAAAAATGAACACAGGATTTGTATAGACTTTTCTCTGAAGAAGATAAACAAATGGCCAATAAGCACATGAAAAAATGCTCATAATCATCAAAACCACCATGAGTGGATAAATGGAATGTACAGGATGGAATATCATTCAGCTATAAAAGAGAGTGAAGTTCTGATAACATGCTACAGTGTTGATGAACCTTGAGGACATTATGCTGAGTGAAATAAGCCGGACACCAAAGGGTAGATGTTACATGACTCCACTTACATGAAATATTTATAAAGAGCAAATTCGTAGATGTAGAAAGTACATTAGAGGTTGCTAGGGGTTGGGGGATAGTGGACATGGGACATTATTGCGTAATGGTTTACAGAGTTTCTGTTTAGGATGATGAAAAACCTTTGGTTGGAAATACATAGAAGTGATGGTTGCACAATAGTGAATGTAATTAGTGCCATTGAATTGTACATCTAAAAAGTTGAGACAGGGGAGGGGGCACCTGGGTAGCTCTGTCGGTTCAGTGTGTGACTTCAGCTCAGGTCCTGATCTCATGGTTGGTGAATTTGAGCCCCACATCAGGCTCTCTGTTGTCAGCATGGAGTCTGCTTGGGATTCTGTCTCTCCCTCTATCTTGGTTCCCCCCCGCCCCCCCCCCCCACACACACTGTCTCAAAATATATAAACTTAAAAAAAAAAAAGGTTGAAATGGCAGAATTCATCTTAAACGTATTTTACCACTTTTTTTTTTTAATGGAAAAAGAAAAGACACACCCCACAATGGCATACACTTCACCTACTAGAATGATCAAAATATAAGAGATAATAACAAGTGTTGGCCAGGATGTGGAGAAAGGAGTATCATCATACAGTGCTGATAGGACTATAAAATACTGTAGCCACTTTGGGAAGTAGTTTGGAAGTTCTTTAAAATGATAAGCGTAGTTACCATATGACTTAGTAGTTCCACTTTTAGGTGTATACCTAAAAGAAATGCGAACATATGTCCATACAAAACTTGTACACTGATATAGTCACATTATTCATGATAGCCAAACATGGAAACGACCAAATTTTCATCAACTGAAGATGAGTAAATAAACAAAATGTGATACATGCACACAATGGAATAGTGTTCAGCCATAGAAAAGAATGAAGTCTATGAGGGATTACAGCATTTTTGTATATATTAAAAACAAAGTTTAAAAAGATTTTGAATCGAAAAAAGAAGTAATATTCATGCTGCACTATGGGTGAGCCTTGAAAAAATGCTAAGTGACACAAAAGGCCACATATTACTCCATTTTTTAGAAAATATCCAGAATAGGCAAATCCATGGAAAACAGAAAGTAGATTAATTGTTGCTTCAAGTCAGGGGGAGGAGAGATTTGGAAGTGACTGCTAATTGATACTAGGTTTCTTTTTGGGGTGATGAAAATTTTCAGAAATGTAGTTGCTGATGGTTGCATAAATTTGTGAATATATTAAAAACTTCTGAGTTTTTATTTTATTTTTATTTTATTTATTTTATTTTTTTATTTATTTTATTTTATTTTTTAAATGTTTATTGTTGAAAGAGAGAGACAGAATGTGTATGGGGGAGGGGCAGAGAGAGAGAGGGAGACACAAAATCCAAAGTAGGGTCCAGGCTTTGAGCTGTCAGCACAGAGCTCAACATGGGTCTTGAACTCATGAACTGTGAGATCATGACCTGAGTTGAGGTCAGATGCTTAACCGACTGAGCCACCCAGGTGTCCCTGAGTTGTACATTTTAAAAGAGAAATTTTGCCAGGGCCCCTGGGTGGCCCAGTCAGTTAAGCATCCACTCGGGTCGTGATATGAAGCCCCACATCGGGGCTCAGTGTGGAGCCTGCTTGAGATTCATTCTCTCTTTCTCTGTCTCTCTCTGCCCCCTGCTCCCCAAAGCAATAAACATTTTAAAAGAAATTTTATGGTATGTGAATTACATGTTTGCTAATTTTTAAATACCCCAAAGAAGTTCATTAATAATTTTTGTATCAGTTATATGTTGACATAATTTGGGGTAGATAGAGAAATAAATTATATCATTAAAATTAATTTCACCTGTTCTTTTTTAATGTAGTTTTGTTGTAACATTAAATTTTATAGTCATTCTGATATTGTAAGATGTTTTTCTTCAGACATGCTCATGTTTTTGGAATAAGACAAGTATTTCATAACAGACCTCATGCAAGAGGTAGAGCTCTATGTTGATGCATTTTTTATATCCTTTCCTTTATAGTGTCCTGCAATAGACTATACTAGACACACACTTGATGGTGCTGCATGTCTTCTGAATAGCAATAAATATTTTCCCAGCAGGTAAATAAAACTTGTAAACATGGTGTTAAACTTTTTTGGATTTGATCTAAAAGGTTGATGTTTTTATTAAAACAAACTAGGTTGCTGCTTAATGAATTGTGTTCTTTAAACTTTTTTTTTTTTTTTTTTTTTTAGCTATTTTATATTTAGCTAGTTGAGAATTACTCAAATTTTGAAATTAAGGTTGTGGTTAAACTAAAAGCAGCAGGACTTGGCTCGCAAAGCTCACAGGCCAGTTTAGTCAAGGGTACTTCCTGCAGGGCTGTCCCTCTTCTGCTTTAGAGTTGTGGTATTTACACACTTAACTTCTTGAATCTCTGTGATAGAGCTAGCCTCCTCTTAGACAGCATGCCTGAAGGGCACAATTTCCTAAGTTGGACTGGACTGCTTGTTTTTGAAGGATTCCTTATCCTTGCTTACAGATTTTTAAGATCTGGGAAGAAGGCTCTGCATATTGTAATATATTATTAGTGAGGTTTGTTACTGGCCTTTTATTCTATGAAGACACTTGTTATCAGATGGGTAGATTTGGAGATTCCCCCCGCCGCCCCAAATATCAACTTCAAAGAGCTCATATAAAATATGTTAAAAGATACAATTTTTTGCTTCAGTATCCTGTATATATTTTTTAATATCAAAAATATGCATTTTTTATTTGAAAAAATCAAATTCTGTAGAATAAAGCAATAATTCCTTTTAGTAGTTTTAATCATCTGTAGTGTACAAAGTGTTAATGTGGTAAATGTTCTAGGAAATTTTGATTTGTTGGGGATTTAATTGCATTGAACTTTCATAAAGTCTCAAAGCTTACAATACTGAGTATCTTAGGCACTGTGGTTATGTAGAAAGAGCACTGGCCCAGGAGTAAGGAACAGGGAGGGGTCCTGGTCCTGCTCTTGCCACTTATTAGCACTGTGACCTTGCACTGGTCACTTTTTTCCCCAAGGTTTAAGTCTCCACACTTGTCAATTGAGAAGATTAGACAACATTGTTCCTAAGATCTGTCCAGCTCTATGAATCTGATTTCTTTCCTATTTCTAGGGTTAGCATAAAGGAATCATCTGTAGCAAAACTAGGATCAGTATGCCGTAGGATTTACAGAATATTTTCACATGCTTATTTTCATCATCGGCAGATATTTGATGAATATGAAGTAAGTATATTTCACTAATTATCCTGATGCATTCTTATCAGAATGACAATAATATACATGGATATTACATGTAGGCTTTTTTGGTTTTGAATAGTAAAATATCTTTTTTTCTTCCTCCTTACAGAATGAAACATTTTTGTGTCACCGGTTTACTAAATTTGTGATGAAATATAATTTGATGTCCAAGGATAACCTGATCGTACCAATTTTAGAAGAGGAAGTTCAGAATTCAGTTTCTGGGGAAAGTGAAGCATGAAGGGAATCATACAGAAAAAAATGTACTGATCACATAATTAACAATAATTATGTACTGTATATATATCGTTTAGACACATCAATCATGTATCCATATTATAGTTTCTTTGTTTAGTATAGGTTTTTGTATGCTGAGTGTTGCCTTTTAAAACGGGAAATACTTTTTAAGTTATTCATGAGCTGTATATTCACCAGTGTGGCACTCATGGTTTTTAAATAAGATTAGTATTATCTGTTTATAATGCCTGTTAATAAAAGAATTTACAGTTTGGTAAAATTGCTGCTAAACAATCATTGGATCACAATCCTCATCAGATAAACCTGTCTATGAAAAGATGAGTGAGCTTGAGGTTTCGCACAAGCCATTTACTAAAGAAATAGTAATATTTTCCTTTGGTTTTACCCCTAGTTTAGATATTCTAGAAAATTCTGTAGTACATAGTTCAGTCTTAACTGTTAACTTTTCAAAAATGAGATGAAAGTGTTTTCAAATTCTGTTTATAGTTTTTGATACACATATATGATTATGTGTATAATCCAAATATAAATGCAAATGAAGTATTAGTAATACCTAAATAATTTTACTGTGCTACATAAAGTATATTCTAGACCAGCATACTTGGAAAGGACTTACCTTTCTGCAGCAGTGGACTGTTAGATACAAGATGATGATAATGATAAGGCATGTAAATGATGTTCCCACTGGAAACCTGCCCTGCCCTTCTCATTTCCCTTAATTCCTTACCCAAACTACATTAGCTGGGAAGCTTTTCACCAGACTGTGATTTAGTGTGGCTTCTACCTATTTATATTTGTATTAATTGCTTACAGATTATACCTCATATTAGCAATTACATTACACTACAGGAAAAATGTATTGGCATAGGCTCTTGCTTATCTTTGTTTTGCAAAATTGTTCTAATTACGGAAAGCACTCTTTAAGATAGTTTGATTCTTCCTGTTAGTAATATTAATCTTTTCATTTAACCATCTAAGAAACATTTAAGAGTTGAAAAATATTGTAGTATTTATTTTACATCCCTTCCCCACAAAGTTTATGTTTGAATTATATGCACATGTGAGTCTTTTTTTGCAATAATTCACAGCTTCCAAGGGTGTTGAATGGTCATACATTTTTTTGACTTTGTTATAATTCAGTATCTTGAGAAAGATTCAACTGCAGATTTTACAACCTTTTCATCTACTGAATGCAATTTTTAACAAAGCACTGGAGGTCTTATTGCTAAACTGGTTGTAATGAGGCACTAAGGGCAAAAAATTATACATGTAGTGAAGAAAATATTTTAAATCCATCTCTTGAACAGAATTAACAAATGAGAACTTTTTCATTTAAAGGGTTTATTTTGAAATGAAGATGAAAATGTATTCATCTTGATTTTTTTTTTTTCAAATTTAAGGAAATAATTTATACCATACTATACAACAAAGGACGTGTAGCAAATATGTAGGAAATAGCAAACTGAGTGTGTATGTATATATTTATGCCTTTCCAAGCCTGGCAGTGTATTTGGCCTTGAACAGTGCTATCCCAGCAGCCAGTCGTTACTTTAACTCACAACTAACTATCTTTTTAAGAAGTTTTGTGTTCATAGTGAAAGCAATGTTGACTTTGAAATTATGCATTTATATTAATGTCACTAGAAACCAATGGGAGTAGTAATTTTTACACAAACTTGCTAAATATTGAGAGACTAAACTACTAAGTTAATAAATTATATATAGCAATGTAGCTGTTCTCTCTAGATGGTGTCTCACAATGGATTTCTGTTGCTTGATTATTTTCATAGTAAACATTTGAACTAAGGCCGTGGCTGGGATTGGTGATCTGGCTAAGTATATTGAAACACATTCTGAATAATAAGACTTGGTGTTAACGGGGAAATAAAGTATGTTTTTTCTTACTCATTCCATTTTCCCTGTACTGTGTGTTTGGAATTGATCATAAAAAAAAATACCCCAAAAAGAAAACATCAGTTTGTAGGCTTGCTTTTGTATTCACATTGAGGTCTTACTCATACTCATTGTACCATGAAATTGACTCACTGTACTAGGTATAAAACCTAAATGAAACAGTTACTGTTTTTCCTTAACACTCTTTACAGAATTTTGAAAATACACATGTATGTACATAAGTGGTATTAAAAAATTAACCTGACAAAAGATTGATTTATACAGTAAATCTAAGAAAGGAGGAAAAGAAAACTAGCAGTTCTGTGCAATAAGGAAATTAGGCTGCACTTTTTTTTTTTTTGATTATCCAATATAGATCCCAAAATTAAAACTTTCCATGAATTTTGCTCCTATAGTCAACTCACTCTTAACTCACTCTTTCTCCTGTCATAACTGGGAAAGTAGCTAACTTTATGTTTCTGTAAGTGTCCTAGTTCTCTTTTGTGTGTACATTTTCCCTGACTTGAGGTGTTAACTTTGCATTTCTCAGTTTCTCAGTTAAATTCTTAATGAGTTAATGCTTTCTAATAGAATCAAATTAGAAATCCGTGATTACATAGGGCAGCTGGGTGGCTCAGTTGGTTAAGCGTTCAGCTTTGGCTCAGGTCATGATCTCACAGTTTTGTTCGTGAGTTTGAGCCCCATGTCAGGCTCTGTGCTGACAGCTGGGAGCCTGGAGCCTGTTTGGATTCTGTGTCTCCCTTTCTCTCTGCCCCTCCCCTGCTTGTGCTCTCTCTCTCTCTCTCTCTCTCTCAAAAACAAACATTAAAAAAAAATTAATCCATGATTACATTGTTAGCAAGGATAATGTTACAGTTTTTTTAACTTGTTTTATTTTTTATTTTTAAAAATTTACATCCAAATTAGCATATAGTGCAACAGTGATTTCAGGAGTAGACTCCTTAGTGCCCCTTACCCAAATTTAGCCCATCCCCCTCCCTCAACCCCTCCAGCAACCCTCAGTTTGTTCTCCATATTTGAGTCTCTTCTGTTTTGTCCCCCTCCCTGTTTTTATATTATTTTTGTTTCCCTTCCCTTATGTTCATCTGCTTTGTCTCTTAAAGTCCTCATATGAGTGAAGTCATATGACATTTGTCTTTCTCTGACTAATTTCACTTAGCATAATACCCTCCAGTTCCAACCACGTAGTTGCAAATGGCAAGTTCATTTCATTCTTTTTGATTGCTGAGTAATACTCCGTTGTATATATACACCACGTCTTCTTTATCCATTCATCCATCAATGGACATTTGGGCTCTTTCCATGCTTTGGCTATTGTTGATAGTGCTGCTATAAACGTTGGGGTGCACGTGTCCCTTCGAAACAGCACACCTGTATCCCTTGGATAAATACCTAGTAGTATAATTGCTGGGTTGTAGGGTAGTTCTATTTTTAGTTTTTTGAGGAAATTCCATACTGTTTTCCAGAGTGGCTGCACCAGCTTGCATTCCCAGGGTAATGTTACAGTTTTAAACCCACTAACTGATGTTAAATTCATTGTAATAGAACTAATTTGTTTTTTCCCTGGGTATTTTGCCCTGTGATGACAGTTTTTTGCCTGAAGGCTTCCTATAATTTTATTTGTACAAATTCTACATTTTATTTATATACCTTTTGAATACTTACGTGTAGTTAAAAGGTTTCTTGGTGTTTTTCCTTGCTATGCAAATGTTTTAGTAAAAGCTGATTTTCATTTCTTGGATGCAGCTAATTGTTGACTAAGACACTACTGATGGTTAACACATTTAGCTACTTATTTGAGATGGTCTAAAGATCTAAATGTGGCTTCTGAAAAAATAGGCATTATTAGTGTGGTATACACAATAAAACCAGATAACTGCCAAGTGAATCCACTAGAGGGTTAGATTACTCATCTAAAAGATTTGATTAGGAGCCTCACTCTTAACATTTGGGGATACCTGGTATTTTATGTGGACTGGAAATCTAACTGCTTCATTTGTTTGATTTTTCTGCTATTTACATTTATTTTTATAATACTCAAAGCTTTATATCAAATGGGAGAACCTAATGTAATTAAGCAGAGAATACTAATTTTGACAACCTACATTCCCAAAAGTTAAATACAATTGATATCCTGCACTTCTATCCATGAAGTTAGTAAGAAAATGTTCTTTTTTTTTTTTTTTTTTTTTAATGCTTTATACATTGTTTTAAAAGATATTAGGGGCTCCTGGGTGGCTCAGTGGATTGCATGTCCAGCTCTTGATTTTGGCTCAGGTCATCTCAGGGTTGTAGCCACACACCAGGCTCTGTGCTGAGTCTGGAGCCTACTTGAGATTCTCCTTCTGCCTCTCCCCTGATCTCTCTCTCTCTATCTCTCTCATACATTTTAAAAAGTAAGAGGTTGGGGTGCTTGGGTGGCTCAGTCGGTTAAGCATCCGACTTTGGCCAAGGTCATGATCTCACTGGTCCCAAGTTCGAACCCCAGATCGGGCTCTGTGCTGACCACTCAGAGCCTGGAGCCTGAGATTCTGTGTCTGCCTCTCTGCTCCTTCCCCACTCACACTGTTTCTCTCTCAAAAATAAACATTAAAAAAAATTTTTTTTTTAAGTAAGTTTAAATCAAGTAGGAATGATGGGATTGTGTCCTCATATTTTTCTATCATATCCCTCAGAGATAAACTGAAGGAGTTAAAGGAATAGTAAAACTCCTAAGATGAGAAAAGGGTGGGTATGGTCACTATTACAAATGAGATCCAATTCCGGTAACTTATTTACTTATTTATTTATTTATTTAGAGAGAACAAGCATGTGCGTGCGTGCATGGGTGCCTGTGAATGAGGGAGGGGCAGAGGGAGAGAAAAACTCAAGCAGGCTGCATGCACACCCAGGTTGGAGCCCAACAGGGGCTCAATTTCAGGATCATGAGATCATGACCTGAGCCAAAATCAAGAGTCAGGTGCTTAATGGACTGAGCCACCCAGGTGCCCCTTCAGTAATTCAATGGAATCCTTTTGATTTTTTAGGGAAATCCCTACTTCTCTGCCCCCCCAAAAGTTACAGTGTTTTTTGTTGTTAATATAATTTATTGTCAAATTGGCTAACATACAGTGTGTAAAGTGTGCTCTTGGTTTTGGGTGTAGATTCCCATGATTCATTGCTTACATCCAACACCCAGTGCTCATCCCAACAAGTGCCCTAAATGCCAATCACCCGTTTTCCCCTCTCCCCCACTGCCCCGATTAACCCTGTTTGTTCTTATGTATTTAAGAGTCTCTTATGGTTTGCCTCCCTCCCTCTCTATTTGTAACTATTTTTTCCCCTCCTCTCCCCCCATGGTCTTCTGTTAAGTTTCTCGAGATCCACATATGAATGAAAACATGATCTCTTTCTAAGTTACGGTGTTTTAAAACCAGGTGTGTATAGGAAAAAATATATGCTTGCCTTGATTTGGGTAGTATTTAAACCACTTTAAAAATACTTGGTGGGGCACCTGGGTGGCACAGTCGGTTAAGCGTCCGACTTCAGCCAGGTCACGATCTCGCGGTCCCTGAGTTCGAGCCCCGCGTCAGGCTCTGGGCTGATGGCTCAGAGCCTGGAGCCTGTTTCCGATTCTGTGTCTCCCTCTCTCTCTGCCCCTCCCCCGTTCATGCTCTGTCTCTCTCTGTCCCAAAAATAAATAAATGTTGGAAAAAAAAATTAAAAAAAAAATACTTGGTGCTTCTGGTTTTTTTAAACATAATTTTGCAAAGCAAATGCAGATCTTGGATTCTGATCCTTGAGATAACCATTAGTCAGTGATTGTATTAATTTTTGAAGTCTGCTGTAGTAGATTTAGTGGCTTAATATAAATTTCTTCTCTTACAGTTCTTGAGGTCAGAAGCTTGAAATCAGTTTTATTAGTGCTAAAATTAGGTTCCTGTTTCTTTTTAGAGGCTCAGGGGAAAATCCATTCCTTGCCTCTTTTATTGGCTGGAGGCTGCTGGCAGGCATTCTCTGGCTTGTGGCCACATCATACTACTCTCTCCTTCCATCATTACTAATGCCTGCTCTTCTGTAGTGATCTCTCTGCTTCCTTCTTCTCAGGACATTTGTGATTATGTCATTGGGCCCACCTGGATAATCCAGGATAATTTCCCCAATGCAAAATCCTTAATCACATTTGCAAAGTCCCTTTTGTATACAAATTAATATTCACAGGTTCTGGGATTAAGAAGTGGACATTTTAGTGGACTTTAATAAAGTGGACTTTATTCAGCCTACCACAACAATCCTTTCAAATTCATTGTTAATTCTCCATTTTATGTGCTTAATTTTTAATCTGATTGTGGTACTTTTTATTTCTTGTATGTTATGTACTTGAGATGAACTTGGAATTTCTGCAGTGGCAGCAATCTGACTCTGTAAGCAACCAAACATTCCAGGCCTGTTAAAATTTACCTGGTTTTCCTCAATCAAATCAACCCAAAATGCAAGAGGTTATCCTCTCTAATGCCACAGTTAAAAGTTCTCCTATTAGTGTCATTATAAAACAAGGCTTTTGAATTCTACCAAATTATAAGATTCAACATGTTTCAAATAGGCTCTCACATTTAAACAAAACAAGGTAACTGCCAACTCTTGCAACAAAGCTGTTTAGAGGGAGGTCAGCTGAGGGCTACCCTCTTTCTCTGTTTTCCTCTTTATGTAGCTTTCATCATCCTCTGTGACCTGGGGAAAAGCAGGTGGCATGTCCCAACCCCACTCCTTCCTCTAGGAACTTACCCAAAGTGAATGTTGTTGCTGTCACCAGATTTATCTCCCCCTCAAGAAAATATTTAACAATTACTGTTTATTGATTTGAAAGAAGTGTACCTTTTACCTCACCTCCTACATTTCCCAGTGGTTTCCCAAATGGATGGCATATCAGAGTCATTTGTGAAGCTTTTACAACTCACGCCTTCCAAAAAGAAAATCTAAACTGCAATTTCCTCTATCCCCATATGTGAGTGTGCTCCATACCTGTTGGTCTGGAATCTTTAGGACACTTAGTAGGGTCATCAGGTATGTGCAGTCTTGCTTAGCATATTCTAGACCGAGGAACATATTTATCTATTTGGGAGCAACACAGACATTGAATCAGCCTTCATATCACCACTTAATTTGGGTGATTTGCTTAATTTTGGGAACTGAATCTAAAGTAACAGCTCTTGTTAGCACAACCAAAGGGCTCTGTGGTGCTGGTATTAGCAAATCCCAAGGAGAAAGATGAGAAAATATATTTAGAGCTAGAAAAGAACCTTAGGCATTACTGAGTTGAGCCTCCTTTTTCTTGTCCTCTTGTTTTATTGATAAAAAAACAAAACAACCTCAACAAGAAACCAAGGCCACAGAAATTAAATACTTGTTCAGAATTTCCACAGATAGATAGTGCAGAGCTGGGGCCTCAGATCCCTCAACGGTGTGGAACTTAACGTAGAAAAGACGAAGAAAAGAGAAAAGTTCATCTGATGGGGTCTAGGAAACCAGCATCCCTTGCCACATGACTTCTCAGTAGTACAGTACCATAAACATGGGCCATCAGGTGATTGCCATTCTTAAAACACCCAAGTTAAAGTGCATGTTAGATAGGATTCTCTAGCTGGGTCCTAAAGTACTTCTTGGGGCCAGAGCTTAACAAGGCAGTCTTTATCTTAGTCTCTGGGAGCAGGTTAGAGTCAGGGAGTTGTGTGAAATTTTTTCATCTAATAGAGTATTTGGTACATCTGAGTGTAGTACACTAAATAGTTGGGAGGTTTGGGGACTTCCAAAACCCCTGATCTATTTCCAGGGCATATCTTAATGACTACTGTGATTTGGGCTGATTATAAACAGCCCCTTCTCCTGCTTACAATTCTAAATTAAAAGTAGGTCAGTCATCAACTGGCTAAAATCCCATTTGCCTTCAGCTTTCACTAGCTAATTTACAAGTATGCCAAAAGCTTCACAATGTACTCATTCTTCCCAAGGGCTTCCTATACAACCAACCACTAACCTGATGGATCTCTCAAGTTCGACCAAAATGTGCTTCTTTGAGTTAGAATTGTACATTGCAGGTGTTGTCACTTGGCTATAGCCTTCTCTGTTTACGTAGCAAGTGATTTAATACAAAATACGGAAATTCAAATCATCACCCTTCAAAAATTCAGTCTATGACAATCTAGATCCAGTTGAGTGAATAAGCTGAGATGTTGTAAGCTATTAATGCAGAGGACATATTTCATGAATGGTTTCTCTTAAAAGAAGCCCTTTTTTTCCTGGTGAAAAATACATTTGCATCTGTCTAGTTAGGTAAATGAACGCAGCATTCTAAGGACTGTATTTATGATCTTGAAAGCAAATTATAAAATAAACTTTAGATAACAGCTATGTAAACAGCACAGTTTCTGGAAACCAGAAATGAGACTGCTGGAGAAGAAAGAAAGAAAATGTGAGATGTCTGTGACCTTCAAGCATAGAGGAATAAGTTATGGAAAAATGCATCTTTAACTATAGATCTTCAATTTCTCCCTTACTAATTTTGGATTATCTTACAATATATAGTTTTTTAATTCTACATTCTAGCGTTACTTTGAGAAAACTGCCTTTATAATGTTAAAAAAATTTCACTGAGTAGGGGCACCTGGGTGGCTCAGTCGGTTAAGTATACGATTCTTGGTTTCAGCTCAGGTCATGATCTCTCAGTTCATGGGTTTGAGCCCCAAATTAGGCTCTGCAACTGACAGCTGGAAACCTGCTTGGAGTTCTCTCTCTCTCCCGCTCTCTCTCCCTTTCCCTCCCCCACTCTCTCTCTGTCTCTCTCAAAATAAATAAACATTAAAAAAATTTTCACTGAGTATCTGAAGGTCCTCAGTCTCATAAAAAATTTCAGTGAACAACATGCAAATTTTGTGTGTGATAATACAGTAGTTCTCCCCCACCCTCACCCCTGCCATATCTGCGGTTTCACTTCCTGCAGTTTCACTATCCTGGGGTCAACTGCAGGCTGGAAGCAGATGATCCTCCCGACATCTTCAGAAGGTCAGTAGTAGCCTACTGCTGCATCACAGAGCCTATGTCATTCACCGCACTTCATCTCATGTATTTTATCTTCTCGCATCATCACAAGAAGGGTGATTACGGTGTAAGAGGAGACCCCATTCACCTAACTTTCATTACAGTGTACTGTTATCATTATTTGTTAATTGTTGTTAATCTCTTGCTGTGCCTAATAAGTTAAACTTTATCATGGGTATATATGTATAGGAAAAAAATACACTACATAGGGTTCAGTACTCTCCATGATTTCAGGCATCCACTAGGGCTGTTAGAATGTATCCCTTGCAGATAAGGGGGGGCTACTGTAATGGCTTATACTAATGTCCTATCCTGTCTAAAAAGGCTAGGACTTGTCAACAACCTCTGTTAAAATATTTTTGCTTATTCATATTAATAGGAAGTTTTTTCTAACCTATATTCATACCTTGTCCATTTATCAATCAATTTTCTTGGTGGTGTATTTACGTATAGTTATTTTTAACATCTGAACATAGTTAAATTTGTTAATACAACAGGATTTAAAATAACTATTGATGATTTAGGGGAATTAGGAGGAGAGGGAGTTTTCAAGCATTGCTTGGGGCAAGGGAAATATGGTGTGTGGCAGAATGAGCTTGGTGGTGAGAGCATTTGGGTGGAATGAATGAGGTTTGCTGTTTCTGATTGAGATATCCACCTTTAGGGCAAGGGTGGAGACTAATAAGTTTTTATTATTATAATTCAATACGAGTTCCAGATATAGAGCAATCACTCTGAAAAGAGCCCATCAGTACAGAATGGACAGCTCAGATTTAGCAAGATAATAGCAAGTTGAATGTAACTATATTGATCGATGTCACATTTCTGGGGCATGAGGAGAGGCCTGTCTGTGAAGTAAGGGGTTAAGTGGCAGAAGGGTGGGCCTCATTAGAAGGAGTTGCCTCTCAAGGGTGTCTTTCTGGCTGTCAGGGCCCTCCAAATGGAAGGCATCATTATCTCTGCCACTTCTCAGACACCACTCAGTTGCAAGATTCAAGGGCTCACCAGTACCCTAGAGTTTATTATGTACTCACGCAGAAATAAAAATCATTGCTTAGCTGGAATCAAAATGGAGTGTGAAAAGTGGTCAAAGATGTGGCCCGGAAATGTAGTGGTGATGGTGAATGGGATGCCAGGTGGATATCGACAGGACTAGACTTCTCTTGATGTCAGTGTCCTCTCAACCTGTGAGTTCCCGATTGCCTACTCTCTTCCAGTGCCTGTGGCATCCTGTATCTACTGATAAGGGCCCATCGGTAACCCCTAATCTCAGGTCCTGACACAGCCATGTGCTACTTTGCATGGTCTGAGATCCTGTGCCCTGAACTACTGAAGACCTTGAAGTCAGAGAATTTTAAGATCTTTGTAGGTTAATAGATTCTACCCTGCACAAGACCAAATAAATTAAAATGTAATCCCATTTCAAATTAAATGCAATTTTTATATTTAAAAATATAAATTTGAACAGCTTTTTGTAATTGATTTTAAGAATTGGGCTCTCTGTTGGTCACTTAGTTACAATAGGCTGTGGTTTCTCATCAGTAATCACACATTCTCTGGGATTTCTTGGAATTGAGAAAAGCTAATTTACACATTATTTTCAAAATTAATGACATTTTTATAAATATGAAAGGAAATAATGTTGCTAAATTTTATATTTTATAGCTGTTTAAATATTTTAGTTTTGTAGTTTTATTTTTTGAGCCATCATATTTTTTAAACTGGTTTCAAACCTTTTTTGGGATCCCTGAAAAGTTCATAGGTCTTCATGTTTAAAATGATCTGTTTAGGGGCGCCTGGGTGGCGCAGTCGGTTAAGCGTCCGACTTCAGCCAGGTCACGATCTCGCGCTCCGTGAGTTCGAGCCTGGCGTCAGGCTCTGGGCTGATGGCTCAGAGCCTGGAGCCTGTTTCCGATTCTGTGTCTCCCTCTCTCTCTGCCCCTCCCCCGTTCATGCTCTGTCTCTCTCTGTCCCAAAAATAAATAAAACGTTGAAAAAAAAAATTAAAAAAAAAAATAGAAAAAAAAAATAAAATGATCTGTTTATAATTTTCTAACACAAACACAGGCTATTATTAGAAATATTGTCATTATTTCATCAAGTATCATTTGCTTAGGGAAGCCTTCCCTGACCTTGAATATGTTAGGTTTGTCTGCTATATGCTCTCCTAGCAAATTTTGCTTTCTGTAAGAGTTATTTCCTTCCATCAACTACAATTATATGATTATTTCTATTATTATTCATCTTTCTCCTCTGCTACCCTGTTGATCCCATAAGGGCAAGACTGCCTGTTTGTTCTCTAGTCCCTAGCATGGCATCTGACCAAGAATCAATAAATATGAATGAGTGGATGAGAGCATGAACCTGCAACTTCTTACAGGGGTTCTGTTTCAGGAGGAGGGCTTCATCGCTGACAAGGGCCTGAGCACTGAAAACTAAAAAGCATTCTTAAAATATATCCTCCTCCATCTTTTATTAAAGATGTCTGCCTTTAACAGCACTTGTTCTTGGCTGCTTGGTGTCCAGCCCTGGATATCTGGCTCTTCTGGAGATACTGGGAACTACCTCATATACTTGACAAAGTAGTGAAGAAACTTTTTATTAGCTACTTAGAAATATATTTAAATCTTTGGGGATATTCAAAATTTAAAGATGCCCTATGTTTATTCTGGAGTTTCCCGGGAGTAATCTTGTTCACCACACTAAAAGGAACTTTTTTGAAAACTTAAAATTAGACATTAAAAAAAAATAAGGATTTCAATTTATTGAGCACGTAACTAGGTGTCACGAACTGGTAAGTACATTCCCACATGATCCCACTTAATCTTCATACAATTTAATTTGTTTGTTGCTCTCCCAATTTAACATACAAGTAAACTGAGCTTCAAGGTGGTTGTTCAGTGTATACAGGAACAGGTGGTAGGGCCAGGATATGAACTCAGTGCTGGCTCCAAAGCTCAGGCCTCTCCATTTTGCTATGCCAGCTCCTATGTTTCTGAGCATTGCTGCTACCATTTTTGGAACACCCCATTAGTCCTTGAGTAGGATCACATTAGGCAGTATGTGTTGAAATGGAGTGACTTACCCAAATGAGGTATTGCTTTTCTTTGCAACAAGCCCACGGGTCAGCAGTCCTAGACTAGTGCAGCGGCTCCCAGTCCTTCATCCGTGTCCCAGGCTCCTTCTGTCTTTCTATCCCATCATCCTCCGGGCCTGCATCCTCAAGGCTAATTCATGGTTTCTCTGCGAGAAGGCTGCTCCTTTCCAGGCTCCACACACTGGCCTACACTGGGCATTATCAATCTTTTTAAGACTCTGGCAACTCAGTGAGAAGAAAAATGACATCTTTTGGGGGTGTTTTGCAGTATTTTATTAGTGAGTTGAAATCATCATTTTTTTTGGTTATTTATGCTTCTTTTTTTAAACTATTTGTTTTTGTGTTTGCATTTTTTTTTCTATTTGGCTGTACATCTGTTTTTTTTTATATATGTCATACCGTATTTATTTATTTATTTTAGTGGTTCATTTCTTTAATTGAGACGTAATTGGTATACAACATCATATTGGTTTCAGGTGTGCAACATGACAATTCAATATTTGTATCTATTACAAAGTGATTGCCACACTACATCCAGTTATCTACACACAGTTACACATTTTTTTTCTTGTTATGAGAACTTTTAAGATTTATTTTCTTAGCAACTTTCAAATATATAATACAATATGTCAACTATAGCCATCATGCAGTACATTACATCCCCAGGACTTTTTTTTTATATATATATGATTTATTTTCAAATTGGTTTCCATTGTACATCTGTTTTTTATTAACATCTCTTTGTGTATTTAGAATATTGGCCCTTTGTCATTTGATCATTTCTTGATTCCAGTTTTTTGTTTACCTTTTGATGTTGTTAATGGAGCGTTTTTCTGTGTAAGTTTTAAATATTTAGTCTTAGCATTTACATAGTCTTTTCTGGTTTTGAATTTTGCTTTAAATATTTGCTCATATATGTGCTTTTATAGTTTTGTTTTTTTACATTTAAATCTTTAATTCATCTGGAAGATATTTTGGAATAAGGAATGAATCTTGTTCATTGTAACTTGGTCTATAGCCATAGCTTTTTACATAAAGATGTGGGGAAAAAAAGGAAGAACATACACAGATTGTCAGACTGGCTGTATCATTAAAACTGGACATTTTTAAAAAAATGGAATCCTAACTAATACTTTTGGAGGGGATTAAAAAATAAAAATTTTGAGGGGCATCTGAGTGGCTCAGTTGGTTAAGCCTCTGACTCTTGATATCAGCTCAGGTCATGATCTCATGGTCTTGGGATCAAGCACTGTGTCAGGCTCCATGCTGAACAAGCCTGCTTGGGATTCTCCCTCTCTCTCTGCCTTTCCTCCATTTGTTCTCTCTCTCTCTCTAAATAAATAAACATAAAAAAAAAGAATAAAAATTTTGAGACATATGGTTTCCCAGAAGAACAAATTCAAAAGAATGATATGTGGTTAAGGAACTAATGTTTTCAGAAAAAATACTGAAATGTTAACAGCCACTTTTCTATGTATAGTGTAAACATTAAACTATGCCTCTAGTCTGGGAAAGAAAAAGGAAATGTAAATATCCAAATTTGGTGTATTTCAGTTTTATATTAATTACTGAAATGAAAAGACATGCTTTAAGAAATTAAAAGTCACTGTGCTAACCACATCTATTACAGTGATGTGAGTGGTTCTCCATTTGAAATTTTAACATGTTGAAAACAACTTTGTCCCTGATTAGCATGTCCATTAAATTACATGTGTGTATTTAGTAGTTTTTTTCTCATAACCAATAAAAGAAATTCTTACATTAGAAATCCTGGACTTCAGGTTTCCCAGATGTCTATTTGGGTGGGTCTTGGCCAACCCAAGCCAGGGAGCCAGGTCTACCTGCCCAAGGGCAGCAATGATTAACTGGGAGGGCATAATGAACACTCAATTGAAACTCGTTGGTCCATTCAAACTTTCTTTCCACACAGGCAAGTCTTCTAATTCCGCCCCAGAAAAAGTTCATGAGACAGTGTAGCAGCAGCGCCTCAGGGATTATGGGAAATCACAACACACATCTGGCACCAGGCTTCACCCCAACGACCTTGTTCCAGCACCAGCGAATGTGGCCATTTTCTGGGGTCTGCTGGGCCCAGGTGGCCTCACAACCTCTACCAAATGTCCTTCCAGCAGTGGAACTGCTTCTCCCC
Organism: Puma concolor; assembly: GCF_028749965.1. NCBI lineage: Eukaryota > Metazoa > Chordata > Mammalia > Carnivora > Felidae > Puma > Puma concolor. The sequence goes on from NC_141674.1 coordinate 185,144,010, forward strand.
ATGTGGCCCGAGAACCTCCTGGACCCCACTCTGCTCCTGGGGATTTGCCCTTCCCACCAGAGCACCGCCAGGTATCGAACTGTGGAGTTTCAGACTCTGCACTCCCCCTGTTTGCAGTCTTAATGGAATTCAAATCCTCTCCTTTCTCCCCTTTTAGTTCAGTCCCTGTGGCTGTTTCCAATTTTCCACTTTCTCTCCAGCTGCTTTTGGGAAGGGGTGTTTTCCCGTATTCTCCCCCCCGCCCCCAGGCTCCATCCTCTCTCCACATGCAAAAGCAGCTCCCTGCCCTCCGCGGCTTCTCTCTCCCCAGGTTCCCCTCTCCACCCCACGTACCTGCTGAATTCTGTAGTTCAGGTTGTGCAGATTGTTGTGTTAATCCTCAGATCAGTTTTCTAGGTGTGCAGGATGGCTTAGTGTTGGTCTGGCTGTATTTCATAGATGTGAGGCACACAAAAAACTTCCATGCTGTTCCACCATCTTGGCTCCTCTTGGGAGAGAGAGCATCTTAAGCAGGCTTTGTGCCCAGTGGGGAGCCCCATGACGGGCTCAGTGTCAGGAACCCACGAGATCATGACCTGAGTCAAAATGAAGAGTGGGATGCTCAACTGACTGAGCCACCCAGGCTTCCCTCTAATCACTTCTTAATGATCGGTGGACTTGGAATCAAGCCAAGTTCTGAATTCTAGTTTCCCTACTTCAAAGCTGTGTATCATTAGCAATTTGCTGTAACTTTCTAAGTCTCAGTTTTCACATCTGTGAACTGGAATCAACCCCAATTTAGGTGATTGTGGTGAGGATGAAACCACCGGATCTGGTAAATATAAGCCACTTAACAGTTTTCGTCTCTTCCCTTCCTTTAGGGCTTGACATCTTTTGGTAGAAAATTTTATAGGCTTTAATACAAATATTTTATAGCATTCTTAATATCCTTTTAACATGCTGTAAGAATTCTGGGTAGAATATGCAGGATCCTTAACTAAATTGGTAGAGAGGATAAGCTTTATCTAGCCATCATACCAGGTGTTAGTCCCTAAGTGAGCCCCATAATGAAGATCTTCTGAGTCATGTGTTTGCTGTTTTATAGTGAACATCACTGAAAGCTACTATTTGTAGTAATCATGTGTTATGTTTTCTGGCTGACTGGACTGGCATCTTTTCTTTCTTTTTTTCGAACTTTTTATTGGATACAATTTCAAACTTACAAACAAGTTGCCAGAAGACTAAAAAAGAATTCTCTCTCTCTCTCTCTCTCTCTCTCTCTCACACACACACACACACACACACACACACCACAACTCATGGGGGCCCCTGGTTGGCTCAGTCAGTATACCCTGTGACTCTTGATCCCAGAGTCATGAGTTTGAGCCCCATGCTGGGTGTAGAATATACTTAAAAAAAAAAAGGAACTGTTGCATACCCTTTATCCAGACTCACCAATTGTTTACATTTTGCCCCATTTGCTTTATCAAACTTTCCATCTCTCTGTCTCTGTCTCTCAACATAGATACACACATACTTTTTTTTTTCTGAACCATTTGAGAATAAGTGGCAGGTATTAGTCCCTTTGTGCCTGAATATTTTTGTATTTCATAAGAATTTTTTTTTTACATAGCTACAGTACTATAACCAAAATCAAGACATTTAACATTGATAAATATCATAATCTAATCAGCAGTCCATAGTCCCAGTTATGTTATGTAACTTCCGACTGACGCATCAGCCACCCCTCCTCTCCATCTAGGATGCAGTCCAGGGTCATGTATTGCAATTAGTTATCATGTCTCTCTAGTTTCCTGGAATGTGGAACAGTTCCTGTTGTCTTTCATGTCCTTTGACCTTGACATTTTTTGTCTTTCATGACCTTGACATTTTTTTAAACTATGTAGGCCAGTTGTTTTATAGAATGTTTGGGTTCATGTGGCATTTCCTAATGATTTCATTCAGGTTGTGTGTTTTTTGCCAGGAGTACCGCAGAAATGATATTGTGTCCTGTGTCAGGGATGTTGGTTTGTTCCATTATTGGTGATGTTAACTTTTGATCATTTGCTTCAGGTCCAATCAGAGTTTGACTTGGCACCATGAATAAACATGTGCGCTGTGTTTGGAGGATCTTGAGCCTGATGAGTGCTGCCCTGCCCAGTCCTTACAATACTCATATTCTGCATTCTCATTCCCAAGCTGGAGCACAGTTTCACCCACGTGAGATGCCGATTCACAAGCGAGTCATGAGAAGAAGAAAGTTGAGCAAACGGCAGTCATTTTGCTGAAAAGAATGGCAGCAGAAACATTTGGGTTTGGGGCTGCAGGTCCCGAAAACAGTTGCAGCTGTTTTCCTGGCTTCCTGGCAGGGCTGCTCGGTGCCTCGCCAGGCTTGGTGAGTTCTCTTGTGTAGGTTTGTTCTTTGTCCTGAAGCTTAGCATTGAGCGTGGGTCTCTAGTCCTCCCAACAACTATAAATTCTTCAGTCAGCATTTCTTCCATTAAGACACAATTTACACATAGTAAGATGTGCCTATCTTAAGTATATAGTTCAAAGGTTTTTGACAATTGCATATACTTGTGTTACTTTCAACCAAATAAAGATATAGAAAATTTCTGTTACCATAGAAAGTTCCCCTATGTGCCTTTATAGTTGCTACATACCGAGTGTCTGTGTCTCCCTAACGTTCAGATGTTGAAATCCTCATCCCCCGTGTGATGGTATTGAGAGGTGGGCCTTTGGTAGGCGATTGAGTCATGAGGGTGGAGCCCTCATGAATGGGATTTATGCCCATACAAAAAAGAGCCCTGAGAGCTCCCTTGCCCTTTCTACCCTGTGAAGTTACGGCCAGAAGACAGCCGTCTATGAACAAGGAAGTTGGCTCTCACCAGACACTGAATCTGCTGGCACCTTGATCTTAGACTTCAAGCCTTCAGAACTGTGAGAAGTAAATTTCTATTGTTTAAAAGCCACCCTGTCTATGGTATTCTCAGCCTGAACGGACTGAGTAAATAGTCACACCCTAACCCCAACCCCACAAGCAGCTCTTACTCTGATTTTCGTCACTATAGATTAGTTTCACCTTCTTAAATCTGTAAGTTTATGTCTCTGACCAGATTTGGAAATTTTCAGCAACCCCATTCCCTTTCTCCAACCCTCCCCCCAGAACACTAATGACAGGAATATTACATCTTTTGTTGTTTTGTTATAGTCCAAAGCCCTGAAGGGGCTGTTTTTTGTTTTGTTTTTTTTTTTAAGTCTATTTTCTCTCTGTTGTTCAGATTTGGTCATTTTTGCTCTTTCAGTTCATAGATACTCTTTCTTTTGTCCCCTTCATTCTGCTGTTGAGCCCATCCAATGACCTTTTTATTTTGGTATTGCATTTCTCAGTTCTAAAATTTCCATTTGGGTCTTCTTTATGTCTTCTATATCTTTGCTGACGTTTTCTATTTTTGTCATTTGTTTTAAGCACATTCATAATTGTTTGTTGAAGCATCTTCATCGTAGGTGCTCCAAAACCTTTTAAAGTTAATTCTGACATCACTATATTGTTGGCATCTATTTTTTGCATTTTTTTCATTTAGTTTTGGATCTTTCTGGTTCTTGGTTTTTATTATTTTCTATTGAAACTAGGTATTATTTTTATATTATGAGATTATAGATCTTAAATATTTATACCTTCTATGTTAGCTGGCTTTTTTCTGACACTACTCCAGTTCAGGAATGGGAGGTACCATCTACTCAGTTCTGAGTGGAGCTAGAAGACCAAGTTCCCCACTCAACCTCTGTTTGACACATGAGAGGGGTGTTCTTCCCTACTGCTGGGCACAGGTGGGGGTTCCAGTTCTCTATGTGGTCTCCACTGACAACTCTGGAAGTGGTCTCATTACCACTGGGCAATAAAGTCCTGACTCTTCACTAAGCTTCCTCTGATACCATAATGGGGAAGGAGAGAGATGCCTCATTACTACTGGATGGAGGTGAAGTTCAAGCTTCTCACAGGACCTCCACTAACACTTTGGGGTGAGGGCTGCAGGGCCAGTGGGGATGAAATTATGATTCCTTGCTCATCTTTCTCTGACATCACCCTAGCCAATGTATAATCAATCTATGCTTCCCACTCCATCTGTACTGGTGTAGGTTGGGGTGAGGTCGCAGGTTTTTCTTTGGTGTTTGGCTGGGGTAGAGTGGTTATAGTCTAAATATTTGCTGTCTTGGTAGGCGTTTGTTAGGGTTTTTTGATCGGCAACATTGGCATTTCAAGATTGCTGGCTTCTTCAGGTCTCAAGTCTGAGATACGTGAGGCAAAAATAAAATCAAGGAACTTGCCACTGGTCATCTTATGTTTGTTTTATGTGTAATGCTCAGGGTTTCAGTTATACATACTTCATGGGAGGAATCTACTCCCATCTTTCTGCAAGCAGAAGTCTCTATATTTTCTTTCATTAAGTGTTTAAGCCTTTTGCCCATTTACAATTGGGTGCTGGGGTTTTTTGTTATTGATTTATTGGAGCCATTTATATATTTATTATGAATCTTTTGCCAGGTATGTGCTTTGCAAACATATTCTCCCAGTCTGCAGCTTGCATTTTCATTTATTAAACCATGGGTTTAATGAACAGAAGTTTTAAATTTTGATGAAGTCCAATTCTAGCTACCTTTTGAACTAAACTCCTTTAATGCTAAATGAACCAAGGTCAATTTCTGTTGCTTGTATTGGTTAGTTGATATAAGCCTACAAAGAATCACCTTGATACTTACACATACCATGATATTAATGCCCAAAACATTTTTGGAATCCATTTTTGAAATTGGCTCGACAAGAAGTTTATGACCGTAGCAGAAACCAGGCTCATTATTTTAGAGCTTCGCCTAATAGTCCACCATCAAACACCATCTGAGAACTTAATCATATGTCAGAACTGGCTGTATAAACTTTAGGTAATTGCACAATAAATTTCACTCTCAAGGTGTGATAAGTTGCACAACAAATATTAGTTAAATGGACGTGCCCTAAATTCTGGTAGTTTGCAGTTAGCTAGTTTTCCTATATACTGAGGAGTATATTGATTTACCATGTTTAGTTACAGGCCTTCTCCACTGTTAGCACCTATTCCATTTGAATTCTCACTTGATTAGCCTTTTCATACAAGGATACTCTGGGGCCCTGAGGAGTTGAGAGATGGAAATCTTTTTTAGCCTGATGCTGAAAGAGCCACAGTCCTTCCAGCCCTGAGAGAATGGTAGTGAGGAATCAGGGTAGTCAGTCAAGGCTAGGAAAATGAGACAGTCCTCAGCTCGTCCAGAATGAAAGAAATGAAAACACATCTGGTACATTTATATTCAAATATATAAACAACCGCTCCTGATAAAAGATTTGGAGTTAGCTGTGATCTGGATTGACTATAGCTCTACCTCCTGCTTTTATGGGTGTCTGAAGATTCTTGAAAGCCTGTTAATTTTTCCATTTATTTTATACTGAAGGGAATTGTTGTGGTATTGATAGAGCTGCTCATCAGCTCAGTGGTGATTTTTCTGGTGAGTAGGTGTTAAATATTGCCATGAAAGATAACAGGGTGGCATTCAATCCAAATGGGAAAGCCCTAACAGGTGGTTATTGAGACCTAAGACAGGAGATACTGCACCAAGGAAAATGGCAGAACTTCACACCCACATCTATGATCTTGATGTTTTATCATTATAACTTATAGGTATTACAAATTCATATGCCAGGCCTCTAGAATTACATAGTATTATGAAAAGAACCAAATATATAGTTGACAGATAATGATTGGTCGCATCTAACTCCTTAGTCATATAGAGTCCAAGTTTTGTTACTTTTTTTTTGTTTTTAAAGAATAGACTCAAAGCTACTTATATATATTTTAAATGCTCTAAAACCTTGGTCATTATTTCATTATAATACAGATTAAAAGCAAACTGTAAAAAAAAAAGATGATTAACACAAATTAAAAAACTTACAAGTGATTGATAAATTCCTGACTTTTCCTTTAAATTAGAACTATAAATTTCTATCTGTGTTTAATACTTCAAATCCCCTCTATATACTGACAGAATGACATAGGAGTGTCCACCTCTTGTAGACCCTGGCATTGTGAAAACTGACATTTCTGAGAACACTCCCTGTTTCATAACTCATGACATTGTGTGGGCTGCAGAAGTAATGCTTGTTTCTACCAAAAACTTACCAACCCTTGAATATGGGACTCAGGTTCATCTGAAAATTAAAACAAAGAAAACATTTCTGCAAGTATTGTTAATAGCCATTTCCAAAGAATACTACTAAGCAAAATCTTCTTAAGTTCCTTTATACTTATCAAGATAATGCTTCTGCATGGTAGAAGTGGGATAATTCCATGTTAATCTTATCAACAATTCATGGAGATTGTCCTAGTTTAGTTATACATGTAATATGTACCTGTCATATGTATAAAATGTATAATGAGCATTTGTGTTCAAAAAAATGATAACCCAATAACAAATGACATTTTATTATTCAAATGATCTTATAATGTCAACACCAATGCTAATAAAAATATATAATATGCTAAATTCATCAATGGCAAAGTCATTGTAATTCCCTCGAAGATTCCCACATTTCCAAGTAAGCTTTTCACAGATAAATGAAGATCCTCTATTATGTAGAATTTTCATCTTTAACTGTTAAAGGCTGGGAAAGGCAAAGCCATCCCTATTAGGAGAGCAAGAAAAGCAGAGATGGAACAGATGGGTCTCCATACACATGGAGCTGTAAGTACCTTTCTGCTCTTCATATTATCTGCAATTTAAAATAAAGAAATTCTTTCTTTCTACCAAGGTTTCTAAATGTTGAGATTGTGGGTTCTTTTCATATTGAATTTTAAGGGATGCTGCTTTGCTCTATTTCTAAGCTATTGGAAGCAATAAAGTTTAAGCTCAGTGAATCAGTATGGAGTTGGTAACATGGTGACCCTTTCTTTAAAAGCAAAGACATACAGGGGCACCTGGGTAGCTCAGTTGGTTGAATGTCCAACTCTTGATTTCGGCTCAGGTCACAATCCCAGAGTCTTGGGATCGAGCCCCATGTAGGGCTCCATGCTAACTGTGGAGCCTGTTTAAACTTTTTCTCTCTCCCTCTGCCCCTCTGCCCCTCTGCCCTTTTTATATGCTCTTGCTCTCTCTCTCTCCCAAAAAAAAGACAAACAAAAAGGATTTTTTTTGGAAGAATATTTTCACAAACAGGGGCTTGCTTTGTATATACATGTTATAGTTAAAAACAAAATTTGGATTATTGTTATATTCAGGAAATAGGTATTTCATTAATTAGCCCTTTACATGTATGTGAAAGAGAGGGGGATTGAAAGAGAGAGAGATTGCTTTTCAGCTTAAGTAAAATTTTGACTTCCTGAGAACTTTCTAATTAGGTGAAATACTGGCTAATATATTTAGTCTTCTTACCAGGAAATGAATGAAAAGTACATCTTGTACATTCATGAGAAACTGAAGTAGATTATTGGTTAATAACCTAATGAGACATCTGTTTAAACAGATGTTTTAGTTGAGAGAAGTGTAAACATGATTCTAAATTTACAAATACGTTGGTTATTCTTCCTTGTCTGGGAGGTTGAGCCAAAGTTTATGCAGATTAGAGGAAAGCCAGAATCTGGAAAAATTCAAAGTATTACATAAATGCAGATAAAGTAATACAATAAAGTCAGTTGGCAATTATTTTAATAGTTATTTACAGGGCCTTCCATTGCTTTACTTCATTGCTCACATACAAGTGACCTGAGTTACTCCATCTTCCTGGTCAAACTGACAGTCGTCTAATTCCCGTAGGACACTGTCATTGCTGCTGAAGCCGGAGAAGCTGCTGTACTGTGTCGGCCTCCTCTCTCTTGTCCAACACTCTCCAGAAGGAGAGAGGAGGCACTCTGCAGGTGGGTTTCTGCTGTCCGTTGGTTGTGATGTGGCTGTGTCCAAACCGATGCTCCTGCTGGTGACTTTGTTCCTGTCTTCACCTTTTGTATGCCGGCTGGCTTTCCTCTGGAACACAAGAGATTGGCAACCAGGAATTAAAAAGAGGGGTGCTTTCCTGTCCTTTTGATCTAGCACATACTGTACTCGGCCTGAAACGTCTCTTCCTTGCTTCTCTTCCAGATCCTGCTCATCTTTAAGGACCAACTGAGAGCCACCCTTCACAGTCTCTCCTCCTCCCAGGTAAGAATGAGCTGCCTCTCTCTTTCACAATCTTTAGTAGCTTCTTGGCACGTCCTTCTCCTCACTGACAGATTGGTTGTGTACATATCTGGGCCCTCAATGATATCTCTGGGAGAGAGAAACCTGTTGAGATCATACTTTGGGGGAACAAAGTAGGGTAGAAATACACTGAAGGTTCTATTTTTCTTCTTGGTGTTAGTTGCGATACAGACAGCAGGAAAAGTGCTTCACTGGCCACCTCATACCCATTTCACACAGGAATAGTCTGCACAGAAGAGTCACAAATAATTCTGATCATGCTTATACTGAAAGAATGCCTGGAGCATCTTCCTAGGTCAAGCAGACCACTCTCTCTGTCCTGGTTCAAACTACTTCTGCCTGACATGGTAGGAATGCTCAGCAACCAGACCACCTTAAGCTGCAGATGCTTCTGCTGTGAAATATTTACTGAGGGCTGACAATGTCCTTGGTGCAGTTCAGAGTAAAGAGGACATGGTCTTTGCCAAGGTAATAAGTCAAAATAAGATATCTAAGCCAATAAAAGGAAATCTCAAGAAGAAAACTGTAGCAACTCAACAGGTAGATGTTCAGACTCCTGATGAGATTTCCTTACCAGGATGTCTTTAATACTGATAACATGACATATTAGAATGTGATCATTTACTCTTAGGAACAAAAATCTGAACAAGGATAAACAAAAAAGAGATAAAATTTAAAAAGATAAAAAAGCACACTAATTTCCCAATTTATACAGAGTTTATTATTTGGAAGTTCATTTATATGTTAGATGGAAATTAGGACTTCATTTCCCTAAATGCAACAGCTATAATTATAAAACTTAGGGAAAAAATATAGAAGTCAGATGCCCATGCCCAGGCTAGTCTTATAAAAGTTTATTAACTCAGAAGTTAGTTGAACTGTAATATATAAAATACAGAGGTATATTCTACTGACTTTCATGGCAAATATACAAAGCAAACAAACAGGTTTACTAAATCAGATTTAATGTGCTACCATGGAATGCAACCACGGTCTATGACATTGTTTGTATAGGAACATTGCAGTCCTCAGCATGTTGCATAGAAAGGCGTATGTTGGCAGCTCTTTTTCTTGGCTGAGTTACTGGAGTCCTTGGGCAAGTTTAAGTTTATGGGTCCTGCCTCAACAAGAGCTTTCATGGTCCCAAGTCAGAGATAGTTGTGGTGGTGACATTTCCATTGGCCCCCTTGTATTCATCAGATGCAAATATCAGATCTCAAATCCTTTTCTTTTTATTGTTATTCGCTAGAAGCATTAAATTTATTTTTTATTTTTTAACATTTATTTATTTTTGAGAGAGAGAGAGAGAGAGAGAGAGAGCATGAGTGGGGGAGGGGCAGAGAACGAGGGAGACAAAGAATCTAAAGCAGGCTCTAGGCTCTGAACTGTCAGCACGGAGCCCGAAGTGGGGTTCCAACCCATGAACTGCGAGATCATGACCTGAGCTGAAGTCAGACGCATAACCGACTGAGCCACCCAGGCGCCCCAGTAGTATTAAATTTAATACAAGCATTGGAACCTGACAGATCTACTCTTCAGGTACTGGATTTGAGAATGGCACATTTTCTCTGGCATTGGGACACTCATCAGTGAGGAGATAGCCTTTTGGCTGCAAGAAGGGCTGACGGGTACTGCCAGACTGGGCTCCTTTCTCAAGCCTGGCTACTGGCTCTTTCCCACATGTATAAAGAATTCATTCATTCTTGAATGACCTCTCAATGCTGACTGAAAGAAAATAGGAAGGCAGAGGTGCCTGGGAGCACTTGGCTGCCTGGATCTTTCCTTCTTCACCAATGCCAGGGCCAAAAGTAAATTTTGCAATAAATTCCTTATTGCATGCCAGCCAATAGAGGCCAACTCTCACATACTCAGTGAGAATTTACTTTAAAAAAAATTTTTTTTAATGTTTATTTATTTTTGAGAGAGAGAGACAGACAGACAGACAGAGCATGAGCAGGGAAGCAACAGAGACAAAGGGAGACACAGAATCCAAAGCAGGCTCAAGGCTCCAAGCTGTCAGCACAGAGCCTGACACGGGGCTCGGAATCATGAACCGTGAGATCATGACCGGAGCCAAAGTGGGACACCCAAGCGACTGAGCCACCCAGGTGCCCCACAGTGAGAATTTTCCTAATAAAATGTGGGTATTATTCAGAATAATAAGATATTCTTAGTAATTCACTTATAGATAAGTATTAATAAGTAAACAGCCACCAAATGTAAATTTCACATATTAAAAGATAACACAATACCTAGCAACTCTAGGTTGCTAGGTAACTCTAAAAAAGATTTCAGAACAAACACTTTTATTTTCTTTTTTTACCACATGACTCTTAATAAATACATCTTCGGCAATGATATTGCCTCCCCTACTCTACTCTCACTCCACATGAAGGAATAGATTTTACAGCAGATCAAATTGCAATGTTCTTCTAACGTAGAGTGTAGGAGTCTGAAGCTCAACCAGTCCTGAGAGGTCATCTGCTTTAACCCCTCATTCTATGGAGGTAGGACCCAGGCCAAGAAGGAAGATAGGATTTGTCCAAGGTTAGGGAGTTTCTGGCCTTGAACTGGAGCCCAAGGATCCTATTTCATTCCCTTCACACTACATTATCCACAGCTACAAATTTATGAGTAGACTTAATGGTCAAAGATTTGTGTGTTTTCCAAATAAAATTTTCCTTCAGTTACAAAAATAATACATGTTCAGTGTACAAAACTTGGCAAAAACAAAGAAAAAAGTACAACCTACCCACAATCCTATCTTGCAGAGATACCACTGTTAAAATCTGGTGTATTACTATTTCTTTCTCTAAATATGTATGTATTTGCTTATGTCCACATAAATGTATACAGCTCACTTTTCTACTTAGCACTGTATTTTGAATATTTCTCTAAATCAATAAGGAGAAATTTTCCACGCTACATTGCCAGGCTTATTCATATATCTTCTCACTTTTCTCTGATATTTTCACTATAAAATTGGAGGAAATTATACCAAGATCTGGATGCAAATGTCATCCTTGATAATGTCATCCTTGATAAAATCCATTAACTTTTGAGAATCATTCTCATTTGCTAAAAATGGGTGATTCATTTCAAATATATGAGACCCAGTGACAAGTCAGTTGATTTTAGAGTATCCTACCATTCTGGCTTCCATTTTTCACTGTCAGTGTCTTAAAAACAAAAACAAAAACAAAAGAATGAAGTCAGAATTACACCAGTGATCATAAGACATGGTCAGTGTTGTGATGAACAGGGTAGAAGAAGAGCTAAAAGATATGGTTTAGAAATAAAAACAAGGCGTGGACATTCAGGACTTCTCTTCCTTGTATATCTCAGGCTTGGGAGAAGATCTCCCATACCTTGTCTCTGTATGTCTCAAGCTGAAGTGTAGCTCTAGTACCATTTGGAAGAGTTAGAGAAACATGCAGAGACACTACCCCAGCTTGCTCACAGAATTTGTTCCTGGGTCATTCCAGCTTGAGGTTGTCAGAATCATTCAAAACTGGTAAGGAAAGGGGTAGTGGACAACTACCTTTCCAGTCAGTTTTCCTATCCACCTTCTTCTCTGCCGTAGTGTGGGCACATGACCCAATCAGATCCGATCAGAGTCCTTCTCTGGGATTGCTATATGGACTCTAGGATAAAGAAGCTCTTTCTTTTTGTTGAAGTGGCCACACTCATCTCATTAGAAGCCCTCTGCACATATGCACTTAGAAGCTGAAATAAACAGATGAAAAAGAACACCCTGGTAATGTGGAATCTCTGGTGTCAGTGCCTGAGGGCTTGGTTCTTATAGCTCTTTATTGATGTTGTAAGCTATGCTGGTATCCTTTCCACCTAGAAGCTAGTAAATTCCCTTATATACACACAGGCTAATCTGAGCAGGGTTTCTGTCCCTTACATTCCCAGGGACACCAATGGATAAGAACACAGGTGGCCCAGAAGAGAGCTGTTCTCCAGCCTGAACATTGTCCTGTGGCAACAGGGACCACTCTTTCTCTTCTGCTCACACCAGGAAAAAAACCCATTTACTTTAAGTGGAAAGCATTCCCTAGATGAAGAACCTCGTTAATGATAAAAGCAAAATGCTTTCATCTTGATTTTTGCATAATTTTCTTTGAGATACTCGATACCCTCTATTTACACTAGCACTTGATTTGATTTCACATGGATTTCAATCAAGGATACTGACAGCTAATGAATTAAGTATGACCCTTATGGTTTTCAAATAATTTCAAATCAACTTCTAATGACTGAAAAAGTAAGAACTAAGTTTAATAATTGTCTCACTGTAAGGTAAAAAAAGAAGTTAATGTGTACATTAATATTTCTTAGTATTCATATATGATTTTATTGTAGCTACCTTGGAAAAGATCTGATTTAGAACATTTTTCTGGCTGCTGCTCCTTCACTTCTTGGTTTGTGTTAGAGAACTGATTCAACAGATGTGTCCAAGAAGTCTTTACCTCTTGAAATCATTCATTTTGAGATATATTTAAAGATAAGAATATTATTTGAATATTATTTTGCTCTCAAGAAGAAAAATAAATTAAAATGGAAACCATTAAAATTAAACTCCTGTTTCCCCAGGATCTATTCTCTCCGTTTTTCTTTTAATAACAGAACTCCTCTTGGCAGTGCCTTGCAGTTTTGAGCTGGCCATGTGCTATTTCACCATGTTACCAACTCCCGGTTTCCCGGATTACATTTCCCAGTCTCCCTTGCAGATACCTCTGGTGACATAAATAAGTTCAGGTCAAAAGGATGTGAGAAGAAATACATGACTTGGGGGTCAGTGCCTTAGAAGCATGCCTGGGACTCCTCTTTCCTGCTTCTTGCAGGCTGAACACAGCAACAACTATGGCAGCAGCCCTGGGTCCAGAGGCAGAAGCCAAATGTGGAGGGCGGCAGAGGTGACCTGTCATGAAGCAGAGCCTCGCCCCACCCTAGAGGACCTGCTCAGCTTCAGACTATGATGACAGAGAGACCCTTCTGTTGTGTTTAAATCATTCCTTATGGGTCTTTTTTTGGTATAGCATCTTAGTAACTAGTTACCAATTAATAATGAATGAATAAGCTGTTGGGTAACTAATGCTTTTCAGCTTAATTTTCCTCAACTTTCATATTAAGAAAAATTTCAAGTATACAGAAAGTTTAAAGGACAGTACAACAAACACCATATACTCACTACCTAATTCTAAACTTGTTGATAATTGTGCTATATTTCTCATATATACATATGTTTTTTAGAACATCAAAAAACATTCCCGGGGTACCTAGATGGCTCAGTTGGTTGAGCGTCCTACTCTTGATTTGTGCTCAGGTCATGATCCCAGGGTTGTGGGATCAAGCCGCTCATTGGGCTCTATGCTAAGTGTGGACCCTTCTTAAGACTCTCTCTCTCTCTCTCTCTCTCTCTCTCTCTCTCTCTCTCTCTCGGCGCCTGGGTGGTTCAGTCGGTTAAGCGTCTGACTTCGGCTCAGGTCATGATTTCACAGTCCGTGAGTTCAAGCCCCGCGTTGGACTCTGTGCTGACAGCTCAGGGAGCCTGCTTCAGATTCTGTGTCTCCCTCTCTCTCTGCCCCTCCCCTGCTCATGCTCTGTCTCTTTCTGTCTCAAAAATAAATAAAAACATTAAAAAAAAATAAAAAGATTCTCCTCTCTCTCCCTCTGCCCCTCCCTCTCTCTCTCTAAAAAAAAAAAAAAAAAAAGTTAAAACAAATTAAAGAAAAGAATTCCTGCATACTAGCTGAAAGCAATTTTTAGCTGGAGAAAATGGAGGGTCGTTAGGCATTTCTAGATTCTTCTTCAATTTCTCCATAGAGTTAGTAGTGATTAATCATCTAGTATTGAAAGAAAAACATTCCTACTGAAAACAAAAGCAACATTTCACTTCTCATGACAAGGCAATGTGGCAAGGCCACTACATGTTTTCTCACTGAATCCTCCTCATGATCCTGTGGTAAATATCAATGTTGTCCATCTTTTACAGATGAGGACACGGAGGCTTGCAGATTGTGACACACACACACACACACACACACACACACACTATCCCCTGGCATCCTTTTCATGTTTTGTTTTCTACTCCTAAGAACACCACAGAATGGAAACTCTATTCTGAATTAGTGGAAACTAAATACTTTTAAATGACCTTTGTTTCTTTTAAATAATTATCAAAGGGAAGTGGGCTGAAGAATTTAACTGAAATAGAGACTTTTAGGTAAAAAAAAATCAATGAATTTTGAGTATTCAAAAGAAACAAAAAAGTTAAGAAAAATATTTTGGAAGAAAAGTTGGGAACATTTTAATAGATGGAGGTAAAATCCTGGTTGGAGTCTTTTATTCTACTGAATGTAAAATAATTGAATTTATTTAGAGGCCTCTCTCCAAAATAAAGAAAAATACAAATAGATGAAAGGAACAAGACAGAAAGACCTTGGTTTATCATCCTGTGTAGCCTTACTTCATAAGAATTTCATTACCCAAGGACAGTCTTTAATGAAGGACAAAGACATAAAAAAATTTAGTCTGTGTGATTTATAAAGCAATCTTTTAATTTTTAAGTTATTATATACTAGGGGTGCCTGGGTGGCTCAGTCGCTTAAGCATCCGACTTCGGCTCAGGTCGTGATCTCGTGGTCCGTGAGTTCAAGCCCCGCGTTGGGCTCTGTGCTGACAGCTCAGAACCTGAAGCCTGCTTCTGATTCTATGTCTCCCTGTCTCTCTGATCCTCCCTCCATTCATGCTCTGTCTCTCTCTGTCTCAAAAATAAATAAACGTTAAAAAAATAAAAAAAAATTATTATATACTAAAAGTATATAGTTCTATAAATTTCAACACTTATGTATAGTTTTGTGTAACTATAATAGGACATGTAACAGTTTCATTACCTCCTGCAAACTCCCTGTGTGATCCCTTTATCACTTCCCTTCCCCAAATCCCTAATTCCTAGCAACCACTGACCTGTTCTCCACATTATATCATTATCTCTTTGAGACTATCATATAAATGGAATATTTTTTATTATTTCTAAATTGCAATATGATTAACATACAGAGCTATATTAATTTCAGGTGTACAAACAGTGATTCAACAATTGTATACATTACTCAGTGCTCATCATGATAAGTGTACTCTTTTTTTAAATATGAAATTTATTGTCAAATTGGTTTCCATACAACACCCAGTGCTCATCCCAACAGGTGCCCTCCCCAACACCCACCACCCACCCTCGCCTCCCTTGATAAGCGTACTCTTAACCCCCATCATCTATTTCATCCATCCCCCTTCCCCCAGCCTCTCTTCCGCTAACCACCGGTTTGTTCTCTATATATAGGAGCCTGTTTTTTTGTTTGTCTCTTTTTTTCTTTGTTCATTTGTTTTGTTTCTTAAATTCTACTTATGAGTGAAATCATACAGCATTTGTCTTTCTCAGACTTATTTCACTTAGCATCATACTGTCAAGATCTATCCATGTTGTTGCTAATGGCAAGACTTTGTTCTTTTTTATGGCTGAGTAATACTCCATTGTATGTATATACCACACCTTCTCTCTCTATTCATCTATTGATGGAAACTTAGGTTGCTTCCATATCTTGGCTATTGTAAACAATGCTGCAATAGATATAGGGGCACATATCTCTTTTTGAATTAGTGTTTTCATATTTGTGGGGTAAATGCCCAGAAGTGGAATTACTGGATCATAATGGTATTTCTATTTTTAAGTTTTTGAGGAACTTCCATACAGTTTTCCACAGAGGCTGCACCAATTTATACTCCCACCAATAGTGCACAAGGATTCCTTATTCTTCACATCCTTGCCAATACTTGTTATTTCTTATCTTTTTTATATTAGCTATTCTGACTGGTATGAGGCGATCTCTCACTGTGGCTTTGATTGCATTTCCCTGATGATGAGTGATGTTGAGCATCTTTCCATGTGTGTGTGGGACATCTGTATGCTTCTTTGGAGAAATGTCAGTCTTCTGCCCATTTTTAATTGGATTATTTGTTTTTGTGTGTGTGTTAAGTTGTGTAGGTTCTTTATATATATTTTGGATAGTAACCTTTTATCAGATATGTCTTTTGCAAATATCTCCTCCAATTCAGTAGGTTACCTTTTTTTTTTTTTTTGGTAAATTTTTCAGTCTGTAACCTTTTGAAACTGACTTCTTTTAATCAGCATGCTTTTGCAATTAATTCAACTCCTTGTGTATATAATTATTTCATTCATTTTTATTTCTGAGTGGTATTTTATTGTATGAATGTACCATAGTTGTTTAGCCATTCACCTGTTGAAGACACTTGAATTGTTTCCAGTTTTTGGAGGTTATGAATAGAACTGACATAAACATTTCTGTTCCATTTATATTTCAATTTCTATTTCTCTAGGGTGAATACCCAAGAGTGGTTTTGCTGGGTCATATTGTAAGTGTGTGTTTAACCTCAAAAGAAGTTGCCAATTGTTTTTCCAGAGTGGTTGTATCATTCTGCATTCCTACTAGCTTTGTTTGAATGTTCCAATTGCCCTTCTCCTTTGCTAGTTCTTGGTATGGTCAGTATTTTTTATTTTAGTCATTCTCAATGGTGCAGAGTAGTATCTCATTATGGGTTTCATTGCATTTCCCTAATGGCTAATGATTTAAATGACTTTTTAAATGCTTATTTCTCATCTACATCCTTGTTGGTGAGGTGTCCAAGTCTCTATGCTATTTTTTAGAGTTGTTTGTTCAGTTTTTAGAGTTCTTGGTACATTCAAGATACAAGTTCTCTGTCATATATGTGATTTCAAGGTTTTTTTCCTCCTAATCCATGGTTTGCCTTTTCACTTTCTTAAAAAAATTCTCAAGCTATCTGGAAAATTGATTAAAACATATCTGTGAAATAAAAAACCAGATTCTAAAAGTAAAGGTCTTAAACTCAAAATGGATTAAAGACCTAAATGTAGGACCTGAAACCATACAAACTTCTAAAAGAAAACATAGGCAATCATCTCTTGGACGTTGATCTTAACAACATTTTCCTGGATATGTCTCATCAAGCAAGGATAACAAAAGCAATAATAAACTATTGGGATTACATCAAACTAGAAAGCTTTAGCACAGCAAAGGAAATCATCGACAAAATGCAAAGGCAACCTACTTAGAGGGAGAAGATATTTACAAATGATATATAGGATAAGAAGTTAACATCTAAAATATATAAAGAATGCATACAACTCAACACCAAAAAAAAAAAATAATAATAATAAAAGTGTGATTAAAAAATGGGCAGAGGACCTGAACAGACATTTCTCCAAAGAAGACATATAGATGTCTAACACACACATAAAAAGATGGCTCAACATTCACCATCAGGGAAGTAGAACTCAAAGCCACACATGAGTCAAATTGGCAAGGATGTGGAGAATAAGGAATCCTTGTGCATTGTTGGTAGGAGTGTAAATTGGTGTAGCCACTGTGGAAGACTGTATGGAGGTTCTTCAAAAAATTAAAAATAGAAATACCATTATGATCCAGTAATTCCACTTCTGGGCATTTACCCCACAAATACAAAAACACTAATTCAAAAAGAGATATGTACCCCTATGTCGATTGCAGCATTATTTACAATAGCCAAGGTATGGAAGCAACCCAAGCGTCCACTGATAAATGAATAGATAAGGAAGGTGTGGTATACACACACAATGGAATCTTGCTTGGCCATAAAAAAGAACAAAGTCTTGCCATTAGCAACAACATGGATAGATGTAGAGAGTATAATGCTAAGTAAGATAAGTCAAAGACAATATCATATGATTTCACTTATATGTGGAATCTAAAAAACAAAACAAACAAAAAATTTAAAACACAGAGAATAATAAATACAGAAAGCAAATTGGTGGTTGACAGTGAGAAAGGGGTGGAAGGACGGGCAAAATAGGTGAAGGCGATTAAGGTATAAACTCCAGCTATAAAGTAAGTAAGTCATAAAGATGAAAAGTACAACATAGGAAAGAGAGTCAATAACATTGTAATAATGTTGTCTCGTGACAGATGGTAACTACACTTACGGTGGTAATCACTGCATAACGTATAGAATTGCTGAATCGCTAAGTTGTGCACCTGAAACTAATATAACCTATGTCAACTATACGTCAATATTAAAAATAAAATAATAAATAAAAGCTAAAATTAAGAATGAAAAAAAGTAGCTTCAGAGGTCAAGACAGAGAAGATTGCACAGGTGTGTTGCAATATTAGGCACACCCACTTCCAAAAAACTTTTCCTTTTCCCTCTTATTTCAGTACCTGAGGCCTACAAATTAAACTAACAAAAGATAGATTAACAGGAGAAAAGATTTATTTTGGATGTACATGGGGCTTCACAGAGAAAAAGTGAAAACCCAAAGAGACAGTTAGACTGAAAGCTTATACATGATTTCAACAAACGATGATAGATTGTGGAGAAGTGACTAGACAAAGGAACAGGGTTTTGAGCTTCTATGGGCAGCAAATTGTGGAAAGGTAAGTATATGGGGAACCTAAGGGAAGATCAAGGTTATTTTAGTAAGATTTATTTATGTAGACCCAAGTCAGTGCTATCTCCAGTGAGGAATCATCTCTAGTGATTAGGAGTCTTCTCCTATTCCTGGTATAGGAGAGGAGGACAACTTTACAAATGGAAATTTATGTTACCTTTTTTTAAAAAAGATTTTAATTTTAAGTAATCTCTACACCCAATGTGGGGGTTGAAATAACAATACAAGAGTCACCTGCTTTACCGACTGAGCCAGCCAGGTACCCTTACGTTAACTTTAAAAAGGGAAATTTATGCCCTGTTTTTATGAGAAAGGGAGAGGGTAGAAAGTTACTCCTATGTCTGTGTTTCTTAATTACCTTCAGCTCAAAATAATCCTTTGCCAAAGTGGCAAATTTGGGGGTAACATATTTTGATCCCCTTTGGAACTGTCTCATGTCACCTGTTACTGGCACATTTCCTTTGTTGTTATGTTGTTTTGGAGACTATTTCCATATCGCGTCCACATTTCCTCATCTGTATTCACCATTTAGAATTACAACGTGAGTTTAAGGATTAAATGCTTCCATAGAACATTTGGTTAATAAAGCATTGGGACACCTGGGACTCAGTTGGTTAAGTGTCTGATTCTTGATTTTGGCTCAGGTCATGCTCTCACGTTCGTGGGACTGAGCCCAGTGTTGGGCTCCACACCACCGCTTGGGATTCTCTCTCTGCCCCTCTTCCGCTCAAGCCCAACTTTGAGTGTGTGCACTCTCTCTCTCTCAAAATAAATAAATAAACTTAAAAAAAAAAGCATCAGTTTTACTCACTTCTGGTGTTTGAGCAGCTGAATTCCACATAACTGGTCTCTGAAGGAACACAACCTGCTTTGTAGCCAAATTCCCTTCACTGCAAATTAAAACAATAGCATTAGTATTTGCGAATTAGTAATCCTCTATATTTCGTACTTGGCTAGAATATTCCACCTGTATTCTTTGTAAAATAATTTTCTTATTCAAAAATGATTATAAATATGATTCAATATAAATATGATTCTATTTGATTCCTAAGGAAAAACAAGAAAAAATGCCTAAAAAATGAATACAGTCATTACAAAAGAAAAATTTGTTTAAAAGTTGTAATCTCAATGTGCTAACGTAACTATTTTATCTTCTTTTGCCCCCTCCTAATCTTCTTTATCAACATGTGAATTTCTGCAGGTCTGTAACCACTACATATTTGCATTTCTGTGTTCTATACTTTTCACTGAACACCCTTTCCTTGTTTGTGCACTGGTGATCGTATTCTTAATAGCTTCAGATTATCTCAAAGAATTAAGATACTAAAATGTATTAAGTCTTTCCTATGTGACTGGAAAATTAGGTTGTTTGCAGTTTTTTTGCTACTTTTAAATAATGTTGCTATAAAATATGTATAGTCTTCCTTATTCTTATGACTTATTTCCTTGAGATAAATTCTTAGGAGTAGGATTATTAGGTCAAAAGGGTATGATTTAAGCTTCTTGGTATGCATTGTCAAATTTGCCTTATAAAAAGAAGAGACCAATTTGGGCTGCCACATGTGAGAGATTGTATATACATTTTCAATTGAAGGACTTGAGCCACAGCTAGTTTTATTTTCAGATGCTTCTTTGTAGTCAGCTACTCAGTATTCTCCTTATTTAACTATCATCATGGCAAATTACCCCTTGCCAAAGACTACTTGGGGTTTGTATTTCTCTGAAATGCTTTTCACAGTCTCCATGGATTTATGGGGAGGAGTGTCTGTAGCTAATGTTGCTCAGTTACGACTTTTATTATGCAAAAAACCCAAACAAAACCTCACTATTAGCTGCATTTTATGCTGAGCTCTTTTTCTGGAAAACAAACGCAACATTGAAACTCTGGCCCTAGTGGTATATGTCAGCCCCACACCATTTGAAAATCCCCAGTTTACTGATACTGTTGAATTTTGAGAAACCGCAAAATTTCCCCCAGAGTGTTCCTGAGAGACTGCTGCTTTTTTATTTTTATTTTTAAAAGAATGCTTCTAGTCTAATCTCATTTTAGTTTGATCTTATCTTCGATTAGAAGAAAAGACATGGTATGAAGTACAGTTGACCCTTGAACAACGAGGGGGTTAGGGGCATTAACCCCCTCCCTGCCACAGTCAAAAATCCATGTATAACTTTTGATTACCCCAAAACTTAACTACTAATAGCCTGCTGTCGACTAGGAGCCTTACTGATTATATAAACAATCAACACATATTTTGTATGTGGTGTGTATCATATACTGTATTCCTACAATAAAGTAAACTAGAGAAAAGAAAATGTCGTGAAGAAAATTATAAGGAAGAGAAAATACATTTACAGTTTTGTACTATAGTTATCAAAACAAACCTGCTTATAAGTGGACCTGTGCAATTCAAACCCATGTAGTTCAAGGGTCAACTGTATATTGTAACTTTTGGCGACAATCATTAGGACACATGGGTTATGACACAGGCATACAGGGAAGGAACTAGCAGTGTACAGAATAGGCTGTCTGTTTGGGAGGTACAGAATATGCTGGAAAAGGCTGAGGCTTTGGAGCCTAAGAGTTCCTGGGTTCAATCCCAACTCTACCATAATAGCTGATGAGACCACCTAATAGCTGGTAAAATTTGGCAAAATTTTAGACTCTCTGCACTTCATTTCCTATCATGACTTTGTGAAGGATAGATATGTTGATGTGCATGAACACCTTCGCTGTGCCTGCCACTAGAAGAAGTACAACAAATGTGATTTCCTTCTACTTTTTCTATCTGTTTAATGAAATGTAGGGTGGAGTTAAGTGGGAGGGAAATGTCCCAGAATCAAAAATCCCTTCCAGAGAGAAAAGTCAAGGGAGGGAGAGGGTACCCGAGAATACAGAGGACATTTCTGGGTAATGGTCAAAGTGTGTGATTCAGGTAGAGAAACCCATGAGAGGACCAGGCCTCGAGCTATGGAAAGATGAGAAACTATCAGGGCAGAATTACTCTTCTTGAATAGAAAGCAGGAGAAGGTCAAGGTAGGGATTGTGAGTGACCCTGGAGTGAGTTCTTTCCAACACATTATAGGATGTGAATATACATGAAATCTGAATGTCCTAGGATGTGATGTTTGACTTAGAGCAGGCTTCTCAACCTTTACTAATGGGGTAAAATAGTAAATGCAGAGATAGCTTCTCTGCTGACTGTAATAGGACAGTCTTCACATGCCCAGATAAGGCTGTGGAAGGTCAGCATCTTCCCATCTCTTGGGGAGGTCCTTAGAACAAGTTCTTCAGTTTGAAATATGTCTGAGATTGCTATGTCCCTAGTTTTCTGAGGGCCATTCTGATTTTTTTTTTACAGTGTTAAGTTTTATTTTTCAATTATTTTTAAGTTTATTTATTTGAGTAAATCTCTATACCCAACATGAGGCTTGAACTCACAACCCAGAGATCAAGAGTTGCATGCTCTTCTGACTGAGCCAGCCAGGCACCCTAAGGCCATTCTGATTTAAAATATGTCCTACTAATTATCAACAGTAGCGGAACTGTGGAAAGAGCCTAAATGTCCACGGACTGATAAATGGAAAGAAGGTTTGGCATGCATATATATATATATATATATATATATATATATATATATATGTGATGGAATATTACTTAGCCATCAAAAAGAATGAAATCTTGGGACACCTGGGTGGCTCAGTCGGTTGAGTGGATGACTTCAGGTCAGGTCATGATCTCCCAGTTTGTGAGTTGGAGCTCCACTTCAGGCTAACCGCTGACAGTGCAGAGCCTGCTTTAGATCCTCCTTCCCTCTCTCTTTGCCCCTCCCTGACTCCTGCTATCTCTTTCTCTCAAAAATAAATAAGCATTAAAAAAAAAAAAAGAATGAAATCTTGCCATTTGCAATGACGTGGATGGAGCTAAAGTATATTATGCTATGCGAAGTAAGTCAGAGAAAGACAAATGTATGATTTCACTCATATGTAGAATTTAAGAAACAAAACAGATGAACATATGGGAAAGGGGGAAAAAAAAGAGAGAGGGAAACAAACGATAAGAGATTCTTAAATACAGAGAACAAACTGAGGGTTGATGGAGGGAGGTGGGTGGGGGATGGGCTATAAGAGTGATGGGTGTTAAGGAGGGCACTAGTGACAAGCCCTGGGTGTTGCATGTAAATGATGAATCACTAAATTCTACTCCTGAAACTAATATTGCACTGTATGTTAATGAACTAGAATTTAAACTTGAAAAATAAAAAAGAAAATAGGTCCTGCTATTTTCAGAACATCTGTGAGACATGGACCTCCTTTTGGTTTAGAGAATCTAAGCATGGTAGAACTAAGGGACAGAAGCCTGACAGAACAACAACTATCTGAAAGGGTGAGTGCCTCACAGCCTCAGTGGCTCTGGAGGTAATTCTGTCTGCTGAGCTGGGATAGGATATTTGTCCTGTAGCACAGTTTCTGAAAGGATTTGACTGGTGGTGTCATTACTTGACCAGGGAGGGTTCGCATGCCCTGGATACTCAGAGGACAGGGCCTACATCTCCTATTCCCTACAGCAATTTTCATCCAAAAAGTGTTAGTTAACTGAGTAACTTGGTGTTTTTCTGAGAGGAATTTAAAACTCTTCACATCCTCTTCCAGACTATTATTAGTGGGCAGTCATGCTTTGATGTCATAGAAAATGAACACGGCTTCTGAGAAATGGCAGATTTTCACAGAAGTGCTGAAAGAGTTCTGGCACAACCTGTGTTGGTCAAGAGCATAAGCTTCAAGGATAAACTGGCCAAGGAAATAGTCTGCAAAGGTGTAAAACCACCCACTAGTTCTTCCTTTCTGAGGGCAGCAAATAATCCCTTGTGCCACTGTCAGCATGAGGGACGGGTCAGCCACTTCAGGCCTGGAGAGGCTAAGTTCCCTGCAGGCAATGATGGGGAGCAGGGTGAGGTATAAAAGGGCCCAGATGGGGGAAGGGAAAGGAGGGTCATTAGTACAGAAGGACCAGGAAAGTATCATGACTCTAGAGGCCAAAGTCCATGTGCGACCTGAGGCATTGGTCCAAACTGAAGGAGATAAAACAAAGGTCGGATCTGTGAGGCCTAGCGGAAAATGCAGTTGGTGGGAGAAGCCAGTGTCAGATCCACGCATCTCACCAGACCGAACCAGGCGAAGTAGAGTGAAAGGGTAAAGCCTGAGTCAGTGTCAGGTTCACACCTAGAATCAGACAAACACCAGAGGGCAGGTGTGGACCTAGAAGAAGCAGAAGAGGCCACCAGTATTGCTGTTGTCCTGGGACATGGGCTCTTTTGCTCTTTGTCTTGGTATTATGCTCACCTCTTAATGTGGGCATGCACTACTATAGGGTCTGGGGAGTGAGCATAAGTGTAAGGAATCAGGCCACAGATGGGGAAGAAAATGAGTTTTTGACCAGCTCTACAGCTTTACACTACAAAATGTGGGGACACATCCTTTTTCTGTGATATATTTATTGGAGAGGATGTTGAGTGTGGGGGAAACAGCATGTATATGAGTATATAGAGTCAGACCAATGCTGGGTTTCCATCTGAGTTTTGCTGCTTACTAGCTATGTGATGCTGAGCTAGTTACTCAGTTTCTGAGTCTCCCGTTTCTCTTCTGTAAAACAGGTGGTCCAAACAATATCTGTGAGGTGATGGAAGTAAAGTTCTTAGCACAGATCCTGGAGCACAGTAGATGCTTTATAAATGTTTCCTTCTCTCTTCCCTACCTTCTTCTATGCCTTTCATATGAAAGCAAAAAGAAGACTTTCTATTTGGGTGTTGTTTAAAGGAGAGAGGTTTGCTATGGCATCAACAGACTACTAAGAAAGAGACTAGCTTCCCAACAACAGAAGATCTCATGGACTAAAGTAAGAAGGGTAACTTGGAGGGGCGCCAGGGTGGCTCAGTCGGTTGAGCGACTGACTTTGGCTCAGGTCATGGTCTCACGGTTCATGAATTTGGGCTCTGTGCTGACAGCTCGGAGCCTGGAGCCTGCTTCGGATTCTGTGTCTCCCTCTCTCTCTGCCTCTGTCCTGCTCACACTGTCTCTCTCTCTCAAAAATAAATATAGGTTAAAAGAAGAAGGGTAACTTGGATTTGTGTAGTGCTTTTGGTACACTATTTTCCTTGTTAATGAGCACTTTTGCTTCTTATGATAGCCACCCCCCTTTTTAAAAAGGCTTGATTTGGGGCGCCTGGGTGGCGCAGTCGGTTAAGCGTCCGA
This sequence comes from Puma concolor, assembly GCF_028749965.1. NCBI lineage: Eukaryota > Metazoa > Chordata > Mammalia > Carnivora > Felidae > Puma > Puma concolor. The sequence continues at coordinate 185,169,028 of NC_141674.1, forward strand.
CTTCAGCCAGGTCACGATCTCGCGGTCCGTGAGTTCGAGCCCCGCGTCCGGCTCTGGGCTGATGGCTCGGAGCCTGGAGCCTGTTTCCGATTCTGTGTCTCCCTCTCTCTCTGCCCCTCCCCCGTTCATGCTCTGTCTCTCTCTGTCCCAAAAATAAATAAAAACGTTGAAAAAAAAAATTAAAAAAAAAAAAAAGGCTTGAATTTTAAGTAATCTCTACACCCAATGTGGGGCTTGAACCTAGAACCCAGAGATCAAGAGTCACATGCTCCACCGACAGAGCTGGTCAGACGCCCCTCTTATGATAGCCCTTTGAGGTGGGCAGAGAAGATATTATTTTATCCATTTTATGGATAAGGAAATTGAGACTCAGAGTTTTTAAGAGTTTTGTCTTGGGTCTTCTCTATTTCCCACAACACCATACTATCTCTACAACAAGTGTAGAATGAATTCAGTAAAGCTCTGACTACAGAGAAGAGTGGCCTAATTTAATTCCATTCTGCTGGAACACTTTATAATGAATGGATAAGCATAGACTACTTTGCAAAAGTTCAGATTTTTATGTAGCTTCTCCCAAATGAATAATTTCAGCTTATAATGTGCAGGGGTTGTAGTGGAGAATAGTGAAGAAAATAAAAACAAGTGTTCATTTTCTTCTGGGCCAATTAGATTATTTAAACAGACCACACAGGTCCCGGTGTTCACATGGTGAGAGAAGGAGAGAGAGGGCAAGTTCTTGACTCTCGGCATTTAAGCACCACATATAAGATGGATCATTGAAAGCTTTTCCTTAAAAAAATTCCCCCTTTGGGGGCACCTGGCTGGCTCAGTTGGTTAAATGTCGGACTCTTGATTTTGGCTCAGGTCATGATCTCATGGTTTGTGAGATTGAACCCCATGTCGGGCTCTGTGCTCACAGCGTGGAGCCTGCTTGGGATTCTCTCTCTCCCTCTCTCTCTGCCCCTCTCCCACTTGTGCTCTCTTTCAAGATAAATAAACATTAAAAAAAAAAATCTCCCCATGAATTCAGTTAAGAGTGAACAGCACTACTTAAAACAAGCAAGCAACAAAAACAAAATTAAAAAGCAGTTCTATCACAGTTTGATAACATCTTTAGTGGTATTTAAGCTTTTAGGTTATTTTTGCAGGAAGTTATTTATAAGGACAACATTGGGCAAAAGATTTAAATAGGTGCTTTACAAAAGAAACATCCAAATGGCCAATAAACATATGAAAATGTGCTCAATCTCAGTAGTAACTAGGTAAATACAAATTAAAACCACACCGACATCATACTGTATACGCACTAGGATGGCAAAATTTAAAAATCTGACAATATTTTTTGTAGGAGCAATGGGAACTTCATATTCTGCTGTTAAGAGTGTAAACTGCAACATTCTATTTGGAAAGAGTCTGGCATTTATCTAATAAAGCTAAAGAAATGCCCTATGACCCAGCAACACCACTTCCAGATCTATTCGCTTGAGAAACTCATGCCCGTGTGCACTAGGATCCCTGCTCATGTTCAGGATAGCGCTGCTTGTCATAATCAACCAATGGAGCCAAACATAAAATTCCATTTGTGTAAAATTCAAAAACAGGCAAAACTGAACTGCATACAGTTTAGATACACATGCAAGAGTGATAAAACTCTTGGGCAAAGCAAGGAAGTGATTATCCTAAAAGTTGGGATGTTAACTCTTGAGTGAAGGGAGTAGATGTGATGGGGAAATACGTGGAGTGCTTTCAAGGTTCCGATATTGTTTCTTGTCCAGTAGAAACTACACAAGTGTTTACAATTATACCCATTTGTGTTTTGTGCACTTTATACTTGTATATTTAAGAAAAATTGTTTTATGAGTACAGGTAATGGTGACATGAAGGAGGATGGTTGTAGATTTACACATGATAAAAATGATCCCTCCCCTTTCACATTTATTCTTTGGTAAAAAATCAGTCTTGAATTCTTTGGGTTTGATTAGAAGAGGTCTTTAGGAATTCATTCACCTGTACTAACTTTCCCTGGAATATATCTTGCATTTTCCTGTGTTTTTGCTTAAGATTTACAGAGAAAGGAAATGATTTGTGGTACCCATACTTCAACTTTCTACCTTCTATGCACATAGCAGGCATCACTAATTGATTGATCACTGCATTCTTTTTTGCTGAGCCTGGTTCTAGTGTCAGAATCCTTGGTTTTATAGTGTTCCAGGCAGCCACTACCAACAGACTAGTGCTGCTACATGAGATGAAACAGAATAGTAAATAGTTAGTCCTATTTGCCACAGGGAGTATTCTCCTCTCTAAAACTGCTTTCAGAAGATCTGTTCTTTCCTGAAGTTCCCCCTCAGACACACAGCTTTTGCAGACCTGCCCTCCTCCTTCAATGAAGTCCTCTAGCATATTCAACTGCTTTATACTCAACTCTTCATTATTGCTTCCCCAAAAAAGACTTTTTAGATATTTCTCCCCAAATTCCCCCCAATCCCATTAAATTTTAATCCTAAAGATATGCTGTGTTTGTGTTTATGTACCGTGACCTTTTGGAGGGCCACAAACCACTGTAGTATTTAAGATTTTTTTACTGCCCCTTATAACTAATTTTCACCCCCTTGGGGCAGTATCACCCCTATTGAGAATACATGCTCTAGACCTCCACTGCAGGACTTGTCATGAGCTGTTCTGCATTAGTTATTTGCAATGGTGTTGCGTCTCCAAGCCAACTATGAGTTCCTTCCTGGAAGCCAGAGTCAGCCCCTAGAGTGAGTAAAATATTGCCTTGTACATATCAGGCACTCAGTAGATATTTGAGTTGAACTGAAAGAACATTTTCAAATAAAATGCAAAAATGTGATTCAGTTTGAATACAACTGAAATGGTTCTAAATGAGTGGCTTATCTGTAGCTGTTTAGTCATTTGTGGGATAAAAATACTCTTGGGGCACCAGGGTGGTTCAGTTGGTTAAGCATCTGACTCTTGATTTCGGTTAAGGTCATGATTTCAGATCTCGAGACCAAGCCCGCATTGGGCTCTGTGCTGACAGCATGGAGCCTGATTGGGATTCTCTCTCTCCCTTTCTCTGCCCCTCCCCACCCCCCCCACTCATGCACACACTCTCTTAAAATAAATAAACTTAAAAAAAAAAACTTTTATAAAGAGCTTTCATTTATGATTGTAGAGTTAGACTAGAGGAAACAGAATTGTTAGGTTAATTTGTATTTTCTGATCAGTTTTGTATCATCTAATTAATTAATTAATTAATTGCCATGTTTAATGTTGCAACTTAAAAATAAATGAGTAAATTCTTGCTTTTAAAATATAAAATAAAATTCATTTTGAAAGCAAAGTTATAAAATTAATTTTCGCATGCACCTTTATAGCTATGTGCTTGGTCACAGTTCCTTTGGCTTATGACCCTGATTTGTTTTTCAGGTATTAATATGAGTGTATTAAAAACTAAAAAGAGCACTCCCACAGTTTAGCTTCTCCCAACCCCCCTGCCTGGCAAAATGTCAAAAATTGAAGTTCAGATGAGGAAGTGATAACTGGAAGTATCTACAATAGACAAATTGACTATTTTGAAAAACGTGGCCTTGGGGCACAGTCGGTTAAGGGTCCAACTCTTGATTTCATCCCTGCCTTGGACTCTGTGCCGATAGTGTGGAGCCTGCTCGGATTCCCTCTCCCTCCGTCTCTCTGCCCCTCCCTCCCGCTCATGCGTGCTCTATCTCTGTCTCTGAAAATAAAGAAATAAACTTGTTTAAAAAGTGGCCTTATCAAAATGCTGCTCACTGCAAGATTACTATGAGCTTAACTAGGAATTACACCTACTGTTTCTACAGAATTTAAATTAGGAAGGGAAGGGAAGCACATTAGAATGAACTAAACACGAAACCCTAGCCTTTCCCTGACTGTGTGTAAATATGCAGCTCTGCTTTGGCTGCCACTTGAGGATTGAGAGGAAATCATTGGTACATGAAAGTGTCTCAAGTGACTTCACAGACTTATGCTTCTGGGCTGTGGTGACCACAAGGCTGTGGAGCCTTTTCTGCAAGGGCTGCAGAAGATGGAAGAGGGAGCAGGACTCCCAGCATCACAGTGAGAAGACAATTTTCTCTTTTTGTTATTCAGATCTTGTTCTTAAGGATCAGATGTTTTTATATTCTCAGAACAGTATAACATGATTCATTGTACCCCCAAACCCCTGCTTTTCAATTCTGTCTTCTGAGATATAAATGAAGGCGTATATCTTTCTTCTATATTGTATTCTAAAATGCTTTCATGGTCCCTCTGCAAGGTTATACTTCAGTGTTTTTCTGAAAGCACATCAGAATTACCGTGGGTTCCTGTTAAGATGCCCCCTTCCCCCATCCCTTTCCAGATGATTATTCAGGGAGAGGGGAATGACCTTGTTGGTTTGAGGGAGCCAAACAGAGGGAACTTTGGCTCCCCTTCCATTTTATTCTGGTGATTATTTTAAGGGCAGCAATATTAGCTGCTAGTTCAGCTAATTTGATCCTCTACCAGATTTTCCCTGAATTGTTTAATGTCAATTTTCATGTTGATTTCTTGAAAAGAAAAGGATTGGGCCCATTTGTATAATTACATAGTGATAACGATTAAGAAGGGATTCTGGCAAGTTTTCACAGCTGACAGCAATAATCCTGGAATAATGTAGTGTTATCTGATTACCACATTATCATGTTTCCATGGCAATGTGGCTTTCAACCTTGGTGGTGTGATATTGCCTAGGATGATGAAGCAACAACCTCAGTGTAAGGACACATTGGGAAAATATTTTTATGTCATCCAATGACATATTTGAGTAATGAAAGAAATGAAGGGAAAATACCTTATCTACAGACCACTCAAGTTATGGTTTAGGTGATAGAAGAGTGGGAAAAAGTTGAAATTGCTGAAGGAAGACATGATTGTGTACAAGATGAAAATATTTAAGGAAGAAAGTTTTCACTGACAATGGTTCTAACTCATGTTTTCAGACATGTGGGCCCCAAAAGAAAGGTCATGACAGTTATTTGTTTTTCTGGGTATGAGTGTATGTGTAAGCTTATGTATCTTTATAGTGATGTTATTTATTTCTGCTCCTTTACTGACTTGTAATCATCAGTGCTGATTTAGTATATAGTGAATCACAGTATTTACATTTTCTGAAATATCCTGATTTATGACAGGCTGAGTGATCACGCTTGCATAACTGGTTTCAACTTCAGGATTTTGGTTCTGCTAAAGGATTAGTTCCTATAAAATAGTTTGGTTCACATCCCAGACTCTTCTTCTATACTAAAAATTTTTAGGCTCTATCCTCCACTAGGACCAAGATGAATTGTATGTGGTATCTTCTTTTTTTTTTTTTTTTTGTATTTAAATGGTATTTTTCTTTATATTTAAAGATGACATGACTGACAGTGAGTACTATCTTTGTGTGTACTACAGCAGCTAAGACAAGCATGTGACTGACAGAGATAGCACATTTGGACAAGAATAAGAAGGCAGAGGATAAACCGGTTTTATCAACAATCTTTGTTACCGGATAGTAACAATGAACCTTGACTTTCAGCCTATAGCATCTACCTTGCAGGCACTTGGAAGAACACAAGTTACAAGACGTAAAGGATTAAAATAAACATCAATATTGCACAATATTCCTGAGTACAAAAGAACAGTAGACACTGTTTGTTCTAGTGTGCCTTGTTACAAATGGGTGATTACTGCTAAAAAGTATTTTTCTACTATTTTCGTTTATTTATCTATTTATTTATTTTTAGAGAGGGAGTGTGCACGTGCGTACACATACTCGAGACCTCTTCTTTACCACCTTTGGTCTCAATCCTGTCTTCAGTCCCAAATCAACCAGGTGGGGCAGAGAGAGAGGGAGAGAGCAAATCCCAAGCAGGCTCCATACTGCCAGCACAGAGCCGGACATGGGCAGCACAGAGTCAGACATGGGCAGCACAGAGCTGGACATAGGGCTTGACCCCATGAATCCTAAGATCATGACCTGAGCTGAAATCAAGAGTCAGACACTTAACTGACAGAGCCACCCAGGTGCCCCTGTACTATCTCCCATCCAGGGTAAACAGCAGATTCTAAATGGAGACCTGCTAAATGGTGATGCTGCTTTTTAAACTCATTTTAAACTTCACTCAGGTGAAGATTCTGTCTAACTTTGACAGTCTTTACTCCTCTTTTTAATGCTGCTGTACAACCTATACTTGCCCTGGTATGTAAGTTTGACCTGCCATAACCCAAGTGCAAGCCTGGTTATATACTAAATTTAAGCTTAACCAGACACAGGCTCCTTCACGGCAGATACAGCTGTCACATCTTTTTAGTAATTGATTGATTTTTTTTACTCTTTAAAATTAGTTTTTTTTTTTAAATCACAGAATATGTATTCTTTGTAGAAAGTCAAATAGCAGAAAATGTATAAAGACAAAGCAGAAACGCCCACTTTCCCTGTCTCCTACCCATAGTCCCAGAGCTAATCATTCACTAGAATTTGCTATGTAGCTTTTTAGCCTTAACACACACCATTCCTAGTGACAGACATCTATACTGTGTCCATTTTTTTTTGCTGTTCGAAACAGTCGCTTTATGAGCAGTCCAGCAACTAGCCCTTTTGCTATTTTAATTACACATGAAGATAAGCCTTCACAAGGAGGGTGTGAAAGGCCTACTGTGACCCCACAGCACCTCAAGGGGAACAGGGGTACAGGAGAATCTAGAACAGTGGAGAGGCAGTGGTGTTATCTCTGCTTCAAAGACAATGTACAGCTACTCCTTGTTCCAGTGAGCCCTCTCCTCATCAGGGAAGCCTGTGACTTCATACAGTCTGACATACAGGACAAGGTGGTCCAGTCAAGTGTGTCTCTGGTTTCCACAACCCTCCCCCTTCACATTATACTCGGTCTCAATCCTGTCCTCAATCCTAAACCAACCAGAAGCAGGAGATGCTGAAGGAACTTCAGCTTGTGTTTTCTGGCTCAGCACCCAGCCCAGCAGGCTTGCTATCTAATCAGTGCCCAAGCAGTCACTCATACTTCAAGACAAAACTATTTTTTTTTTTTTTGCATTTTAATTTTAAATAAGCTCCATGACCAGTGTGGGGCTTAAACTTGCAGCCCTGAGATTAAGAGTCACATACTCTACCAATGGAGCCAGTCAGGCATCCCAAGAAAAATTTAGACTCACGAGAGTAGAATCCCTGAGTGAATGGGAGGGAGGAATGATGAATATATTTTTCACCGGGGAAAAAGGAACACGAAAGGTTCAGAACTCAAGAGTACTCTTAGGAAGAGCTAACTGTAATGGGCCAGATGATATCCTAAATTACACACCAATGATAACCATCAAAAAGAGATGAGAAGGCCAAATACACAAGTTATTCTGAGGGAGAGTGGGCAGTGGGATAGGCCAATGCTTGGGCATGGCTATGAGGGGTAGAAAGGCAGGGAAGAGGAGTTCCTTTCTCACTACCTCCTGCACAATTCTTCTAATGTTAACGAGTTTCAGAGGCTTGTGAAAGTGCAGATTCATGGTTTCACCCTCAGAGCTTCTGACTGTTCCACTGGGGTGGCCCTCCAGCATTTGTAGGTGCATAGGCTCCCCAGGTGTTTCATATTGCTTCGTTTAAAGACCAAATCTTGTGAATTACCACTGTATTGTGACCTGACAGCTATGTCACAGATTTAAACAGTTGAGAACTAATGCTTCAGGATGTTGTCATTCACAACTTGAGTACAGTTACCAATAGATCCCGGAGAAGAAAAGCAGATTAATTGCTTATTTCTAACCCCTCCTTTTAAAGCTTGAGTATCTTTACTCTGTATCAGTCTTTGTCTCTCTTCCCACCTGAAGAAGATGCGGCTTTAATATAAAACCATGCCAATCAAATGTTTTTACAGTGTGGGGGGAAGTTGGGATACTGGACAGGGGTAGGTTGCAAAACTGGGAGAACCAGAGGAGGCAGGAGGGTGGGTGAGACTGAGAAAGGAGGAGCTGCCTCCTTCAGCTACACCTGACAATTACTCAAGAGTGTTGAACCACAGTTGACGCTGCTAAAGGGTAAGGCCACGTGGTACTGTGTTGTCCTTGGCAGGTAGTTACTGGCCCAGGCAGGACCACGTTGGCACTCGATCATTTTCTGGAAGCCAAAGAAGGTAGAGGGAACATCTCTGTGTCCAGGGGACAGCAAAGCTCTTTATACAGAAGAGTTAATTGGTTTCTCTCGTTCTGTCTCTAAAAAAAACAAAGTACGATTGACAAAGGGGAAAAGGAAAGGTTGGTATTTGTGAAGTGATGGCACTTTGGTTCTAATGTAGGCAGTTTATTTTAGTGGAAACAGCTAATGAGTTCCTGCTCCAGGGGAGAGCTCAGCCACCTTACCAGAGGGGAGAGGTGAAGGCAGCAGTGCCTGGGCTCCTGCCTCCCTTGGATTGCGTGCACAGTGAGGAGGGGGAGGACAAGAGGTCTACAGAGGGGCCTGAGTTGTTCTGTTTGCAGAGTTACATCAACTCAGTCTTCACTCTAGACATTTTTTTTTTAAGCTTATTTATTTACTTTCAGAGAAAGACAGCACGAGCTGGGGAGGGGCAGAGGGAAGGAGAGACAGAGCTCCAAGAAGGCTCCACACTCAGCAGAGAGCCTGATGTGGGGCTCAAATTCACCGACTGTGAGATCATGACCTGAGCCGAAATCCAGAGTTGGATGCTCAACCGACTGAACCACCCAGGCGCCCCTTGACTCCAGGCATTTTGAGCTGCCCTGAGCTGGGAGTGGGTCTTGCGCCCCTGCCTGGCTCTGCCTGCATGCCCTTGGGGAGGAGATGTTATAGTTTGTACATCTATAACTTGAGGGGATTAGATTAGCTGATCTCCAAGGTCCATGAAATCAGATTAGAAGTTCAGTGAAATGCTTTTTGTAGGCATTAAATAAGCATTTGCTGAATTGAGTTATCTAACAAATGAACTATATTTTGAATTAAATGAGAGTTTGTAAGGCTACTCTGGTATTACCTGTCATGTCGCAGTATAGGTGTAGGCAACACGCTTGTCAGGAGCCATCCAAACTCAGCCAGAGTGTGCAGCAGAGGGCCATAATCCGTTTTGATTTCACAGCCCTGCATGAATAAGCATAAGAGCTCATAGCCTTAATGGCAAGATGACCAGCAACACAAGTGATTACAATAAAGGGTGATGGGTGTTACAATAAAGGGAGTTCATGCTCCATTAAGTACAGTTTCATCAGCTGCAGTCTTCCTGGGCTTCATTTTCTGCTACTTGCTGCGTTCTAACCATTGAACCAAAGTAGAGACACTGGGGATCAGAGTGGAGAGAGGTTTCCATCTGGTTCTCCAGAGTTTGGGCCTGCCTTCCTTTGTGTTCCCTCAGTCTTGTTCAGGCATCAGACTTTAAGGTATGGGGCTAGGGGATCTGCATTTAGAAAAGCTCCCTAGTGACGTGGATCCAAGTAGTTTACAGACCATACTGGTTAGAAACACTGGACCAGGGGTTGGGAAGTGAGGATAAGAGTAGGAAGTGAAGATCAGGAAGTAAAAGGCAAGTGGGGCTTAGATGCTGAGTTGTTTCCCTGCTTTTTATTCATGTGGAATTGATTTTTACTAGGAGCTTTACCTCTCCCCCCAAATCCTTTTCTCCCCCCTCATTGGGATTTCTAGTTTATTTGAAAATGAGCTATGCCTCTCTGTATGCCTTTATAAGGCCAGAAAGGCACATGTGTCTATGAAACAGCCTGTCAGTGAGGGCCTCATACACACAACACAATATACCTGAATTCAGTCTGTACACCTCAAGGGCAGTCCATTCGGTGACATCTGAATTCAGAGTGCACAACATCAGCAGCAATGTCATCTCTGATTAGGAAGGACAATGCTGTGTGTACATATTTGGCCTGGTGAGAGAGAGAACACCTTTTGGATATTTTTGCCTTTGAAAGTCAATTCACAAGGTAAAATAAATAAATAAATAAATAAAAGTCAGTCACATTGGTTTCTTGGAGATAAAATAGTAGTTATTGACTGAGTTTTTTTTCAGTTTCAACCAGTTGTCATGGCATGTGTAAAGAGAGTCTCAGTGCCTGGGAACTTTATTCAGGATTATAATGCCAAATCCTTGGGAATCTACTGCTATTTAGGTACAGGTAATTATTTTACTATCTTATCACGGAGTTGAACATGGAGTAAAGGAAATCACCTTTTCACAAATCTATACAGTTTGTTTATGCATTTGTGATAAAATTCTGAACTCTGCACAGACATGTGTTTGAAGGATACTGCAGGTATTAGGCAATGAAGATCTTTAACATGTAAAACTAAATAGAAAAGTAAAGCTAAACTGTCAGAAAACTGCAGTTTACCTCAATAACAGTCCATTGTTCTACTACGATGGCATCATTTCCTTTCCTACTGGAACCTGGAACTCCAGAACCTTCTTCTTCATAGATAAAGAATCCTTCCAAAGATTTAGGCAAATGGTCCCCTGTGAGGAAAAGGATGCAATTAAGAAGAGTGGCAAATACTGAGTGTCTCCTAAGATCATCTAAATCCTTAGGTAACCCTTTTAGGAAGCTGAAAGAAAAGCATATAAATTAATCAGCACTTGTTTTGGCTGAATCAATAACATCCTCCTCTTTGAGAGTTGTTATTGTTGTAGGGCTTTTTGGGGAAGGTCAAGACAATTTTGTACTTCACTGAATTAAAATCAAACTGTAAATATGAAAACTACAAACACAAAGACAAGATAAAATAATATCATACAGTGAGAAACAAGTGGATTTCCTAAGTCTAAAAAGCACTGGGAACTGACCTTCACCCTGAAATCAAATTTTGGTTTCTGACCTATATGTTTATGCACATTAATTACACCATTAGGAGAGAAAACATAAAAATGTATATTCTTGAAACTATAGGCGTGATATTCAAACTAATGTGAGGTAAGATTACTTCAAAAAAATATAAAGCACGAAACAATTCTTTACCTCAATGATGCTTTTAAAAAAATAATGAAAGAATGGTAACAGGAAAATCCTAAACAGAAGTCATTGTCAAAAGAATTCCTGCTGGGAAGGAAGTTTTAAGGGAGGGCCTCTCTGACATTTTCTTGAATAGTTGACAATAACCAGCTGGCGAAAACTAAACTGATTTTATGGACGTTCTTTTGTCTCCTATTTTGCAATAGGAGACAATTTTCCCATGGTCACGTGCTGGCTAAACAGTTTGGTTTTTATACAGTACAATGTCGCATCAAAGTCTCTCTGCTGGACATTTATCTAAATTATAGCCTACAACATTTTCAAGTGATCTATTAAGCTTAAAGATAAAGAAGCCAAACATAATTTCAATGTAATTTTTGGTTTTGATTTTTATTAACAGGCTATAAGCTTTAGGAGAAAATCATCATCATTATTATTTACATCATTTACAATTAGGGCAGAATACCGTGAAGAATTTACCTTGGTCAGATTGGTTCCCTCAAACCCAGTAAAGTTTAATTTACTAGTTAGAGTTAGTTTTCTAATTACAGTGTATGTTCCACTTCCTTTAAATGTACTTGTCCACTGTCATACCAAAGTGACCAGTGGAAGCAAATCTTTTTATCGTAAGTTTAGAGCTTCACAAGACCGTCTTTAAAAATATGTATGTCCCAAGTCCTTTTTTAGAAAGGGGGTATGAATTTTAGAAATAATTATATACTGTGATAATTATGTAGTTAATTATAATCTGCTTCTTGTTTACTTTGGGATTACAATGTGGTTTTGTAGCTCTGTGTCTGTTTTCTTATTCTCAATATTGGGGTATCCTAGTACTTCTAAATTTCTTTTGGTTTAAAAGAATGAAACCATGGTACACTCAAAAAATGCCACACACGAATAAAAAAGTAAGACTCACTGCTATGTAGCAACATGGATGAATTTCAGAAACTATGTTGAGAAAAGAAGCCAGACACAAAAGAGTAAATACTGTATACTTCAACCTATGTGAAGTTCAAAAACAGGCAAAATTAATCTATGGGGATGGACGTTAGAATAATGCTTTCTCTGGGTGGGAGGACATTGACTGGGGAGGGTCATGAGGTGGCTTCTGGGATGTTGGAAATGTTCTGTACCTTTTTTTCCCCCTCTGAATTCTTTCCTCCCCAGCTTTATTGAGATATAACTGATATATAAAGAGATGCTCTATATCTTGAATGTTTGTTTTTATTCAGCTGTACGCATAAGATTAATGCACTTTTCTATACGTGTATTATACTTATGTCCTTCCCTTCTCACTTTAGAGCCCCCAAGGTCCTGGCTGACCTTCTTAGCTCCCATGCCAGTCCCCAGAGCCACTGATGAATGAAGCTTACACAGGAGAAAGTATTTAATATCTCCTGAAAAATTCTCCCTAACAGAAGTGGAGGCGAGGCAGGGTGTCAGGGAAGGTCCCATGGGGAGTGGCTGTTTGGGTGCTTGATGTGTTAAATCTTCCAGGTAATGGATGAGTTGATAATTGTAAACGGTTACTTAATAACTGTTCCTGAATTGAGTCATTTTTTTTAAAATTTTTATTTATTTTTGAGACAGAGAAAGAGTGTGAGCAGAAGAGGGACACAGAGAGAGGAAGACACAGAATCCAAAGCTGAGCTGTCAGCAGAGCCTAAAACAGGGCTCAAACCCATGAACCATGAGATCATGACCTGAGCCAAAGTCTGACACTTAACCTACTGAGCCACCCAGGCACCTATAGAACTGAGTCACTTCTTAACAGTACATATTCCAGAGCTTCCCACCCAGTATGTCTTGGCCCATTGGTGTTCTGAGAACCCCTTCCAGAAGTGCCAAGATATGGGATGCCCCCTCCTGCTCAGAGAAGCTTTATCTTCTTGTACCCATGTGCCTTATTATCTTATCATTTTCTATGTGTGCATAATATGAAAATGTTACAAAGCATTGACCTGACCCACTGCTTCTTAATTTTTTTTAGCCAAATACCATCAGTAGCAAAGGAAAGTATACCTGTACCCTTGAAGGATAGTCTCCAAGTACAGTTTGAATTGATTTGTGGCAAGAATAAGGTTTCTTTAACGTCTTAATGTTTATATCTTAAAATCCATGCAATATTTGCATTCCTTTCAAATATATTATGTAAAAAAGTAAAGTTCTCCAACTCCCCATATTAAGTAATATTGCCATTCTATCCTTTGAACCTGTGTACTCCCTAGCACAAGGCTGCATACCCTCAGGGTACTTGGGCCCTGGTTTAAGAAGCACAAGCTTAACAAATTCTCAGGGAGTGGCTTACTTGTCTGGCCATGTGCTCTGACACATTCATTTCAGCTACATATGACAGTGGCATTTATGTAAATGTGAGGAAAGGTAACATTCCATTTTAGTATTTTTGGTCCATGTGTCATTTTTGGCATCAAACTGCCTAGAGGTAGGCCTGGAGGGCAAATATGGAGACTCCCATTTTGTACCTCATTCATGAACATTCTGTCTCCAAAACAAGTCTCAGCCTCTTGATGGCACCCCCCCCCCCTTCCACTCTTGCCCTCTCTAATCCACTTCCCAAAATGAGGCCGAAGAAGTTATTTTAAGAATGCGTATCAGGTCATAACTCCCTCTTTTATTTATTTATTTATTTATTTATTTATTTATTTATTTATTTTTTAAAATGTTTATTTTTGAAAGAGAGAGCGAGAAAGTGAACCTAAGTGGGGGAGGGGCAGAGAGAGAGGGAGACACAGAATCTGAAGCAGGCTCCAGGCTCTGAGCTGTTAGCCCAGAGCCTGACACAGGGCTCAAACTCATGAAATGTGAGATCATAACCTGAGCCCAAGTCAGACACTTAACTGACTGAGCCACCCAGGCACCTCCATAACTCCCTTTTTAAATCTTCAGTGAATGACTTGGAATAAAAATCCTGGCAGGATGTTTAAAGTTTTTGCTTAGGAGCACACACTCCACCTAGGTGCCCCCTGCCCCACTTTCTAATTGCATGAAAATGGGCACATTTTAAAATATTTCTGTGCCTCAGCTTCCTCATCTACAAAAGAGGAATAATCATACCAACCCCACAGGGTTGCTGTGGGATTAAGTGAGTTAATAAATTTAAAGTGCTTAGAACAATGCTGGTGTATAGTAAGTACAAATACATGTTAGCTCTTGTTGCATTATTTATAAGATTGGCTGCTGCCTACCACTTCTACCTTGTATGGAGCCATTCTCTCTTCATACCCTGCTCCAGCACACAGACCTTTTCCCTGTTCCTCTTTCCTGCCCTGGGGTTTTTGTACATCTGGGGATGTTTCCTCTGCCTAGAACGGTCTGCCTGTGGCTCTGGAATGCTGGCTTTCCAGTCTCAGTGTGATTGGTGCCTTGTCAGGCGGGACCTCCTTATCCCTCCTTACAATATGGTGTTAGGTAATGTCACAACACTTTTCTCCAGTTTGAAATTAGATACATATGTTTCTGTACCCATTACCGCCTGACTGCCTGATGCCACAGGGCCAGCTTTTTGAGAGTAGGGAAGATGTCCATTTTGCTCATCGTTGTAAATCCAGTGCCTGGCATAGGGCCTGGCATACACATATTTGTGGTGAATAAATACATTTTCTTTGTCAGTACTCTACCTCACTCCTCATTCTGATACACCTTGCCTGTCAGCTCACATAAGCATTTTTATAGGGGTGAAGAGTTCGAAATGAACTTAAGTCTAAAAATTCATAAAAAATCAAAATGTAGCCTTAAGATGTGGGTGAACTAAAGGTGGGAAGAGACTATTCTCTGAGGATAATGGGGGCATTTGTAGGCTAGTAGAGTATGGGGACTCATGGGTGTATATGTGTCTGTGTCTGTGTCTGTGTGTGTGTTTTGTATCAGCTGGCAAAGCTGCTCATCTCAACCCATGCCAACTGCCCACTGGATTCTACACATTCTGGTAAAATAAAGTGTTTTATCTTTGTTGGCTCAATTGGGACCAGTTGGAGTTCTTTGCCCTATAGTGCAAGCCCCTGTGCGTGTGCAGTGATTCCAGCAGAGGACCGGTTTGGTGAGGACCCAACAATGCTGGAGAATGTCAGATACAGGAAACCATTGCAGTGGGAACCCTCAGGCTGCAAGAACAGCAAGACGGCCGCTGGGTACCTCTCCTGTGGGGCTTTTCGAAGCAGAAGGCTTTGAGAGTGCGTGGGAAAGGGCACTGAAGAGGAATTTCACAGTCCTTATAACCTCTCCACCGTGACCCCACCAAAGGAGAAAACTTGGTAAAAGTTTTGTTCCCCCTCTCCCTCTTTCTAGAGGAAGATATTTTATGAGATTTGTGGAGTAAGGTATTTAAATGTCTGTGCAATGTCTGGTTTTGTGCTTTTATTTCTCATGGTGAGCTGACTTCTGACAATATTTTGGAAGAGGATGGAAGCAAGACAAAACAAAATACGCATTGTCCCCTATGTGCTTTAGCTGTCAGGCATCAAATGTCCCAGAACAAAGCAACCAATTCAGCCCTGCTTCCTCCGACTTGCTTCTCACAGTGACACAGGCATGGGTCACAATTTCCCCTCTGCAGCTTCCCTGTGTACTCCTAGGGAAGTCCCAAGAGACACACCCAATTGCCAGGCCCCACAGACCGTGGTGGCTCATTAGGGGCTTGGCATGGCCTGCAATGTAAAATGTCTAATGAGACATTCCAGAGCTGCTGAGAGGGAGAGATTCTCCCCTGAGCTCTCTAAATAGCTTCTGAGGCTTTATGAACAAAAGCTCTACAGAGTCTCTGGCTGGCAACTGCTGTGGCTAATTTTATTTTCATCAGGCAAGGCCCAAGGCGGGGACGCCTGAAAGAGATTCTGAAAGGAGTATTTCTCGTTTTTCCTTCAGCAGTTAGTAACAAACCAAATTTTGAAATGTCTCCAACTAGACTTTTTGGAAGGAAGAGAAGAGAGAAAGAAATATATGAAGCATAAACTGACCTCCAAGTAGCTGATCCATACTAAAAGTACTTTAGCTGCACACAAGCTGCAGGAAAGAAAACTAACTCCAGAAAATAAGCTCTGACAGTGGGTAAGGCGCTGTGGGAGTCATTTTGTACATACTGCATCTTATCAAATTTTTATAGCAGTAAAGTAGGGAGTATTTTTACTCCCCTTATAGGAAACTGTGGCTCAGTGAGCTCACCTCACTTCCCCAGATCACCCAGCTAATAAGTAGAGAACATAGGATTCAAACCCTGGTCTATCTCATCCTAAAGTCCATGCTCTTCTTAGATTTTGCTGTTTCTGGGGCACCTGGATGGCTCAGTCAGTAAGGGCATGAGACTCTTGATCTTGGGGTGTAAGTTTGAGCCCCATGTTGGGTGTAGAGATTACTTAAAAATAAAAATCTTATGGGTGCCTGGGTGGCTCAGTTGGTTGAGTGTCTGCCTCTCGGTTTCACTCATGTCATGATCTCACAGTTCGTGTCGTCAAGCCTGGAGTCGAGCTCTGTGCTGAGCATGGAGCCTGCTTGGGATTCTCTCTCTCTCTCTCTCTCTCTCTCTCCCTCTCTTCCCCTCTCCCCCTCCCCTGTTTGTGCATATGCATGCACTCTCTGTCTCTTTCTGAAAATAAATAAACTTGTGCTTGCTTCGGCAGCACATATACTGAAAATAAATAAACTTAAAGAAAAAAGATTTTGCTGTTTCCGTAAAAGACCACCTTGGAGGAAGTTTCCAATAACCAAAATACTAAGAACTATCTATTGAGCACCTGCTATGGGCTGTGTGCTATGGGCCATATTTCTGGGTACTTCAATAGGCTAGATCCTTACTCTTGGTTGCTAGTTAAAAGAACTTATTGGACCATGACTCTTGATAATTTTAAATAATCATCCAAAGTCTTTAGTTCTATTAGTTAAGGTATCCCTGATGTAATAGGCTGACTTAATGATAGTAAAGAATACTGATATCTCATTTGCTTTTTTTGTTCTTTCCTCTAGCCTCATTAAGTTAGTTAATCTTGGTTTTCATAGCCTTCATCCTTCCTAATGCAATTTTCAAGTCTCCTAACTATGAGTTTTTCTTTTCTTTTAGCACTAATCTCTTTTTTATTTTTATTTTTTTTTTGAGAGAGAGAGAGGGACAGCGTGGGTATGTGCATGTGCACATGGGTGGGGAAGGGACTGAGGGAGAGAGAGAAAGAATCTTAAGCCATCTCCATGCCCAGGGCAGAGCCTGGTGCAGAGCTCAATCTCACAACTGTGAGATCATTACCTGAGATGAAATCAAGAGTTGGAGGCTTGACCAACTGAGCTACCCAGGTGCCCCAGCACCAATTTCTTTTTTAAAACACTTTCCCTAGAAAGTAACTTTTGGAAAGTTTTGTTGTTTTTGTGATAGACATGAGTGATTACATATCCCATCGTAACTAAAAGAGGAAGACTAGGGGAAGTTGAAAGATAAAGGGAACGCAGAAAAAATAGAGTAAATATCATTTTCTAAACCAAAGATTTTTTTTCTATACAAATTTTAGAGTCAGATATAGATTGGAGTACATGGTTAGATAGTGTCCAAATCTGGGATAGTGTAATAAGTTTGGATAGTAACTATCAAATGCCACTATAATCCTTTTAACTGGACTGTTATAATACATCTTATTTGGAAAATCCTACTAGTCAATCACACAGTGGTTTGTCTATACCTGATAGTTACAACCCGACAGCAAACATTACAATTCTACCACACACTATGATTAAGCTTTTATTTATTAAAAAATTTTTAATGTTTATTTATTTTTGAGAGAGAGAGAGAGAGAGAGAGAGAGAGACAGAGCATGAGTAAGGGAGGGGCAGAGAGAGGGAGACACAGAATCAGAAGCAGGCTTCAGGCTGTCAGCACAGAGCCCAACACAGGGCTCAAATTCACAAACCGTGAGGTAATGACTTGAGCTGAAGTCTGACGCTTAACCGACTGAGCCACCCAGGAGCCCCTAAGCTTTTAAATTAAAGTTGCATAGCTGTGTAATAATTGGAATCTAATTCCTAATGAATTTTATAATGAATAATAATGAATAATTCCTGTCCTTTTAGCCATAGATCTTGAGAGGCAAAAACATTTCCACCAACTCTGATACAGGTCAAATTTTTTAGGTATCAATATATTATAATATAAAACATACCTTTAGATGTTTCCCAGCATACAAAAGAATCAATTAAAGACAAGCCTTGTTTATAATAAAATGTAGTTAACTCCAGCCAATCGGCATCAAGTGTACTAATGACAGATCCTTTTCTTGTTACTTTCATTGACAGGATGCCTTCCTGATAGGTCCAGCAGGTTGATTCATCATCGAAAACATTGAATATTGTATACAACTTGTTTTCTAGGGATAGGCATTCGGAAAGAAGAAAGATTATTTATTTATTAATTTACTTATTGAAAAGATTCCTAAACATTTTTTTATTACTCATGTATTTCAGGCATACAGACAAACATGGAGAATAATAAAATTACCCACCACTCAGCTTTATTAAATGTTGACCTTGTGCCATGTTTCCTTCAGATTTATTTTTCCAGAAAATGAGAAATGGATGTAGTTGAGGCTTACTATGTAGTCTTCCCTAATCCAGTTCTCCCGAAATAGGTATTATAATAATTTGGTGTTTATTATTCTCATGCAAGCTTTTATTCTTTTAATATACTTTTATATACCCATATATATGTGTATATATATATATATATATATATATATATATATATATAATATTCTGAAGTTTAAAAAACTTTTAAAAAGTGGTGTTGTATATATGCATCTATAAATTGATTTTCTTTTGCTTGGAGTGGAATTAATACATGTAGACCTTATTCATTTAGTTAAACTGCTACATAATATTCTAGTTTATTATTCTCCTGTTGATGGACATATACATTGCTTCCAAATTTTTGTCATTATAAACATTGTTCATGTTTCCTTAGACACACATGTGGGAGTAGCTTCTAGCATACATATGTAGACATGGAACTGCTAGGTCATATCTTCTACTTTTCCATAAGTTGACAAATTCTTAACTTGGGGAGTGGTGTAGGGACCCACCTCTATGGTTGTGTTTAGGAAGTCTAAACCCACTTGCATTGCAAAAGTATTTGGGGGTATGTATGTACATGTGCATTTTTCTGGATTGAGTCTCTGTGGATTTCACCAGATTCTCCAAGAGATCTTTTGTGTGTATCTCCCCCAACCTCATGCTGCCACTACCCCACCCTGACAGCCCAAATTAAGAACTTTTGCCATAGACAAATTATAAAGAAGTATAGGATTTAAACTATTTAGAAAGTGGAATCTAAAGATTGTTAATTATGGGAATACAAGCTGGTGCAGCCACTCTGGAAAACAGTATGGAGTTTCCTCAAAAAACTAAAAATAGACCTACCCTACGACCTAGCAATTGCACTACTAGGCATTTATCCACGGGATACAGGTGTGTTGTTTTGAAGGGACACAAGCACCCCCATGTTTCTAGCAGCACTATCAACAATAGCCAAAGTATGGAAAGAGCCCAAATGTCCATCGATGGATGAATGGATAAAGAAGATGTGGTATATATATACAACGGAGTATTACTCGGCAATCTAAAAGAATGAAATCTTGCCATTTGCAACTATGTGGTTGGAACTGGAGGGTATTATGCTAAGTGAAATTAGTCAAAGAAAGACAAAAATCATATGACTTCACTCATATGAGGACTTTAAGAGACAAAGCAGATGAACATAAGGGAAGGGAAACAAAAATAACATAAAAACAGGGAGGGGGACAAAACAGAAGAGACTCATAAATATGGAGAATAAACAGAGGGTTACTGGAGGGGTTGTAGGAGGGGAAGTGGGCTAAATGGGTAAGGGGCATTAAGGAATCTACTCCTAAAATCACTGTTGCACTATATGCTAACTGATGTAAATTTAAAAATATATAAAAATAAAATTAAAAAAATAAAGATTGTTAATTAAATTAAGTAGGCATCATTTTGGATTTAGAATTTAAAAGGGCTAGAAATAGACACTTGATCTAATCAGGTTGGGATGGGAACCAGCGGGAGTTTAAAGGCAGCATTGGGTAGCAGATAGCAAATAGGTCTCTGACCATATCTTCAACAACTCTTGTTCTTAAAATTTTTACACTGCAAGAAAATCAGGGTGATTGTTAGTTAAGGAGCTAGTGAGAAAATAGGAGGGTGGTGGGGGCAGTGAGGAAGGATGAGACGATGAATTAGGAAGTGCTCCTGGCTTGTTCATAAAAGGATTGTGCTGACCATGGTTGATGGGTCTCTGCTAGGCTCACGAGATTGAGCACATCTCATTACAACCAGAAAGCCAATGTGCATATGTGCAGTGTGTTACACGAGTGGGTACAGCTTCAGCACTAACTTAGATCAAAAGGTCAGCCAATAGCAGCTAACTTACTCCAGAATTTATTCTGTGGCAGGCACAGTGCCTTATCTTTTAGCTACTTCTCACAACAACTCCCTTTATATAAAGAAATTGAGGCAGCCTGACTCCAAAGCTCTTAACTGTAAGGTGTGCATAGTCTTTGACTTTCTCTAACAGTGCTTTTTAAAAGCATGCTTGCAAAGATATCAGAAAACTCTGAGCAGGCCAAGATGCATGAGGAAGTGGTCTCAATTGCTTGGGAAGAGTTGCTAGTTGGCAAAGTAGACTAAAACTAATGGTTAAAGTTATTTTCGGATGCAGGCACTATTGTTATATTAATTGCTTCATCATGGTGTGCATTTTCATATTCTAATTGATCATCAAAGAAAGTCAATTAACTTCAAGGGCAAAAACCATCCATGAAATGGGAAAGGCCAAAACTAAAATTCTCACACTCTGTTTGCAAAAAACAAACATAAATCAGAACAGCTTTCTATATTTATAGAATCACTTTCTGTATACACGCATAGCCTCCATTTTATAGGGGAGTTGGTGAATGACTAAATGGAAACCAAGTTTCAAACCAAGTTTCATTATATGGATGGTATTGTATGACCATGCCAGGGACAACTGTTTGAAAAACTGCCTTACCTTATTTCTGGCTGTAATAATTAAAAACAAAATCAAGATGAGTGTAATATATTAGTTTACTCGGTTTTTGTAGTTTCAGAAATTTACTTTGTCTCATATTTCCAAAAAACCCCTCAAAAACTTATTTTTACTAAATTGAAACTAATATACTATTTCTACTCATCTTGTCTATTACCTTCTCCCTTTCTTGATTTAGAATAACTGGGGCTGCCATCTCGGTCCATCTGACACTGTTCACTTTCATGATGAAGTTCTTCCTCAATTCCACTCTCAGATGATTGCCCACTTAATGTTCCTTCATTCCAACTTTTACAGTTTTCATCTGAAGTGTGTCTCAGAGGCAGCACTGACTCTACGTCTTCATCATGGTTGGTTCCGTTGCAGAATTTAAGTGGTGAATAAGGCTGTGATATGAATCCAACAAATTTCATTCCTCTCTTAGCAGCTATATTAATCTAAAAGAGATTGTAGAGCAAGATGTAAAATTCATTTACATTGATCACTTTATCAGTTAACCTGTAGGTTTATTAAGGAAATTCATAAGATGAAGTAAATTGACCACTAACTAAAGACCCATTCATAAACAAATTAATAACCTGTAACAAAGCACTACTCCTAAGTCTATGTCACAGTATTATTGTGACTTCTTCAAACAGAACTGATACACTTTAGAAGTTATGAAAAGAAGCAGTTGCTGGGGAGCTCAGTCTGTTGAGCGTTAACTCTTGATTTCAGCTCAGGTCATGAGCCTAGGGTCGTGAGATTGAGCCCTGTGTTGGCTCTGCACTGAGCATGGAGCCTGCTTGAGATTCTCTCTCTCTCTCTCTCTCTCTCTCTCTCTCTCTCCCTCTCTTTCTCTCTCTGTTTCTCTCTCTCCCTCTGCCCCTTTCCCTGCTCTCACGTACTCTTTTTCTCTCTCAAATAAAATTAAAAAATAAAAATAAAAGAAATTATGAAAACAGGAATCATTTTTCTTCAAAAGGTTACTATTTGAGAAGAACTAATAATTCTATAACATGATTTTTGCAGGCCTGTTAACAATGGTTTCTCCCACTGAGGCAAAATTAAAAGCTATTCCAAGAAATCCTCAAAAATAACATGACTAAATACATCTTAATTAACAAAGCAAAAACATTAAAAGCAAAAACATACAGAATTGCTTGCTTGATGTGGGTAAAGAAAAATGTTAGAAGTCTAATTCTTGACAAATGTGTGCATGTAATGCATAGGCCCAATTCACTCTTAGGAAGCTTTCCCATCTATTTATATCTTGATGCTATTGTCTCCTATCAGGCCAAATGCACATGATCAGATTCAATCGTATAAGTTAAAGAATAGGATTCAGAAGAACATTACATAATGCCAGTGAAATAATTTGAGACGTTAAGAGGGTCATTTTCATGCCCAGCACTTTCCCCTTTCTCTGCTTTTTCTACATTTCTTTGTTCTTTTTGTGTCCACGTCTTTCTCCTCTGTTAAGCTGGCAATTCTTTTGAGGGCAAGGACTGTATCTTAATCATTTTTGTATTGTGCCATTTTGTACCTACAGGTGCTCTATAAGTATTGGTTAAATAAGTAAAAATGAAGAAATAGCAACATCTTTAATTTGGCCACTGTTTTAAACATTTAAACTACATGTTTTAAATGCTACCCTGGGAGGGGAAGAAAGAGTTATGATGGAGGTTGCAATGAAAAGGGCCGGGAAGAACTGGGGCAAAACCAGAGAGCAATACCCACTCAAAGGGGACAATGGTCACTCAGCTCTAGTCAGCAAGGAAAATTCTGGGCAGGACAGAGGTGATAGGTGTGTGGAGCTAAGACAGAGGATAGTGCTGATGCAGTATCATTTACTCCTATACATGGACATGTTGAGATTGTAACAATGCATGAAGCCTTAAAAATAACCACAAATTGTCCTTTATATCAGGTGTCCTGGGAGAGAAGAGGGAGTGGTAAGGGGGCATGACGTTTCTGCAGGTGGAAATGGGTAAATTTATTGTCAGTTCTTTCTCTAGGTCTTGTTAGTTGATTTGGGTGAAAAAGTACAGAAGGCTTTTTCTATTACTAGAAAGTTTTAGCTGGAAACATTTGGTAACAAATATAGTGTTAATGTTTTTTTTTCCAGTTTTTAAATCGGAAGATTGATATTTTTAAATGTTATTTTTACTTTAAAATCCTGAGAAAAACACTTATAAATCTAATTTTAAACATAAAACAAATATTGATCTAAAGTTAAAATGACTTAAAATCTAGCTATTCAACAATAAACTCTTTATGTAAGACAATTGTTCCAAAATAACATTTGGCATTCATCTACTGCTCTTGTTCATACATGGGGCAATGTTCAAATAGTTCATGTGCTATGTTTCCTGAAGCTTTTCTCTTCATGAAATAAATCCATTACTCTGATTGCTGAAATAACAGTACTTTCCTGTTTAAATAGATCTTTAACTGTGTCCAGGAAGTCAAATGCAAAACAAGGGCTCTGATGGTGATCTATTAAGACTAAATTAGTAGTTACATTTTTGTTTCAAAAGAAATTTTCTGGAGGGGATTTATTCCCAGAAAAACAAGTTGAAATCTCCCAGATTAGTAGTAGTAAACAGTATGCGTAGCTTGTTTATAAAAATCTAGTCTCAAAGACTGTTCCTGAAAACCTTATTGAATGGTGACTTTATACCTAAAAAAGAAATATCATTAGCAGCTCTAACTGGCTATATACAAATTATAGACACTCTGACACACAAGACCACTTAAACCTTGGGAACAATACTAGAAACAGTGAGCAAACCTCAGTTTCTTACTTGAAAGGAAATGCCTTAGGTTTTTGGCTATATTCATTTAAATAAAACCTAAACCCTACAAATGTATCAATGCAAATAAGAAAAACTTTCACTTAAAATCCCATCAATTTAGAACACTTATAAATGTATAATTTTTCTTGGTCTTAATCAATATGCATATAGTGTTCAATTTTTTGTTTAAGTTTCAATTAAGTTATTTTGTATAGACTTTTCTATTTCAACAGTCAATATAGTTGTTACGTTTAGTCCCCATAAAATATTGCATTGTATGGATGTACCATTGCTATCTCCTCAATTTTCCAATTATTGAGAATCTGGCCTCTTTATTCACTGTTGATTAAACTACTTTGTATAAAAATGACTTTTCCCCTTTTCAATTAATTTCTTGGAATAAATTCTAAAGAATAAAATGGTATTTATGATATTTTTGACCAGATTGATATCCAGAAACACCTAATTTACTACAATGTACTAATTTATTACGATGCCGGTTGCGATATATGAATGTTTTCTTAAAGCTCTTCCAACACTGGATTTAATACCTTAAATTTAATTTCTCAGTTAATATTGGTGAGGTATTAAATCTCAGTTTTATTTTAAAAATTATTAGTTAGGTTGAACCTTTTTCCAAAGGTCTGTAGTTTATGTTTCCTTTTGTATTTTGCTGTCTGTGGATTCTGTCTGTCCATTCAAGACTGGACATTACTTTCATGCATTTGTATTCATTTTATATATTTTTTAAATAAACCCCCCTAAGACACATTTATTGGAGATCCCCCCCACACTGATTCTTTTTTTTAAGCTTAATTTTCCTAATATATAAATTATATTTATATTCTCAAACTCCTCAACTTATTCATAATTCAGTATGTCTATTGTTTTGTTTTCTTCTGTATTTTTTATAGGTAAAAAAATTTACCTCTTTATTTATTTGAAATGTGTGGAGTCTATTTTACACAGAGCAAATTGTCCATTTCCCCAGCAGTTGTTTTCTGGGATGGTTGTTTTCCCACTTTATTTCATCGGGTTTGTTTCCAAACTTCTTATAGGTGTGTAAATTTATTGCTGGCATTTCCATTGACCTGTATTTCTGTTTCTAACTCTGTATAATTTAGTATGTGTGCTTCAATATGTTTTAACTTCTGGAAGAATAAGTCACTTACCATTTCCCTGTTCTTTTTAAGGTAAGAAAGGAGATTGATGAAGAAGAAATACCAAATATTTCTCAATATCACATGAAAAAATCTATACATTTAGTACCTTTTCTATCAGTTCTTTTGCTATGTCATTTGTTTGTGTCTCATAAGTTAGAGGACATTCCTCAATCACGAGCCTTGGGCGTCTTTGTCCACTGGATGCTGCCGAATGCTTCAGGCTGTAACAGAGAATATACCCATGGTTGGAAGTCAATTGATCATTTTCAGCTAATATGCTTATGTAAAATTGAGAGAGCAACTCACAAATAAGGTCAAGGCAATCTTTTTGTTGTTGTTGTTATTTCAAACTTAATAATGGTGGTCTTCTTAGGTGAAAATACCAGAAAAACAGGTTGAGTTTTCTTAATATAAACCTCTATTAATATAATTTCTGATTTGATATGGAAGAAAAAATTCATCAGTGGTTTTAATAAAAATTGTAAGAAATGATTTTAGATCACTGTTACACTTGATTATTGTACAAAAACGTTAGTCAAGGTCCTCTTTAAATGCAAATAAATATTGTCCTGTCTTCTTCCTTTTTTTTCTTTTCTGATTATTACCCCTTGCTTATTCTTAGCCTTGTCAGAGCACTACTAAGTCCATTTGAAATAATGTTAAAAAAGACAAAATAATTTATACATGGTTTATAAGATTTATAATTAGAAGTGTTGCTACTGTGTGATAAAATGACATGTTTATTTAATAATGTTTGGAGTATCTGATCAAATTCGATCTAATGGTGAAAGCTGACGCCTGTACAAACCCTCTCAGACATGTATAAATAGGCTTATACTGATAAGTAGCAGGCAGTGTCCCTTAAAAGCATCTTTCTTTGCTTAGCCCTTTCTTAGTTAAAGCAATCAATTGTTAGGCCATCACTAAAAAGAGAAAACAGTTTTTACCCTGGTATTTGGGATGGATTGATATAGTTAAAGAGTTGGGTGAAAAAATTTAATGTGTTAATCAAAGACTTGATTTGGTTATTTTCACTCCTCACTGGAAAGGGCAACTGTATTTTGAAAACTATCAAACTTACAAGCTAGGCTGGCAAAAATGGTTGCAGTATTATTTGGGAAAGCAGCTACCAAAAAAAGTGAAAAAAATGAACTAAAATGGATGGTCTTTACACCCCCCCCTTTTTTTTTTTTTTTTGAAAAGGCTGAAGTCTATCAATTTGTGAGAACTCGGCATGTAGGCCTTTCTGCTATAAACTGCTTAGAAGGTAGAGCTAGTTTCTGTTGCCACTATTATTAAAATAGTATAGGACAGTTAAAAAAAACACTCAGTGAAAGTGGACTTCATTGGTCCAGTCATCTCTTTTAGCCCAGTGACAGGACCTGTAGCTGACAACTACTCCCTCATCTGCTGAAGCTTCTAGGTGCTTCTTGAGTCTATCTTCCTTTTCCTTTGTTCACCGACATCCTCATCTAGGACCCATTTGTCTGCAAGGGGCTAAAATCAAGGAAGAGTTTTAAAAAGGAGGGAGGTGTAAGTTTCCTTCTTTCATTCCAGGTTTAACCACTAGAAAATGTGCTCTCAACCGACCCCCCTAAATATCCTTTATTCCCCATCATTACGTTCAAACTTTCTTTTCTTTTAACCGAAGAAAACTGTCTCGACAGCTTCTTAGTCTGTTTCCTTGAACACTAGGCTTACCTTAACTTCAAGCGCAATAGCACTACCCTGTACAGGTAACTTGCAGGTAGGTGTTTTCGCTGCCCCACAGGTTGTATAACAGGATGAATAGCCCCAACAATATATCCTTTA
Source organism: Puma concolor (assembly GCF_028749965.1). NCBI lineage: Eukaryota > Metazoa > Chordata > Mammalia > Carnivora > Felidae > Puma > Puma concolor. Next base: position 185,195,859 of record NC_141674.1, read on the forward strand.
AGATAGTAGTCTTCAACTTTTGTTACTATATCCGGAATTGAATTTATCTTGATGACTTCTGGGTTTGGCGAGGCTGAAATACCAAATGCCATGAGAAATCGCACATTTATAAAATTGAATTATATGTTACTTCTATCTATGTGTGACAATAATTAATGAATGGAAAGCATATCCATGTGACTTAATCTCAAAGTTACACTAACATGTATTATATGTTTTCTAAATTAATTTCAGAAAAAAGCAAAAGTAACCTTATAAGCTGGTAAATATGTAATAGTACCAATATGTCTTATTGATAAGGTAAGAAATGCCTTATATTTACTTTTTCAATTAAGGCAGCTTTATTTTTTAGAATTTCATTTTGAGTGGCGGTATTCCATTAATAGATATGGAAGACATACATATGAGAAACAATATTAAGTTGGAGAGCCAATTGTTTTTATAATTCTGAACAAGCTGAGATGCATCCTTTGTTAAAAATAAAATTCATACAAATCTAAAAATTAAAAGTGGGTGTAATGATATTTGTTAAGCAAAAATTGTCAAGTGCTTTCTTATTTCCAATTACACTTCAAAAGCATCATGTTTTAAGTTTCTTTGGGAAACTAAACATGATTTCTTACGGCACTTATATAAATGCTTGAGCGGAGGAATTGAAAAAGGAAAGGTATCCAGAAGTTCTTTTTAATAAGTAAAATTTCTAAATGTAGAGGAATTTTAAATGCAATAGTGATATGTAATTGAACTAGCCTTTGAAGCAGGGCAAATCTGTAAAAACTATAGAGTAGTACAATGTGTACAGTTTTTAGTAAAAGGAAAAGGGTGTGTTATTTGGGAAAATGTTCTTAATGTTCAAGCAGAGTTAATTTAAAAAACAACTTTATTTTCTGTAACAATATTTCTCATTTTCTGGAGAGCAGTCAAGAATTAATATCTAGAAATAGACCTGCAATTTGATTATCTCTTGAGTAACAAAACATATGAACTTAATTCCAGGCGTGAGCAGTGCTGGCTGTTGGCCATCTGTCAGTCTGGTCCGTGGTGTCCAGCAAAGAACTGTGGCTAATTGCCTGAACACAGGAAGGAGGTTAAGAAGCAGACAAGGAAGAAGGGTCAGAGGAAATCCCCGCCTCCTCTTACATTAGTATCCACATGATGGAACAAAAATCCACCAACACTGGGTATTCATGCCAATGTCTCAAAAGAAAACAAAACCCTCAATAGAAAAGTTATATAAATTAAGACAAATCCATTTCCTCAAAGTCTCTTTCTCTTTTGGATTTACACTAATTTATTTACAGTGTATTTTCTTCATCATTATGTATAGGGAGAAATACCAAAGAGAATGATCCTGGACTTGGAAGGAAACAGCTGGGTTTCATCGTCCAATGGCCCTGTGCTGCATGGTTGTGTGGCAATCACTCCATTTTTCATTTGGTTTTACTTTTTCAGTATTTTAACTACCAATCCTATTCCCAAACAAAGAAACTGAAAAACTAAAAAACACAATAAACTGTTAAGACTAAGGAATGATACATACATAACCCAAACCTATTTTTAGGATTATATACTAATTCCACAAAATTTTTTCAAAATGAGGCCTTTTTAATGGATCTTGTTGTTTATTATAGGAAGTGGAAATGCCTTACTTAGCATGATACTGAAGAATCTTCATAGTCTGGCCTCTTTCTACTTATTCAGCTTTCACTGTTGTCATCTGTTTTCTTGTAGGTCTTGCTTTGGCAGGCCTGTACTACTGCAGTTCCTGAACCTCACATGCTATTTCATGCCACCAGGCCTTCACTTCCTTTCCTGCTCCCTGAGACTGGTTAATCACTTCTTCCTCTGTGTGTGCATTCTACTAGTTCCTTTTCAGACTTTATTATAGTTGCTTGTTTATATGCAACTCTGCTGTTAGACTAAGAATTCCTTAACGGCAAAGAACTTACCTTATTTTTCTTTCTATGCCTAGCATTTTCCTTAGGTTATTATTATGTTAAGTTGGAAATACTGTTCATTAGGGGAACTATGAAGTAAAATTATTGCATAAAGGAGGGAAAGCCATCAAGGTTAGCTGGTAAATTCAGGAACAAATGTACACATTATCTAGGACTTGTTGGAGAGAGACACAACAGGGAAAGAACACACAAAAAGTGTTGCAAAACTGTTACTCTTTTGATTATAAAAGTGAAGGTGGTCAAGAACCTAGTGAGAATCCAACCAGGTAGAGTTAAATGTCATATTCACTTCTGAATGTTCTAGCTTCGGGCCCCATTTTAGGTTCCTTAAATTAATCATAGTGCAATGAGAAAATGACAAAGAAAATGAGGTAAAAAGTAATGAGAAGTGGAACTACACTGGATGTAATTAGCTCCACCTTGGGGTGAAATCTGGAGAGAAATTTGGGAGACCTTATCACATACAAAGAATGAGATTGTAGGCTTGGAGAGCTTCAGGATCCCGCTGGGCTTGCTTCCCTTGCTGACTTGGCTGGAGTCACTGTTTGGTCCAACGTTGTCTTACCTAAGTCTACTCTCATACCATTGCTTGGAAGGAAACCCCAGAAATCAAGAACTGAGGATTGGGAAGAGGTTGACTACTTTAGATGCTTCATACAAGTAAAATCATACATTACGGTTGACCCTTGAGCAACATGGGGGTTGTGGCACCAACTCCCATGGTCAAAAATCTACATATAACTTTTGACTCCCTAAAAACTTAATTACTAATAGCCTACCGTTAACTGGAAGCCTCACCAATAACATAAACAGTCAATTAACGCATATATATATATATATACATATATATATTATATACTGTATTCTTATAATAAAGTAAGCTAGGAAAAAGAAAATGTTATGAAGAAAATCATAAGGAAGAGAAATAAATTTAGAGTACTATACTGTATTTATCTAAAAAAATCTGTGTGTAAGTGAACCTGTGCAGTTCAAACCCTTCTTGTTGGGTCAACTCTATTTATTTGTCTTTTTGTGACTGGCTTATTTCACTTAATACAATATCCTCACGGTTCATCCATGTTGTAGCATATGACAGGATTTCCTTTTTAAGACTGAATAAGATTCCATTGTATATATATACCATATTTTGTTTATCCATTCATCCATCAATGGATATTTGAGTTGGTTCCACTTCTTGGTTATTGTGAATAGTACTGCTATGAACGTGGACACGCTAATATCTGTATGAGATACTGCTTTCAATGCTTTTGGATGTATACCCAGAAGTGTGATTGCTGAATTATATGGTAATTCTATTTTTTAAAAATGTTTATTCATTTTGAGAGAGAGCGCACATGTGAACAGGGAGGGGTAGAGAGAGGGGAAGAGAGAGAATTCCAAGTGGGCTCTGCGCTGTCAGCACAGAGCCTGACGTAGGTCTCTATCACACGAACTGTGAGATCATGACCTGAGTCAAAATCAAGAGCCAGATGCTTAATGGACTGAGCCACCCAGGTGCCCCTGGTAATTCTATTTTTAAGTATTTGAGGAATGGCCATATTGGTTTCTATAGTGGATGCACCATTTTACAGCCCCATAAACAGTGTACAAGTTTTCTAATTTCTCTACATCCTTGCCAACACTTGTTTTCTATTCTTTTTTTTTTTAAATAGTAGCCATCCTAATGGGTATGATATTTCATTGTGGTTTTGATTTGTATTTCCCCATTAGTGATGTTGAACATCATATGCTCATTGGCCATTTGTGTATCATTTTTGGAGAAATGCCTTTTCAAGTCCTTTGCCCATTTTTAAATTGGGTTATTTTTGTTCTCAATAAGAGTTCTTTATATATTCTGGATATAATATTTACTTCCATTTCATAGGTTGACTTTTCGCTCTGTTGTGTCCTTTGATACACAGAAGTTTTTAGGTTTGATGTAGTCACATTACCTATTTTTGCTTTAGTTGCCTTTGCTTTTTGTGTCATATCCAAAAAATCTTTGCCAAATCCAATGTAATGAAAGTTCTACCCTATGTTTTCTTCTAGGAATTTGATAGCTTAGGCTAATCTTTAAAGACTTTTTTTTGAAAAGTACAATAGCACTAGATTATTGGTTTACATTTTTTTTTTAACATTTATTTATTTTTGAGACAGAGAGAGACAGAGCACGAACGGGGGAGGGTCAGAGAGAGAGGGAGACCCAGAATCTGAAACAGGCTCCAGGCTCTGAGCCATCATCACAGAGCCTGACGGGGCTTGAACTCACGAACCGCAAGATCATGACCTGAGCTGAAGTCGGACACTTAACCGACTGAGCCACCCAGGCGCCCCTAGATTATTGGTTTAAAAAGGTATGCTATGCCTTCTTTCTCAAAATGATGCCAGAAAAATGAAAAACTATGATACTTTCACATTGGCTTTACATAATTATTTTAGGTAAGGTAAGTTATAAAATGAATACATAAAAATCATGAAAGTATAAGAAATTTTAAAGTTTATTGAAAAAATACTATTTACCTGACAAAAGCGAAACACAAAAGAATGTAGATTGTAGTTTATAACTTAAAATAATATATGAGTGGAGATGAGCATTTCATCGTATGAAAGCGTGTCTTTGTAAATTATACAATTCAATATAAGAATGAGGGATGTGTGTTGGCTTGGAAATCTCTCCTGGCATTTTAACCACTACCACTGGCCAGGTGTAATTATAGTGGGTATCACAAGCTGTGTGAAGTTGGTTGTTTTTCCATATGGCATGACTAGAGAGAGTGCTTGAGGTTTCAGTCAACAAACCATTCAAGGATCACTTGAATTATAACTGTGAGTTCTGGTTTCCTGGTTGTTGCCTGAAAACTTGCCATTGTTAACCTCTGGCAATATCAAGAGAGCCCCAATCTCAGAATGGGTGTCAGGTACTTCAGAGAAAAGCCCAAGACTCTTTTAAGAAATGTGGCATTTCCAATACTCCTGACATCCCAGAGGAAAAAGTTATGTGGAAAAAAGGGGACACAAGGGGTCTGAATCTGAAAGTGATTTAGAAGAATTGAGGCCTGAGTGTAAACAAGTTTTAGGAATATTTTTATTGCACTTAGTGTTCCTTTTTTATGTATGGAGGAGAGATAGAAGGAATAATTGACGTTTAAAAATGTCTCAAAGAGCTTTTACCATTGGTAAGAATTAAATTACCAAGTGAGAAAGTAGTAAGTCATAGTTTAATTTGTGATTTTTTTCTCTCTTAGCAGTACATAAAGTAATGGTGTGTTTTACAACCAACAATGTTTTGGAGTCAATGAAGAATGATAATTATATAGCAAAGAAGTGGTTGCAAATACATTGGCTAAGAGAATGAGGATTTGGGGCACCTGGGTGGTTCAGTCAGTTGAGAGCCTGACTCTTGATTTTGGCTTAGGTCATGATCCCAGGGTCATGGGATTAAGCCCGTGTTGGGCTATGCACTGAGTGTGGAGCCTGCTTGAGATTCTTTCTCTCTCTCCCTCTGCCCTCCTCTCCCACTTGTACACTCACTCTTTCTCAAATAAAAAATAAAATAAATTAAAAAATAAACATAAAAAAAAGAGAACGAGGATTTGAAGAACTCTTTGTTTGGTAGTATATATGTTCCCACCCCCCACCCACCCAAATTTGAACAGGGATAAATTCTTAGTTCTTTTCATAGTTCAAAACACAGAATGAGAGAAATCTGATTTAACACATGTTCATTTGGTGGGGGAAGGAGGAAACCCTAGAGACTTTAGCTGCCCACAAATTAATTATAAGTTAGTAGTTAACCTAATGTGATCATAGTCATCTGAAAGAAAACGGTTTCCAAACTGGCTCACTGAATTCTGTGCTGAGCAGACCACCATTGGTATACTTCCTGTTTATTTTCCTTCCCTTTCATATTTATCACCACCTAAATAATAATCAGAATATACTAGTATATTCACCTAATTATCTTATTTAATATCTGCCTCCCTCACCAAAATGAAAGCTTCATGAAGGTGGGGATATTCACATTTTGTTCACCTCTATTTCTTTATACCTAGAACAGCACCTACCACATCAATAGTTAGTTAATATTTGTTGAATTAATAATTGGATTGTGTTCAGTTTAAGGGCCAAATTAGAGACAGACAGTTTGAAGCTGGATTATGTTCAAAAAAAGTGCTCAGGATAGCAAGGGGTCTGAAGACCCTTACAGGTGTTCTTCAACTATGTGCTAAATAAGTGAGGGACAGGATACCATCTGGATATATGTCAAGGGCTATCGCACAAAGAAGCTGGCAGGTTTGACACTGACTGAACAGTGGAGGAGACAGGTACACAGAGGAGTATTCACCCAAACTGCAGCTGGCAGGGAAGAAAAATAGGACTCTGACATGCTCAGTTGTTTAAATCTATGTATGGTAAAGACATATGGCAAAAAATTAGAGGTAAGAGACTTTTGCTCCATGTAACTGGAAAACAGACTGCCAGCAGCCTCAAAAATCTAGTACTCAAATAAACCCTCAGCTTACCAAAAAAGTTCTCACAAAGCATCCACTTTTTCATGAGAGGCATGGAGCTCCCTTCAGCTCCCCTCACTACCATGTGTATATTGGACTGGGGTAGCATATCCCAAACTTAAGTCATTGAGCACACTTTCAGTTTTTGTCTTATCTGAGTACCATCTGTACTTCCATATCATTACAGTTCCTCTTTGAATTTTCATTTTAATCTTAAACTTATTTCAGGCGTTTCATGGGTGGCTCTGTCAGTTGAGCATCCGACTTCGGCTCAGGTCCTGATCTCACAGTTCGCGAGTTTGAGTCCCACACCAGGCTCGCTGCTGTCAGTGCAGAGCCTGCTTTGGATCCTCTGTCCCCCTCTATATCTGCCCCCCCCCGCCTTCCCCCTCTCTCAAAAATAAATAAACATTAAAAAATATTTAAACTTAAACTAATTTCAAAAGGAATTTATATTTCTCATAGGACTGTAAAAGCAGAATTACTTACCATGAGCAGAAAGTTGTCATACAAATAAATACAGCAAAAACACATTATATTCTAGCTTGATACTGTTATCTACCAAAGATTCTGAGCCACAGCTCTATTCTCTCTTTGTTGAAAAGTAAAATTAGCCATTAGAGATGTGTTAAAGATATATTAACTCCAAGATGATTGGAAGGCTTAAAAAGGATTGAAAAGAGCACAACGTTCTGAGACTCAATGTTATTTAATTCTGTGCCTGTATGCACAACTTGAAAGCATCTCATATCCAGTGCCAAGTGATTTTGTAGAGGCTTGGAGAGCCACTAAGAAAGAGCAAGGACATAACAATAGTAGCAAGGAGACAGAGGACATCAGAGGGAATAAAATGAATTACAAAACTAGATAAAAGAACTATTAAAACTTTACATACAGTTTGGGGTCACTTAACAGGCTTTCTACACTTCACTGTCCCAAATTGATTATTATAATGAACTCATTCCCTCCATTCTCTTGTTTCAGAACATGGTTTTCAAAGGCAGAGTTATGTAACATATTAAAAACAATCGCCAAGAAGATAGCTATGACAGACTAACATTGGTGCTTAAGGGGGTTCCTGTTCAGGTGGAGAATGTATTTCTAAGGAACACCTCATTCTCTGGTGATGTCAATGGAATAAATCCGGGTTTCCAGGTCAACTCCACACCCTCTTGCACTCTCACTAAAGTAAGGTCTTGCGTCTCAAAGCGTTTAATGCATTAAACACACACACACAGTAGTTTTGGGAGGAATCACAAACTGAGAAATCTAGAAAAGTTAGGGAGGGAAAAAAATTGTATAAATATATTTTAACATAAGTTTATGTGAAGATCATGTTTGTTTTGGGCTCAGTGCCTTACATTAATTATTCAACTGTCTCAAGTGTGTACATTCTTCTATCTGAAGGTCTGTGTCTTTTGATAAATAGTACTCATTAGAGACATAACAATTATGGTAAGTGCTTAAAAATATTTATTAAAGGATCAACAAATGAAAAATTAGGTGTAACATTAACATATTTAATTAACAGAGCTTCAGGGTGCTCATGGAACATCAGTTTAGAAAACAGACTCTAGAACCTGGGTGCAAATCCCAGGTCTGCCATTTACTAGGTACTTTGCACCCATGTTCCTTAGTTTCCTTATTTGCAAAGTGAGAGTAATAATAGGATCCACCCTATAGGATTGTCAGAAGGATGAAATAAGGTAATGTTTGTTCCTAGAAAGTATCTGGCATGCAGTATGTGCTATATAACTGTTGGTTGCTTTGTTAAATAAACTCCTCTCCTCTGCAAAGAGAGGAAATGCAGTATCCTTACTAAGAGCATTAGGCTTTGGAAGCAAATCACCTGGGTTCAAGTCAAGGTTATACCATTTACTAGATCTGAAACAAGTTACTTTGTCTTTCTGAGACAAGGATAAATAATAGTAGTAACTCCATAGAGTTGCTCAATAGTAACTGTAAAACAGGAGCCCAGTGCCTAGCACAAAGTAAACCCTCATAGGTGTGCCTATTGGTGATCCAGTCAGAAAAGAGAGCTTCAAATGAAGTTGCCTTCAGAGATACGTCATTGTTGGTTTTAAAAAGCTCCCGAAAGATTGTTTTAGAGATTTGGGTTTATTCCAAGCACATGGCCTGCTCCCATCCTGTAGAATTCTAGAGGTCCCTAACTCACACTCTGGATCAGAGGCCCTAACACATGCTCTAGATCTCATGTCCGTAACTCACCCTGTGGATTAGGCATCCCTAGCTCACACTCCATATCAGGGGTTCCTAACTCACTGACCTATTACACTGAGTTTTGGACTCAAATGCCTGAAGGCTCTAGGCTGATAAAACAAAGAAAGGAGCTGTTCTGGAGGAGGCTGTGGGACCTGGAAAAAACTCAGAACTTCATCCAAAGACAGCAGTAGCCCTGGCTGAGGGCTGCCATATGGGCAGACGAGCCCGGCTGTTATTGGATCTTCTAATTTTTAAGAAGACCCTCAAATCCAGATTCTTATGTAATATTTGCCAATTAAAAAAAAAGCGACAGTTAATTCATATTTTAACACTGTACACACCAAGTGAAACCTGTCTGAGGGCTGAATATGGCCCATGTCTCCTTAGCTTGCAACTTCTGCTCTGGGTCACCCCAGGGACTCTGCAGACTGGAGCCTGCTCAGGTCCAGGCCAGGCCACCTAGATCATGTTAGACAGTGTTCAGCCTCCTAGGACACAGAAGAACGATCTGATTCTTCCTCATTAGTGGGAAGAGGAGAAGAATGGTGATAGAAAGGCTGGAGTTCACTCTTTTTAACAAACTGTTCTCATCTGACATAGAGACGTGCTTTAAACATGCCAGCATCATACCCAGGAGCAAAAAGAGGAAAAATAAATCTGGGAATTTTTTTGAGAACTTCCCTTCATGTAATTCCCTCAATTCTTACTAATGTTTTAAGCTGTGCTGAAAGGAGACTAGAAGCCTGATTCAGTCGAGACATGTGAGGAAGGGGAGAGCTAGGCACACAGAGTGAGGAATTTTCATCAGTACTCACCAGAGTGAGTAATCAAATTTCCGCAACAGGTTTGATGTTTGAGGCCAAGACTTTGATTTGATGTCTTTATACTGGGGCAGTAATATCAGAGGTTCAATTACTTTTTTTAAAAAAATATTTTATTTTTAAGTAACCTCTATACCTAACATGGGGCTCGAACTCACAACCCCAAGATGAGGAGTCACATGCTCTACTGACTGAGCCAGCCAGATATCCCATGGCTCTATTACTTTTTAAACCAGGAAATTCAGGGGGAGGTGGTGGTAGTTTTGGCTAGAATTTGAATAGCACAGGTGGTTAGCAGCAGCTGCAAGCCATCCATCTTGTTCTTCCTAGCTCCCAGGCCACCATCAATTCTTTTTCAGCTCTTTGGGAGAAGGAGCAAATGGTGCTGTTCATAGCATTATTGGGTGTGGTTGATTACTGTTAAATTGATGCTACATAATTTGTAAATGATTTATTATACCTTACAAGACTATTGTGAATAACTGATGAAAGTGTTTGTAATTGCTTTGAAAACTATATACCAATGCAAAGTGGATTTTTATAATTAAAACTGAAACACACTGAAGGTCAAGCAACATTCTATCACTTATAGTTTTAAAAAATAAAATGTTAATAGACTTTTAAAAAAATAATTCTTTTAATGTTTATTTTTGAGAGAGAGAGGGAGACAGAGCACGAGTGGGGGAGGGGCAGAGAGAGAGGGAGACACAGAATCCGAAGCAGGTTCCAGGCTCTGAGCTGTCAACACAGAGCCTGATGCGGGGCTCGAACTTAGAAACCGTGAGATCATGACCTGAGACAAAGTTGGACGCTTAACTGACTGAGCCACCCAGGTGCCCCATTAATAGACTTTTTTACACTCATTTGCTTAAAAGCTTCATAGACAAAGATCAAATTTTAAAAATAGAAAAATTCACCATCCAGTATAAAGCTATGAAATTGCTCAATGTTGAAAGCTTTGCTCTGATGATGTAACTCTATGAAAACTGTCCAAGACGTGTATGTTCTTTCCACCAATTTACTTCTGAAGATTGGTATGTGTTTTTGAAATATTTATGAAACATTGTTTCCTCAGATAAACATACAATGTACAAACACTGGCAGTAATTTTATCATATTTTCAAAAGGCAATAAGACTGTCAATCTCCATAGATATCTAGCAATTATAGTAAAAATTAATAAGTAACATATACCAAGTGCATATTTTGTGCCAGGCACTTATGTGAAATGCTTTACATGCCTAATCTTGAGTAACCCTTACAAAAACTTCATAAGGTAGATATTATCATTATTCTCAGATGAGGAAACTCAGGAAGAGAGAAATTTGGTAACTTGCCCAAACTGCTAGTAAGTGGGTAGGCTGTGATCAAACCAGACAGAATGACTCCACAGCTATATACTCTGGTGCCTATAGGAAAGTAAAACTTCATTGATTTGGATCATGTTAATACAGAATTTGTGAAAATTCAGACATGAGCTAGGCTAAAGTTTTTGAACTCTAATAAATTGTTAAGCAATTTAATGTATGGATATTAAAGGGATATTTGGTTTAATTATCAACATGCTTAAAATTATTTAGAAATATGAACTGCTAGATGAACAATATCCAAATTATGTAAGCTTTTATGTTTTCAATGAAAGATTCCATTTTGGTAGTCACTCTTAATTGAGGTAATATAACTACTTTTAAATATGGCAAAATTCTACTGAACTACATGGTTCATTATTATAGGCAGATATATGAAAGATCAAATTATGACCATTTCACACTCCTGCAGCCTTAATTTCATTGCTGCCTGCGTCATGTGCTACTCTCTATCCGTTCTGTTTTATTAGTGGGTCTCAGACAGACCATGCAATTTTCTCTCATTTCCAAGTCTGTATGTCTTGTCTTTCAGCCTTGTTTGCCTTACCCACACTTTCTACTTAGTTTTCTTTTTTAAAAGAAGCCCAATCACGAACTCAAGCAGGTTCCACAATGTCAGTGCAGAGCCTGACGAGGGGTTTGATCCCATGAACTGTGAGATCATGACCTAAGCGGAATTCTGAGTCTGACATCCAACTGACTGAGCCACCCAGGCGCCCCCTACTTAGTCTTTTTTTTTCATCTTTTAAAAATTTGGGGGTAGGGGTTGAACTACAACATACAAACAAAACAAAGCAAAACATAACACTATCAACACTTGGGTAACCATCATCCGTTCAAAAATCAGACAATGGCGGGCATTCCAGAAGTCTCCCATTTTGCCTTTTCCAATCACAATCTCCCTCTCCCTTCTGTACCACCTTGAGTTTTACGGTCATCATTTCCTTTCTCTTCTTTTAGTTTACTATCCAAGAATGCAGCCTTAAACACTATAGTTCAATTTTGCCAGTTTTTCAAGTTTTATATAAATGGAATCATAAGGCATATACTTTTGTGTCTGTCTTCTTTTTTAGTTTTTATTTTTATTTTCTTTAAAGTAATCTCTACACCCAATATGGGGCTCAAACTCACAACCCCAGGATCAAGAGTCATATGCTCTACTGACTGAGCCAACCAGGCACCCCCTGTGTCTGCCTTCTTTCATTCAACATTATGCCTGTGAGATTCACCTTGTGTAGCTTGTGTAGTTGTAGTGCATTCATTTTCATCGAAGTATAGTTGGCAAAGTACTGCCTATGGCCTATTTTATAATGAATGGTAAGTTGGTACTACAATGGCAGAGCGGAGTAATTATGATGGAGACCACACGGCTTGTAAAGCCTAAAATATTTGCTATCTGGTCCCTTACAGAAAAAGTTTGCTGACTTTTGCAGTATAGTGTTCCATTGTGCAAGTGTACCACAATTTATTTTTCTAGTCTCTTGTTCTTGGATTTCTGTGTTGTTCATACTTTTGGGTTATTAAGATCTATAAAGAACTTATCAAACTCAACAACCAAAAAATAAATAATCCAGTTAAGAAATAAGCAGAAGACATGAACATTTTTCCAAAGAAGACATCCAGATGGCTAACAGACACATGAAAAGATGCTCAACATCACTGATCATCAGGGAAGTACAAATCAAACATGATGAGATACCACCTCACACCTGTCAGAATGGCCAAAATTAACAACACAGGAAATGACAGATGTTGGTGAGAATGTGGAGAAAGGAGAGCCCTCTTATACTGTTGGTGGGAATGCAAACTGGTGCAACCACTCTGGATATGGAGGGTCCTCAAAAAGTTAAAAATAGAACAACCCTTCGATCCAGCAATTGAACTACTAGATACTTACCTAAAGGATATAAAATACTGATTTGAGGGGGCACATGCACCCCAATGTTTATAACAGCATTATCAACAATAGCCAAATTATGGAAGAGCTCAAATGTCTATCAATTGATGAATGGGTAAAAAAGATGTTGTGTGTGTGTGTGTGTGTGTGTGTGTGTGTGTATATATATATATATATATATATATATATATATATATAATGGAATATTACTCAACTACAAAAAATGAAACCCTGCCATTTGCGTTGACCTGGATGGAGCTAGAGTGCATTATGCTAAATGAAATAAGTTAGTCAGAGAAAGACAAATACCATATAATTTCACTCCTATGTGGAACTTTAGGAAAAAAAAAAACAGATGAACATACGGGGGAAAAAAGAGGAGGGCAAAAAAAGAGACTCTTAACTATAGAGAATAAACTGATGGCTACCAGAGGGGAGGTGGGTGGGGGATGGGTCAAATAAGTGATGGGTATTAAAAAGGGCACTTTTTTTTATTAAAAAATTTTTTAATGTTTATATATTTTTGAGAGAGAGAGAGAGACAGAGTGTGAGCGGGGGAGGAGCAGAGAGAGAGGGAGATACAGAATCCGAAGCAGGCTCCAGGCTCTGAGCTGTCAGCACAGAGCCCAATGTGGGGCTCGAACTCACAAACCGTGAGATCATGACCTGAGTTGACGTTGGACGCTTAACCCACTGAGCCACCCAGGCGCCCCCCTTTAAAAAAATTTTTTTTAATGTTTATTTATTTTTGAGAGAGAGAGAAAAAGGACACTTGTTATGATTAGCTCTAGGTGTTATATGTAAGTGATGAATCACTAAATTCGATTCCTGAAACCAGCATTATACTATATCTTAACTAACTAGAATTTAAATAAAAACTTAAAAAAATATATAAATAACACTTTTATGAACATTGTTATATGCGCCTCATGGTACACACGTGCACACATTTATATTAGGTATATCTTTAGCTAACTAGATAATGCCAAAGCATTTGTTTTTCCAAATGGTTGTACCAATTTACTAAAACATAATACTAGCAGTCTTTTAAAATTTACGCCATTTTGGATGTTTTGAAGTAGCGTCTCAGTGTGGTTTTTGTTTGCTTGTTTATTTTTGGAGAAACAGAGCACAAGTGGGGGAGGGGCAGAGAGAGAGGGAGACACAAAATCCTAAGCAGGATCCAGGTTCTGAGCTATCAGACACACAGAGCCCAATGCGGGGCTTGAACCCACCAACTGTGAGATCATGACCTGAGCTGAAGTCAGACGCCTAACCAACTGAACCACCCAGGCGCCCCTCACTGTGGTTTTAACATGCATTTTCCTGGTTACTGATAAGGTTGAGCACAGCATCATACGTCTATTTGATATGGTCATTGGATTAACTAGTTTGTGAATTGCATGTCCAAATTCCTTGTGCATTTCCCTGTTGAGTTGGTTGGTTTTTCCTTATCAATTTGCAGTTGTATTTTCTATATTCTGGATACAAACCCTTGTCTAAGTCCCACTCATTCTTTTCATCTCAGATGAGTTGACCCTTCTTTTAAGGAATCTTTCTGGATCCCATCAATCAGGTAGAGGTGTTCTTCTTTTTCTCCTATAACCCTCATAACTCATAACTTCTAGCATAGCCTGTATCATAGTGTATAGTGTACATACACATTATAACTAAATGTTTATTTATCAGTGTCCCTCAGTAGGATGCTCACTAGAGTGCAGGTTCATAACAGCAGGGACTAGGCTTTATTATCTTTATATCCTAGCTCTTAGCTCAGTAGATACTCAATAAATATTAGCTCAATTAACGAGTACATGTCCAGCCACATATAAGAAGTATATGTAGGATAGAAAATATAATTTAGATTGTCAATATCAATGTATATGTATTTTCTTTCAACATCAATATTTAGGTCGATCACCTCTGCTATTATCAGAGATTCTCCTCTTTTTCAGTCTAGAATGGGATATTTTTCTCCCCCAGTGGTATTTGTGAGGTTTTATTATTATTCTAGACCAAAATATCTCACCATTTCAAACATAATAGAACTCGTTGTATAGGTTTATTCACCTGGTAGGAATTTGGGCTAGGCACTACAACAGGGATTATGTTGATGCCTGATTAAATTTAGTCGCTTTTATTATAAGTTCCTTTAATGTAGCACTTTACCTTTGAAAATCTTTTGACTGTTTGGGAAATGCTCAGGAATTTATTAGATTCAGACAGATACAGAAAATTTAGTGGGACCCACTCTTCCTTTCTCTCTTCCTTCCTTCCCTCATTTCTTTAAAAAAAAATTGTTTTTAAATGTTTATTTATTTTTGAGACAGAGAGAGACAGAGCATGAATGGGGCAGGGTCAGAGAGAGAAGGAGACACAGAATCCGAAGCAGGCTCCAGGCTGTCAGCACAGAGCCTGACATAGGGCTCGAACTCACAAACTGTGAGATCATGACCTGAGCCGACGTTGAAAGCTCAACCAACTGAACCACCCAGGTGCCCCTTCCTTCCCTCATTTCTGATCCTTTATTCACTTCTGGTTGATTCTCTAATGCTCTACAGTGCTGCATCTTCATTCTTCTTACAAGTTCTTTACCACTTGAAATTACTGACCACTTCTTGCTTTTTGAAACCCTCCCTTTCCTGTGTTCTCTGGTGTATATAGTCCTGACGGTCTTCATTCTCAGTCATTTTTACTGAAATTGTCTTCAATATGGCTAAATATGCCTGACAACTCAGCCCAAGATGCTTATACTCTGCTCACGTTCATGGTCTTTAAGACTTTAACTATTTCAGTTCCTTCTGGAAATCATCATCTCCAGCTATGTATCTGTAAGAATCTCTACCAGGATGTCCACTGCCCCCTCAAATGGAACATGCCTGTGATGGAACTGCTGTTTTACACACTGACTCTCTTTGGGCTGCCCCTTCCATGGTAAGAGGCATCATTATTTCCACAGTTACTCAGGCTCAGTTACACAGTTACTCAGAAGTGGGAAGGCATCTTGGATTCCTCATTCTTTCTGTTCCTTCAAATCCAGCCAGCGCACGCTAGTAAGTTCCTCCTTCATAATGTCTGTTATATTTGCCCCTTGCATTCTATCCTATTGCTGTCCCCCAATATGCAGGTCCTCATGGTCCACTGGTAGCCTTGACCACTACAAGCAGCCTTCTAAATAAATATCCTCATTCTCATCTCTCTGCACTGCAATCTCACATTAATCTTCTAAAAAAAACTTCTCTGTACCTATCAACTACTCGTTCAAAAGCCTTTACAGCTGCTTAATTCCCATAGAATCAAGGAGTCATTCCTTAGCCAGGTCAGAGTGTTTCATACTCCACTTATTTCCAACCTTATTCTCTCCTTTTCTCCAACAAAACCTCCCTTAGCTCACTGCTCTAGTCAACAGCTTTTGAGTATGCTTCAACCTCTTAATTGTTTTCTGATAATCTAAGCCCTACTTTTCTTCAGGGTCAGTTAAAGTCCTAATTCCAGTTCTAACTGATCCTACTCAAAATTGATTTTACCTCTTGTATCTTGTATTATAATTTTTCATTCATTAATTCAACAAAGCTTATTGGCCATTGTTCACGGACCAAACACTGTACTAGATAGGGGGATACAAAGGTGGGTAAGAAATAGTTCCTGACCCTGAGGAGTTTAGGGTCTTTTCTAGTTTGACCATTTAGAACATAAAATACTTGAGGGCAGAAACTGTCTTATTCCTCTTTGTATTTCTAGTACTTATCAGTATCTTTTAAAAAATCCATATGTCTTATGTATTTATTGCTGTTAACAGTAGTGATAAAAGACAATGAGAGTTTCTTGTTTTAATAATAAGGAAGCAAGTTAGGGACCAGAAAAATTTTCCTTAATATATTTTACATAATTTTACTAGAAATTCAAAGCTACCATCTGTCCTTCTTTCTATTGGGTTTTAGTAAAACTCCTTTAATCATAAAGCTCTATGTGCTTTAAAAATCCTTAAGGCTATTATTATTCAGATTCTTTTCTGGGATTTAAGGATGAAACTAACACTTTTGGATACTTTGCAGAGTTAATTTAACTATTCTATTCTATTAAGAAATTCTGTAACATAGTCGTATACACACTCACTCTCATAAATACACATTCACAGAAAACAAAAATTGTACCAAAATCTCACTAGTGCAGTTGGTAGACCTGGCACAAAGCCAGGAGGGATAATAATAGTTAACTTTTATTAAATGGATTATCTTGTATTATCCTCCTTAATCCTCAAAACAACTCCATTATGTAAGTACCATCAGAATCCTTATTTTTCAGATGGGGAAACCAAGATACAGCAACATTTATAAACCTGACATAGTGAGTGAAAGAGCCTAGATTCAGAATCCAGGAACTCTGACTCCAGAGTCTTATGTTCTTCATGACTATGCTATTATGTCTCCCATAGAGATGTAAATAATGTCTCAAAGTCCCCCTGCACCGCCAGCCTCCCCCCCCCCCCCAAAGTGTAGGGAAGCAAAGAGAGAAAGAAAGGAAGGGAGGAAGGAAGGAAGGAAGGAAGGAAGAAAAGAAAGAAAGAAAGGAAGAAAGAAAGAAAGAAGAAAAGAAAGAAACAGAAAAAGAAAGAGAATAAATAAATAAAAGAATGAAAATAAATAAGTTGTTCAGGATCATTAGCCATCCTAGCACAAGGCACTGGAAATTTCAAAGGGTCTCCTTTTGCCCACTGAGACTTTCTCTCTGTCTCATGTCCTCTATTTGGAAAAAACGGAGGAAAACAAGGTAAGAGACAGGCTCATCATGAGCACACACAGCTGTCACCAGACCATTTTATTTCCTGAACGGTTGCTCACAGTGGCTTCTGAGAAATAGGAGGTGTCACTATTCAGTACTTACAGCAATCCCAGGACAGAATTGCCAGTGTTAAATAGAAGACTGGCATGTTTTAACTACCACCACCCCCTCACCCCCACCCCGACTCACTCCTCTGTACACTGGAGTGGCAGGTGGACGTCAGAAACAACAGAATAAAGAAAGGTGGTTTGTGCACTTGGGGTGATACAGAGTCTTGGCTTCTGACGCAAAGGCAAAGACAAAAACAAAACAAAACACAACAAAAAATGTGGAAGAATTGGACAGAAAGGGGCACCAGGAGACTAGGCGCCTCATCCAAATAGGAACCAGATGCAACTTTAAAATATGTGCCTGCTTTCTGTGCTAGCATTTGTAATCTGTGCCCATACTTACACTTCATAGTGTAACACTATTACCTCCTCCAAACACCTAGAGTAGAGGTAGTAATTATACTACTTTCATGGAGAGAAGTGCTTCTGATAACAAAACCAAAATCACTTCTGACAAAAGCTGTAGATGTTTCTGATTCAAGCATGACTGCATGTATGCATATTTGTTTGAGACTGCTAACATTGTTAAAAGGAAATAAATCAGAAAAAAAAATTTCCAGTTACTTTAAGCCTTATGATCCCATGGTGGATTGTGCAGCAAATCTTAAAGTGCGGATCAAAATGGCTCTGGCCTAAAGTTTATGAGTAGACAAGGTTTTAAGGTTAAGGAGAGTGTGTGTTTGTATCCTATGGATTGACAGAAACTAGTCCTAAAAATAATTGACAAGAACAATCAATGCAGAAAACACAGCACCACATCAGAAATATTTTCTCAAATGATGGTTTTTGAAAAAGTATAGAAAAAAATTCACATGATTGGTTAGTTCTCTGATTATCACTATTATCTTAATCCACTTTTAACTTTCATAATTAAAAAGAAAATTAAGAATATTGACATTTTCACCTTTGGTAGCCTTAGCCTTAGATAAAAATAGAAATGTGAATATATTGAAAGTATATGTTAGGATTTTGTGTACGTCCCTGGAAGGGAGTTTGCTTGCTGGCTAGCTTAATTTTTGACAAAGAAAAATGGGCTGCTCTTGCTTCTCGCACAAAGATGCACTGTTCACAGAGGAAACCAAAAAATGGGGAATTTGTGTTTAAGTTGAAAAGAATTTAATACCCAACATGATCATATATTTAGTATAAACTTTCTATTCACTGATAAAATGTGTGGCTTATTAGAATTAAAAGTGTAACTTTGTAATAAGAACTTAAAATACTGATATCTGGAAATTCTAACAGCAAGCAAGACATTCGAAATTTCATTTTCAGTACCCCATAGTTAAAGATATTGCTCTGGTTTTTAAAAACTCAGTTTTATCCATGCAGTTGTACACCCTGAAGTTCCAAAAGAAGTGAGGCAAAGTATTTGTGAGTTTGAGCTGCCTCTGTTCTTTCCACAGGGCTGCCATCTGGGCTTGTTTATTTGTGTTTCCAACTTTCTGGAACAGGGAGTTTCTCTGTTAGGGACAGGGCACCAAGCAAAGGAAATGTCTTACAGAAAGACTATCTTTTTTTTTTTTTTCTTTTTTACTGTATTTTCAAACTTCAAGTTTAGCTTGGTTAAAAATATCAAATGACTATTACAATCACAAAATTTTACATAGTTGGAAACCTCAGAATTATCTTAGCAAATACTCTTTCACACCATGCAAATCATATTCTCTACAGGCTACCTTCTTGTGACTTTAAGATCTTTTTCAAGACCCAACTGTCATTAAGGCTATAGCTATTAGGTTGAGAAATCAAACATTTTTATCTATCCTTCTACAAATAAGCATTTGATTTAAAAATGAAAAATAATTCCAAGCAGTTTTTCTAATTTTATAAAGTATATATGAGCCATATTATAAAAAAATGAAGCAAACGAAACAAAAACCTTTCAAAATATAATTAAGAAACAAAGCATTATTGTTAGATTTACACAATCTGTGAAGAATAGTTTAAAAATTCACAAGCAACACTTAAAAAAACTGGTGCCTTCTCTTTGAGAGATTTCATTTAACAAATAAAATAGAAGCAAAAATTACCTTGTAAAGTGAAATCCAGCAATACATATTCGTAAGCAAATTCTGTCTTTGTTTCCACTTGCGGTCTCTTCAGGGTAGAAAATATTTTTCCAGGGCTGCTATCATCAGGGTCTTCTAGCTTTCTAAGTCCGCACCCCATGGCAAAATCTGTAAGGAATTAAATTGCAGGATAGGGGAGGGAGAGCAGCAAATTCTGTTGTTTAAGCTGCAAAAAGAAAGTTACAGACTTAACTGCTTTGATTTTTTCAGCTAAACCATAGATAGTCAAAAAGAAAACATTTGAGTCCAAAGAAAGGAGCTGAAGACATTTTCTATCCATTTTTCTGTAAAGTCGTTGAACCCATGATGATTAAGCCACAGCTCTGGGAGGCTGGGCTTGATCTTAGGAGAAACATGCAAGCTGCTACAACTTAGCGGAGAATTTCCATGCCACGTCAATTTACAGCCAGCCCCCTACCAGAGTTCTGTCGCTCAGGGCACCAACAGTGCTTTGTCTGTCCCAGTTGGCTGGATGATAAAGGAGGTGTCCAAAAACGGAAATAAAAAGGCAAAAGTGCAACTCGGATGGAATTATCTACAAGTAGAGGATATATTCAGGCATAGTGGCATGCAATTCTTTTTCTGTTTTCTTTTTTCCCTCTTTGCTGTGCCCACCCCCTCCTTCCTCTCTGCTACTACCAGAAAAGCAAAAGGAGGGAGGAAGGGAGGGAGGAAGGAAAGAATGAGAGAGAGAGAGAAGGAATGAAAAAAAAAAAAATGGATTCTCAACATGGTTGGAAACAAAAATCATTTCCAGAAAGGAAGTCAGCTTTAGGAGGAAACTGTTTCTGGAGTCTAAAAGGAGAAAAGTAAAGCTTTTTTTTTTTTTTTTAAACAAACACTTGAGTCTTTAGGTAGCACTGTGGATTTCTTTCCACAGGAAGACTCTTTCCATATGCTAATCATATACTAATTAAAACTGCTAAATATAAAAAAAATTAAGATATTTTAGGGGCGCCTGGGTGGTTCAGACGGTTGAGTGTCCCACTTTGGCTCAGGTCATGATCTCTCCTTCTGTGGGTTCAAGCCCCATGTTGGGCTCTGTGCTGACAGCTCAGAGCCTGGATCCTGCTTTGGATTCTATATCTCCCTCTCTCTCTGCCCCTCCCCTGCTTATGCTCTCTCTCTCTCTCTCTCTCTCTCTCTCTCTTAAAAATAAATAAACATTAAAAAAAGATATTTTAATGATAAGATTTTATTTCTCTTATGTGGATAGTATCCTTAAAGTTTAAAGTACTCCACTATTAGCAGGCTTCTGAGAGGAACTGTTAACACTTTTACAGGTCCCAAAGTATCCTTAATTAAAAAAAAAAAAAGCAACAAAACTGACAACTTGATTATTCAGTCTTATAAATTGCCATTTACCTGAAGTCAGGAACAATTTATAATGGACCAATTGTAATGAGTGTTCACTGCATATTACCATGTACAGCTCAGGTAGTATGGTGCACTCACCAAAGCTGTGAGCCCTGGAATCAGACCGCTTGGCTTCAAATCCTGCTTCTAATGCCTACTACAGACGTGATCTTGGCAAGTTACTTGATCTCTTCAAGTTTCAATTTCCTCCCCTAACAAAATGCAGTTAATAATAGTGCTTACTTCACAGGCTTGTTATGAAGGTTGAGTGGAATAATCTTATTTCATATCTTAACACTATGCTTGGCTAATAGCACAAAATAAATTTGTTAATGTGCTTCCATTATAAAACAGTGTTGAAAATAGTAATAGCAAGGAAGTGTTTCTGCCACAACTCTCATTATTTACAGAATAAACCTGATCACATATCAGACTTTAGAGAACACAAGCCTGTAAAGGTTTTTTCAATCACGTTGAAGAGTGCATATCAAGACTCTCAAAGGGGGGAATGGATGAGTTTGTAGATCACTATGACCTCTTGTCTCTTCAGTCTGCCTACTTGTCTTTCAATAGTCACTTCTCAGAAGTGATTTTAACAGAGGAAAATTCTACCATTCTTCATTCTCATGGATGAGCATGGTTGGTGGTAGGCAATTTCAATTTGGCTAAGAAGACAGCAGACTCTCACCCAGTTTGACTCATTTCACTAGTCACAGTGCTTTCATGCCTGTCATTTCTCATGTCCTCTTTTGTATGGTGGGCTGTGAGCTATTGGGTGGCAGAAATGGAATATATGAAGTTCACTAGTCCCTGGTGCAGTACCCAGAAGATGGCTTATTAAGTACTTATTAAGTACTCATTCTATTTACTAAATGCCTGCTATATTCCAGGAGCTGGCTAGGTACACAAGATGACTAAACATGGCTTCTCCTAAAGAAACTTATGGTTTAATGGAGAAGATAGACTTATAAACAGATAATTTCAATGTGATTTGGTAGCTGATGAGATAGAAGTATGCATATGATGCTACAGAAACCCAAGAAGGGGACTCTAACTCAGTTTGGAGGATGGTATCTGACCTGTCTTGAAGGATGAATATGCATAAGATAGATAAAGGTGGGGAGCATGTGCCAGGGAAAGGGAAAAGCTTGAGCAATGTCACAAAATCATGAAATAGCATGGCATGAACTTTAAAGAACATGAAGCAGTTGCAAATTACTAGAACATAAAATTTGAAAGAGAACTAAGCTGTAAGAGAGGCAAGAGCTAAGTTGTAATGGATCTTATGTCCCATACAAAGGGAATTTGGACTTTATTTTGTAGGCAACAAAGGAGAATTAAATAATCAAGTAGAAAATCAAAGGAGTAGTTTGAAACAGGCAACTAACATCACTTTGTATTTCTAATGGATCACTATGGCTGTTTTGAGGAAAATGGTTTTAATGGGAGCAAGAATGGAGGGAGACCCAGTCAGGAGAGTATTGCAGTAGTCCAGTTGAGTGCTGACAACTTAGATGAATGAATATGGGACATCATTATGTCCTTAAATACTTTTTAAAATCTTTTAGTAAAAAAACCCTATAGTTCCTTTAGTTCATTATTTGAGCCATCACTATTTTTTTTCTCCAAAAGTTGAACAAAATAAAATTTTATTTGACACATCATTATCACCTAGAGTCCATAGGCTCACTACTGGTATTGTACATTCTATGGGTTTTGACAAATGTATGACATGGACCCACCATTACAGTATAATACAGAATAGTTTCACTGTCCTGAAAATCTGTGCTCCTCCTATTCATCCCATCCTTACTTCTTATTTAACTCTGATGCATCTGGCAATTGTAATATAAAGGGTAAAATATGGATCAAAGTCAGTTTTTCCTACACTGACATTCAACTGTCACAACTACATTTGTTTTCATAGATAATTTTTTTTTTTTTAACCAGTCATGTTTCCCCAGGCTTGTCATATATTGAGTACCTATAGTAATTAGGATAAATATTTGGAACAAATGTTTTCTATCATTGGTCATTTTTTTCTATATGGAATTATATGTTTTCAGTTCTGTATTGCAAATAGGGTTTCTCCAAGTGCAGACTCTTATGTGGCTGTATATGATGAAGATATATTATCAATTCTTGCCTATGTTCTAGAATGGGCTCACTTAGTCCTTGAATTAATGAGTGAACCTTATAAAAATATTCTCCATAACTGATAGCAAATTATTTTCATAGTTACTATGCGAGTTTAGATCACCTAAGCTCACTAAAGTTTTAAAGCTTCTAAGAGATAATTACATATTATCCAGTCCATGCCTTACAAAATCTTTCCATAATAGTAACTTTTAAATCCAATTTATTTTATGTGGCCCTGATCCAAAGAAGCAAATTCAAAAATAATTCAACAAGTTTTTATGGAGCACTGACTACATATTTAGGGCACATGTAGACACAAAGATAAAAATACCAATTTATGTCCTTAGACATCATAAGCTAGCAGGCTAGCATTGAGTTTTAACCTAATGCACTGCTAGTTTCATAATGTAGTCAAATTTCCTAAGTAATTAATGACTTATTGAAAGCACTACTTATTGAAAGAGGTATTTTTTTTTTTAATTTTTTTTTTTCAACGTTTATTTATTTTTGGGACAGAGAGAGACAGAGCATGAACGGGGGAGGGGCAGAGAGAGAGGGAGACACAGAATCGGAAACAGGCTCCAGGCTCTGAGCCATCAGCCCAGAGCCCGACGCGGGGCTCGAACTCACGGACCGCGAGATCGTGACCTGGCTGAAGTCGGACGCTTAACCGACTGCGCCACCCAGGCGCCCCTGAAAGAGGTATTTTTAAAAATATTTTTAAATGCTTATTTTTGAGAGAGAGAAAAAAGTGGGGGAGGGGCAGAGAAACAGGGAGAGCGAATCCCAAGGAGAATCCATGTTGTTAGCACAGAGCCTGATGTGGGGCTCGAACTCACAAACTGCGAGATTGTGACCTCAGCTGAGATCAAGAGTCAGATGCCTAACTGACTGAGCCAACCAGGCACCCTAAAAAAAGGCTTTCTTTAATGATTAGAAATGCCATACTCACCACATACTTAATCATTGTATAGACTAAGATTTTTTTACTTTTTATTTTTCTCAATAGTCTGGCTTCTTCATATTACATATTTAAAAATTTTTAATGCCTCTATAATCTTTCACTGTCCAGCAGTTCACAATATTATTATTCTTTAAAAAAATTGTTGACTACTCTTAACTGTTCATTCTTCTAGATTAGAAGTTTTCAAACTATGTGTGGCAGAGCTCCCTGGTTCCGAAGAGGTGTCAGTTTTGGAAGAGAGGGGGCTTTGATCATGAGGAGAGGCCAGGCAGGCAGGGCTCTGGGTCTATCACACCACTCTTCTTCAAACAGAATAGTGTAGATTTTGTCAGTTTCATATACCAGTAACAAACAAACCCCCATAATTTTCAGAAAAGGAAAACAGGTACATTATCAATTAACTATGTTGTTTCTAGGAATAAATCTACTGAATATAAGCCAGACTTGTATATGTAAAACTATGCAACTTTACTGAACAGCGTGAAAGGAGAGGCAAGTAAATGGAGAGATATACATAGACATTTTTAGGAACACTTAATATTGTAATTATCTCTCTAGCTATTCCTTGACACCTGTCATTGAGCTGTAGATTTAATGCAATGGTGACCTTATCCCTAACAGATTTTTCGCATGGAATCTCTCAGGTCGATTTAATTTGATTTGATTTTTTAAAGTTTATTTATTTATTTTGGGGGGGGGGTGGGCAGAGAGAGAGGGAGAGAGAGAATCCCAAGCAGGCTCTGCACTGTCAGCATACAGCCTTATGTGGGGCTCAATTTCACAATTTGTAAGACTCTTCACCTGAACCAAAATCAAGACTCAGACACTTAACTGACTGAGCCACCCAGGCATCCTCAAGTTGATTTTAATATATATGTGGAAGACAAAAAGACCAAGAATGTCTAAGATACTTCTGAAAGAGAATAAGGAGATATAAAAACTATATATTAAGACTTATTATAAAGCTATAGTAATTAAATCTGTTTTTTAGCAAGGCATAGACAAATTAACCAATACAACAGAATAAAAAGCCCAGAAACAGAAACCTGCATATGTGGAAATTTAATATATGAGGGAGGTGGCATGGCAGATCAGTGGAGAAAGTGGAGCTGGGACATTTGATTATCTATATGGGGATGAAATTGGATCCCTACCTCATATCGTATATAAAAATTTAAATTTTACATGAAGAATTTGAACATCAAAAGAAAACTTTACATTTTTATATGAAAATATGGATAAATATTTATTCTGACGTAAGAGTACTAAAAACTATTTTTAAAGCAAGAAGATAATCAGAAAATCATCATTAATCATAAAATAACAATCATGGGGTGCCTGGGTGGCTCAGTCGGTTGAGTGTCCGACTTCGACTCAGGTTATGATCTCACAGCTTGTGAGTTCGAGCCCTGTGTTGGGCTCTGTGCTGGCAGCTTGGAGCCTGGAGCCTGCTTTGGATTCTGTGTCTCCCTCTCTCTGCCTCTTCCCCAGCTCATACTCTGTCTCTCTCTCTCTCTCTCTCTCAAAAATAAATAAACATTAAAAACATTTTTAAATAAAATAACAATCATAAGATAAATTTTCATAAATCCTACTATATTAAAATTAAGAATTTCTATTAAGTGTAATGTGAAAGGACAAGATACAATTTGGTAAATGATATTTGTCAAATATCAACCAATAAAGGAACAGCATCAAGAATATATAAAAACCTGAAAATAAAGAAAAAAAAACCCAATAGACAAACAGACACAAAATATAAATACGCACTTCACAGGCAAGGAAACATATATGGTTAATAAACACACACAGAGATGCTTAACTTCACCTTCTATTTGGGAAATTGCAAATTAAGACCACAGTGAGATTATATTGTATTGTGGTAAAATACACATAAAATTGATCATTTTAACCATTTTAAAGTGTACAATTCAGTGGCATTAAGTACATTCACAATACTGTATGATAATCGTCACTATCTAGCTCCAGATTTCTCTCATCACTCCATGAGGGAAACCCATATCCTTTAAGCATTCACTCTCCACTGCGATTTTCCCCCAGCTCCTGGCAACCACTCATCTCCTTTCTATCTTTATGCATTTATCTATTCTGGATATTTCATGTAAGTGGAACCTACAACATGTGGTCTTTGGTGTCTGGATTATTTCATTTACCATAATGTTTTAAAGGTTTACTTATGTGATAGCATGTTATCAGTACTTCATTCTTTTTTATGGCTGAATAATATTCCATTGTATGGATATGCCACATTTGTTTACCCATTCATCAGATGATAGGCATTTGGGGTGTTTCTATCTTTTGGCTATTGGGGATAATGTTTCTATGAACATTAGTGAGATAATGTTTTATACTTATTTAACTGGCAAAAAATTAAGAAGTAGCTAATATCAAGTATTGGAGAGACCTCTTTAATTGTATGTTGCTGATGGGGGTGTAATTTGCTTAACCATGTTGGAAAACAACTTGACATTATCTTGTGAAATTGAACTTTCACATACTGTATGATCCAGCAATATTACTCTTAGATACATACCTAGAGAAAGTTTAGCATGTAAGTGCCAGAAGATTTATACAAGAAAGTTAACAGTAGTACTATTCTTAAGAGCAAACAACTTGAACCACTCAGATGTGCATCAATAGGCATTTCTTTTAAGGAGTCTGCTATAAAGGGAAGGAAAGTAATGGAGGAGTAGTGGGTTGAGAGTTTTTTTTCCTGATTAAAACAGGAGAAAAATTACATATTGCATATGCTAAAGAATTAATGCCATGGAAAACGGGTGTGGGGTGGAGAACTACTTGAAAACTTGATTTCTCAGACATTTAGTCTGAATTTACCTCCTAGTTCTGGAGGGTGCTGTATATACCCTCCAGTTTTAGGTTTTACCTATTCTTCACTTTCCCTTCGTAAACTGCTATATCAAGTAGAGCATATCAACTAAGTACTCAAAGAATTATCTGTTGTTCCTATTGTAACATCTATAGAGAATTTGATTGATCCACTTTCCATATCACCACATAAATAAGATCCAACTCACCAAACGCTCCCATTCATAAATTATTCACCAATCAAAATGAAGTAACTAGAGTTATAGAAAGAAACATGGATGAACCTTAGTAACAAAATGTTGAGTGAAAATGGCCAGTGGAAGAAGACCACATGTAGTATGATATCCTTTTTTTTTTTTTTAATTTTTTTTTCAACGTTTATTTATTTTTTGGACAGAGAGAGACAGAGCATGAACGGGGGAGGGGCAGAGAGAGAGGGAGACACAGAATCGGGAACAGGCTCCAGGCTCTGAGCCATCAGCCCAGAGCCTGACGCGGGGCTCCAACTCCCGGACCGCGAGATCGTGACCTGGCTGAAGTCGGACGCTTAACCGACTGCGCCACCCAGGTGCCCCGTATGATATCCTTTTTTAGACTGTTTAAATACAATTAAAATTAACTTGTGATGACAATAATGGAAAAGTACAGAACTTAGGACAACGATTACCTCTGGGAGGAAAACAGAGAGAAAAGGAGCACATAGATCTAAATCATTGGTAATCTTCCAGTTCAGTGGTTCTCAAACTTGAATCTTCATCAGAATCACCTGGAGAGCTCATTAAAACCTAGGCTGCTGGTTTCCACCCCCAGAATCGGTGGAAGGGTTTGTTTGGGTGTGGGGCCTAAAACGTGTGTTTCTAACAAAGTCCCAGGTGCTGCTAATGCTGTTCTTCTGGGACCACACATAGATAACCACACCTAGTTCTTAGGTTGGGTTGTGGGTTCACTGGTGTTGCACTGCATTTTGTTATGAAATGAATGTAGTATTTAAATTAAATGGAAAAAAAAAAAAGATAGTCATAGACCAAAGCAAAGATGAGAGTGTTTCATGAAGCAAGGATTAATATTAATCCAGTTCTGGGCTCCAGAAGCATTCACCCAAAAAGAGGTAGAGTTCTACCAGTAAACACAAACTTGGCAAAACACTGCTTTAGAAGTGTTGCTAACTACTTTGAGAAATAAAGTTGAAGGTTGACTCTTCCTTATCAGTGACAACAGCCTGCATTTCACTTCTCTGGATCTCAATAATCTTTGGCACATAAGATATCTACATCCTTGGTTGATTTAAGATTGTGTTTAGAGAAAACATTTCCCTTATTTTGCATGTTCTTACTCTTCCCTCAAGTGCTCTAGGTAATTATTTTTCTTACTTTCTACCTCCCTCTTCCAGATTTATAGTGTCTAGCTGCTAGGTTCTGAGATAAAATTTAGATATTTCAGATCTCTGCATTGAGCAGGGCATATGTAAAGCGCATACTGTTGTGTCCAGCAACGTGCCGGCCACTGACTGGGTTTGAGAAATGCCTGAACATAAAATTCTTGCCTCACAAGCAAGTCAGCCTAGAGAGGAAAAGAGATCCACAAATATAAAATTACAACCCAAAGCAAGGCGCATAGGACGTCAGAGAAAGATTTATCTGCTTTCAGAACCTCTCCTAAACCCAGCTCCTTTAAGCTTTCTCACGCGCTTCCACTTTCACAGCCCCAACGTCCTACGCGGGCGCAAAGAGGAGGCGCGGGCGGGGCGGGAGAGGGCCGGCGTTGCAGACCCCACCTCATTGGCTTTCCGGCCGGCCGGAAGCGGCGGTGCACATCGGCTGCGCATGCGCTCCTCACACGTGCTTCCAGAACGCCCCCTACGCTGCCGCGGCTAGGCCGGCATCATGGTGCAGATTTCTGCCCTGCGGCTGCTAAGACGGCCAGGGACGAGAGGAGTCTCGCTCCTGGAGTACTCTACCCCCCGCCACTACAGTTCGGCCCCTCTCCGTGCCCGCGACGATGCTCGCGACGCGCGCGCTTTCTTCACGACACCCATTTTCTACGTGAACGCGGCGCCGCACATCGGGCACCTGTACTCGGCGCTACTGGCAGACGCCTTGTGCCGCCACCGTCGCCTCCGAGTTCCCAGCGCCGCCGCCACGCGATTCTCCACTGGTACCGACGAGCATGGCCTGAAGATTCAGCAAGCAGCAGCCGCTGCGGGCCTGGCCCCGACCGAGCTGTGCGACCGAGTCTCTGCCCAGTTCCAGCAGCTTTTTCGGGAGGCTGGCATCTCCTCTACCGACTTCATCCGCACCACCGAAGTCCGGCACCGGATCGCTGTGCAGCATTTCTGGGGATTGCTGAAGGCCCGGGGTCTGCTCTATAAGGGTCTCTATGAAGGTTGGTATTGCGCCTCCGAAGAGTGCTTCCTGCCTGAGGCCAAGGTCACCAGGCAGCCGAGTTCCTCGGGGAATTCGTGTCCTGTGTCTTTAGAGAGTGGGCATCCCGTAGTCTGGACCAAGGAAGAAAACTACATTTTCAGGCTTTCTCAGTTCCGAGAGCCTCTTCAGCAGTGGCTGCGGGGCGACCCTCAGGCAATCACCCCTGAGCCATTTCATCACGCCGTTCTTCAGTGGCTAGAGGAGGAGCTGCCAGACCTGTCAGTCTCTCGAAGGAGCAGCCACTTGCATTGGGGCATTCCTGTGCCCGGGGACGACTCGCAGACCATCTACGTATGGCTGGATGCCTTGGTCAACTACCTTACTGTAATTGGCTACCCAAATGCTGAGTTCAAATCATGGTGGCCAACCACCTCTCATATCATAGGCAAGGACATTCTTAAATTCCACGCTATCTATTGGCCTGCCCTCCTCTTAGGGGCCGGCATGAGCCCACCACACCGCATCTATGTCCACTCACACTGGACGGTCTGTGGCCAAAAGATGTCCAAAAGCTTGGGCAACGTGGTGGATCCCAGGACTTGCCTTGATCGCTATACTGTGGATGGCTTCCGATACTTTCTTCTTCGGCAGGGCGTCCCCAACTGGGACTGTGATTACTATGATGAAAAGGTGGTTAAGTTGCTAGATTCCGAGCTGGCAGATGCTTTGGGAGGCCTCTTGAACCGGTGTACTGCCAATAGAATAAATCCTTCTGGGACCTATCCGGTTTTCTGCACTACCTGCTTTCCCAGTGAGCCAGGGTTGGTGGGGCCATCAGTTCGTGCACAGGCAGAGGACTATGCTTTGGTGAATGCAGTGGCCACTCTGCCCAAGCAGGTAGCCGACCACTATGATAACTTTCAGATCTATAAAGCTCTGGAGGCAGTGTCCAGCTGTGTCCGGCAAACTAATGGCTTTGTCCAAAGGCATGCACCGTGGAAGTTGAACTGGGAGAGCCCAGTGGATGCCCCCTGGCTGGGTACTGTGCTTCATGTAGCCTTGGAATGTTTGCGAGTCTTTGGAACTTTGCTCCAGCCTGTCACCCCAAGCCTAGCTGATAAGCTGCTATCCAGGTTGGGGGTGTCTGCCACAGAGAGGGGCCTTGGAGAGCTCTGTTTCTTGCCTCGATTCTATGGACATCCATGTCCTTTTGAAGGGAGGAGGCTGGGACCTGAAACTGGGCTCTTGTTTCCAAGACTAGACCAGTCTAGGGCCTGGCTGGTAAAAGCCCATAGGACCTAGAAACTTAGTTTTTAAATTGGCTTGTGGTAAAAAAGCAAATGTGTTATTTTCTTATTTTGCGTTTTTAGGAAAATTATGCTAATGTTTTCTAAAGTGTTGCATCATATGAGCACATAAACAGTGTCACTGTGATAAGAGGTTTGTAGCCTTTCAGGTGCCTCCCCTCCTAGTCTTCAGTTCTCTGTGCCCATTAACCACTATCCTTTGTACACCAGTGTCTCTAAGATGTCTCCAGGGTCAAAGATGGGTGAGAGACAACTTTGCTGATACTGTTCCTTCTCATTGTGCCTCCTTCCAAACCACAGTTAATGTTATTTGCCCAGACTACCTCTTATGGCTTGTTTTCCATTGGCCTGGCCTCTGCTGGGCAAATTAGTGAAGATTGGGGGTTGGAGGCCCCCTACCTCAGCTTTTACGTAGTAGTCCTACTTTGTTATATATGTTGGGTTTCCTATTAAAAATAAACAGGTTTCTTTATTAAGCCTTTAAAAACCAGTGTCCTAGACAAGATGGTTTTTGCCCACGTTTATATTTTCATTTCTTACAACTATGACTCCCTACCTACTCTGTTAATAGTCTGAATAGTTGTGCTTTGTAACATTACACTTCAACCAGTAGATGGCTCTACAGTTTCACGTATTTTGATTACCTAACATTGACAGTTCAGAATATTTAGGATAAATTTGTTTTCTGCTAATTTGGAAGAATTTAAAGAAAAATTTTATTGCTTTTCTTAAAATAAGGGAAGACTGTAACCACTGCTGTTTTACATAAAGCAATAAAAAAAGATCAGAATCCTGTTTTTTCAAACTAAAAAAGGACATTTACTCTATTAAACATTTAGTAAGGTAATAAGTAAATGTATCAAATGCGTTTGGACTATCTGTGATAAATTATAAAGCTCTCGAGTTGGTTATGTTAAAAATTTTAAACTTTAATAACAGGTTTACAGGTATGATTTAAAAAATTTGTAAACAGCTCAAAATGGTTATATTTTCTTTTTATTTCTGAATCATAATTTTGTTACCACATACATAATTTACCTTATGTGATCTCTTTTGGCAAATCAGAATCTATAATACAACATAGACATTGTGGAATAGTTATAAATGTTAATACATATACTTTCAAGTACTTTTTACTGATTATTTCTTTTGCTGTCTTAAGTTATTAAAGTTTAAAAGTCTGTGAGTACCTTATTCAGATCTGTTCTGTTGAATTTGTTGAAGGTGATGGTGAAGGGAGGAAATGATCAATGCTCCAAGAATCTCAAACTGGATTTAGGGATCTCTCCAAGGCTCCATAAGAGAATATCACAGAGAAGATGTTAAGGTATCAATTTATTCAATGACTACAACACAGTAAGCCAGCGTAATACTTCATAGGTGATTGGATAGCTAGGCCAAAGTTTAAAATGAGAACTTGCCTTGAAATACTCATTCTCAGCATGGTAGCAAGCAGAGAGAGCTCACTATGAAGTCAACTATTGTGCTGGTAGTTCCCCCAGATTTATTCTAGGTGCTACTATTCAGCTCCAGTTTCTGTTTATTAATCAATATGGTGAGAGATTTCTGGTTGCTTGGAAACATTGCTTAGAAAAGAATGCTTGAAGGCATTCTAAAGGTGGAAGGACCATTTCTACAAATGTTCCTTCAGACCCTCCTTTTCATAATGGAATCCTGGGCTTTCCACATGACATAGTCTAGCTATCTTCTGGGATTGGTAGGGCAGATTACTGGGGTGTAGGAGGGGTATAATCTCTCCTAGGGCTGGATAGAGCAGAGTGGTAAAAGAAATGAGATGTGTTTATATGAATGAACAAAAACAGACTTGGAAAACCAGTGGTATGATAACCTCTGCTGTTGAAGTGCCTTGATAGCAATCTTTCTGTTCCTATTATGAAAGGACATTCACTTCCACTTGAATGATCTTTCCTATGGCCTAGTGCTGGTCAGTACACTGGATCTTGACTTGCTGGGTGTTAATGGAGTTCCTTTTGTGCAGCTTGTCATTTATAGAGGCACTTAACTGGCTACCAGAATATTTATGGTACCAAAGGGCACAAGAAAATAGAGAATCGAAAGAGGAGAGGGCATAATTAGTACAGATACATAATTAATACAGGATACTCTGAAGAAGTGGGGATCTAAGTTACTCTGTGGTAATATGGAAGATGAACCAGTTGGATTCTCTGTCAGGGGCAAGGTATGTAAAACAAGTATCCTTTGGGTACTTAGTTGATGTGTTCAATTTGATCCAACAGTTTAGGAATGGCAAGTGGAGGAAAGGTGAAACTTAAAACTGAAGAGAGGGCATCTTATACACCCTTTGACAGAACAGAGGTTTCTCCAAAACTACTACCTTGAGGCTCCTAAATATTCATTTTGGGGTTCTTGGGGGCATAGTTGCAGAAGGGGATAGACCAGGTGTTCACAACGTATCATGTTAAAGTAATAACGTAGCTGTCAACTCAGCAGGCTACAGTCCTATCAATGAAGTCATGCAAGAAGTTGTGGTCAATGTACATGTTAGGTGCATCACTGTATATTGGAGAGCCATTCTACAAGTGAACTTAGAGCTTAGGCACCTCAGAAGTCATAAGACCTGTGGCTATATATGGAGATCAAGAATAGGCAGGAAGAACAAATAGATACCATCTCTGATTTCATTGATATCTCAAAGTTATTCTGGAAGTAGGCCTCATTATTTTTCTTAACGACCTATATGACCCCTATAGGGGCTGAGAAGAGCCGGATAAGTTGAATATTAAGTTGATGCCAAAGTACTCATGAAGGCCTAGGCTGGAACATGGACACAGGTCTTTTTTTGCACAGTTGGACCTGTGGTTGGGGCATAGCTCTTTATTTTTAATTTTTAAGTAAGTTCTACAACCAATGTGGGGTTTGAACTTAAAAGCCCAAGATCAAGAGTTGCATGCTTTGACTAAGCCAGCCAGGCACTCCAGGAAATAGCTCTTTAGATATGGGAAGTTCCAAAACTGAAGTAAAGCCAGTAGTTGGTTAGGTTGGGTGGGCCTCCATCTAGGATGCCTTATGATCATGATGTAGCTTGAGTAGCAAGTGGCAGTATGAAGCATTTAGCAGATTACTCCTTGGGCATTATGTAGGGCTGGTTTCTTAGATCTCTGACTGCCCCACCCCTGGTAAGTATGTAGTTGCATTGTTGGCCTACATTAGTGTAACCCGGAGTTATGGGGGAGGCCATGCCTCTTGACTGAGACTTGGTTCATAAAGCTGCTATATGATGATCTAAAATAGTCTCCTGGAGGCAATTCCCCACTATCCATAGTTCTACCAAATATAGAACAACTGTTCTGGTGGGTGAGATCAAGGTTGCTGTAAACGTTGGTGGGTCCTTGCCCTCATCTTTTGCCTGAGTGAATAACATCAGTGGATCTAAAAGGTTGTGGATGTATTGACAGCCATAAGTCTATTTTTGCAGCAAAGGTTTACGAGTTCTGAGAGCTTGGAGGGAGCTCCAGCATAGATTTGGGTAACCAAGAGCACAGGTTAGGGGGATCAGTCTTAGAAGAAAGGCTTTGAGTCCCTTGCGGAATGAAACCAGTGTGAAATATGTCATTTCAGCACAACTCAGATGGTCCTGACCCTTCCTCTTACAGGAAGGAGCTTTAGATAACATTGGTCATCTTTTATCAATAGGAGCACACCAAATTTGGGGGTTAATATTGCTGGAAGGGCCAAACAGTAACAACCAAGCTAATTTAGATTAATTAATGGGGATTTTAACCTTCTTAGAGAATGTCTTATTCTTTTTTGAGACTGAGGATAAGAGAAGCTCAGCCTAAGCTACTTTCCTCTATCACCAAGAACTACTTTGAGCTGAGGGGAAGGGACTAACCAGTTTAAAGGGGAAATTGCTGCTTTCTCTTAGTTTTTTGGTAGTCCTGGGTTACCTAGTATTATAGATCCTCTGAATTATGGGAACCATCTAACAGGGAATAGTTGACCATATTTAAAATACCCTGCTTAAGATTATATCATATTAATCAGTTTCTACTTATATTTTCATGACAAGGGAAGGGAATTGGGAAGAGCTACACACCAGGAGGATCTTCCTATGGCATTGACAACTAGAAATAATATACTTTCTACTGCATCTTTTCATGAATAGCTATTGGGAGTTTTAGCCATACTTGGATCTTCAAAGTAAGGTAAGGCTAAGTACGGAAGTTCCATCCTTGGCTGTTAACTAAATATCATTTGGTTTATGGCACAGACTACTCACCATAGATTTTAAAGTCCACAGCTCCTCACTTAAGAACTGGAAGGTATGAGATGTCAGGATGTTTCAGGAAACCAAGTGTGCCATCTGCAAGAAGAAAATTATAGCTCCAAGGAGAGATGAGCCCTGCCTTCAAGTCATGAAGAATATTTTGGATGAAACATCTGCAGAGGCCTGGAAGACTCACTGGGAATGGATGATACCACCTTTCTTAGTGTATGGTATGGGAAAAATGGTTCTATCCTCTCTATACTACCATTCCTAACGTCATTCATGCCTTGTGCATGTACCCCTCATTAGTTGATAGTCACTGGTTTGTGCGATTTAACATGAAGATGTACTTTCAAAAAGTAGTTTATGACTGATTTATAGATTAGAATTTCTGTTTTCTTAATACATTCAATAAAAATATGACCGACTGCACATTTTTTCTCAAAATATTTTTAAAAATGTAGTAACTTTTATATTGGAAAACATTAAGATAGTTTCAGTAATTTGGCTTTCCTTGAACTAGTCTAGAAGAGTCTGCTGGTTAAAAAGCTATAAATATTAAAAATATAAAGTTAATAAGCAT
The DNA here is from genome assembly GCF_028749965.1 of Puma concolor. Lineage (NCBI taxonomy): Eukaryota > Metazoa > Chordata > Mammalia > Carnivora > Felidae > Puma > Puma concolor. The sequence goes on from NC_141674.1 coordinate 185,231,407, forward strand.
GCTACACATTTTAGGTTAAATCAGTACAATAATACAAATACAATGTATTTCTTTCAAACCACATGAAAAGAAATGTTAAAATTCAATCCAAAAGAAGACAGGAAGGAGAAAAAGGGGCAAAGAAAAATGAAAAATATGGTAAATGAAAACCCATAATAAGACAGTAGAAACGATTATAATTACAAATATCTCAGAATTGTAATGAACATCAAAGGATAAACCTTCTGTCAAAAGACAGCCATGTTCATTCTTTAAAAAAATTTTCTTTTCAATGTTTATTTATTTTTGAGAGACAGAGCGTGAGTAGGGAAGGGGCAGAGAGGGAGACACAGAATTCAAAGCAGGCTCCAGGCTCTGAGCTGTCAGCACAGAGCCTGATGTGGGGCTCGAACCCACAAACTGTGAGATCATGACCTGGGCTGAAGTCGGATACCCAACTGACTGAGCCACCCAGGTGCCCCAGCAACGTTCATTCTTAATAAAAAGTTAGCTATGTGTAGTTAAAAGGCATATACTTACAAGAGAAAATGAGACATGAAGAAATACTGGGCATATAAATAAACCAAAAGAAAGCTGGTATTGTATTATTAATAGTAGGCAGTCTATACTGAGAGGGGAAACCATTACTGAATATAAAGTGAGGCTTAATATAAAAGGAATAATGCAGCAGCAAGTTATAACAATTAGGAAATTGTATGATCTAACAACATTCTCAAAATATAAAAGGATAAAATTAACAAGAAATGTTCAAGTCTGCAAAAAAACGAAATTGCCATTCATGAGTTCAAAGAAACTAGGCAATGAGAAAGTAAAAACTTACACTACACATCAGCACTTCAGTCTTTAATGCTCACTACCACATGTATCATTGCTAAGTGTAGAAAAATAAAAATTTTATAGCAGGTAAGGTTTTGTGACTCTAAAACCTTGACTTTTTCCATATATGCCTCTGTGAAAATGATGACTTGCTTTTTGAATAGATATGTCAGCAAATATACCTGTTCAGGAAGTCCTCTCTTTGGATTATTAAAAGGGGAGAATCCCATGGCTATAATTTTGCCAAAATTTTTCATTGTTAGTTCGGTAATAAGCAAAGGTGAAAGGAGAGAACCAATAGTTCTGTGTTCCTTAATTATGTTCTCTCATTTACTTTTCTCATCAACTCTGAGGTATTTTTGTTTCTCTGTTTAGCTGATGAGAAGTTGAGGCAGAGAGAGATTAAGTAACTTGGCCAAGGTTATAGTTTGTAAAACAGAAGAGCCTAGACTCAGATTTATCTTGATGCCAGAGCCTCAGCACCAACACCACAATCAATCACTGAGTATATACTGAGGGCAGTGTATTGTGAGGAAGAGGAAGTAGTATAATCAGAACCAAAGATTTGAAGATGAAAAGTCTAAAAAAGACCCCTTAATTGAAATACAGCAATGAGTGTTTCAAGGTGGGGGATTATTCTTGATAACTAGATTATGAAATAGATGAGTGCCAAAATAGAAACTTAGAAAAACTACTTACCTTTATCATGAAATATTTCTCTCTTGCTTTCAATAGTTCCCTTTATATCCTAAGCCTGCTTATGTGTGCTGGTATAAATTTGTTAAAAATTTTAATAACTCTATAGTCTGTATTTTTTTTTCCTTAAGATTATTTTGTTTCTCATTTTCAGAACAGTGTTCCAAATTCTTGAATCCAGTAGTTCTCCTCTAAATGAAAGTATGCTGTCATAAATTTATGAATCTAAGTATTTTGAAATAACATTTTACAAATACTTTAGATAATACATTTATCTCTAAACATGAAAACATATCAATATTCAAAAGTTTTATTTGACTTGACTATTATAGTAACAAAGCCAGAGAATTTTATTCAAGCTCACAAACACTAAAACTTTTTCATTTCATACATACAGTTTTAATATAAATGAACTTATGAAAAGACTCATCTATTTACTAACAATTTAAGTTCTATAAATTTACTGAACATTTATTACTGTATTCTTATGACATCTTTCCTAACAAGCCTGCAGAAATCAGGTTAACTGACTCCACAGTTATTACCAAAGCAAATCCCACTCTAACTAAAATGCTACATATTGAATAATTCCTGGTAAATTATCTCATACATGACAGTTAAGACATGTTCTAACTTCCCCTAATTAGAGATTTTGTTATGAACTGCACAAAATGTCATATTTTACATTTTTAATGAAATGTAGCTATTATGTTGGACATGGGCTACACCTTGAAGTGTGATGAAACCCATGTTTATATAGGTCTTTAAGCTATCATCTAAATTGTATTTTTAAAAACGTATAAAAAAGTATTAAGGGCCTTGCTAACTTGGAAGCCATGAACACCTACATCTCTGTTCTATGTTTTAAATAATTTCTTCAAACTATGTTTAAATTCAAGTTACAAAGTCCCAAGATAGCAAGGCATGATGGGTACTTCAGTATTTTTTGCATGGTAGCTTATGACTTATTAACATAATCAGACTGGTACATTATAAAAAATATCCTATATAGCATTTTTCAGATTATCCTTAAAAATCACTTACTAAAGCAATTTATAAAGGCTTTCATAAGGCAAAGAATCTTCAATCCTGGTAAAATGAATTTATTGCATTAACTTTTATATTTAAGTTTCTGTAAAACTTACTTTATGAGAACTCCCTACATTTTTAAAAAGCAAACCTTTTATTCCTGAGTTCAGTTTCATTTAATAATTCATTACTGGAATGTAATTAAATAAGTAACGATGTGTAAAAAGCTTATTTTGGTATTATAGAAGAAAACCGTAAGTACTAAAATGAATTACTGAAACTATGTATGGTTCATTGTGTGAACATTGATGGTTGGATTTTTACACCATTTTAAAATATGGAAGGAGTATTTTTTGCTGAATATAAAGGAAAAATTTTAACGTTCATTATGACACTGTCTGACCTAGAATTAAAAAGTAATCTGACAATTAATAATCCTCAATTAATAATCCTCAAACTAGAAAGATTTTTTTTTAATTTTAATGTTGCCCACATAAAAATCAGCCTTTATTACATAAAAATAAGGTAATTAATTTGAAACAAATTTTAAATAAAACATTTTGGATGTAGCTGATACCATAAAATTAGTTTTCTAGCCTAAGGAGAATATATAGGACTTCTTCCTTTTTCCATAATTTATGGAGACCATCTAAAAGTACAGCTATCCATTCAGGGGCACAAAAACCAATATAAATATATAACTGTGTGTAGCCAAGTGTAAAAAAATTAGTAAATCAACCTGATCTTAGAAAAGCAAAGGAAAAATAGTGACACTTACTGTTTAACATCTAGAGTAGTGAGAAGGGGACTAGCCAAAGTCAACCAAGTTATCAAAACCCATCATTGGTAAGTCTGTAGAGGTAGATGTTTTAAATATTCAACATGTGAAGGTAGGTTAGGTTTGAGCTCAAGAGTTTTAAACAAGTCATTCTCTAAAGATAGACACATAGTTAGGGCACGGGCATAAAAATCTAACTGGTAAACATAGGATTGTTGCTTAATTCATTTTCATTTTTCCTTTGGCATAGACATTAGGATATTATATGTGTTCTTTTAACTGAAAGCTATTCTCACAAACAGTTGGATATAGCCTGAATAAAATAATCCTAAGGTTAACGTAGAGTCAGCATTTGAATAGTGCAGGAGGAATTTACTTGTATTAGTATCTTTTAAAAATAATTTGTATTGTAGGTCAGCTACTAATAGGGATTTTAGAAGGTTTCTTTTATGTGTTGTGAAAAATATGTTCTGTAAGTGGATATTGTATAGATTTCTTTGCTTTGGTATCAGGTTAAAAAAAATCCTAAATGGGATTAGCTAGAAACACATTGAGAATATTAAAATCATCTCAAATTGTTGATGTGTACTTTAAAATTTTTATCCTTTAGGTGTTTTCTCCAAAACACGTAAAGGAAAAAAAATCCACGTTTTCGGCAATACTTTATGTTAATTAGCATTTCCTTTCTTTGTTATCATTGGTCATTTCAGAATTATATGAGGCTAAGGAAGAGGGTTTAGTTTCCATACCTTTGTCCATTTTTATATCCTGACTTGCAGGAAAAAGGACCTTGATAGTTAAGAGCTAAAATTTATCTCTTATATGGTATTAAATCTGTTTATGCTATTATTGCTATCTTACATTCTCTATAAAATAAGAGCCAAATATCACAACCTAAGCAAAACAGAATTTTTTTGGGGGGGAGTACATTAATGATTTTTGTACCATCTCCATTTTTCTGTAATTTATATCTGGAGAGAAAAATAAAGTAATACAATCTTTATAGAATTGAATGAATGCACTGTGAAAGTACATCAGTACATTTTGGTAAAGAGCACAATTACCTAAAATAAATTAACTAAGAAAAACACTTCAAACAGAAATTTGTTTTTGAAGGAAAATGCGATTACCCTTGGACTCTTGAAATTTACAAAAGTTTTAGAACAAAAATGCCTTGGTATATACTGAATTAGCCTGAATAACAAATATAGGATTAAAATGAAAATGCCAGACAAGTGGAATATTAAATAGAATGTGTCATGTTATTTTTGACGAGGGCTCTATTTGTAGAATACTGGATCTTAACATATAGCATGTTACTTTCAGAATAAAGGTAGCAAAACAAAAGTATTACCAATAGGTGGAGTGGCCTTAGTATGTGCCAGAGTAATTAATATATAACTATATTATTACATTTTATTCCTCCACCTGAATATTTTAGCCCAGAAACATTTTGGCAATATACACAAAAAGTAGATACATTAATGGATAGTTCATTATCCTTTATGAGGCAGGATAAAAAAAATTGATATAATTGGATTATCATCTACCTAACATTATAAGAAGGTTTTCATATATAATTCCTACTCTTTTCCAACAGAAGTACAAACTAGCTTTAGTTTTTGGAGAAGATGTGAAATTAAAATAGTGAAAAAAATAAGACTCTTATTCTAATATTGTACAATCAAATTTCAATAAATGCTAGAATAAACTTACATGTAGTTAATTTAAATGTTGCTTATTTATATAATTTTTAATTGTTTTATTATTAGTCTAGCCTTGTATATAAGGAATATAATGTTCTTAGAGAAGAAAGTTGGGATATACATTAAATAGGCAGCATTTAAAGAAGAGTTGGCCATTTTTTAATTTTAAGAAGGTCTACCTATTGTTGCATTTTTAAATTTTAAAAAACTTTGAATTCTGTAAGAGCAGATAGTCATAATATCTTTGTATTTAAAAGGTGAAATATAATGTTATGGGTAAGTTTTATTCAAAGTTAATGCTTTGAAAGGCTAGAAACGTCACAAACTAAGACCTGAATGAAAGATAAAAAGGAATAATGACAGTGTTACAGTATTAAAGGAAGAAATATGTACTGAATCTGGGATGATATATGCAGTGAATGCTTATACTTGCTAAGATGCTGTAAGAACCCTTATACTTTTGGTATGGATGACAAAAGAGGGCCAGAAATATATAGAGAGATACATTTAAGTATATTTAAGAATAGTGTCTACTCTGGTCATAGTAACTGGTATAAAATAAGTGGTCATAATAGGACAGGTTTCCAGATATTATATATATAAATTATCTTTACATGTATTAATATCTGTCAAAATTCCTAATGTAAATCTAGAGTTTGAAATGTTTTATAAAAAATATTTAATGTCAGTAAAATATACACTAACCAATATATAGAAAAGTCAAAATAATGTAGAAGCTAAAATCTTCTACACACATTATCTCTCTAGCAAGAGAGTGTTTTGTTTTTTTTTAATTTACCATATTACAACAAATGGCCTGTTGCTATTGTATATTCTGTATATGGCATGGCTATGTCTACAGGTATGAAACATCTAGAACAAATCTGAAAAATCCAAACATCAAAGGTGTTTTTAAGTGCTTAGACATTATCATGTTGATAATATAGCCAGATATGACCAAAGTTTTCAAACTTTACCAAGGTATTTGTTGTTTTATAGATACAGCATTTGTTCTATTTACTAGAATTATAAGTCTATCTTACTTAAGTGTGTGTAAATTCATAAGGGAAACCATAGTTTTCTCCTGCATCTCCAATATTTTGGCTACTAGGATTTCTTTAATGCCCTTAAAAAAGCAAAAGCATTTAATGTTAGGCATATCCAAACCCCTCACATTTGTTGTCAGACCACACATAGGGCTAATTGTTTTCTATTATTGGATAAAATAGTTATCCAAGACTCTACTTAACAGAATCAATTAAGGTGGAGTAAGAATTGAATGCTCTGAAATCTTTCCTAGGATGAAAGTGTGGTGTTCGAGAATATCAAGGTTTCAAACCTACAGATGAAGGTTGAGAAAAGCTTCTTCTCACAGAATGTAACCTTGGTTCCTATTAAGAGATTTAAAGAAAACTAGGGTTTTAATGCATTTTAAATGGCTCTTGTAAGTAAGGGAAAGATTTAAAAAATAATACTAACTGGGCCTGGATTCTGAGGAGAGGTGTGCTTTAGGAAATTCGCACTATTAAGAGTATGTAGGCTACCTTAAAACCTATTGCTGGACAAGGAGGAAACCTAGGGCAATAACAAAGACTCACTACAAAGGATCTGAGAATGGCCATATCTAATGGTATTTTCTCAATTATTAGGTTATATTCTTTTGTGTCATTCCTGAACCTTGCTAAAGATATGTTTAAAAGAAAGATTTATGTACTCAGTGATATATAAAATTAGAGTCAGAAAGGCACTTAAGCCTATGGTTAAGAAAGCCACTATCCAGAGAAAATCAAGGAATTATTAATAAACTTTCATATTAATAGAGTAACATTTTATTCTGTTAAGTAAAATATCCAATGAATAGACTCTGTGTTCCAACAAATGATTTTTATTTGATCCACTGCTGAATATAATGATTTTTAGAAGATACTGCTTTGCTCAAGATGGTTGAGAATAGGAAGATTTCAGCTAAGGTGTTTTTATAATGAGTAAATGCCTACTTCAGAGTGTCAGTGTTTAGCCAAATCCTTTTGCCTAAAAAATCTCATCTTTTGTTCTGTCCTCTTCAGATTATCTGAGTTTGAATGTTGTGATTCAAGAAGAATGCATGCATCAAGCCTGAGTTTATCTAATAAAGCTGATTAAAACTTTGGAAGTAGCATGAAGGCTAATCAGTTGCCCAGCCTGAAACTGACAACAGAAAGTTAATGCCAAGTTTGGAAGTTGTTCTTCTAAATACTTAAATAGCAGCTTCTATGTAGTTAAGGGAAATGAACTGAAGCTTCTAAGATAAAGGGCAAAACTTCTCTAAAGAGGCACTGTTGATTATATATTGTGTTTTCCCTAATTTGGGCACAGATGCCACTCTACTGACCTAGCAAGACTCTGAGCATGTCTACTAACAATGTAACAACTTGCCAATGCTAGAATAGGTTAATTATTAGGAGTAAGTCATAAAAACAATGAATAATTTTACAGCGTATCAAACCTAGGTGCTTCTAGGGTTAAAAATGTTTTTAAAATGTGGGGTTACTGAGAGAGTTTATTCGTATCACTTTAGGATACTTTGTGAAGGTACAAAATAGTCTTCCAACCAGAAAAGAACCATTTATAAAGTATTATAAAATATGTTAGTTATCAAAATCAGTGTTTGAGAAAATTCCCTGTAATGACATCAGGCTGTATTTAACTTTAGGCACTGTTACAATTTTTGAGCTAAGTTGATTTTAGTAGGCAATTATGATTATGATCCATTTATCTTAGAAACACACACATTTTATCAGTATAAAGAGTGGCATGAGTTTGGCCCCTTGGATTAGGATGTAAAAAAAGAAAACTTGAATAGCCTTTTCTCAAAATAGCAAATAATACATGTAGGGTCTATACAAACACTGATAAATGCCTACACTGCAGTTATTAGCAAGAAAATGGGAAGGCAGAAGCAAAGCAACCAAAGGTTCATTTGTTTTTGTTGGTAGACTTTATGCTTCCAAAAACATGTGGAAATGTGTCACATTCCCAAAATAAAAAGAGTAGGTGGCTCCACTTACAGGTATCTTTTGCTTATCAGAGGGATTAAAGTTTTCAGGGATAACTTAAAAGGCCTTTCTTCTTACCTTGTGTTCCTTCTTATATTTCTCCGAATGCTGAATTACACAGCACATTTGAAGAAAATTTTTGATTAACATCTAAAAATTAAATTCTATGGCAATTCTGTTTCTCCCTTTTATTAGGAAACTTCATACTTCAGTTACTTGATAAAAGCATGATTAAACAGTTTCGTGTTTATCAGAATTTGTTTACTTTAGAATTGAAATATTTTCTGATTCTGAGTCTGAGATGCTTAAGGGAGTAGAATAGACATTTTGTGTCTAAGATTTAATTTGTGTAAGATTTAATTTTAGTGATTCAATGAAAGATGGTCCATAACTCTTAGAAGGGGCAAAAATTATTTCTGAAAAGTGTTCTCTAGGGATCTTCCCCTCTTAGTTCCCATACTCCCCAGAAATCACTTGCTTCCTTACTGGTGTAATTTATTAGTAATCAAAACTCTGGGTTCTACCACTTAATAGTAATGTCATTTTGGGCAATTCTCTTACTCTTTCAAAGCCTTACTTCTCTTATAAAAAAGTTGTCGATTATTTCTCAAATATATTGAGTGGACAAAATAAGATAATATATGTATTGTGCTTATAAATTATAAAGTGCTATAAAAATAAGTGTTATTCTTGCCTTGGAAGAATACAGTAAGCACAAATGTGATATACTAAGCATGATTTTATAGCAAATTATCAACAGAGTTAATACAGTTTTTATAAGGAATATTATCATGGACTTTAAATAATCTTCAATGACTAAACCAAAGATTTTCTTGAGAATTACCTCATTATTCTATACCAAATTTAGTTTCAAGTTACCAATATTTTAAGACTAATATCTTAAGAATATTCCATAGTTTTGGGGCGCCTGGGTGGCTCAGTCGGTTAAGCGTCCGACTTCGGCTCAGGTCACGATCTCACGGTCCGTGAGTTCGAGCCCTGCGTCGGGCTCTGTGCGGACAGCTCCGAGCCTGGAGCCCGTTTCGGATTCTGTGTCTCCCTCTCTCTCTCTGACCCTCCCCCGTTCATCCTCTCTCTCTCTCTCTCTCTGTCTCAAAAGTGAATAAACGTTAAAAAAAAATAATTAAGAATATTCCATAGTTTTATTAGATGTTATAGTTTTCAAGTTGATATGATTCTGTGGTTTCGTGTTTATAACTTGAGAAAGGGGCTTATCCTTGAACATATTCATTGAACTTATTTATATAGTTGTATCAACGGCTAAACCAGATATCATAAAGCTTCAAGGGCTAAAGTAATAGAGTAATTCAGGCCTATCCCTTATGGCTTAATCCCTTTCAGACTATACTTTTTTGATCTCAGTGTAATGTTACATTCATTTTATAATATTTTAATAGGGTTAACAACATTCCAATTTCCCTGGGACAGTCTAGTTTATGCATACTGTATTATTAGAATTTTGGTTTTGAAAAATAGTCTTTGAATAGAATGGTTTATGGGTCTGTTAATATGATAAACTTGTTGGTTAGTAAGTATATACTTCAAAAATTAGATCATTTTAATTATTTTTAGTGCCCCTTTTCACTTTTTTTTTAAATTTTTAAAAAAAAATTTTTTTTTTTTCAACGTTTATTTATTTTTGGGACAGAGAGAGACAGAGCATGAACGGGGGAGGGGCAGAGAGAGAGAGGGAGACACAGAATCGGAAAGGCTCCAGGCTCTGAGCCATCAGCCCAGAGCCCGACGCGGGGCTCGAACTCACGGACCGCGAGATCGTGACCTGGCTGAAGTCGGACGCTTAACCGACTGCGCCACCCAGGCGCCCCCCCTTTTCACTCTTAAGTGTACTGATTTAATTATGAATATATCATTTCCACATATAAGAAGAACTTGGAGCCCCTAGCAAAGTCAAGAACTTTCTGACTCCTATAAGGAACAGAAGTGAAGCAGAACTTAGTATGATTGGTAAACATCAGAGGGCCTTGTCCACAGTGAAACAGGCTTGATTTCTGTAAATATAATCAAATCAAGTCAGTCTGCTGCTTATCAATGAAGTTGGGAGTGCAATTTCAAAGGAAATAAGTGCTGGAGAATAAGGACTCCTCTAATTCTGAATCCATATAATTGTATTTCAGAGAAGGTTAAGCTAATATTCATATTGGAACTTGGCAAATCTCTGAGTATGTAATTATTTCTGAGAAAAAAAATGTGCATTCTTACACATGACTCTATTCAGATAGACCCTAATTACAACTTTGTCTTATTAAAATATAATGAACTGTACATTATTAATGATAGAGACAAGATTCTTTTGAACTGCATGACTTGAGATTAAATCATGTCAGTGAAAACTATTGTTAGCTACCTTTCCTACATAGAGTATGAAGATGTTTGGTTTGAAGGATGTTTAATAAAGAAAGAGCAAGTGGATGATTTCATATGAAGAAACGACCATTAGAATGCATTTTGGGTTATTTCCCCAAATAATTTATCATTTAGAAGAAAATAGGAAAGCTAAATTCTTGTATTGGGTATACAGCATTTATGAAAAGGTGACAGTGATTTAGAAAGAATTTTCAAGAAGCAAGTGGATGATTAAGATGAGTTGTATAGTGTTAGGTTTATATCCGAAATCAGAGAATCTTTAAAATAAATTTTTAACTTCAAAAATACAAACCTGCTGAAGTTCAACACAGAATGTTTATCTTTCATTATTATTTAGGGTTGCACCTATAAAATCCTTTGAGGAAACAGGATAGCCTTTTTGAAATCAAGAATAAGATATAGAGAGATGTACAAAAAGATGTGTGTTAAGTAGCATTCTCTATAGTTGCATCTGATCTTTAGGAATTAGACACAAAGGTAAGTAACTCTTTTCCTGATCATCATCTTTTAAAATTTCCTTTTATAATCTTTATTTTAAAGCAAAAGAAATTGAAGATTAAAGGATGTAATATTCCACGTTAAGCAAAAGCTATCTTGGCTCTCTTCCAAAATGCTCACTCTGTTATTGGGAACCACTGTGAGAAACGTGGAACTTTGAGTACCAATGAGTTCAGAAATAAAAGGACAGAATCTGTGAAAACTAAGGATTATACTCTCTTAAGCATGAATTAGCTACTTGTAAGCTGGATTCCTTAAGCCAAAACATCTTTCTCCACATTGCCTGATTTTTTTTCATATTAGATTACACTGTTGGAAATTCTATCAAATCAGATTGTTTGGGTTAATAGGAATTCTCTTTATTCCTGTTCTTAGGCAAGTCAAGGCCAGGAAAGATCCTTTTTTTTCCTCTTGCCATTATTCCCCAAATCTAGAAGTCAGGTTAGTATTACTAGGTTTATATATTTAGGCCAGTATAGATAGCTGTTATAGGAATATGCTGTGAATTTAAACATCATTAAATATGTTGAAGCTGGGAAAAACTCTTCCAAAATTAAGTGTATCTGATTGCATTTCTTTTCTTTCAGTTTAGAGCCACATGTGAAAATGAAACCATAAATAATGACTACACAGTAAATATCCTTAAACCCTACCATTTTAAGTACAAGAAAGTTAATTGAGTTGGGTGGATAATAAAAGAGTCAGGGTCTCTAAAAATCTGGAGAAATTCTATACAAAATACAAAATAGAGGTCCCTCAGAATGCTAATAGCCAGAATGGGGGAAAACCAGATGGAGGTCTTTCTCTTTGTTAGCACACTCAGGTTTTTGTTTTTGTTTTTGTTTTAAGTGATTCAAACAACAAGGACATGGTACTTGGAAAACAAGTTGGAAAGTAGATATTCAGATGAATACACAAGGAATTCTTTCCAGATTGGAAGAGGACAACTGGTAGACTTAGGGAATTCATGGGACAGGAAGAGTATAGTTGGAGATTTAGCTTGGAATTTACCAAAGGGAAAACTCCTTTTTAAAGTATTGAAACCTGTCAAAGACAAAGATCTAGAGGAAATGCCACAGAACTTGATAATGGTGAGTAAGGGGAAGAAAATGCTAAGAGCTTTGAGACACTTTGAAGACTTTATACTTTAGAGGAGAATCTTGACTCTCTTATAAAACAAAATAGCAACACAAAAAATTATCATCTTCTCAAAAGCATTACTTTCCCCAGGAAAGAAAAATTCTGAGAGATGTATTTTATCCTCTTTTTCATAAAGGAAGACATAAAGAAAAAAGAGTCTAATCAAAGGACATTCTTATTAGAAATCCTCTCTCTAGGCCTACGGGTATACTGGGATCTTGTAGGACGTCCAAAAGTGTGAGGATCTAGGGCTCTCCAAATTTTCTCTGATGAGAAACAAAAACCAGTCAGTAAAAGGGTTGAAGTGAGGAAAAAAACTGTTAGCAGGTAAGGAAGGGGAGGGATTTAGTTCCTAGGTATAGAATGGCAGCTTCCCATAGCCTTGTTTTCCAAAGGAAAAAAGTACACCAAGATGTTTGATTCATATCCTCTTTAGAGAAATACTAAATGACATTGACTCGTGGGTATATACCTTGACAGAAATGCAAAACTGAGATTAACACATACTAGCCTCACTAAAATTATGTACCAAAATATTAGTAAATAATCAAGTATTGGCTTCTTTTAACTAAGAAATATGCATCAAATGAGTAAAACTGACAAATCAGTAGATGGAAAAATTTTTAATTACATGTTTTAAAAACAAGTCAGATGCCAATATGGTATCACTTACTAGCTTAAATAAAATGTTTTAATGACTATTCAGCCTGTTACTGTGTATCTTAACTTCAATACAGTCAGGCTTGGTAATATATTAGTTGATCCTATTTTAAGCAGCATAACTAAAAAGAATGATAAAACTGGAAAACTTTGATCTGTTAGTTTACAAATTTAAAATTGATGCCTGTTATTTTATTTCTAGATTCTGACAGGTCATAAAGTAGGTATCAAGGTAACCATGAAACTAGTATAACAGAAAACTGAAGGATTATATTACATGGAAAGGACAAAAATGACAATGTGAAATAAAACAAGTGGTCTTGAATGGCACTTGATTTTTGAGAGGAATCATGAGAATGCAGAAAGTATCAGTAAATTTATGCAATACATAAAAGCAAAGAGACAAAAACACATAGAGCAGGTGAAACAAACAGCAATAACTGTAGCTGCTAATCAGAGAGTGGTACTAAACATGGAAGAACAGAAGCTGGTATCATATTTTTTTAGGAATTTATGCACTAGGAATGAAAACACTGAATAGAGTTGAAAGAAACAGCACCAATTATGATTATTATGCCCATTTTTGAAAAATTTGCCTCTTTCTACTGAAGTCTATAGAGATTTCAGAATAAATTTTAGTCAAAGTATAGGTCTAGGGGCCAGCAATTTACTATTTTAACAACAGGGCATGTTGAAACATGATATCAAAGTTGGATTGAATGCCCCTGTAAAGTCTTTTCTAGTCCTTTGATTCTACATTTTAATACTATCCAAGCACTACTTCTGAGAGAGATACAAAGATTTTTTGTGTATGTGACCCCAATTCATTATTTTTTTTTTCCAACGTTTTTTTTTTTTTTTTTTTTTTTTTTTTTTATTTATGGGACAGACAGAGACACAGCATGAACGGGGGAGGGGCAGAGAGAGAGGGAGACACAGAATCGGAAACAGGCTCCAGGCTTCGAGCCATCAGCCCAGAGCCTGACGCAGGGCTCGAACTCACGGACTGTGAGATCGTGACCTGGCTGAAGTCGGACGCTTAACCGACTGCGCCACCCAGGCGCCCCTCATTATTTTTTTTAAATACACCACAAACCCATGAAACACACTCCTACATCTGGGACTTACGTATAAATTTGTTTGAAAATATTGTACTGTCATTATTGGCAGAAATTTATAAAGCATTGTTACAAACTAAATCATACCTCTTTTTCTAAGCCATTCTTGTGAAATTGGCTGACAGGAAAGAAATTAAAGTCTTAATTTTCCAAGATCCTTTATTTTTTGACATGCTACCATCTTTCTATCTCTGATTATATTAGAGATTTGGGGAAAACAGGTTGCAAAGTTATTTGTGATTTTGGTACATGTGATGATACTAATATTTGTATTATCCATTTCACTCTAACCCAGTGAATTTCCTCAGATGTCTTCAGATTGGCCTTTCAAAATAGAACTAAATAGAAACTTTTCAAATTTATCTATAGATGATATACTACAAAAAAGAGAAAAATAAAATGGCTTTTACTTAGTTATATAAGGAGAATTTTTATCCTCTCAATCTGGTTTTAGAAATAACCTGTTTGGGCTATCAAACTAGGTCGTAAAGAAAGTTGATGATGTCCTCCATATATTCTGGTTGACAGTGATTTCCACAGTTTTAATTAGCTTCACAAAATGAAGCTAAATTCTAAGAAAGTATGTATATGAATTGTATGTATATATAATGTGTATGTGTGTATAATCTATATGTGTGTGTGTGTACGTAGTATATGTGTGTACGCAGATCTCTATAGTTTTGTGGAAGAAACACACTTGGGTATCAATTATTATCAAAATTCCTTATCCAATAATAAATCATTAACTTTTATTAACAGTCCAGGATTTGTTTAGCATCATGTTAAACATTTTGAAAATCAAGGAGAGTGCTATTAAAATATCTCTAACATCAGTGGTTAATCATTTTTACTTACAGAACAAAAACTTTTGAAATTTCATTGTGGGACTTATTAGTCTATTTATATTTCTAAAAACAGAATAATTAATGTGCATGGAATACCTGTAGGCTAATATATAATCATATAGTCCTACTGTTCATTATGGTTTCAAAAGAAACACCTTATTTGACTCATCAGGAAAATCTTTGGGATCTAAGTCTTATTATTTCTGCTTATGCTGTTGAACATGTTATACATTTGGGCATAGAAAAGGAGAGAGGAGAGATAAATTAGGGTAATGCCAATATTTATGGATTTTCCTCTTCTCACCTAAAATTAGGAAGTCAAGTAAAAGAATTGCAAATGAATGTAAAGTGGATTTTTTTATACTATTACAGAAATTACAGTGATGAAAACAATTTGTAACTTTTGAACAATGGCTTTTCCTCCCTACCTATTTTCTAATTTTATAATAAGATTGGCTTTAGAATCAGAATTTAAAGTTTTCCTTTGGTGTAAGAAATAGCTTTGCTTTTTATGAAAATAACTCTTTTGAAATATTAATAACATATAATTGAATATATTGGTAACATATAAGAATAAAAAGTCAAAATATTAAAGCAGTAGAGGATACCAAAATATAGTGGGGTATCAGTCAGTATTATGGGATGTCAGAGGTGAGCCCTTCTTTTATCAAAACAATTCTACTAGGTGAACCGTATTATATAAATTTGGGTACCAAATGGCTTATATTATAAAAGGCTTCAGCATTATCACAAATATTAGAGTAAAAATTTAATATAGTCAAATTAATCATATGAAAAGTTAAGAAAACTGATCATGTTGAAGTGTTTCTAATATTTGGAAAATGTTATAAAAAAGTACAAATATTACTCAAATTTTGAAAACCATGGCAGAAGCAAAATTAAATAAGGAATAGCAATAATAAATAAAAACTCAGTCAAAAACATATTAAATGACAAAATAGCCAGTATTAGAACTGAATCATTAAGATCAAATGTACTTATACCACAAGGCATGAAAGTATTAAAAATTCTATTAGCATTAGAGAGGACTCTTATCCTAAATACTAAAATAAATAGTAATGACTATTAAACATTACTCCTAAAAGATTGAGAGGAAAAGAAATAACACAAAGCAGAGAAAATGAAAGACACCTCACTATTCCCAATGTGGTTATTATTTATGGAATGGATAAAACATGTAGAAAATGTCACTACAGTTAGATTAACACATAAACAAACCAACATGCCACAACTACCTAAATAGTTTTGTAGAACAGCTGAAAAAGCAAATTTCATCGAATTTAGACAGCTTATAATGGAATAAATAAGTATGGCGAGGTATTAACTAACCCTAAGTGTCACAATGGGCAGCTTCTAGACGGTTCGTTGAAGCTGGATCTTGGCCACACAAGGATCATTGGACAAGAAATCAGTTGAGCTGGACTAGAGCTGCCCAGTTGTCTTAATAATGAATGCTCCACACTGTCTGTTAAGTAAAAAGAGAGAAAATGTAGATCAGAAATGAACAGGAAAGAAAAAACAAATTAGAGTAAATGAATGTAGGACATCAATGAACATTTACACAATACTTGCAGAACATGTGTACTAATTTTATTGAATATTAAGAAGTGAGAGAAGTTGAATAGTATCAGTCCTCCAACTTTGTTCTTTCCCTTTAACACTGTGATGGCTATTCTGGTTTTTTTGCCTTTCCGTGTAAACTTTAAAATCAGTTTGTCAATATCCACGAAATAACTTGCCGAGATTTTGACTAGGATTCTGTTGAACCTGTAGATAAAGTTGGGAAGAATTGACATCTTGACAATATGATGTCTTCCTATCCATACACATGGACTATTTCTCCATTTATTTAATTCTTTGATTTCTTTTATCAGAGTTTTATACTTTTTCTCATCTAGATCTTGTACACATTTTGTTAGATTTATACCTAAGTATTTCATTTTTAATTTATTGCTGGTAAGCAGAAAAGCAATTGACTTTTGCATATTAACCGTGTATCCTACAGCCTTGCTATAATTGCTTATTAGTTCCAGAAGTTTCTTGGTCAATTCTTTTGGATTTTCTACATAGACAATCATGTCATCTGCAAACAAAGGCAGTTTTATTTCTGCCTTCCCAATCTGTATACTTTTGTTTCCTTTTCTTGTCTTTCTGCATTAGCTAGGACTTCCAGTACAGTGTTGAAATGGAGAAATGAAATGGACATTCTTGCCTTGTTCCCCATTACTAATTTTAATACATTTAAAAACAGCTTTGAGTCCACCAAGTATTCACACAAGAAAATTTTTTTTTTAATGTAACATTACATTACAAGCAAATTAGGATTAGGAAAAGACTATAGGCTCAGCTGAATGTAATCTTAAGGGTGGTCTTACTAACTATACATACAGCACTTCAAATATTATTTTTCAAGTGTAATGTTCAATAAATGCTTGGTGAAATGAACTACTGAGAATGAAAATGTTACTTAAAACTTGTCATATGGTAGAGTCCATATGACATGTTTATGCAAGGGCCAACTTATTTATGTGATTTATTAATTAGCTAATGGCCCATAGTTTATTTAGATTCTGCCAGATTTGACAGTACCTACAAATATGAGCAAAAACAGTAATGTATAGTTTTTATCCATAATAATTTAAAGTTTTATTTTAGCTATAGTTTTTATTTCAATCTCAATTAAATCTTTGTCAAGATTAGAAAGGTAAACAAACTGATTTGACTTTGACTCTTTTTAAAGAAACTTTCTTGGGGCGCCTGGGTGGCGCAGTCGGTTGAGCGTCCGACTTCAGCCAGGTCACGATCTCGCGGTCCGTGAGTTCGAGCCCCGCGTCGGGCTCTGGGCTGATGGCTCAGAGCCTGGAGCCTGTTTCCAATTCTGTGTCTCCCTCTCTCTCTGCCCCTCCCCCGTTCATGCTCTGTCTCTCTCTGTCCCAAAAATAAAAAAATAAACGTTGAAAAAAAAAAGAAACTTTCTTAAAGAGCATTCAAAAAAGGAAAAAAAAAAAACCCCAACAGATAGAAAGTGAAAATAAAGGAGTTGAGGTAATCTGCAGGTAGTATACGCACAAGGAAATGATGTAAATTGGTATATATGAAAAAGACCAAATTGACAGTATAAAAGAGAAAATATATCCTATAAATATTTTTCAAGTAAAAATTGTTTTAGCCAATTTTTAAAGTTGAGAGAGGAGGGTTTTAAATAAATCCTGGTTAAAATTTTCAGAATGACATAAAGGTCTTTTCCTTAAAGGTTTACAACATGAAACAGGAGGCTTTTTCCATCTTGCAATGAAAAGCTAATAGAGTTCAGGTTAAGAACATTTCATTGCAGAAAGAATGAAGGAAGATAAGGTGGTTAGCAGTTTGCAAATACTTTAAGCTCTGTCCCTAATGTGTTTATTCTGAAGTTTTAAAGATCAGCAACAATTACATGCTTTTAAACAATACTGTTTCATGAAAGGTATAACTAAAGTCTGAAGTATTCAAGAAAGAATGGCTAAGTGAATATATAAGAGATTTCAGTGTATTTTTATCTGATTTAGTTGTGTGGAGAAAACTAACTCAAATTGATAGAAACTTATCTTAAGTCTGAGTAATGGAAAAGTAAGCAAAAATAACTGCTTTGGTAATGCAAAGCTACAGAAGACATTTCTAAGTGGACCACTAATGTACAGCATTACTATACTGTGACTATAATGTAGGTGACTATAATTAATAATACTGTATTGCATATTGGAAAGCTGCTGAGAAAGTAGATCTTAAGAAATTTCTTACCACAAGGAAAAAATTTGTTAAGTATGTGAAGTTTTGTGGATGTTAACTAGACTTACTGTGATGACCATTTCATAATATATACATACACTGTACACCTGAAACTAATAATGTTATATGTCAATTATATCTCATTGCTATTTCTGTCACATATTACTTATTGTGTTGTTCTCAGATGTTTTGTGGTTTTTGCCTTCATAAAATTTTCTCCTGAGATCATCATCAGCTAAGATGTTTGGTAATATTTACATGCGTGGAAAAAAAAATGGAAGAGTAGAGAGTGGTCTTAGCTCATGCTGTGGTTTGAGAAGGAGTAGGCGTTGTCTTGCCCAGGACAGAGAGCCCTTAGGCATCATCATCTAGGCTATAACAACCTTTTGTTGCCATTTCAGTAGGCAACTCTGCCTATTAGGGGTCAGTCTCTCAATACTTCTGCCCTGCACAATGCTCTCCTTTCTTATACATAATTCATTATAGTCAGTGACATTTGTCCAGGACCACTTTATTGAATTTATAGAGATTTATGTTGTGACCAAAATATTACCAACTTTTGTAAATGTTAGAAAAGAAATAGCTTTCTCTTTGCAAGGCACAAAATTCAATATGTATTATTTATATATGTCTTTAGATCTTATTTATCCAAACATGAGTTATGATTATGATATTAAAGTTTCCTATCACAGCTGTGTTTCTTTCTCTTGGTATTTCTAACAGTTTTTACTTTGTATATATTTTTTAAGTTTTTAAATTTTTATTAAGTAATCTCTACACCCAAGATGAGCTTGAATTCATGATCTCGAGATCAAGAGTCGCATGCTCTTCTGACTGAGCCAGGCAGGCAACCCTACTTTATAGTTTTGATGTTACATTATTAGACTTACTTATTCATTTTAGATTTAACTTTTTATCACAACAAACTAATCTTCCCTGTCTTGTTTAATGCTTTTTACTTTGAAATTTACTTTCTTATTAGTATCATCTTGGGTTTTTCCTACTATTGTTCACATTTGCCTGATATATCTTGGCTTGAAACAATCTGGAGTACATAGCACTTTTGAAATTAATTTTTATTTTTGTTAAAGTAACTATAGGGGTGCCTGGGTGGCTCAGTCAGTTAAGTGTCTGACTTTGGCTCAGGTCATGATCTCATGGGTTGTGAGTTTGAGCCCTGCATCAGGGTCTGTGTTGACATTGTGGAGCCTGCTAGGGATTCTCTCTCTCTCCCTTTCTCTGCCCCTCCATGCTCATGCTCTCTAAATAAATAAATAAATAAATAAATAAATAAATAATAAGGTAATTACATACTTAGTTTTAAAAATCGAATAGTGGTTAAAGGGAAAAATGGCTTCAACACATTAGCCCTCCCCTGCCACTCCACTCCTGTCCCACTTCACTTTTTCAGAGATGGCCACATTGATTTGTTTAAGTTGTTTCTTCTAGTATTTGTTTCCCTATTTCTATCTATATTAACTGAACAATTTCATTCATTATTTAACGACTTCTTTATGGTAGATAAGGATTTTAACTCTTTTATATCTTTTATTACATCTCTTTTATTGCCTTGCCCATCCTTTTTATATCATAAGTTTTGCTTAAATTTGTTAATTATTTTTTTTCTAAATTTTTTTTAACGTTTATTTATTTTTGAGACAGAGACAGGGCATGAGCGGGGGAGGGGCAGATAGAGAGGGAGACACAGAATCGGAAGCAGGCTCCTGGCTCTGAGCCATCATCCCAGAGCCTGACGCGGGGCTTGAACTCACGTACTGCGAGATCGTGACCTGAGCTGAAGTTGGATGCTTAACCGACTGAGCCACCCAGGCGCCCCAAATTTGTTAATTATTTTAATTATTATGCTTAAGTAAATACTACTCACTAATAAGCCAAGTGGTGCATTATAATTACATTTTCTTTCTTGAACACCTTTTGGGTTTTCACTAATTTCTTCATTTCCCCCATTCATTTAGTTTTATTCAGACCTAAAGTCAAGTCTCTCCATATCTTTAAACAGCTCTGTAAGATACTTAATACAAGTTACTACACAAATAAAACTTATTTTTCCTGCAGAGAACAATCTAATTCTGGACTGATTGCTCTTTAAACCATCTAAACAGCCATCATCCCAAGACCTCTTTTTGTTTTCATCCTTAGCCTCTGCCTTGCATTAGATGTTTGTTTCATTTTCATTTTCTGCTTTTTTGTTTTTATCCCATGTCTTTTCCTAGTTTATTCTCTTGTTTTGGTGAAATACACATTTAGTAGCACCCCAAGAAAGGATGCACGTGAGGTAAATTGAGACTCTACTGTATGAAAATATATTTTTTCATTTATACTTGTCTATTATAGAATCCTAGATTAAAACTTTCATTAAATATTTTTAAAGCTTTGCTCCATTGTTTTCTAGCTTTCAGTGTTGCTGATTCTTAGTCTGTGATCTGTTTTCTCGCTTAGGTTTATTTTTTAAATCCCTGCCATTCTGAAATTTCAGAATAATAAAAATAAAATTCAGAATAATGTGCCTGAACTGTGAGTCTTTTACAGCAATTGTGCGAAGTAGTTGGTAGGCCCTTTTATTTATTTATTTATTTATTTATTTATTTATTTATTTAGAGAGGGCACAAGTGAGCTAGGAGCAGAGAGAGAGAGAGACACTCCCAGGAAGGGCAGAGGGAGAGAGGAGAGAGGGAGAGAGAGACAGAAAGCCGGGCTCAACTGAAGCAGAGCTCATGTTTTACCTGATGGGGGCTCATGTTCATCTGATGTGGAGCTCGAGCTCACCTGATGCAGGGCTTACCCGATGTGGGACTTGAATTCATGAACCCGATGCAGGGCTTACCTGATGTGGTACTCAAACTCACAAACCATGATATCATTACCTGAGCCAAAATCAGATGCTTAACAACTGAGCCACCAAGGCGTCCCTAGGGCCTTTTAATCTAGAGATTCTTGTCCTTAACTTCCTAGGGAATTTTCTTGTGTTAACTTTTTGCTAATTTCCTTCAAACCATTTTCTTTTTCTGGAATTAATATTTGACTTCTTGGATCAATCTAATTTTATCTTTTTCTCTATTATTATTTACCTCTTTTTCTATTTTCTGAAAGCTTTTGATTGTAATGTTTAACCCTTTCACATTTGATTTATTTCAGCTACCTCATTAGTGTAAAAACTAATAAAATTTGAGTAAGGTATATAGTTAGGTTAAGAGGACATATCAGCGTTCATTTTCTCTACCAATGCCCTCCAGTCAAAGAACAGGAGGGTGAAGGATATACAGAAACTCTATTATTTCTATAACTTTTCTGTAAATCGGAAATTGCTTCAAAATACAAAGTTAAGGGGCGCCTGGGTGGCGCAGTCGGTTAAGCGTCCGACTTCAGCCAGGTCACGATCTCGCGGTCCGTGGCTTCGAGCCCCGCATCGGGCTCTGGGCTGATGGCTCAGAGCCTGGAGCCTGTTTCCGATTCTGTGTCTCCCTCTCTCTCTGCCCCTCCCCCGTTCATGCTCTGTCTCTCTCTGTCCCAAAAACAAATAAAAAACGTTGAAAAAAAATACAAAGTTAAAAAAAAGTTAAAAGGAGCAATATGTTTGATAAAAATGAAGTGTTTGCTAGGATGTCTATGCATGGAACACTTCTTATTTTCTCTTATCTTTAAGTGGATATTAATTATAGTTTGATATTTTCTTCTGCTCTCTGCATTATATGTTTCTTTCTGTTTATTATGATCTCTCATTCTGAAGGTTTTCTTCTAACGTGACTGCATATCCATATTTAAGGAAGAAGCACTAAAATCCTAATGGGAAGTTCTTTGTGTGTGGATAGTTTTATCAATGAGCTTTACTGTTAGGGATTTCATAGGGCCAGCTAAGTTTTTCTCTTGTTAGAAAGCATGCTTCTGTTAGACTCCTGGATTTGCTTATTTAGGTAATTTACTTCTCATGCTTAAAGTGATCAAGGTTAATAGTACCAGTAATCAGATATACTGGCATCTTGTATCCCTTGAAATGATACACTGAGAAGGGCACATCACTTCTGTGATATTTTTTCCCCAAATGCATAACTTCTATTTTTTTTTTTAGGTTTTATTTTTTTTAAAGTAATTTCTACATCCAACGTGAGACTCAAATTTATAACCATGAGATCAAGAGTCACGTGCTGTACCAACTGAGCCAGCTAGGCACCCCTGCATAACTTCTTTTTAATCAAGAGAAAATACCAGACAAACTCATATTGACGGATTATCAACAAAATAACTGACCAGTAGTCTTTAAAAGTATCAAGGTCATGAAAGACAGGGAAAGACTGTAAATTTCACAGATTGGAGGAGAGTAGGAGAGATGACAAATTAATGTAATGTGGGATTCTTGGGTTAGATCCTGGAGCAGAAAAAGAACATTTGTGGAAAACTGGTGAAGTTTAAATAGTGCTTGTAGTTTATAATATTATACTATTGCTAATTTTTGTTTTTCCTAATTGTTCTATGATTACATAAATTGTTAAATTAGGATAAGTTGGGTGAAGGGATACATAAACTCTTATTTTTTGCAACTTTTCTTTAACTCTAAAATTATTTAAAAATAAATGGTTAACAAAAAGTTAAAAGGACCAGGATGTTTGAAGGAGAGAAATGGATATTTCCCAGCATATTTATACATGGATTGTCTCTCATTAATTAGGCTTGAAGGATGGTGAATCCTTTTTGACTTTTAAATTCAAACAAATCAAGCGTATTTTTATTTTTGTTTTACTATTAAAATGTGTGTTCATTCTTTTTGTCTTTTTCTGTATTCCTTTTGAGAGTTACTCCTTTTTTGGCTGGACTTGTGTCTGTTCTCTCTATTCTAGCATTTTATTTTTCATCATTTTATCCTTCATGTTATTTTCCTCTGTATTCTGGGAAGATTTCAAAAAATTCTTTCTACATCAAGGAATTATTTTTATGTAGTAATTACTGGTCCTTTACAGCCAAGACAAATTTGATTTTTTCCATCATATCAATAGTTTCATATGGTGTCTTCTTACACTGACTAGCAACCATTTCATCTTTCCTGTTTTTCAGTCTGTAATTACTAGGAACATGGGATATGTTTTTATAACTTTATTTAATTTCCTCTTGTATATATGTTCTTATGCATATATACATATATATGCTATTTATCCTTGCCTTCAATGTAGTGCCATATACAAAAATATTTTCATGGGACCCATATAATGTATACTTTTCTGTTTAACTTATCCTTGAATGTAGATCTATCCATGAAAATTCTAAAAGATCCATTTCATGAGTTCTTGTTTCTCTTACCGTCCTCTGTCCCATCTCTTAGGTTTGTAGCAAGAAAGAGGCTTGGTACACATACAACCTATGCAATTTCTAGTGCCTCTAGATCGGTAATCTTTTTTGCTTCTGCTGCCTAGTTCTCTGTTGAGTAACATAATTTATTCTGCAGAATCTGAGACTATGTATAGTTTGACTTTGTACAGTACATAAAAATTTATACCCTCCTGTATGTTCATAGCTGCAAAGCACAGACTTTTCCTGTCCCTGCCCTCTACAATGCAGTGCTTTACAGTTGTCATCCTCTACTCTGAGGACTTGCTGAATATGTGGAAATTTTAGTCTCTAAATTGCTTTATGAGAAGTGTTAATGATACCGAAATGACGAAATGTTTAGGAAGAAGATAGTAATGGAATGATTCTGTAAAGTAAAGGTAAGTTGCTAATTTTTAGTTTAAGTGTACGTTATGGTTCTCTGAGCTAGAAACAGACAGTGGTAACAGGTCAAGTCCTTTTCTAATTTACTTTTGAATCACAGTGTCTTTCTAAAAGGTAACATATAATACATAAATAGCTGTTTTTTTCATTCAAGTCCAATCGGTGCTTTAATTAGAAGAAATTCCTCAGGGGTACCTGGTGGCTCAGCCTGTTAAACATCCAACTCTTGATTTCGGCTCAGGTCATGATCTCACGGTTTGTGAGATCAAGCCCTGTGTTGGGCTCTGCACTGACAGTGTGGAGCCTGCTTGGGATTTTCTCTCTCCCTCTTTCTCTGCCCCTCCCCTGCTTGTACGTGCTCTCTTTCTCTCAAAAATAAATAACCATTCTCCCTTCAAAATGACAAAATGAGGAATTCACCCCAAGAGAAAGAGCACGAAGAAATGACAGCCAGGAATTTAACCAACACAGATATAAGCAAGATGTCTGAACCAGAATTTAGAATCACAATAATAAGAATACTAGCTGGAGTCTTCTGCAGAGATAAAAGAAGTAAAAAATAGCCAGAATGAAATTAAAAATGCTATAACTGAGCTGCAATCATGATGGATGCAGCGGCGGCAAGGATGGATGAAGCAGAACAGAGACTCAGCGATATAGAGGACAAATTTATAGAGAATAATGAAGCAGAAAAAAAAGAGGGAGATTAAGGCAAAAGAGCACGATTTAAAAATTAGAGAAATCAGTGACTCATTAAAAAGGAACAACATCAGAATCATAGGGGTCCCAGAAAAGAAAGAGAGAGAAATAGGGGTAGAAGGGTTATGTGAGCAAATCATAGTGGAAAACTTTCCTAACTTGGGGAAAGACACAGACATCAAAATCCAGGAAGCACAGAGGAACCCCATTAGATTCAACAAAATCTGACCATCAACAAGGCATATCATAGTCAAATTCACAAAATACTCAGGCAAGGAGAGAATCATGAAAGCAGCAACGGAAAAAAAGTCCCTAACCTACAAGGGAAGACAGATCAGGTTTGCAGCAGACCTATCCACAGAAACTTGGCAGGCCAGAAAGGAGTGGCAGGATATATTCAGTGTGCTGAATCAGAAAAATATGCAGCCAAGAATTCTTTATCCAGCAAGGCTGTCATTCAAAATAGAAGGAGAGATAAAAAGTTTCCCAGACAAACAAAAATTAAAGGAGTTTGTGACCACTGAACCAGCCCTGCAAGAATTTTAAGGGGGACTCTCTGAGGGGAGAGAAGATGAAAACATATATATTTTACATATATATATAGAAAGGACCAGAGAACACCACCAGAAACCCCAACTCTACAAGCATCAAAATGGCAATAAATTCATATCTTTCAGTAGTCACTCTAAACGTCAATGGACTCAATGCTCCAATCAAAAGACATAGGGTAACAGAATGGATAAGAAAACAAGATCCATTGATATGCTGTTTACAGAAGACCCACTTTAGACCTAAAGACACCTTCAGATTGAAAATAAGGGGATGGAGAACCATCTATCATGCTCACGGTCAACAAAAGAAAGCCGAAGTAGCCATACTTATATCAGACAATCTAGACTTTAAAATAAAGACTGTATCAAGAGATGCAGAAGGGCATTATATCATAATCAAGGGGTCTATCCACCAAGAAGACCTAACAATTGTAAACATTTATGCACCAAATGTGAAAACACCCAAATATATAAATCAGTTAATCACAAACATAAAGAAACTCATTGATAGTAATACCATAATAGTAGGAAACTTCAACACCCCACTCACAGCAATGGACAGATCATCTAATCAAAAAATCAACAAGGAAACAATGGCTTTGAATGACACACTGGACCAGATGGACTTAACAGATATATTCAGAACATTTCATCCTAAAGCAGCAGAATATACATTCTTCTCCAGTGCACATGGAACGTTCTCCAGAATAGACCATATACTGGGACACAAATCAGCCCTAAGTAAGTACAAAAAGATTGAGATCATACCGTGCATATTTTCAGACCACAACACTATGAAACTCGAAATCAACCAGAGGAAAAAATTTGGAAAGGTAACAAATACTTGGAGACTGAAGAACATCCTACTAAAGAATGAATGGGCTAACCAAGCAGTTAAAGAGGAAATGAAAAAGTATATGGAAGTCAATGAAAATGATAACACCACAACTCAAAACCTCAGGGATGCAGCAAAGGCAGTCATAAGAGGAAAGTATATAGCAATCCAGGCCTTCCTAAAGAAGGAAGAAAGATCTCAGATACACAACCTAACCTTATGCCTTAAAGAGCTGGAAAAAGAACAGCAAATAAAACCCAAAACCAGCAGAATACAGGAAATAACAAAGATTAGAGCAGAAATTAATGCTATTGAAACAACAACAACAACAACAAAAAACAGTAGAACAGATCAATGAAACCAGAAGCTGGTTCTTTGAAAGAATTAACAAAATTGAGAAACCACTAGCCAGTTTGATTAAAAAGAAAAAGGAAAGGACCCAAATAATAAAATCAAGAATGAAAGAGGAGAGATCACAACCAACACAGCATAAATAAAAACAATAATAAGAGAATATTATGAGCAATTATATGCCAATAAAATGGGCAATCTGGAAGAAATGGACAAATTCCTAGAAACATATACACTACCAAAACTGAAACAAGAAGAAATAAAAAATTTGAACAGACCCATAACCAGGAAGGAAATCGAATTAGTAATAAAAAATCTGCCAAAAAACAAGAGTCCAGGGCCAGATGGCTTTCCAGGGGAATTCTACCAAACATTTAAGGAAGAGTTAACACCTATTCTCTTGAAGCTATTCCAAAAAATAGAAATGGAAGGAAAACTTCCAAATTCTTTCTATGAAGCCAGCATGACCTTGATTCCGAAACCAGACAGAGACCCCACTAAAGAGGAGAACTATAGGCCAATTTCCCTGATGAAAATGGATGCAAATATCCTCAACAAGATATTAGCCAACTAGATGCAACAACACATTAAAAAAATTACTCACCATAACCAAGTGGGATTTATACCTGGGATGCAGGGCTGGTTCAATATCTGCAAAACAATTAACATGATTCATCACATCAATAAAAGGACAAGAACCACATGATCCTCTCAATAGATAAAGAGAAAGCATTTGACAAAATACATCATCCTTTCTTGTTAAAAACCCTCAAGAAAGTAGGGATAGAAGGAGCATACCTCGAGATCATAAAAGCCATATATGAATGACTCAATGCTAATATCATCCTCAATGGGGAAAAACTGAGAGCTTTCCCCCTAAGGTTAGGAACGCGACAGGGATGTCCACTGTCGCCACTGTTATTCAACATAGTATTGGAAGTCTTAGCCTCTGCAATCAGACAACTCCAAATCAGCCAGGAGGAGGTCAAACTTTCACTCTTCATAGATGACATGATACTCTATATGGAATACCCAAAAGATCCCACCAAAAAACTAGAATTGATTCATGAATTCAGCAAAGTTGCAGGATATAAAATCAACACACAGACATCGGTTGCATTCCTATACACCAACAATGAAGCGACAGAAAGAGAAATCAAGGAATTGATCCCATTTACAGTTGCACCAAAAACCATAAAATACCTAGGAATAAATCTCACCAAAGAGGTGAAAAATCTATATACTGAAAACTACAGAAAGCTTATAAGAGAAATTGAAGAAGACACACAAAAAAAATGGAAAAAGATTCCATGCTCCTGGATAAGAAGAACAAATATTGTTAAAATGTCGGTACTACCCAAACAATCTACATATTCAATGCAATCCCTATCAAACTAACACCAGCATTCTTCCCAGAGCTAGAACAAATAATCCTAAAATTTGTATGGAAACAGAAAAGACCCCGACTAGCCAAAGCAATCTTGAAAAAGAAAACCAAAGCAGGAGGCATCACAATCCCAGACTTCAAGCTATACTACAAAGCTGTACTCATTAAGACAGTATGGTACTGGCCCAGGAAAAATAAATAACCATTAAAAAAAGAAGAAGAAATTCCTCATAGGCTGGCAAATAGTTAAATATTATTAACATTAAATATTTTCATGAATAGCTATTATACATTGGAATTAAATAAAATGAACATTAAAGGTGAACTTAAAACTATAATTTCCCCAGTTTCTAGTATTTCAATTAATCCTCATAACAAATTTATTGGACACATATTAATGCAAAAATGGAAAAACTGTAAAACATAAACACTTCATAATTTTCCACTTACACATTTCTTACCCTGGGATTTGATACTGATCTTAAAAGCATAATAGTTCAAATGCCCAGATACACAAAGATTTTCCTTTTGTTTTTTCCTGTAGTCTAGCTCAATGGGCTAATTTTGACATTCTGTGATTTGCTTTATTGACTTCCAAACTCAGTTATGTATAAGATGTGGCTCTGCTGAATTAAAAAATGATACCCTAATTAATACCTTATTCATCTAGTAGTTTCTATATTGGTATTTCTATATTGGTAGTAGCGTGTGCCTTACAGTCAATGAGTGATTTCTAGCAAACAGTCTTTTACAGTAGTTAGACCTGTGCTCTGAGCCCTGAATAAGGTCTCTATTTTATTGATTAGATTTGATGCTTCAAGATAGTTTTGACATCTGAAATTGCTACTTTGGAATATATCCAGTTAACATCCTTAAAATTATAATCATTAGAGCTCAAATTATTCTTTTTTAAAAAATTTTTTTGGTAATGTTTTTATTTATTTTTGAAGGAGAGAGACAGAGCATGAGTGGGGGAGGAGCAGAGAGAGAGGGAGACAGAGAATCTGAAGCAGGCTCCAGGCTCTGAGCCGTCCACACAGAGCCCGATGCAGGGCTCGAACCCACAAACTGTGAGATCATGACCCGAGCCGAAGCCGGAAGCTCAACCGACTGAGCCACCCAGGCACCCCGAGCTCACATTATTCTAAGGAATATTTCTACCTTTTTCTTTTAACTCATCAAGCTATTTGGTACACCAGAGAAAATTTGCATAATAAGAACGAAGGCTAATGTTTCAAATGTCAATATTTTAATATTAGTGTACTTAATATGTTTTAGGAAAAGATCATCAACTAATAACAGTTGTGTATTAAGACTTCTATGTTATAATACAAATGTACTATAAACAACAGGAGATAATTTTCCATACAGTAAAACTTGAATATTAAAGCATTTCTATAGGATTGTATAGTTTTAGAAAACTATGGGAGTTTTTAGAGTTTCTGTCCCTAGGTGGGGTAGCATTTTCTATTGAGGGCCATCAAATCACCTAAAGAAAATTATTGGGTATAAAATATACAGAACATTAGACCTTAAAAAATAAAAACCGGAAATATAAAACTGTATACAATAGCCCTGTGTTTCACTTTTGACTTTTAAAGTTTATTAAATTAAACTTTCTTTTTTTCCTCATCTCTAACAAAAGAGGATTTTTGGGTTTCTTCCCCATCCCTCTTAACTTTGTATCTCTAAGTATAAAAGGTTAAATTCCACTGATACTGAGACATTGCATTCCTTAAAGCATTTCATACTTCAACACCTCTGAGTAAGGATACGTTTACAATTGATGGCAATGTTTTTTTCCTTCATGGTGATAAAGAATGGTGTGTCTTATAACCCATGATGTTGCAGATTCAATGAAATCTGATACTAGGTTGTGTGAGACATGATGGGTTTTGGAGTAAGCTAGTTAAGCATAGTTCATAGCTCTTCAATTCTTCCCTAATCCTTAAATCTTAATTTGAATAGGACTAAAACATTCTCTAGGATGCATCCCATGTGATAACCAGAATTATTATAACCCTTAATGAGACAGATTAAATTGAAACAAGTCAGTAGTTTTCTTCCCCTTTGGCCTGTGGCATAGTAAAGCAAAGATCTGCATCAGGATAGAACGGGGAAAGTTCCTTCTAGCAGCATTTCTTTAGACATGAAGAGACAGGTTACTGATTCCAGTTTTAGGCTTATATATGAAAAAAGAGAAGATACCTACCTTTTCATGACTCTGTTATGATTTATATGCAACATAAATGTACTTTTTATGTGACTAAGGAGTAAGATACTAGTTTCTCTGTATAACTTCTTTCATTTCCTATTCATAGATTTAAGAAAATGTAGAAAAGTGTTTACTCTTAAACTAGAGGAATTAAACTTTAAATTAGCATGTGTAACATTAGGGGTGCCTGTGTAGCTCAGTCGGTTAAGTGTCTGACTCTAGATTTTGGCTCAGGTCATGATCTCACGGTGTGTGAGTTTGAGCCCCACATCAGGCTCTGCACTGGCAGTGTGGAGCCTGCTTGGTATTCTATTCTCTCTCTCTCTCCCCCTCTCTCTGCCCCTGCCCAGCTAGCACTCTCTCTCTAAGTAAATAAACAAACTTAAAAAAAAAAAAGAATGTGTAACATTAACATTCTTTGGAAATTTCTTCTAGTACCACTCAAGCAATAAAACTTCAATCCTTTGTGTTTATATATATAGTGTATATGATCAGTAACTGAAAGTAATTAGTACTTGCTTAATATGGCAAAGCTCTTTCAGCTATTCCTAGAGAAGTATATTAGGAGAAAATGTTAACACCAGAGGAAATCTGTTTTAGAAAATTTTGATAGTATAATAACTCTATAAATAAAGTTTAGGAACACTCTAGGCTTTGACACTAGGTCACCATTATGGTTTTACTTCATGTGTACAGTACAGTAGTAATAGCAGTGAAGGGATGCAGTGAGTGGTAATGGGATGAGGGGATATGACAGAGTGGGAGGCTCCTTAAAGTAGACTGTCTTGGTACCAAGTTCTAACACATGGGATGGCTCAGAAGCATAAATATGACTGTGAAATAGCTAATCTCCATCATTTTGTCATAGAATATACCTACATTCCTTACCAAAGTACACTGCAAGCAAGATTCATATTACCATCACAAGAGTTAATCAATCTGTGATTCTTCACTTAGAGATGTAGTCCCAATTCCCCCAAGTAATGATGAAGAGTTTCAATAAGAAACTTTTATTGAAGGTCATAAGGGAATAAGAAGAATTTAGTTGAAATATATTGAGTATATCCATGCATCTAACTAGATTCCCACTCTTTGGCATGCATCTGATTTAGGATGCATGAGCAGTTCCCAAACTAGCTGAATAGATTGTTAACTGTTTTTATCTCCCCATATAAATGCCACATTCCATTAACACACATAACCAAAATCTGAGTATATGAAATATATAGGCAAATTCAGTGAGACAAAAAGTAGATTAGAGGTTACCAGGGATTTGTAGGGAGAGAAGAATTGGAAGTTATTGCTTCATGGGTACAGATTTTCTATTTGGGGTAATGAAAAAGTGTGGAAATAGATAGTGGTAATGGTTGCACGGCATTGTGGATGTAATTAATTAACACTTAGGTGTACACTTAAAATGGCAAATTTTAAGTTATATGTATTTTACTACAGTAAATAAAACATTTTTGACCATGTATGGTTTATAACGTGTTCAAAAATAATAAATAAAAATTATAATTTAGAATTGTACATCCTTCACATGAAAAAGTTCATTAATTCTGTTCTTCTGATTACAAATGTGATCTAAATATCCAAAGTTGTTCCTTTTCAGAAAATAAATTTGAAAAACTTGAAATGACTGAAAAAACACCAAAAAATCAAAACAAACTTCTTACTTTAATTGGCTCAGGCTGCATCACAGGTGTAGGCATAGCGATGGCACTTGGAGCATAAACCTGGTGATATGTTGCTTGAACTCCATGATCAGAATAAGGCTGTTAACAAAAAAAGAAAAAAAAATTATTGCCTTTCATTTATTAATTCAAAATATTTATTCAGCATTACAATGTACAGGAATTTTGCTACCTAATAGAGGAACACAAATGAAAAACACACTCTCTATCTTTAATTAATTTATAGACTGATTGGGGATAGCTGAGTAGCCAAAATTACCATAAATCCTATGAAACGTATAGGAGAAAAGAAAAGAACTACTTGATTTAGCTTAAGAAAGTCAGGGAGGTAGTCAGGAAAAGTTTTCTAGTGGAATTGATGCTTGAATTTGAAGAATTAGGGAAAGAAGATGGGAATAGTATGTACAAAGACAACTAAGAACACACCTCACTTCTCCAGGTATGCAAGAAGAAAAAGCAAATTATGTACCAGGGAGAAAATCAGGCTGGCTTCAAACTTCTTAACACCAGAGAAGAGTACACCGGAAGTTCTATAATTAAATAGTGTTGTTAAGGGTTGAATTGTGTTCCCTCAAAACTTCTGTTTTGAAGTCCTAACCTCTAGTACATCAGAGCGTGACCGTATTTGTAGACAGGATATTTATAGAGATAATCAAGTTAAATGGTCATTAAGGTGGAACCTAATCCGGTATGACTGCTATCCTCACAGAATCGAGAAATTTGGACACAGAGACACAGACAAAGATAATGTGAAGACACAGGGGAAAGATGGCCATCTACAAGTTAAGAAGAGAAGCCTGAAACAAATGCTTCCCTCATGGCCCTCAGACTGAACCAATCCTGCCAACATCTTGGTCTTCAACTTTGAGTCTCTAGAACTCTAAGACAATAAATGTCTGTTGTTTAAGCCATAATTTGTTGTACTTTGTTCTGGCAGTATGATGTAGCTATTTTATAGCTAGTGTAACTGTCTTTCAGATTTATAGACAACAACATTCAACAAACAAGTATGTAAGAAATCTCTTAAGAGAATGTAACAACCACAAGCTTTCTTTAACAATGAGTTCTTGAAGATTCAGTCAACCAGGTGATGGAGGGTAAGATGAAAAATGGAGAAATCCTAGTAGAAGTAGTGATAGTAACATTAAGATCCAATTGTGGAAATTATTGTTCCAGAATGTCATCATAATGTTATAAACATTAGTAATATAAAAAAGTAATATAATACACTCTAATTGGGAGGTGGGTGTTAATTTTCTAATCTTTCATAACACTGATTTAAAACATACCTGTACAGTTCCTGGCCCATAGATGGTAAGGTAAGTAATGATTTGGAAATGTAGTTTAAAGACACTGAACATGATATTTACAATTTGTAGTTATGAAGTATTTTGATTTACATTTTAAAGGAAGATTTTTTTTAGATTATTTTCTTCTTTAATTTTTATATGCTTTTAATTGACAGAATGTTAGTAACAATACAGATTGACAGGCAAACCAAAAGAAAGAGAAGTATTTGGTACCTTACTCTTTCAAGGAGATCAAGTCAGGGATTAGCCTAGTACAGTGAACAGCTAATTTCAGAAATGGTTCAGAACTAGTTAATGAAGAAGTCTAAGTTGGAGCATTCTTAGATATTAAAGAGGAAAAGATGTGAATAAATCAAAGAAAAAAGATGTGCAGCTTCTATGAGGGTCTTAAATATCTTTAGAAAAGAAAAAGAAATAAAATATAACGATGAGGTAGTTATAGATAATTTACTTTGAGACTAATACATACCTCTGGAACTGAGGCTTCCATCAGAGACAGTGGAGGAGGGACACATCCACCATCTTGTGCGATTTCCACCGGTTGATAAATAACCTCAGAAGGTTGCAGGTATAAGAATGGAGCAGAAGATGCAGGAGACTAAAACACAAAGCCATATTTCCAAATCAAATATGATTCCAGTTAAACCAAATAACTTACCCAACAGATGACAGAAATATTTGTTTCATAATTTGCTGAAGTTCTTTTCCAAGAATAGGATAGAAGTATCTTAACAACAAATAAGGAGTTCTTGGTTATTATAAATTCCAATTGTGTAGATGTGATCAAAGAACTTTATCACTGGTAAATACTAAAGTTTCTTAATGCTTCAGAACCTCATTTATAAATTCAGATAATAATGATATTAAGATCACTATTGAAGGTTGTAATAACAGTGTTTAAATTGGCATAAATACCTATTCTCAGCTTTGTGACTTCACATGGGAATGCAAAATGTCATTAAATAGTCTTTTTGGTGGTATACTGTTTGTATCAAAAATTAAGAAATGGAATTTTACTAAGGAGCATAGTCAAACTGAAGAAAAATTTGAAATAAAACTGGAAAAATGCTACATTTCCCCATAATATTAATAATAAAAAGTAGGGGCGCCTGGGTGGCTCAGTTGGTTAGGCGGCCGACTTTGGCTCAGGTCATGATCTCGCGGTCCGGTCCGTGAGTTCAAGCCCCGCGTTGGGCTCTGTGCTGACAGCTCAGAGCCTGGAGCCTGTTTCAGATTCTGTGTCTCCCTCGCTCTCTCTGACCCTCCCCCATTCATGCTCTGTCTCTCTCTGTCTCAAAAATAAATAAACGTTAAAAAAAAATAAAAAAAAATAATAAAAAGTAATTTTGCATGTTTATATAAGTACTCACTTTTTAACAAAATGCTTTCACTAACACGATCTCATGTGATCTTCACAAAGATCAGGTAAAGAAACTTACAAAGGTATGGTATCATTACTTCCATGTTACAAATGGGGAAGCTAAGAAATATAGTAATTAAACAAACTGCCACAGGTATCACGGTTACTAAATAGAAAAGGAACATCTCAAATCTAGTTCTCCTGACCTTAATATTCATATAGCCTTCATAAAAATACAATTAAAAAAGTTAATATTTACCTGAGGAACGCCCCACTGCCACTGTCCTGGTAGGCACTGTGCAGGGGCCTAAAATGAAAAACAGAAACAAACCCACCCACATTATAAACAGGGGTCAAAACTGGATATCTACATGCAAATAGAATGACGTTGGATCCCTACACCTCAAACTATATACAAAAATTAACTCAAGTTGGGTCAAAGATCTAAAAATGTAAGAGCTAAAACTATAAAACTCTTAGAAGAAAATATGTGTAAATCTTTGTGGGTTCGAATTAGGCAATTAAAAAAAATATATATGACATGTAGCATTCTTTCTCACCCCCTGACACTTTAAAAGCACTGGGTTGAGCTTTTCTTCCTTGACCCTAGATAAAAATTTGGACAGAGCACTTCTTGGGGTGTGGCAGATTCCAAATGCGGACTCTCTAGTTAGGTAGTTTACTGGATTCTTTGGTGATCTCCCTGATGAGAACTTCTAACTATATTTCTAGCCCTTGATTCTAGAAGTCTACTTCACACATATTCTTTCTTTATTGGGGTCATCTTAAAGTTTTTTGAAAAGGGTCTCTTCTGTGAGGTTCACATCTTGCTCTTGGGACATATAAACCTTTCTTGTTGTGAGTAAAAGTTCAACACATTCCCACTGTAGCCTTCTCTCCAGGCTCTGCCTCCAGAGACTAGTTCAGCTGCTTCTTTGGACTTTTTTAGTCCAAAGTCAGGTGCATTAAGCTTTCTTAGTCATTCTCTGATGTCCTCTTTACTTGGTTGAGAAGAAGGGGAAATGCCATAGCATTCTAACAATTCTTTTATTCAAGAAAACCTTGCTACCAATCTCCCTCAGCAATCTCAGCTTCCCCTCATTGTGTTCAAGGTGGACAATAAGCTAAGGGTCCTCAAACTGGTTTCACAATATTTGGCTGGTCGTGTTAAAAGCTGCGGTACCTAATGTTTTGTCTTTGAGGCTTCTGCTAAACTTTTGAGGCAGCTTAGAAAAAGTGATACCACATATGTATTTTAAATATATGCCATTAAGTTATTTTCATCTTTAGTAAATGAAGGAAATACTTTAGAGTTTTTATATTTAGCATGCTAATAGAATTGATAACTTTATTTAAAAATAAGCAATATAGCATAATAATATAATATACACTAGAGTGCCTGGGTGGCTCAACTGGTTAAGTGCCAGACTTCAGCTCAAGTCATGACCTCACAGTTTGTGGGTTCGAGCCTCACATCAGGGTCTGTGCTGACAGCTCAAAGCCTGGAGCCTGCTTTGGATTCTGGGTCTCCCTCTCTTTCTGCCCCTCCCCTGCTTGCACTCTGTCTCTGTCTCTGTCTCAAAAATAAACATTAAAAAAAATATAATATACATTAACATATGATAATATAACCAATTTAAATAAATTTGAATTTTAAATTCTATCTAAAATAACCCTCCCTCCCAAAACTGAGTCTAATACTAAAAAGAATTCCAGTAAACTTAACACTTGATGTGGGTGTATTTTAAAAGTTAAAAAAAAAAAAAAAGAAACAAATTCTCTTCCAATATTCCAGAAGTAAGAAAGAATGTGATTTTATTTGTGAGTGCTATAGATCAGAGGTTGGCAAGTAAAGGGCCAGAGAGTAAATATTTTAAGCTTTGCAGTCCATAGTATCTCTGTTAGAACTACTAAACTCTGTCATTGTAGTACAAAAGCAGCCAGAGACAGTATGTAAACAAATACAAGATATGTAATACAAATACAAGATATGTTAACAAATCTTTATTTGCAAAACACCAAAATAGTCTGGCATTATGGATCACTTATCACCAATCTCCCACAGAATTAACAGAAGAGTGCTGGTTAACTAAAAGAGGCTTATTTTAATATAGATTATGTTAAATATAATAGCAAGGAAGTAATATAATGTTAACAATAACATTAAAAAATTAGCCTGTGACCCTGAATGTGTTATCTATATGTTGCTTTGGGAATTTCTAAAGACTTTTTAGATTAAATGTTAGCCAAATGGAGCAAAACTGACCTCATTACATTTGGTTAAATGAAGCAAACATTCTACCTTCTTGTATGATATTGTTTAGTTCCCCATAAGAAAAAAAAAACCCACTGTTATCAAGGCTTAAGTATCTCATTTTAATTACTACAGTTATTGCATGAGAAAGAATACAATGAAATTTACCCAAAAAGGACTGAAGGTATTAAAGAGAATTTTAATTGTAATTTCATGTTTACCTGATAGTGATACGCAGGTTGCTGATAAACTGGCTGAGCTACCATCACAGGGGAACTAGATACAGAACGTGACTATAAGAGGAAAAAAAAAGTGAAAAATTATTTTAGGCCTAAGCAAAATTCTTTAAAATAGTTTTTACAAAATTTATCTTGAATTGTTACCTAAACCCAGTCAACCTGTGGTCTATGATTGGAAATGTCATTTTTCCACCTGTTATTGATAGAATTACCAACCCCACTTAAGTCTACTAAAATCATCACAGTAGTTCCACTTTTATTTGGTTTCATTTCCATGGTAATGCTAAAACCACCACCAGAAAAGTTGTTTAGTCCAGACTATGAAAATATAGTTCTAAGAGAATTTTTTAAAAGAAAATGGCAGCTGGACTTAAGGTGATGATGCCTATTTCCATCATGAGACCAGCAATAGATAATGTTAACATACAGAACTGAATGAATAATCACATCTAATTTTGCCACTGATTTCCCACTACTTACAAATAATTAAATCCTATTCCTTTGTTATACATTTAATTAAGGCAAATACATTTCTTATTGAAGCATTTATCAAATTCTGTTTTATTAATTTGACACTTAAATGAGTTAATCATCCGGGGTGCCTAGGTAGCTCAGTTGGTTAAGCGGCCGACTCTTGATTTTGGCTCAGGTTATAATTTCCTAGTTCGTGGGATCAAGCCCCATGTCCAGCTGTATGCTGACAGTGTGGAGCCTGCTTGGGATTCTCTCTCTCCCTCTCTCTCTGCCCCTTCCCTGCTTGCTTTCACGTGCACATGTGCTCTCTTTCTCTCTCTCTCTCAATTAATAAACATTAAAAAAAATAAATGAGTTAATCATCCAATAAACTTCAAGTGATTTCTCTATGTTTGAAAAAGTACACATAACACTTAATTATTCAAAGTAATAGAGTAAACCCCAAATTAGGTTATTTAAAATCAGACTAATAAAACAGGCAAATTGTATTACAAGATAGTTAAAATAAGCTTTAACAATAGCAGTTAAAATTCAGTTTCCAATATGGGATCTAACTTATGTTGTTTTATTTTAATTCTCACCGTACCACCCCACCCACAAAATGAAAAAGTATCATTGTACAATTTTCAGACTATCATATGTTAATAAAATTGTAAAGAGATTAACATTAGAAAATAATAATGTAATTTACTATATTAATTTATTTAATTTCTAATAACAAAGGGGGAAAAATCTCAGCAGACATAGAAAAAGCATTTGTTAAAATTCAATACCCCTTATGCTAAGCGAAATTAGTCAGAGAAAGACAAATAACATATGACTTCACTCATATGGGGAATTTAAGATACAAAACAGATCAACGTAAGGAAAGCATAAAGAATATAAAAACAGGAAGGAGGATACAACATAAGAGACTCTTAAATATAGAGAACAAACAGAGGGTTGCTGGAGGGGTGGTGGGAGGGGGGATGGGCTAAATGGGTCAGAGGCATTAAGAAACCTACTCTTGAAATCATTATTGCACTATATGCTAACTAACTTGGATATAAATTAAAAAATAAATAATTAATTAAAAAATAAATATGTCTGGGGTGCCTGGGTGGCTCAGTCGGTTGAGCGTCCGACTTCAGCTCAGGTCATGATCTTGCAGTGTGTGAGTTCAAGCCCCTCGTCGGGCTCTGTGCTGACAGCTTGGAGCCTGGAGCCTGCTTGGCATTCTGTGTCTCCCTCGCTCTCTGCCCCTCCCCCACTCATGCTCTCTCTCTCCCTCTCTCTCTCTCTGTCAAAAATACATAAACATTAAAAAAATAAAAAAAAAATAGATATGTTTAAGGAAAAATATTCAATACTTTTTCATGATAAATTTAATACTCTTTCTTTCTTAGCAAACAGAATGTAAAACACCTTTCTTAATTGATCAGGGTGACTTTGCCCCTCTAGGGAACATTTGACAATACTTTTGGTTTTTATAGATGTGAGGAGGCTAGGACACCGCTAAACATCCAATGTACATGAGAGCCTCCAACAACAGAGAATCATCTGGCCCCAAATGTCTGGTGCTGAGGTTGAGAAACCTTCGTTAAATCTAAGATTATCTTCCAAAATCTAAAGTATATGTATACAAAACTTAATGGTGAATCACTAAACTTGTTTCCTTTTTCAAGGACAAGGGCATGTTGTTATATAAATACTGTAGCAGAGACAATGCCAGTGCAATAACTCAATGGGAAAAAAAATGAGAAAAGAGCAGAAAAAAATAACTATACTGAATAATAAATGATTGTCTATATAAGAGTTTTGAAGGATTACTGATAGAATATGAACACTTAAAAATCAAAAGCATTACTACCTATGAGTCTCAACCTATTAGGAAATGTGATTTAAAAAATGTCATTCTTAAAATTAACAAAAACCATAAAGTACTTAAGAATAAATCCAACAAAAGATGTACTAAACTATTTCCTGGAGAAAGAAAATTTTATGGATAGATGGAAATAAAAAACCTAACGAAATGTTTGTGGACGTTAAAATTCAGTATTATAGGGGCGCCTGGGTGGCTCAGTCGGTTGAGCGGCCGACTTTGGCTCAGGTCATGATCTCGCAGTCTGTGAGTTCGAGCCTCGCATCGGGCTCTGTGCTGACCGCTCAGAGCCTGGAGCCTGTTTCAGATTCTGTGTCCCTCTCTCTTTCTGACCCTCCCCTGTTCATGCTCTGTCTCTCTCTGTCTCAAAAATAAATAAACATTAAAAAAATTAAAAAAAAATAAATTCAGTATTATACACAAATTAATCTACATATTTAATGCAATTATAAAAAACACCCAACAAAGGCTTTTCACAGAATTGAACAAGCTGGATTATAACATTTATATTTATAAAAATAAAGACTTAAGGATAGATGAGAGACTCCTGAAGAAAAAAGTGATAGAGTTGCCCTACCAGATTTTAACTAGTTCTAAAGCAACAGGACCTAAAAGAGAATTGGGCAGGGCAAACAAATACACCAGTGGAATAGAACTGAGAACCCAGAAGAAGACCCCACTCCACCCACACCCCAGAAGTGTGGCATTTCACAGAGGATTCATTTCAAAACAGTGGAAGATGATGAATTAGTCAATATATGAACTCCAGATTTAAGATCTAGATGTGAAAAACAGCAACACTATAGTATTTTACAAATAAAATATAAAATATCTATATTTGAGTAATAAGGAAGTGTTTTTTTTTAATTAAAAAATTTTTGTTAATGTTTATTTTTAAGAGAGAGAGAGAAAAACAGAGAGAGAGAGAGAAGAGAATGAGCAGAGGAGGGGCAGAGAGAGGGGAAGACACAGAATCCAAGCAGGCTCCAGGATCTGAAGCTGTCAGCACAGAGCCTGACATGGGGCTCGAACTCACAGACCATGAGATCATGACCTGAGCTGAAGTCAGATGCCCAACCGACTGAGCTATCCAGGTGCCCCAGGAAGTGTTTTTTTTTTTTTTAAACTAGATACTAAAAGATGAAGCCATAAAGGAAAACATTAATATATTTTTTTTATTATTAATTTTTTTTTCCAACGTTTTTTATTTATTTTTGGGACAGAGAGAGACAGAGCATGAACGGAGGAGGGGCAGAGAGAGAGGGAGACACAGAATCGGAAACAGGCTCCAGGCTCTGAGCCATCAGCCCAGAGCCCGATGCGGGGCTTGAACTCACGGACCGCGAGATCGTGACCTGAGCTGAAGTCGGACGCTTAACCGACTGCGCCACCCAGGCGCCCCTATATTTTTTAACATTAAAAGAACTAGCATGTGACAAAGACAAAACTTATAAAGTTAATGGACAAGCCACAAACTAGAACTCACAAAATTCATACATGAACTCAAGAAAAAGACAATAATCCCCAATGGAAAAAAATAAGTAACCCCACTGGACAAAGGATATGAAGAGGCACCTCAGAGAAGAAAGTAGAATGGCAAATAAATACATGAAATGTTAAATCTTACCAATGATTAAATAAAAAAACAACATACTATTTCATAATAACATTGGCAAAAATGTAAAATTAAAGGGTTGGCAGATTATGGAGAAATTGCAGCTTTCATAAACTGTAGCTAAAGTGTATATTTGGAAAGCCATTTGGCAACATTTAGTCAAAGATGTCTATACTTTATAATGTGAAATTTTACTTCTATGCATATATTGTAGCCTAGACCAAGTTAGTGTGGTAGGGACCCCTCCCTAAGGAGAGAAAAAAAAAAGAGAGAGAGAGAGAAAAGGAAAAAAAAAAAAACCCACAAAAAACAAGGTAACCTGGCTATGTGCCTATGTGACAACATCCCTCATGACGTTGTAAACTGAGAACACTTAATCAGACCACATGTGTGTGTATGTTACCATATATGGGAGACAAAGAAATAGAAAATGCATAAAAAACTTATGCTACATGTTTGGTGCTCAGTTTTTGGGTATGAACCCAACTGAGTGGTGCCGGCATGAATAAAATTGCTTTCTGGAAATTAAAAAGCCTCGGTGCCATGACTCTCTGAGTGAGAATCCTGCTACAGCAGGAGAATACAAAATTTTTCCAGTGGTACATAGGCATGAATAAGTTTAAGAGTATTAATTTTTTTTCTTATAAGTTTATTTATTTATTTGGAGAGAGAGGGAGAGAGAATGTGAGTGCGTGAGCAGGGGAGGAGAGAGAGAGAGGGTGAGAGAGAAATCCCAAGCAGGCTTCGCGCTGTCAACACAGAGCCCTACGTGGGGCTTGTACTTACAAACTGTGAGATTATGATCTGACCTCAAATCAAGAGTCAGATGCTTAACCAACTGAGCCATCCAGGTGCTCCAAGAGTATTAATTTTTAGATTCTAACACATGTACTCCTTCCTGATTTGATTTGTGAATGTGTCTGCGTACTATGTGTCTGTCTTCTTTTCATAACTCTCCTTTCACAATTACCCTTCTCCTTCACAATGAAAGACACACTTCTCAATCATCCTGGATCTGTTATAGTGCTTTGTTCGGGAATATAAATACCAACAGGGCATGAAACAATTCAAGAAGGCAATGCCCTTAAAAAATAGGAGATAGCAAAGCAAAAAGAGTTTATATAAGAAATATTAAAGAGGAGGAGTGCCTGGGTGGCTCGGTCGGTTAAGTAACCAGCTCTTGATTTTCACTTGGGTCATAATCTCAAGATTGTGGGACTGAGCCCTATGGCAGGCTCTGTGCTGACAGCTCGGAGCCTGCTTGGGATTCTTGCTCTCCTGTCTCTCTGCTCCTCCCCTGTTGTCTCTCTCAAAATAAATAAACTTAAAAAAAAAAAAAAAGAAATATTAAAGGGGAGATGGTCCCTTATTTCATAGAGGGAACAAAATAAGTTACATGATCGTCACAGGAATACATACTAACTCATTCATTTGAACTTAAACATTATAAAAATACTAAAGGTCAGAATTTTCTAATAGAAACAAAGTTTTATTTGGCTGACTAATTTTGTTAACTGAGTTCTAGAGCAGACATTTTCCATCCTTTTTTTAAAAAAGATTTTTTTAAGTTTATTTATTTTTGAGAGAGAGAGAGAGAGAGAGATGGAGCGTGAGAGAGAGAGAGAGAGAGAGACAGAGCGTGAGTGGGGGTGGGTGGCAGAGGGAGAGGGAGACACAGAATCTGAAGGAGGCGCCAGGCTCTGAGCTGTCAGCACAGAGACTCACGTGGGGCTCAAACTCACAGACTGTGAGCAGTCTGGGGCTCCCTGGGGCAGAGCGAGAGAGAGAGAGAGAGAGAGAGAGAGAGAGAGAGAGAGAGAGAAGTAAGGCTTGATCCCATGACCCTGGGATCATGACCTGAGCCAAAATCAAGAGTCAGCCCCTCGACTGAGTCACCCAAGCACCCCACAACACTTCTTCTTAAACGAAATATACAGCTACAAAGTTTTATAAAAATGTATCTAAAACAAATCTACAATACTCCACAATATATAATATTCCTACATTATTTAAAATTTCAGGGGCTCCTGGGTGGTTCAGTTGGTTAAGTGTCTGACTTTGGCTCAGGTCATGATCCCACAGTTTGTGAGTTTGAGTCCTGTGTCAGGCTCTGTGCTGACAACTCAGAGCCTACAGCCTGCTTCAGATTCTGTGTCTCCCTCTCTGTCTGCCCATCCCTTACTCACACTCTGTCTCTCTTTCTGTCAAGAATAAGCAAACATTAAAAAATTAAAAAAATAAAATTATGACAAATTTAAGGTGTCAACTTAAAAATGAGTGAGACTATTTATAATTTTTCAGAAAATTTTTAGAGGCTGTAGAAGAAAAAACTTTGAAGACCACTTTCCTAGACAA
The DNA here is from genome assembly GCF_028749965.1 of Puma concolor. Lineage (NCBI taxonomy): Eukaryota > Metazoa > Chordata > Mammalia > Carnivora > Felidae > Puma > Puma concolor. Next base: position 185,274,841 of record NC_141674.1, read on the forward strand.
ACTCTCACACAATACATACAAGAGCTAGATGTTCACTGCACTCTTGATTACAGAAAAAAACTTAAAATGTCCATCAATAGGGGAATATACACTGATATAATGGAATATTATAAAATATTAAAAGTGAATTAGATATACTAGCATCAGCATGGTTTAATCTCTAAAAAATAATGTTGAATAGAAAAACTAGATTATTTACATAGTGTTTAAAAACCACCCAAAGTAATACTACCTATTGTTTAAGGACACCTACATGTGTAGAAAAACCATAAAATGATAGGAAAGACATTCTGGTTATATATTCTGGATATATCTGAGGAGAAAAAGAGAGTAAGAATGTGGGGGCAAGGAGACTTTACCTGAATTTCTCATATTTTATTTCCCCCTATTAAATGAACTTAAGTAAATATGGCAAAATGTTAACATCTGTTAAATTTAAGTGGTAGCTACATGGCGATTATATTATTATTTGTGCTTCTCTGTGGTTGAAATATCTCAGAAATAAATATTTTACAAAATCAATAGAATAGATGGAAAACCTTCTAAGATGAAAATTACTTACAGGCCAAGGTGGTGGAACAGAAGTTACCTCTGGAGTATGAAAATAAGCAACACCATTATGATAAGTGTAAGGATATCCAGTTGAAGTTGTTAGATACATTGTTCCAGCTGCAGGCATTATACTGGAACCTAAAGCAAAGATTAAATAATAACAATAACTAAAATGTTCAATTTTCTTTTAAAATGGTAATTTCTGAACATTTGAAAATGTTTATCTTAACACACCTATATAGTTATGGTAAAAATTGAATGTTGCAAATTAAAAAAAAATTCCATACGTTAAAGTATCTTTGAAATATATGTTTTCCAACTTACTATCTTAGAGCTTTTATTACTTTAAGGTGAATAAGAGAAAAAGAAACAAGTTCAAAAAAGAATACTAAAAATTAATTAACTTAGATTTTAGTACCAATGTAACGAAACAAAGCTTAACAATTTAAATTATTATCAGAAAGGCCATTATTTTTATAAATATAAATTATAAAGTTAACTGAAGACTATAGACACTATAATAAATTTCCTAAGACCTTAGTAAGACCTTTTATTTGTAAAAGGCCAAAGATGATGAAATCAGTGAGGTTGGAAAAGATTCCATACTTTCCTGAAGGGATTTTGGTTCTACCCCACAAATTCTTTGGATCTACTCTCACAAGAATTCATTGACACTGTAACTCTTATTCTCTAGCTTCCCTTTGCTGTAACTGCTGCTGTTGCAAACATAACCACAAATCTTCCATGTGGCTAGTTCTGGGTCCCCATCTCTTTTCTCAGATCAAGTTATTACACTCCTCCCCCCAAATTAAAAAATATGTATGTTTTTGTCAGGAGAACACTTGGAAAATTTATATAAGCCAAGTTAGATTAAGTACTTGACCAGCAAATTTATGTAAGTTATTGGAACTGGCAATCCTTCTTCCAGTATATCAGTGATTCTCAAAACTTAACATACATTAGAATCACCTAGATAGCTTATTATCCAGGGCCACATTTGCAGAGATTTAGATTCAGTAAGTCTGGGATAGGGCCTGAGGATTTGCATTTTGACAGATTCCAAGTGAACTGTTACTGGCTACAAACCACACTGTGAGTAGCACTGGCCTACCATTTTAAGCAGCACTACTGCTTCTCAGCCTTTATATTTTCACTGTATTTCATCTAGAGTTGTTACTGCTTACTTTAGTGATTCTTAATCCCATCCTTTTGAGAATCTGATTAAAGTCATGGAGTCTTTTCTCAGAGATATATATAGAAACAAAATTTTGCACACAATTCATGAAGTTCATGGATTTGCCTCCAAAGATAATCAAGGAACCACAGGTTTATCTGCTAAATGAATGAATGAATGAATGAATGAATGAATGAATTTTAAGTCAGTACAGTTACAGGGCATTGAACTTGGCTGGTGATACAGCCAACAAGAAAAAAGAAAAAAATTGGACATACCGTATTGAAGTTAGGCTCTTGTGGGAAAGATAGTTATTAGGTAACTAGACAATTAATCAATTAAGACAATTTTGATAAATACATTAAGACGTAGTATAGTCTATTATACTAGGTAGTATGAATGTTCCAATTGTATTTAATTTGTGAGGAAATGATGTTTGGGCTGAGCTTTAAAGAATGAATGGGATTTTGGGGCGCCTGGGTGGCGCAGTCGGTTAAGCGTCCGACTTCAGCCAGGTCACGATCTCGCGGTCCGTGAGTTTGAGCCCCGCGTCGGGCTCTGGGCTGGTGGCTCGGAGCCTGGAGCCTGTTTCCGATTCTGTGTCTCCCTCTCTCTCTGCCCCTCCCCCGTTCATGCTCTGTCTCTCTCTGTCCCCAAAATAAATAAAAACGTTGAAAAAAAAAATTAAAAAAAAAAAAAAAGAATGAATGGGATTTTAATGGAATGGCAAAGAGCATTCTAGGTAAATAGTGTATATTAGGAGTACGGTATGTTCTGGAACTGAGATGAGGCTAGATGGCTAAAGCATGGGAAGAAAAATAAAGGACAGTTCAAAAATAAGCAGGAAATAACTTAAGATGTGCACTTTTGAAAGATTACTCCGGCTTCCTTGTGTATGATAGGTTGGAAGGTACCAAGACTGGATTCAGAAAGACCAGTTAGGAGGCTTTTCCAGTAATCAAGGCAAGGAAAGTGGGTAGCTCAGACTAGAATGTTGGTAATGGAGATGGAAAAAAAAGCAACAGATCCGAGAAAAAATTGAGATAAGAATCCCCTGTATCTTGAGAATCTACTTTTATACTTAATATTTATTTGCAGAAAAGTATAATGAGCTTTGGAGTCAACCTGTCCTGGATTTGAAGGTTAATGCCACTATTTGGTTATATAGTTACTTAACCCTATACTTTTCAAATTCACCACCTGATTGAAAGTATTCAGCATAGTGATTCATGTTTTTTTTTGTTTTTTTTTTTTTTAGCAACTTGTGGGTCATAATGTGAACATTACTACTTATACCTACTGCTGGTGATAAAAAATGGTTACTACGTGTCAACAGCTTAATTCTTGGAACAAGAAAGAAGTATTAATCTACTGAGGACACTTCAGTTATCTTCTAAATTAACAAATAACTAAGTCAAAATTAAACCTGATTAACTTCTAAATTAAAATAGACCACCCAAATGAGTACAACTATTAATTTGTTAACAGATGTACAATAAACACCTAATGTTTTACACATCCCATAGGACACAGCTAAGGAAGAATAAGAAAATTCAGTTGTGAATTTTCTAGCCAAAGACTGTTATAGAGTTTAATAAATATTTAGGTAAAAAGCAAACTGTAAAGATGCCTAATACAATAAATAGGAAGATTGAGAAAAAAAGAAGAGTAGAGTTGAAAACCTTGCAGAAATTTGAGAAAGGCACATAATATAGCCAATTATTAAAGCTTTAGGAATTGTTCCCTCTGATAATTATGACACATCTAGTTGGGTTATAGTACCTACCATGCAACTAAAGTTTCTGATGTTGGTTCTTTATTTTTATTTTCAGTATTTTAAATTTAAATTTCTAATTTTAAATTACTTTTCTAATTATAAAAATTTCCAATTCATAATGCCAAATTACTTCTAATTACCTTTGTAATTTTAAATTATATTTTTATTTTAGAAGAGTTTTCCTTTAAAGATGTAATTATATGTAATATATGTAAGCACCATTATTTATGTAAAATTTTCCCTACCCCCTGAAAATCTAACATACATTAATTTGTAAGAAATATTCATTTGATCACCAACTTTGTTGAAATAACTTTATTAAATTAAAGAAGTCTGACCTTCTAATTAAATTCTAGAAAAAGTCTAATATTTCAAAAAAGAACCATGTAAAAATACTGGAAAATGCATTAGTTCTCAATACATACGAGGAATTCCTACTTGTTGTTTTCTTATTGCTGGACCAATGTTCAGTTTCTTATCTTTATAATTAAGTTTTTCAGCCTAGAATAAAAAAATTTTTTTTATTATTTTGGCACTACTGTTTTATAAAATCAATAGTGAAAAACTAGTGAGAAACATTTTTAAAATTCAGACTATAATAGTTTTGAAAGCAGCAAGGAATACTGGAAAGGACAAAGTCTTTGAATATTAAAGATATGGGTTTGAATCTTGGTTCCAATGCTTTGACCCTAGTTCTTTAATGGGAATACAGTCAAGCCTCTACTCATAGATCCCATATTTGGGAATTCACCTATTCGTTAAAATTATTTGTAACCCCCAAATCAATACTTGTAGCAATTTAGTGATTACTAGTGGACATAAGCAGAGAGGTGAAAATTTTTAATTGCCTGACATATATGGTCCCAGCTAAGGTCAAACAAGGGAATACTCTGTCCATTCTTGTTTCAGCTCTTAGGGTGAAAACAAGAGTCTGTTTCATGTTCTGGTTAGTGCCATGTTTTTTGCTTTGTGTTTTATGTTGGTGATTTTGCTATCTTTTTTATTTTGCTATTTAAAATAGCCCTCAAGTGTGGTGCTGAGGTACAGGCTAGTATTCCCAAGCACAAGAAGAATGTCATTTGCCTTATGGAGAAAATATGTGTTACATGAATCTAATTCAGGCACGTGTTACATAATGCTGTTGAACAGGAGTTCCATGTTAATGAATCAACAATATATATTTAACATGAAGTCTTTAAACAGAAACACACATAAAACAAAGTTATGTATTAATTGGTTAATGCAAATAACGTACGGGCATCTGGGTGACTCAGTTGGTGAGGTGTCCAACTTCAGCTCAGGTCAGATCTCACAAGTTCGTGAGTTTAAGCCCCGCACTGACAGTTCAGAGCCTGCTTTAGATTCACTGTCTCCCTCTCTTTCTGCCCTTCCCCTGCTTGTGCTCTCTCAGAAATAAATAAACATTAAAAAAAAAAAAAACAAAGAAGAAAATAATGTAACCAGAAACTTGTGGGAACCTAGTCTTGTATTTCTTCTAGGAACAGCAGTCCAATATTTGCCAATTCAGTGTTCATGGTGACTTTAAAGAACATAACTAGTATGAATAGTGGGGATCAGCTGCATGTGATTTAATATATAATTCAAACTATTTTTTTCCTTAAAAATTAACTAACATTTACCAAATTTAGTTATTACACTGAACTGCAGGCTATAGACTTTTTCTATGAATGTTCTTAGTTTATATAACGTTTTTCACAAGAGGGAAGTAATCTCAGATAATTTCACTCTAGTGTTGTAGTGTTTGTAGGAATTCAAAGTGCTATCAACTAACACTTGAGAAAAGATATATCCCCAAGTTCTTAGTTTAAGCAAATAAAGTAAAAAATTATATTACAGCTTGACAAACAAACGCATGCAATGATTTAGAATTTTTCTATTGATAAAAATCTATGCTTAATCTTTTTTAAAAAGATTTTTAAAAATATGTTTTTAAAAGTAATCTCTACACCCAACCTGGGGCTCAGACCTATAGACCTGAGATCAAGAAATACATGCTCCACTGATTCAGCCAGCCAGGCACCCCTGTTTAATCTTAAAAAAAAGCCAACAACTTTTTTTTTTTTAATTTTAGAGAGAGAGAGAGAGAGAGAGAGAGAGAGAGAGAGAGCAAGAGTGTGTGAGCAGGGTAGTGGCCAGAAGGAGAGAGAGAGAATGGCAAGCAGGCTTCACGCTCAGTGTGGAGCCTGACACAGGGCTTGATCCCATGACCCTGGGATTATGACCTGAGCCAAAATCGAGAGTTGACCACTCAACTGACTGAGCCACCTAGGTGCCCTTAATCTTTTTTTAATTCAATTTTTTTGGAGACCAATGTTAGTCTTAAGATGCAAATAAGTTAAAAATTTTTTCTAGCAATTGATCATTGTACTGGAATGCTAATACTAAAACAAATATCCTAAAGGATTAGTTTCAAAAAAGGAAGTTGAATACAGTAAGAGATCTTACCTCTTGTAAAATTTTTTGTGCATCTTCTTGTGTTTCAAAAGTGATGAAACCATACCTAAAAAAAATGCATTAATTATTTTCTTTAGAACATTAGAGTTATACTAAGATTAATTTTTTTTCTTTTAAGCATGGGTCACTGTAGTAGTGAGCAGTTTTCTAAGGTGCCCAGCATGCAAAATTTAAGAGAATCATTCACAGCTTAACACTGTCACCTCCTCTTAGAGTCAGGACACTAAAAAAAAAAAAAAAAAAACAACAAACCAGGATCTTCAAACAGTTTCATATCTGACTTGTATATAAATCAGGAAAGCATGAAAGATTCAAGTTCTGGCTTACAAATTAGGATGCAATAAATTTTGGTACAGAGACATAATCACCTTTTAAAATAATAGATGTTTGGCTTAAATAGGAATCAGAGTAGGGAAAAAAATTTCAACACAAAATTTTTTTAAATTGGTAAATGTTTATTTATATGGATGTATTATTATTAGCATATCTAAACTGATAATGCAATTACTAGTATTTCCCAAAGACAAATAAAAAATATGTACATCCCAGACTTTCTACCTGCTGTTTGCATGGATAATTGTTACCTCCAGAGTACAATTCATATAATATTCAAGATACAAATATATTTTGAATGCAATGTCCAAAAAGCCAAAACAGATAGACAAAATGATATGAAAGAGATAAAACAGTATATCCCCCTGCCAAGCATAATTTCTACTTAGGTAACTTAAGGAAACTAGAGTAGTGTTAAATATCTTGACTATTTTCTTCAATTCATAGTTACTGTATTATATAAAAAGTTTCTTCCTCTAACAAAGAATTTCTCTTTTTCTATTTGCCCAAACATTAAACAAGGATTAAGGAAATACTTTTACACTAAATTTTTGATAGAACACATACACCACCCAGTGGAAAAGGCATAAAATACAGTTTACATATCTATGTTTTTAGTGGTAAAAAGTGGATATTACCAAAATATTGCAAATTCTATTAACCAAATACAAGAGCTACAATCTCACTTCTTCCTAATACTATTTGTCAGTCTGAGAAGTATCTCATTTGTTTAAAAATAACATCTCTCCAGGAACCCATCTCTTCCAAAGTGCTCACTTGACATTCTTACAAGTTGCTTCCCTCTAGTAGAATTTTCTATCTACGTTGTTAGCCCTTTCTCTTATGTATGTCCTGCCTCTCTTTCAAGAAAATGGACATAATCCTTCACTGATCTCCACTGTCTTACCCATTTTTTTCCCATGGATATTTTATTTTATTTTTTTAAATTTTATTTTTTATTTTTAAAAATTTACAACCAAGTTCTGTCTTACCCATTTTAACTTTGCTATCAAACTTCTTAAGTAAGTACACTATGTAAACTACGTCTTCTCTGAGATTTGGCTTTTGTATAAACCAGTCCACTGCAATAGCTCTAAGGTCATTAGCCATTTCTAGACAAATCCTCCTGATTTCTTCCCAATTTTTATTCTCTTTGATTTGGCAATTAAAAATCATTCTCTTTAGAGTTATATTTCTCAGGTTAGTTCCTTATCTCTGTGTCTAAAGCAGGCACACAATTCCAAGAGCATCTGATTCCTTTAGCTTCTGGTTCCTTAGCTACTGGACATTAGTTACCCAACATTAAATGCTTGCTACATAACATTGAATAGTTCCTCAGCCAATGCAAGAATAGCTTCCTAACAAATTAAGGAATATTATAGTGTCCTCCCCCATGCCAAAATACACACACACACATACACACACACACACACACACACACACACACACACAATGCAGATTAAAGGCAAGAAGAAAGAAGAGAGCATGAAATTCTCTTTTTAAAAAATGGAATCAAAATAAGTTAGCATACCAAATCTAGTAAACCAATAAAAATACAATTATTAATTCTATGTACTATCTATAGCAATACTAACCCTTTGGACACTCCAGCTCTGTCATTTACAATCTTAACTTCTTTCACAGACCCATACTGGGAAAAAAATTTTCTTAAATCATTTTCATTTGTCTAAAGGAAAATGAAAACACAAAAAATTGCTTTTAATAGCTTTTAATGGCTTTTAAAATATCCTCTAATTGCTAAAAAATGAAACAAGTCTTATGCTTGTTTTGGAGACAGAAAAGATTGTAAACAAATAGTAATATAAACGTAAGAATGCCTCTCAGCATAAAAACAGTATATAAAACCACTAAATTATTAAAACCAATGTAAATACATTGCTTTATGCAGTAACTATGATGTTAAACTATTATAATCAATGAAAAAAATTTAAGCTGAATTGCTTTAAAAACAAAAAGAAAGTTCACTCATATTTAAAGGAATTCTTGTTGGCTAGTTAAAAAAATAACGAATTAGGCACGGCTATAACTATAGTAAGGGCATATTACTATTGTTTTTTTGTGGCTCAGAGAGGCCCATGGTTATGGCAGTGGAACTAAGTTGTTGGTGTATACCAGTCCCTCTATTTTAATCAGCAGTCTCCAGGAACAGTAAGGTCTTAGGAAAGGAATACATTTCTAAAAGTACTTGAACTCAATTTGTGATGTCAATGAAGTAGCTACAAGATTTAGAGTTTTTAGATAGTTTATCTGTACTCAACATACATTTCAGCTAAATAATGACATCATAATATTCAAAATAAAAATCTGAATCATCATTGGACTATAATACACAAGATATCTACAAAGATGGTTTTAACTGCAGTAGTCTCATAATACAGTCATTTTATCTTTTCCTACAATATTCACACTAAATTCATTGTAATTTCATTTTCTGGTTCAGGTATAACTACCCCATGAAAACTTTAAATATCTTTAGAAAAGAATTTCTTTATATACACAGAAAAAGGCATGCCCAACAGCAGTGCTATGCCTCTTATATACATTATCAGGTTTTAGTTGGTAGCCTACAGCCTGGTAAATTGGATGATGACAAATACTGAGATAATCTTAAGAATAACTAAATGCCTCTTATTTCAATAAACTCAAATGGAACCAATGCCAGAAGAATTTCTGTTAGAGATTTGAAAACAATTCAAACTATTCTCTGATAGAAGAATCACTAGTTCAATTTTGCAGCTCTACTTCCTAGTTGAAAAATAAGGAGACAAAGTCAAGATGATTAAGTATCAAGAGGGATGGGCTATAAGCTTCCAAAAAGAAGAGTTTTAAAAAGTTTGACACTGTTTGCTACTACAGAAACCCATCCAGGAACCCATCTCTGGATGTTCATTTCCTTGTTTTCATTTGTCTATGGTTTTGGAAACGGTATAAGTATCAGGGAGGGAACCCTAGCCATTACCTTAAAGGTACAACTGTGTTCTAACAATGGCCTCTTAAGTTCATAACGTAGCTGATAAAATTCAATAACCTAGAATAGCCTAACCATATGAATATTTCCATTTATTGATAATTTATTTAAAAATATACTAAGTGTTTATGATATAAATTAATTCTGAACAAAAATACTCAACTCGAATATTTATGGTCAGCCGTTAATATTTTTCATAGAAACAGAAAATCTTTTTAAAAATTAGCATTTCATTATAAATCATTTTTATTCATGTTTAGTGAACCAATGACATACTTGCTTAAAAATCATTATTTTGACAAATACACAAATACAGTATGTGTATCATTTCTCTTGAGAAGAAAAAAAGTATTTTCATCCAAATTGCAAAAGACTGATTATAGGGAAATAGTGAGTAATAAATGTCAAATTTATTTGACACATCTTTGGCACAAAGATTTTTTTTAATTAAGAAAGACAACTATCCCTGTAATTTTCAATATATAATATGGAAACTTGGAAATCTTTCTACATATCCACTTAGAAGTAAGGATATTCCACTTAAAATAGCATGCAGACCTTTCCTATAGGTGTTTACTACTACCTCCCAAATGGGGGTGCTAAAACATCTCACAAACTAAGCTTCTCTGAAAGAGTAGAATGACTGATTACATTATTAAAGTGTATTAATGTTAAGATGTTTTATTCTGACATTTTTTTTTTGTGATCAGATTCTAAATTAGATGGTGGAAAGCAATTTTGATGCAAGTTTAGGAGGTTATTCAATAGGAACTTGAGAATAAAGTTGGGATAAAGAAACAAATTCATAGGACTAAATTTTGTGTTTTTTTAAAAAATTGCGTTTTTTTCGAAATTATTACCATGCATTACTTTTTTTTTTGGAGTATGACATAATAAAGTATAATTAGTGTGGTATGGTGAAATAAGGAATATGGAACTATGAGTCAAAATAGTGGGATTCTAGTCTTCACTCTGTCACGAAGCAGCTAGGAGCCTACAGATATATCAGTGAGCCTCAATTTCCTTGTATGGGAAATTACACATATTCTTTTTAACCAACACTGGTATTGAAAAGATTCTTTATAGTAAGATAATGTGAAACCTACTAATCATTATGGAAATAGCAATTGTTATTTTTGCAGTTGTACAAAAATTTTCTGAGAAATAAAATAACTTCTAATGCAAAAAATACACTATGTTACATGCATAAATAGGTACCTTAAAGTCAATTCCTCCTACAAAGATGCGATTAGGGATCACTGTTCCATATCTTGGGGCACTTGTTGGGTTATTCAAAGGCACAGGTGACACAGGATTAGGGGATGGAGATAATGAATCTGTTTGCGTCTGATTTGATGTTTGCTGTAAAATAAAATTCTATTAAACTTTTAGCATTGGGTAGAAGTTTGATGCAGGCTGAAAACAATATCTTTCAAAAAGATGAGTCATTTAGACAAATGTAATATTTTAGACTTTAATTTTAGTTTAATATTATGAAGATTATAATTAGAACTAATACTTTTTTTGGAGCAATAAAAATATGGGAAATGTAGAATCTACTCCACTACAGAGAAAATCTTAATTACTTAAAATGTTTCTGTGAATTATTATTAAATATACAATTTAAATCTTATAAATATTGAGGAATATTAAACTCAAAAAACAGAAAGAGAAAAGCAGCCCTGACAGCTGGGAACTGGCTTTGTTCTGGTGTTGTTAGGAGTTGGCCTCGAACTCACAGCTAGGCTATGGTTGTTCTCTTGTTAACAGGCATTAGGCAAAGTTACTCTGTGATTGTGATGGATCACAACAAAAATAAGACCATTCCATAACCATGTCTGAACTCTGACAAAAACAAAAGCATTGTCCAAACCATAAGAATGACCAAACAGCCCTCTATTCTGGCTGATATGTATAACTGCTCCATCTTTATCAATCACAGCTTTGGCTTCAATCTATTTTTCTTGCCTTCTAGATAAGAATTAGCAGAATTACTCCCACTTTCTGACAACATGCATCTCACAGTAAAGCCGTTCTTCCTTAAACCCTATCTAAAAAGAGCTTAACACAAGTCTAAATCCCATAGTAAGTTCTTTTCTAGCACCCTCTTACCAAAAGGCTCCATGGTGCATGCTCTTCCTTGTGGCAACAATTCAATACACCCAACTTTAGTGAACTACAGTATGTTCCTGGTAGTCTTTGGCTAAAGGGCACTGACATAAATTCTGACATTCAAGTTCACTGTTTTTTAACTCTAAAGTCAAAGTTTTAAATGCACTTGTCAATTTGAAGATTGAACTGATTTTGTAAAGAAAAAAGAAATTTACATACCTATATCTCATAGGCATAAATTTTTATACCAAAGATTGAACTCAGTACATACATGTTCATAATTCTAAGTTAGGGGCCTAATTTAGATTCTAATAAACATATATTAACATATATGCCTTTGCATAATGGCAAGATGGTAAGCTCTTAACCTGCATCTGAAAAAAACAAGACTTGAGAATAGAATTTTGAAGAGAAACCAATTTAAGCACTTGCTAATTATTTTCGTTCTGGGAACATTAAACAGGCTTCTCAGACAGTCTAATGTACTAAATGAGTATGCTTCAAAAATCTTGGTTTCAGAATTTCAATTCTCTGAGAAACAAATACATGAAAATGAATTTCCAACATAGATAATGGAGTTGTTCTTTTTCATAGTTGCTCTCCTGTCTCACTTAATTGGCCAATAAAACCATGATCCCTAAGTCAATCCTTCAAGATATACAGAGAAATGACTAGGCCAGTAGTGACTACAGGGCTACAGGCTGGACCTCATTGCGTTCCATTCTGCATCTAGTGTTAAGGAGAAACAACACAAATTCCTAAAAAGGGAGTTCATAAAAACACCTATTAACCCACAGAAAAATCATCACATTTAATAACTGCTATGTTGTAGTTTCCAATTAAAGAAATTGGGGAACCAATCTTAACAGCATTCTCTCCGGGCATTTGGAGGTTATTTGTAACTTCAGTCACTTTACTTCTAGGATGTAGTGCAGAGAATGATGATTTTGGGATGCTTAGTTTTATTTTTCAACTGTGGATTTGCATTTCTAGAGATAATAGCATAGCTCTAGTAGATACAATCTTGTCTGTTTACAGATTGTAAAATTTTAAAAATCAGTCTTCATGAAATTTTCTTCTGAAAAACAAGTTCGACAGATGAATTCATTTGTTCTCCAATTTGTTTAAATAAAAGTCATTCCATTATTTTTCACAGAGAAAGGACATGAACAAAAGTGAACAGGTGCTTTATTTCCAATCTTGAGAAACTAGTTAGATGATACCGAGAAAGGAAAAACATCAACTTTTTATATCCTGTTCATTTCATTCTCATTTCTAAGGCTCCTGCTGTACTGTGGGTTCCTACTGCCTTATTTTTCTTCTTACCACTTATCACTTTCCAACATACTATATAGTTTACATATGTTTATTGCTTACCACTTTCCAATGTAGTGCAATGTTCATATGGGAAGGGATTTTGCCTATTTTGTTCACTGATCATTTAAAGTGGAGATGGTACATAGCAGGTGTTCAATAAATAATTTGTTGAACAAACGAATGAATCACTTCTCCCTGCTCATGATATCCCAACCATTAGGCAGAGGGTTTAAGAATACAATATGAAAAGAACCTAGAAAATATCTTAATGTTAGTAGTGACAAGGCTTAAGCAGAAATATCTCAATTCCTCAGAGAAGGTTGGCGATGCACTGAGCTAATAAAGCCTCAGATTCCACCGGTAATAATTTTGCAAATGTATGAAAAGCACTTAGGCAGGTGTTGTTAGATTAGAAGTAAGGGTTCTTAGTTTAGCAAAACTTCTAGCACTAAAGAGTTTATTAAAAATTTCCTTCAGAGTAATGTGCCCTCACTGCCTCCATCCCTTGAGAATTAACCTCGAAATCTATAATCCACTTTGCCAGCGAAGACAACGGGAAGAGGGCAGGCTAACCGTCGCAGTCAAGGCCTCGAAGCTCCTTCCCCTCCGAGGCCAGCAAGCTGAGGCGCTGGAGGATATGGCCGCTGCGACAATTTCCTCGGGTTCTCTCGGGTCATCGTGAACTTGGGCACTGACACGAGGATCCACCCCCTCCCCACCAAAGTGCGGGAGGGAAAAGAAGGCTAGCCAGCGAGAAATTTTGACCCGCAAACCCGCCAGAAGCAGTGGCTGGAACCCTCAACTGCACCGACGCGACGGGGGCCTCGAGCGTCGGCAACAACTCGGCACTCACGTGGCGCGCGCTGATTGGCTGCCAGAGGGGCGGGGGCGGGGCACAGTGGCACCTCAACCTCAGCGCCTCAGCTCCTCAGGCCTGCTTCGTCTCCTGCCCTTCCCCCACCCGGCCCTCAGCGTCTCGGGCGCACACCGGGTATTAAAGTGTCCGGGTCCGTCCAGGGCCACGGTGCCCCACCCCTCCCTCCAGGTCTCTCCGGCCTTCCGGTCCCCACTGACTAGCCAGGGAAAGGCGGTGTCAGCCGCCCTGGCAATCCCTTGCGGTGGGCGTCTGGGCGGAGTCCGGCCTGAGCAGGCGTCAAAGACGGTGCCGAGCCCGGTTTCGGCGGGAAAGCTGTTTTTCTAGCCCAGCCCCGCCTGTTGTACAGGACCCGGCCACCCGCCGCCTCCTGAAACCTTCCGGCCATTTCCGAAGTCCCCCAGCCAGCCTACACCCGGTCCTGGCCTGGTGGTCCCACCTTCCCGACCCCACGACCCGACCCGACGGGGCCTGGAGGGAGGCCGCTCTTCACGGTGGTCGATGGGGCATCCTGTCCACGTTTCTTTCCGAAAAAATAGAGGGCATTTGGGCCCTAGACTTCACAATTCCAGCCCCTCAGGAACGGAGTCCACGTTGCTCCTTCCCCTTGCTATCCCGGGGCCGGAGGCCCTGACTGCCGTACTCACCGCCCCGGACTCGGTCTCCATCTTCCTCTACGCTCTTCAGAACCCAGGGGAAAGGATCAGAAACCTGAAGTTTGAAAGCACCTTCACACCAAGGAAGCAACACCACGTTTCCCGACGGACACTCCCCCTGGCGGCGACGGCGGCAGTGGCAGCTGCAGGGGCGCAGGCTCGGACCCGGGACCTGAACCTGCCACCCGGTAGGGGGGGGTGGGGAGGAGCAGGCGACGTCGCCTCGGGCGGCGGGGCGGGAGGGCGCAGCAAGCCGGCGAGCGGCGCGGGCGGGCGGTTTCGGCTGTGGCCCGTAGTCGCGGAGCTGGGCCGTCTGGGGAGGGAAGAGCGTGCAGCAAGTCGGGGCGGACGTGTGGTGTGCAGACGAGGGCTCGGCTCTGGGGCCACTGTCGCCTGCTTTCGGACGGCTGGGGAGGAGAGAGCGAACGGTTATGCAAAGCACCATGCACCGCACACTTTCCTCTCTTCTCCCCTTTGGAGGAAAGTCGGCGTCTGGGACTGGTGGGTTTCGAGAGGTTGACGTGACCTCAGGCTTTACTAAGCAGCAAGAGGCCGGTTGAGGGGTGACTTCGGAAGGCTGGTGCAGGGCCAGGAGGACGGTTTCCAGAGTCAAACTCTGACCCCCCCGGGCCTGACGCGCCAAACTCGGGGACTCCCGAGAAGCCTGGGACTCCGCGCTGCACCTGTTGTCGCCGTCACTCATCCCCGCTAGCGGGCGGGGCGGCGCGGGCGGCTTGGCCGGGACCCGCCGCGCAGCCCAGTCTGGGCCTCGGCGCCCGTCACAGGCTGGCGCCCGGAGCAGCTCCCGCGGGCCCCTCGCGGCTGAGCACCGCCCGGCCGGCCGCAGCAACAGCCTTGAGAGCCGGTCTGCCACGAGGCCACCCGCTCGCCAGAGGGGGTGAGCACTGTGCGGCTTGACTGGAGCGGCTCCGGCGGCCTTGGGATAGCCTTTGAAAGAGTACTTTGTAAAAAATATCTGTGAAAGGTAGCTGAGAGTTCTGTATATCGCCGCTATAATACATAATGTAATATTATACACACATATATGGTATATAAATATATAATATATAAGCGGTATATAATATATAATCAAGTTGTAAATAATTACAACTAAGTAAACATGTAATAATGCTGATGATTATTGCACCTACCATTTATCAAGAATTCATTTTGTGCCAGTCACAGTGCTTTATAATCAATATCATTTCATTGTTCTCACAGAAACCCTTCAAATAGATACTACTGTATCTATAGATACAGAGCTAAAGCTATAAGAGATTTAACTATAAGAGCTAAAGAGCTAAAGCTCTTAAGAGCTAAAGCTATAAGAGATTTAACTGGGATCTCTCTGACGATTCATGAGCTTAACCATTAAAACAATGAAAAAAAATTTTTTTAATGTTTTATTTATTTTTGAGACAGAGAGAGACAGAGCATGAAAGGGGGAGGATCAGAGAGGGAGGGAGACACAGAATCCGAAGCGGGCTCCAGGCTCTGAGCTGTCAGCACAGAGCCCGACGCGGGGCTCGAACTCACGAACCATAAGATCGTGACCTGAACCGAAGTCGGATGCTCAACCGACTGAGCCACCCAGGCGCCCCTAAAATTTTTTTTTAAAAAAATATTTATTTATTCTTGAAGGAGAGAGAGAGCGAGCAGAGGAGGGAGACCCAGAATCTGAAGCAGGCTCCAACGCTCTGAGCTGTCAGCACAGAACCCAACTCCGGGCTTCAGCTCACGAGCAGTGAGATCTTGACCTGAGCCAGAGTCCGATGGTCGACTGACTGAGCCACCCAGGTGCCCCATGAGCTTAACCATTTTGACATGTGTTTTTACAAAGTTAGCCATAACAACTATTAAAAATGACATTAATAATAACTTTTGTACTCTCTGTTATAAAAGTTTGTGTTATTTTACTTTAAAGATAAACGTTCAAAAATATGCAGTATGACTTAATTTGTAATCTGTACAGAGATTAGCTCTTCATATTATTTACCAAAAATAAAATGGGAAGCATAATTTTTTCACTGAATACAGTTATTCAGTCATTAGTTTTGCATGCAATTTAAACTCATTTTAGGTTTTAGTTTCTGTGGAAACAGAAAAGACAAACCTATTCAAATTAATACTCATATTCTAGAGCAAAATAGTTTTGCTGTTCAATAACAGAACTGATTTTGGGTTTTTTTTTTTTTTTTCAATAGTAATGATGGGTGTGAGTAGTTATTACTATCCCCTCTTTTGCCCAAGTCTTTAATTGGCTGAAAACCCTTCCTTTTGAAGACTGTCTTCACCGTAAAAGGTGTTCAGTGTGTAATACACAAATTAATCAACACAATTTAGGGGATATTAACTGTATTTCAAGGCCCCTGTTAGGTACTAGGGGGATATACTGTATTTACAGTAGATAATTATTCTGCTTCTCTTTTCATTGTTAAAGCAAAAGGAATTTTTGGTTTTAAAATTTGGATAAATCATGTAAAAGTATACAATTCAACTAGTAGACATTATAGAGTTCCTATTGTGTGTAGGACCTAATATTAGGCTGTATGTTATGGGAGATAGGAGGATGAACAAGATCAAATCCTCATCTTGTGTGTTTTTCAATCTAGAAGGGGAGAAAAGACGTTGCTCAAAAATAGTAATGACACCTAAATGTGCTTATAATTAATAAGACATAAGCAGAACAGGATAAGTGATATATGAACTGTGATCAAAGATCTATGGGAGCATAGAGGACCATATAGTGGAGCACAATGTCCAGGGCTGGGTAAAAGCTCCATCAGAACTGATATTCTGGTCTGGGTGGGAAGGTGAAAGGAAAGATACTGAATCCCTGTCATCTATTCAGCATTAGGGTAGGCTAGGCACATTCTTTTTTAGTCTTTTTAGTTACCATTCTTGCTTGCTTTCTCTCTTTCTCTTTGGAAATCTAAGCCTTGGAAAGGTAAAAGTGACTCAGGTAGTTACATTGTTAGTAACTGGTAGATACAGTTTTCAAAACTTGGTTCTATTTGACTCCATTTGCCCATGCATAGTGTACTCTGCCATGTTATTTATACCGTGGTAATGACTTAGAATTTTATTCTGGAGACTTTGCAAATAAAGGGCCATTGAAGGTTGTTGAATCAGGAAGTTACAAAATCAGAGCCAAAATTTATATTCTCAGATTAGAGGAACAGTTTTTAAAAGACTGGAAACAGAATTGAGTCAGGTGCATACTACTCTAGTGAAAAATAATGGGGACCTAAACAAAAGTAGCAGCTCTGAGAATAAAATACTGGCAAAGGGTTAAGGAGAAACCAGAGAAGAACTGAAACTTGGACGTGGTGATGATGGGGAGGGGTTGGTGAGGATGGTTCAGAAGTTTCAAGTTTCAAATCCTGGAGATGTCATTGACAAAGATAAATATAAAAGTGCAACACATAACAAATTGCAAACCTAATATCCCATTTGCTTATATTTCCGGCCAGCATCCCAACATCTCTCATCTTTTTCTTTCACACAGTCTGCTAAAAGTATAGTTCCTGTTTCAGAGATTTACCCAAAGCTGCCTTCCCTCTTGCTTGCCTTCCATTACTGGCAGTTTTCCCATTACTGCCTCTTGAGTCTTCTAGCCACACATTCTAACTCCTAATATCTATTTTAGGCAGTCCTTTTCTCAATAACCCTTTGGATGTGTGCTCTAGCTTATAGGCCTAGATAACCATTTGTGGGCCTCCTGTGGACCAGGCTTTACCCTAAGGCAGGGTCTATGGCTACGATGAAGATGTGGTTCTTGCTCTCCAACAGCCTGTGGTCTAGTGCCAGAAGGAGCTAAGTAAATAGAAAGTTCATACATTCAATGTAGCAGTAGAAGAGTTGCCAAGAGCAGAGATAGCCCAGACCAGGAGTGACTTGGTAGAAAAACATGAAAAGTCATGTTTAGAAGATGTCTCTACTTCCATTTTATTTCTTTCTAGTTCCCAAGTCTATTAACCTGTTGTTGTGTTTTGGAGGATGATCAGATGTTTTCTTTTTCTCTGTGATGATTGGATATTTGAAATGGGAGAGGTGAGGGATAGGATGTTTATTTATTTATTTATTTTTTACTTTATTTTACTATTATTATTTTTTAGAGATAGAATTTTTAAAAATCTGCCTTAAGGAAGCAAAGAGTCCAGTGCAGATCTTCTTTTCCTTTACAGAGTGTAATACTTACATTTAGAGAGGGTGTTACAGAGCTAGTCTAGACTGAAACAGTAACTGATTTATTGAAAAATTCTTTATAAAATTCTTTTATTTGGTTATGCTGTTTACTTTGAGCAACTATTTAGATACAAGAGTATACAATATAGAATTGACTGTTCAAGATAAGGTAGGAGCTCAGTAAATAGTTATAAAATAAGAGACTAAATCAATAGGCAACCCTCTCTCCACTTTCCATTTTATCCCCACCCCTTACCATTTTACTCTTACTTCTGAAATAAGAGTAAAAAGCAATCGTCAGAGAATCTTTTTCTTGATCTACTTACACAAGTATGGTTTAATAATTCTGCACGTTTTCGGTTGCTTTTTAGGGGAAGACCTTGTGTTTGGAACATCCCACCTGCAAAATCCTTTGAATATTCACAGATAATCCTTAAGAGCAAATGATACACCATTTACAAAAATAAGACCTATGAAGTAAGACTTCAGTGTAAGAATGATTGTCCTGAACTTACTGTCCACTTGTAGATTCAGGCCTTTGCCTTGGCTTGCCCCTTTATTTTACCTTTACTTGCTCTCACCTTCTGACCACCAACTGCTGTTTTTTTTTTTTAACCTCTTTCCATTGTTATTTCATCCTTAGATTTTATCTTTCTGGGAGGAAAACATTTTCATCAACCCTTCTAGGGTCCCTGGCTGGGTCTGAAAATTAAACTGACAGTGATTAACAGGACAAAAGCATACAAATTTTACTGAATTTTTACATGTACATGGGGGTCTTCATGAGGGAAGGAAGACCTAAGAACTGGCCAGAGTAGGAAGCTTTTGCATCTTTTGGACAAAGAAACAATAAATTTATGAGTAATTGACAAGACAAAAGGGTTTAGGCTAGAGATAGTAAATGGTGAAGAAATAACTAGAAAGATAAGGGTTAGTTTATCAAGGTTAGTCTGAAGATTCCTCTGGTGCCCTGTCTCTGGGCTGATAAGAGTCTGTCTCCAGTAAAAGAATTTATTTCCTGCCTTTAGGCAGAAAAGGGGGAACTTTTTCTGTGTTTACTGCTTCTTAATTGCTTTCAACCCCAAATAATTAGTATGTCAAAGAGGCATGTTTTGGGGTGACATATTCTGGTTTACTTCATATACATGAGGTGTTTTCACAGGTACTATCATGACATCTCTTAATTCATGTTTCTCCTACCCATAGGTGTCTTGGCAATACTTCATGTCCCTAATGTCCTCCTATTCATGACGTTTCAAACATCTTTTTTTAAAAAAAAATTTTTTTTCAACGTTTATTTATTTTTGGGACAGAGAGAGACAGAGCATGAACGGGGGAGGGGCAGAGAGAGAGGGAGACACAGAATCGGAAACAGGCTCCAGGCTCTGAGCCATCAGCCCAGAGCCTGACGCGGGGCTCAAACTCACGGACTGCGAGATCGTGACCTGGCTGAAGTCGGACGCTTAACCGACTGCGCCACCCAGGCACCCCTCAAACATCTTTGTGTAAACATTTCTTTAATTGTCACTTGTCCACTCCTCCAGCAACTATGTTGTTTTTGAGTAGTGAGCAATTGTTGCCTTGGTCCACTCTTATCTTTTAAATCTAAGAAAGGCCACCATGTACCGTTGCATTGGTTACTCAGTACATAAGGGTATCTGGCCAAAGGACTATCAGGCTAAGATTCAGCTCTTGCTGCTCCACTCACAGAACCATGTAGCCACAGGCCCCTCCATTCAATGGGAGTGCCTTTTTCCAGTTCATAAAAAGTTGCTGAATGTACTGGTGGCAGTCCTACCTAATTATAGCTCCTGCACCATAAGATGGTATCAAGAAACACTGGTTTATGTTCATCGTGTTTTACTATCATATTCTTAGACATCAGTGACTCCTTGACATTTGGAAAAAGCTTTCATCTTGGTAAATGCTGCAAGTGGCTTCCTCAGGAAGCAGACTCTGAGATTTGCATGCAGTGGTTTTGGGGAATCTTGAGTTTGGGAACAATACCTGAGAAGAAGGAGGGAAGCAGGGCTGGGCAGAAGAAGTTGAATTGTGATTTTTGCAACAGAGTCCCAGCAATCCTAGGATGACCTTCAGAGTTGTCCCTAGAGACCAGGGTTCCCCTCCCCACTGCATCCCATATCCCCAGGTACCCATCCATAGACGTTGGATGCAGGCTGCTCTCAGAGAGGAGTCAGGACTTTAGACAAGATTCTCTTTGGCTGAGGGCAGTTTCTGGAGAGGGACTCAGCTGAGGACAGCCCACACTCCCAGCATCTGGTGGAACAATGGCTCGGTCCTCAAGGGGAATTTGGGCAAATGACAGCATATACAAAAGTGAGTTCATAACCATCGAATGACTTTTTCTCTACAATAGGGTTAAGCAGGTTTTTAACACCTTCTTTTGGTTGAAGGAAAGCATGACAAAAACAGAATAACTCCAGGAAAAATTTAAACTTGTTTTTTCTTAGAGAGGGTACCTCAGAGATTGCACGTGGGACAAATACCAGGAGCATAGATCTGGTAACCTAAGACTGTGACATTGAAAGTTTAGGTTGCAATTGTGTTTAATGATTGCAGGCTAAAAAACAACTTTCTATGAATTTGCCTTCTGTTGGTTCTGTGCTCAAGAAAATATCCGTATTGGTCATCATTGGGGAAATATAATTAAAACACAAAGTCATTTCCCAATTCAGAAAACCTCTCCACAAAGATATAGAGACAGAAACCAGTTTCATCGTTAAATAAGCATGAAATCTGTGGTGCACACCTCAGGCAATTGACTAAGACATTGCAAAGACACAACAAAGAAAAGAATCTCACCCATTTATATTGCCAGGCAGACATAACCCATTGCATCACACATAGTTCACCGTAACCTTACCTAGTGATTGGGGTCACCATCTTATTAGCTTTAACCAGAGGAAAAACAAACTTCTCATATCTTTATAACAGGAGGTAGTTTTGTGAACTGGAGCAAGGCAAACACCGAAGTTAGGCTCTTCTTCTTACTGGAACTGGGAAATAGAACTATCTTTCTTAATGTTTGCATTTCAAAAAGCTGGTTTTTGAGGAAACATTCTTGAGTTGTGATATTGGCAAGATGCCTAGTTAGCCATTATAAAGGTTTACATACGTGTAAAAAAGAGAAAGAAATTATAGAAAAAAAAATGGGGGGGGGAGATGGGGAAGTCTTTTTCCTTATTTCTACTGGGATAATTAAGCCTATTTTTTTTTTAAAGAATCTCTACACCCAACATGGAGCTCAAACGCACAACCCCCAGATCACGAGTTTCACGCTCTACCAATTGAGCCAGCCAGGTACCCCAAGCCTTTTATTTTTAATCTGTATTTGCTCTTACATTATATATCTGGATCTCTTTAAGGTTGGGTCTTCCCGAAGCACTGAAACATTTTAGAAGCAACTAAAATTCAAAGCTATTATTTAAACATCTGGAGTAGGAAGAGAAGTGGAGTAGCCAGAAAGGAAACCAGGGAAGTAGACAAGAGCCATGGCCACATGTGTCAAAAAGCCTGCATCCTATTCTGCTGGTACTGGGAGGCCAATAAAGCTTTGTAATGGGGAGTCAGACTTGTAGTTTAGGTAAATTCCTCTAGCTACAATGTGGAGGGAGTATGGATATTTGAACATGCTACAAGGTCACTATAATCAAATTAATATGGTATTGAATGGGAATCAGAATAGATAACCTGGAAGCAGATTGAAGTACATGTGAGAATTTAACCTATGACAAGAGGAATAATTCAATTCATTGAGAAAAGAATAGATTATTTAATGAAGAAAATAAAAGCAGCCCAGCATCTTATTTAAAAAAATTTATGTAAATTCTTGTATATACATATAAGATAAATTAAAAAATGCAGTATAGAAAGACCAAACATGTTTAAAAAAAATAAAATTCTCCTAAGAAAATGTAGGAGATTGCACATACAACCTAGGGGTTGGAAAGTGCTTCTTAATGCTGAAAAGAAGAGAGACATATTGGATTATATGAAAATTAATATAATGTAGATACCATAAACAAAGTAATAAACAATAGTTCTGGAAAAAATACTAAAGCAGATGACATAATAAGGATAACATCTATAATATACTGGTTGGGTTCTCTGAGAAGCATTAGGAGTTAGAGGTGAAAAATTAATTGGAAAGTGACACATGTGGAGGGACAATGGAGGAGCAGGATTGGGCAGGAGGAGTTCAGATACAGACATGACAAAATCTCAAACAGCCCAAGGGGCAGCTGGAACAATGATTGCCTGTTGGAGGAGTCCTGCCATGTTGGAAATGGCTAGGGTCCACTGGCTGGAGATTGCCCAGAGAATAGAAGAGTTTGCTCTTAACTATCAACACCTAACCAATTCACTGGCAAGGGGCCACCCCAAGAAGAACATGACCTTGGTTCAAAAGTTGAGGTGAACCCTGAGTATTTGAACAGCTGAAGGCTGTCAGTGAACTATATGCCTTGAAGCTGGAGAGTGAGCCCTTTACTGAAGCAGGGTCTCAGTGTGGCATCTCTGTGTTTGCTATAGAACTCTTACAAACTAAGAAGAGAAAGGCATTCAGTCCAATGGAAAATTAGGCAAAGCACACGTGCAGATGGTTTACTGAAGACTGAGTCCAAATGACCAAAAAACGTTTGAAATGATGCTTGGTAATCTGGAAAGTAAAATTAAAATAACAATGGAACCTAATTTTATGCCTATAAGATAGGCAGAAATTAAAAAGAACTACAATACGTATTAAGAGGAAATGTAAAGTATTTTGATTCTTTGGGAAATCAATCTAACATTATCTATTAAAATTAAAAATACATACATCCTTAGACCCAAAAATGCTACTTTTGGGAATTTATCTGATGGAAATTAAACAATTGATTCATAAAAATGTGTACAGAAATGATAATTACAATGTCACTAGTAGTGGTGAAAAACTAGAAATAAGCTGAATACACCAAATAGAGCAATGACTAACCAAATTATGATATATCTATACCATGGAATATTTGCATTTATTTAGAAGAATGAATGAGTAGATGTTGCAGATGAGGTGATGGGATTCTTACCAGGTATTGTTGAATGAGAAAAGGAAGATGCAGAAAAGTATGTATAAAATATGTCTTCCCACCTCTTCTCTTTTTAGTAAATCTAACGATGACAAACACACATGCTTTCTATCTCTCCCTCTACACACATACGCGTGCACGCACACACACACACACACACACACACACAAATGTACACTAAAGCTGAAAAGATGCGTTAACTTGGCAACTCTAGTTGTTAATTTGAGTTACCTTCAAGGAGTGGAAGAGTTGATGTGGGTGGAGGAGGAGAGAAGTGTTCAAGACAGGTAAAAGAAAAAAATTATACCAAAAGAATATGCATATGCTCACATTTATGCTGTCATTTCTAAATCTAATAAGAAAGGCAGAATCAGGGGCTTACATAATTTATAGGAAAGAAATAAATAGAAAAATATGTCATAGAAATAGAACAAACTATACACAATTTTTGGAAATCCAAAGTTTTTTAGTTTTTACTAGTTTAGTAGATGCCAGGAATGTTTATTTGCTGTATAAATCAAATAGTATCCAGTCATATGAACCAATAGCATTGTTGTAGAAAACATAGGGCTTTCAGTGAACTTATGTATCTGTATCAGTCAGGAGAAACTCAGTAATACTACAGTAAAAGAGCATCCCAAAATCTGAGTGGCTTGCCACAGAGGTTGTCTTCTTGTTCGTGTTACACATCCATCGTAGATTGGCTTGAGCTCATGCCATTTTCACTTAGGATCTGACTAATCTTTGGTAGAGGAAAATAAGATCATGGTTAAGCATACACTGGTTCTTGAGGCTTCTGTTCAGAAGGGGCTTTTTCACTCATCTTTCATTGGCTAAAGCAAATCACATGGCTGAGCCTGCTGTCAATGGTACGAGGAGGCATAAACTCTTCCACAGGGAGATTAGTGAACATCCCCCTGAGTTTGAAGATTGTCTTTAAATTTTTTTTAATGTTTATTTATATTTTGAGAGAGAGAGAGAAAGACAGACAGAGTGCGAGTTGGGGGAGGGCAGAGAGAGAGAGGGAGACACAGAATCTGAAGGAGGCTCCAGGCTCTGAGCTGTCAGCATCAGAGCCTGATGTGGGGCTGATGGGAGGGGTGGAAGGGGGGGGGGGTGCTGGAACTCAAGAGCTGTGAGATCATGACCTGAGCCAAGTCAGAAGTTCAACTGACTGAGCCTCCCAGGCACCCTGAAGATTATCTTTAAAACAAATAGTGTTAATGAAGTATTTCCATGTGAATCATACCTAATGGATGTCATTAATGATTGGTGAGTAAGGAGAATTAAGATGAGAAGTAAGAGAAAATACTTTTTTTCTAATTAAATAAATGCTATTTTTTTCATCTACTGGGTGTACAGGTAGAAGTACTCCTTTTGACTTTAGTTCCAGTCACAGATCACACACCATTCTTTACATTTTCAGGAAACAAACAAACAAAAACCCGTTTAATCTGTACGTTGAAGACAAGAAAAATTAACGTAGATAGAAGGAGTAAGATTCTATTTTATCCATATATTTTATTTTTCTGAAGTTCAGAATTTATAGCAGTATGTTGATGAGAAATATAAAATCTATCAAAATCAGAAAAATATCCTTTCCTTTAGAAAGAAATAAGTCTAAAAATAATGATGTTTAATGCTTTTCCTCTGGAGTTTAAGTATTGCTCATAAGGAATCTTCCAAATGAATTCTGTCTGCAGCTATCGGTTTAGTTACTAAAATCCCATTTTAGTTAGGTGAAAATTTAAAGAAAGCTCTATAACCTCTCATTACACTAAATGTAGTATTGTCCAATGTTGCTTATTATCCCACTTTACAGTTTAAGTTAAATTTGAGTTCTTTGCTGCTGCTTAATATGTTAGATGATTCCTGCAACATGCTTCCCCCCCATCTTTCAAAAACAATTGTGATATCATCTGAACATTTTCACCAGTACATTTTATATAGAACAGAGAATGGTAAACATCCCAAGTGTAGTTCAGCAGCTGTTGTTCCTCCTCTGTGGGTAAGGGAGGAAGCAGTTGTATCCATGGTGACCTATATGAGTCAGTGAGGGTGGGAACTGGGGGATTCTCACAGGGGTTAATGACCGAGCAAATGTTAGCAATCCAGCTTTCACTAGACATTTGGCCTCAAATGGAATTTTTTTTTAGGGACTCACATTCTATAACTTTTCATTTTGTAAAGCAGATAAACTTACATTATGCTTAATGAAAGAACTATGCACCTGAAAACTTACTGGGAACTAAAACTTACAGAAGAGACTGTACTTTATTCCTGTCTTCTATTTTAATTTAGAGCATGCATTAAAATTTTGTTTATTTAAATATTCCACTCTGCTTCTTCCTCTTAAAAGATTTGAGGTAGAATGCCACAAAGGCATATCAATAGGGTTAACCCAATAGGTATAAGGCTGATGATACATCATGACCAAAAGGAGTGGTTAGGGAAAGAAATATGATTCTTCATTCTCCTCCAAAGGGTCTTAAGATGCTAAAAAAAATTAGTAAAAAAACCCAAAACATTTATATCTTGGCATAAATTGGAGAAAAACCCCCTACTATATGCAGATGAAGTAGATTTGGGGTATGTACCTGGATGGGGAGAGGAGGAGGAACCAAACCTGTATTTACTCCTGAATCCCAAGTGTTAGGCATTGTGAGTATGTTTCATTTGAAGAGGTTTCTAGTATAACTTCACACCTGGAAAAGATCCAAGTTGTCAAATAAGATAGAAAAAGAAGAGAAACAAGTTTTCATGTGGGCCTCGTTGGTGCCATTCCAGTGGTGGTTTTCATAAACACCTCTGTGGTTTCTGCATTAGTGGGGAACATAATGATGACACGAGTTCCATCTCCAGGATCTATGTCAAAGTCAGTTAATACATAGAAAATAAATCAACACGGCCTATCTCATTTTATTTATTATTTGTTCAACACTGCCTATTTTAAAAAGACATTTGCCTTGCACATACAGACTTTCCCAGATGATTGGTCTGGGGCTCCTAATACTGTATCTTAGCCTCATTGTCTGCATGATTCCAGAGAGGGCAGTGTTAATGGACAGACATCCAGGCATCCTGCTTTCATGAAGGTAGTAGAGGTTTCCCAACATAGGAAAGAAGCACTAGCCATCAGACATTGAAGAACATTGGCTGTAATTCAAGATTTCTTAAATGTATTGCTTTTCAGTACTTTGAAGATTTACTAACGTGGGGAATCTAGATTTATTCTAAATAATTTGTAACTTCTCATTTTTGTAGGGCCATTATCATGACATGGATTACTTGTACTTTTAAATGAAATTAGTTGACTTTTACATTTTAGTTACAGAAATTTCCTACTTACTTGCTAACATAAGGGAGAAAAGATATACCTTTGAAGAAAAAAATAAACCAAGAATTTTAAGAGGGCATATTGACTCTGTATATATTTACTCCACTATAATATTTATATTACAAATTACCCTGCAAGTTGTTTTCTTGAACCAGCAAATTGAAGTGATTACAGTGTGTATTGGAGAGTGTTATGACTGAATATAAAGATATATGTAACTCAGTTGAAAATCCCCCTACTCATGTTTAGTGCATCTTTGAACTTATCAGGAGAATTGGCTCTTAATGTAAAAATACTTTTTTTTACACATATGTGAACAAGAGAATAAATGTGTTTCCTCACACACTGATGAATCAGTAAGCCTCACCCTCTGTCAAGATGACATAGAGGTAATGCTGAAGTTATGAGGAAAGGTTGTCATGTCTAATGTGATCTGCAGGAGTGGCTCATCAGAATAAGTGAAGTCTGCAGGACTTCACTGAACTTGCACCCTATGAGAGCCTCATACAGCAGGAAGAGCACAAGCTTCGAAGTCATTGACTAGGACTTAAATCCTGGTTCCACTTCCTGTTGGCTCTGATACTGAGCAAGCTAATTGACCCTTTTGATTCTTATCTGTAAAGTGGAGATCAAAATACTTCATAGAGGATTATCAAGTATATAGAAAGCAGGTGTCAGTTCTCTTCCGCCACTGTGATTTCCTGGTAGTGTATGGAAAGTCTTAATATTCTCACAGGATTTTTCTTAGGCCCAGGGCTCTGTGGTGACTTCTCTGGGCTGGAAGAACTACATTGACATATCTGGTCATTGATTCTGGGCTAGTTGGTTAGGTTCCTATCAATTGTCTTTCAGTCTAATTCTAGATTTCAAGTTATTCTGATTTATAAGCATCCTTTGACTTTTGCAACTGCTTGCTTTGGGTATGCTCTGATTTCTGCCCTAGGATGGAATTCTAGGATCCCAGAGGATGAGAAGTCCTATAGTATGGGCAGTGACAGAGCCTTTAAAAAAAGAATCAGGTGTTTCTGGGTGGTTCAGTTACTTAAGTGTTGGTTTGTCTAGGTTTTGGTTTAGGTCATGATCTCATGGTTTGTGAGTTTGAGCCCCAAACTCAAACTGTGCTGACAGGGCTCTGTGCTGACAGTGTGGAGCCTGCTTGGGATTCTCTCTCTCTCTTCCACTCTCTGCCCCTTCCCCACTGGCATTGTGTCTGTCTCTATCAAAATAAATAAACTTTAAAAAAATTAAAAAATTAAAAAAAAATAAGATTTTTTTTTATTTAGTCAGAGGATTGCAAAGATGAAGATTCTGTCCATAAATATTTATTGAGCACCTCTTCTGTGCCAGGCATGGTTCTGGGAGCTGGAGATAAAACAATGAACAAGGTCTTTTGCACCTAGAGATTACATTCTCTCTCCATTTTAGTGGGGCAGAGATAGGAGGTCAGTATGACAGAATATATAAGTAAACAATTCCATGGACAGGACAGTTTATTCACAGTGATAGAATGCTATCAGAAAGCAAAACAGAATAATATGAGTAGGATGATATGTATGTGGGGTTGAGGGAGCAACTTGAGATTTGTGATCAGAGAACACCTTTCTGAGGTGGTGACTTTTGAATTGCTAATGAATTATTCTTATTCACATCCCTTCCCCCACCCACATCCCCACCCCGACTCCAGCTTCCAATTTGCCAGTCAAGTGATTGTTGCCTTATTTGGTAAAAGGTTGAGAGGCAAGAATTGTGGGTGATATTAATTTGGCTAAGGGTGGTTATTAATGGTGAGGGAGGAATGTGCCCATGGCTACTGACTTAACCAAATCTGGCTTAACCTTTCTCTCAGTTTTGGGAGTGGGGCCACAGAGTAGAATCTGTCGCCAGGTAGGAACAGATTCAGTGGAGTTCTTTTTTTTTTTTTTTAAACTGCAAATATGAGTATCAGGAAAAACCTATTGAGCTTATGATAGAAGACAATAATATGGGGATGCCTAGGTGGCTCAGTCGGTTGAGCGTCTGACTTCAGCTCAGGTCATGATCTCATAGCTCACGAGTTCGAGCCCTGCGTCGGGCTCTGTGCTGACAGCTCAAAGTGTGGAGCCTGCTTCAGATTCTGTGTCTCCCTCTCTGCCCCTAACCCACTCGCATTTTGTCACTGTCTCTCTCAAAAATAAACATTAAAAAAAACTTTAAAAAATAAAAAAAAAGAAGACAATAGTATGAAAGACTTGTTAGACTAGGGTTCAACTAGTTTCTCAAAGCAGAATAAATTACATAACAGCCTTTATGAACAGATGCTCAGAGCAAAAGATTTAGTACGAGGTGTGTGTGTATATGTGTGTGTGTGTGTGTGTGTGTGTGTGTGTGTGTGTGTGTGTGTGTTTGCCTTCACATGAGGGTGACAGAGAAGGCTGCGAAGCATCTAGTTGAAACAAAAAATTTTGTATTCTTACACGCTACACTTTCTTGCAGCTGCTTCTGCTCCTCCTCCTCCTCCACCTCCTCCTTTTCCTTCTTTGAAGACTACTGACCTTAAATGTTAGTAAGGTGACACTAATTTTAATACCTTAAAAAACAAAATCTTGGGGCACCTGGATGGCTCAGTAGGTTGGGCATCTGACTTCGGCTCAGGTCATGATCTCACGGCTTGTGAGTTCAAGCTCCATGTCAGGCTCTGTGCTGACAGCTCAGAGCCTGGAGCCTGCTTCCGATTCTGTGTCTCTCTCTCTGTGTCTCTCTCTCTCTTTCTCCCCCTCCCCCACTTGTTCTCTTTCTTTCTCTCTCTCTCTCTCTCAAAAATAAACATTAAAAAATTAAAAAAAAACCAAATTCTTATCAGAATAATATACAAATCTTTAGGGTGGGAAATCTTTGTAAATGATACTGATATTGTAAAACAAGATAATGAGTAAGATAACTGCTGTTTACATTTCTTGGAGGACAATCCAATAATGGAATTTTTATTAGGGTAACAAGGAAAAATTAAGCTCTGAAAGTAACTTTATAAGATAAAAATAAAAGATAGTAATAGTTGAATATCAAAGAAAAAAATGATAGCCTAAAATAGGTTATATTTGTAAGGATAGCAAGTAAAAATATTTCCTGCACAAGAAAGGTAAGAATTCCCTGAACTAACGGAGATGAAGGACAAGTATGGTTGTTTTAAGTCTGGGGACCCTTTTACTTTCTGAGTAATAAAGGCAGGTCACTTGAAAAGGAAACTTTGAGTTTCCCTTCCCGTCTTTTATATGTAAGAAAGAAAAAAGCATTTGCCATTACAGATGCAGTTCTTAGAATCTCACTAGAGGGTGGTGTTGGTTCTAAAACCAGAGGTTGCCAATCTACAGTACATTCATTACTGGGCTGCATTTATATTTAAAGAAAAGGTAAACTGGGGCTTTCTCAGTGTTACCTAAAAGTTGACAGATGTCAAGTCTGAAACCTCCCAGGGGCCTTATCCAGTTCTGGCTGCTTGCAGCCCCAGAGGAGCCAGATAAAGTAGCTGAGATTACAGGAGGAGTTAAGTGGCAGATTCTAATTTCAGCTCCTGCACTAAGTAGTAGACAAGAAACTAAAGCTTCCTGGGCCTTCGTCTCATCTGTAAAATGAAAAGTCTGCCCTAGATGATCCCTTAATCTCCTTGCATCTCTAAAATTCTGAAATTCTAATAAATTCTGGGTCTAAAAGCCTGAAGAATTTCTCATGTCCTTGGCCAGACAAAGGAACAAGTATCTCAAATTATCAAATTATTAATAATTAAAATATAATTTAATGTTATACATGAGGTTTAACACGGAAAAGCCTTTAAATCAACTTGTCATCTTCCGTCCTTTCGGGAAGCTCAGAGCCATCTTTTACATCTACCTGAGCATTCTGTGGTAAATTTCAGTGACAATGCATCATCCATAGGTATCTCTCTTCTTGGTTGCTAACTTGCTGGAAAGGAGCAAAATATGTTTATATAGGATTATCTAGAGAGAGAAGGTTGAACCATAATCAAATAGGGATGTTTCAGGACAGAGACGAAATCCCCCATCTCATCTTGTACTTGGCCAACTTCCATCATATCATAACTGTGGCTTTGCTAGGGGTCGCTCTCCAAAGGGATTTAGTTGGTTCAGTTTCCTATTACCCTCACCTCTTCTATTCCCATTACCCTCACCTCTTTTTATCTGATTCCCTTTCCTTGTTGTGTTTTTTCACATTGGAGAGTGAACTGAAGATCATTTTATGGAACCTGAAGCAAATTATCCAACTCCAAAATCTCAGTAAACCCTAGTTTATGTCTGCATGGATTTGACTTCAAAGGGTTGGTGTAAACCCCTGATGGTGCGAAGCTGCGCTCTGTCACCTCAAACACTTTGACATTAGGGCTCAACACCTCCTTTTCTCCAAATTGCTTTGTTTTGCCAAAGGTTTCCTTCCCCCGCCCCCTCCCCCAGCCCCGGATTTTGTTGCATCTGCAGGCTCATTTCGAACATCTAAACTTCCTAAAATGTACACGGAGCGCCTGAGGGTGCGCACACGCGCGCGCGCTCACACCTTCGCTCGAGTACACGAGCTCGGCTGGGCCGGCTCCCAGTTATAGAACACATTCTTCCATTCTTCGCGCTCGGGCACACCCCTTCGCAGTGGGGATTGGTCGGGCCGACCCCTCCTCGGCGACGCTAGGCTCCTCAGAGGCCCAGGCGCCTGCCAATCCCCACGGGCTGTCAAAACAAGTCTTCCCTCCCTGTCACAACAGAGCGGAGTGGAGGCCGCCGCCGCCGCCGCCGCACTTCCTGGGGCCGCTGCGCCGCGGTCCACGGGCAGGTGGCGGGTGCGCCGGGCCGCGGTCGTCTGGCTCCGGCCCCCTCAGGCCGCGCGCGTCCCGGCCTCGGAGGCCGCCCGGCCAGCCGCCGGGGGGCCTTTTGTCTGGCGCAGAGCAGGCGTTCGCATCACATTTCGGACACCTCCCTCTCCTTTTCGCCTCTCCTTCTCCCTCCCGCTCGCATCTCCTTCCCCATTCCCGCCGCCCTACCCCAGCGGACTGCCGGCCTCCTGGACCAAAGCCCGCGGACGTCTCTACCCAAGCGATGTCTCCTCTCCAGAAAGTTGCCGCCGCCGCCGCCGCCGCCCCCGGGCGGTGAAACAAAGTGTGGCGGGGCCGCCTCCGGGTGCAGGAGCGCACTCGTGCCCAGAGGCTGGACTCCGCTGCCGGGCGTGCCGTCTCCCCCCCGAGAGCCCGATTCGCCGGCCATGGCCGAGGGCGCGGCGGGCAGGGAGGGTCCCGCGCAGCCGGACGCGGCCGGGTGCGAAGACGACCCCCGAGTGGGCCCGGACGCCCCCTCCGGGGACGGAGCGGCTGTGGCCCCTGGGGGCCGGTGGAGGGATCGTCGCAGCGGGGTCGCGCTGACGGGCTCTGCAGGGGCCCCGGCTGACAGCGAGGCTGGCCTCCTGGAGGCGGCGCGGGCGACCCCCCGGCGCAGCAGCATCATCAAGGTGAGCGAGGCCGCGCCGCCCGGGGAGCGTGGGTGTGGGTGGCGTGTGGGTCGGGGATCCAGGCAGGATGTACGTACGGTGTGTCCGGAGGCATCGCAGGCTCGGCATTGTTTTCTCCCACCTCCCTCATTACCAAACCTTCCTTCCTCGTCCGGAGGTTCCCAGACTCAGCTCTTGGCCGTGAGAAGCAGAAGTGAGTTTTTTTTTTTCCCCCTGACAGCAGAGGAAAAGTTCCACTCTGCGTCTTTGCGTTTTGATGGATGCTTTCCCTC
Organism: Puma concolor; assembly: GCF_028749965.1. Lineage (NCBI taxonomy): Eukaryota > Metazoa > Chordata > Mammalia > Carnivora > Felidae > Puma > Puma concolor. Next base: position 185,307,462 of record NC_141674.1, read on the forward strand.
ATTTTCTCTGAAAGCTTCACTAAACCGTTGATGGAAGGAGGAAGGGAGGATTCAATATAAATGCAAACCACAGGATGGTTGTGCACTGCTCTCCAGAGAAAGGTTAGCTTAATCCCCCCTCCACCCCCCACCCCCAGTAAAGGAAATGCACAGTTAACCCTCAAGTGAAAGAAAAAACAAAAACAAAAACAAAAAACAAACAGCTTCCTCCCCACCCCAAGAACAACCCTCCAGATTCCAATGATCCTGAAATCCCAAGAAGCGTGAACTTTCCCGGTAGACAGGCAGAGTTTTCAGTGGACCCTGTGACCAAGTGGCGAGCGATGGTGGAGCCCAGAGTTTCTGCACTGCAGAAAGCGCGAGCAGAAAGCAGTCAATAAATACCCCGAGCATCATCCCAGGTCTTTGTGGTTACCACCGCAGGAAGGGAAAATGCTTCCTGACCGCTCGACCACTAGACAATATTTCTCCTTCATCTATTTGGCAAGAAATTTGTAAGCCTTTTCCCTGCTTTATCTCTTTCTGTCTTCCTTCCGCTCGGAGCTTGCCTCCTGTTAGAGATTTCATCTTTTGGGTGCATGACATGTGGTTACGTATCCTGGAAGTCAGAACTCTCCCTTAGGCTTTGGAAAAGGGCCTCAGCATAAACGAACGTGAGTAATCATGTGCATGTGAGATCAAAATTGATTTTGGTAGAGTAGTCAGTATGAAACTGTGTGTGTGTGTTGCCAAAGATGAGACTGAAAGATGGACTTGAAACTACTTACTATTCAATTTACTTGGTGTGCTAATGCATTCAAGACCATTGTTCAGGGTTGAGCTGTGTAACCAGCTCCTAATGCCCAAGCCCCAGCTCCCCTTGCCAGTGTGGGGAGACTGTGCCCACAGTACATCCACCTTGCTCCTAGTATTGTCTGGGCTGTTCCCCAACACTGACACATGGAAGTTTAAAACCAACAGGAAGATTTCTATATAAAAAGAAGAGTGGGTGGTAGTTGCAAATGACTTGTAGTAGTTTCTGTTATTCTGTGCCTTTTAGATGATTTGAAAAGGAGTGTTCCATTCCGGGTGTGAATTTGGATAAAAAGGAAGTGATCACTTTTTTTTTCTTTTAACCCACAGGTCAGAAAACATATTATTCTGAAACTTAAAAAACAGCACAATTAGGAAACAATTACATTTTGGATTCTAAGATATTGATACTACATGTGTTCCCTGTGTGTGAAAACAAACACCACAAGATAGTTTAAAATATACCATCACAAGAAGTGGCCTCTATAGTGTTGTAAAAAATAAAAGTAACAGAGTGTAAGGAATATATAAATGCTTGCAACTAATTTGCAGTTTCTAAATTGTATTATGTTCTGGTTTATATTCTCAGAAGGACCCTTGCTGAGTAATTGTGCCTTTTTGGTTTTGAGGTTTATTTTTGTGGCAAAAGAGGGAGGTAACAGAATATCAACTTGATCTTTCCCCTATTTAATAGTAAAATAAGCATTTAATAAATGGTTTCTTATAATTAAAGGTACTAGAAAATGAAGTAAATTGGTATTATTTTAAAGTAGGTTTTATTGAAAATATAAGCAGATGAGAAAAAAAATCAAATGTTGCAAAGGAGCATGAAGGGAAGACTCCCAGCCACTCCACACTCCCACTTACATAGTCCGCCCCCAGAGCTGTTAACACTTTCTTAAGTATCCTTCCAGAAATATTCCATGCATATGTAAGCATATGTATCTGTATATATCTGTGGTGAACTATTGACATTCTTGATTTATATAATAAAATTTAACTGAAGTTTATAGGCCTCATATTTTCAAATTTGCTTCAAGTGCTTTTGATTCCTAGTGAGTTGTCCAAAATCATTCTGATGTGTCAGTTAATTTTCAAGAATAACCTGGTGGATCATTGGTGAGCATGGGTCCTTAGGGTCTGTTCCCAGAGGCCTTCATTCTCGTCCAATGGGGAAAGAAGCAGGTGGTGGGGTTTGTTCCACACCATCTCTGAGATCAAGGAAGGACCTTTCTGTTGGCATCTTGAATCTGCTGCCCCATGGTTTGTTCACTTTAGCAAAGTAAAAAGGAGAGTCTCTAAAAACGGTCTAGATCATATAATAAATATGTAGCACATATCCTATATTGAGAGAAAAACGCATTCTTCAGAGTTTGGCCAAGCGTTCTTTTTATTTAGCATTAAAACATACATAAAAAATAAAGGCTGTAGTACATTTTATGTTAATCAAACTATTAAATGTGTTTCCAAATAGCCTTAGTATTGTGATAATTGATATTCATGATCATAACTCTGAGCCACTGAAAGGTTGTAAATCATCAAATATTAAATTATTTTCAGCTCAACTTAGAATATTCTCTATTAACTTGGATATTAGACAAATCAGAATAGTGCATTGCTCTATCATACCAGGAAACAGACTGTCTTGTATATTAATAAAAGAAATGTCTTGTATATTAATAAAAGAAATGTTTTCAGTAAATTTGCCCTCTCTAATTTGTGAAAACATGATTTTAGTTGAGAAAACAGTTTCCTTCTGAGCAGATGAAAACAATAACAACAATTAACTTTACACATCTTTGTAGCGTCTATCATAGCTGTTTTTCTTTTTTTTTTTTTTTTTAATTTTTTTTTTCAACGTTTATTTATTTTTGGGACAGAGAGAGACAGAGCATGAACAGGGGAGGGGCAGAGAGAGGGAGATATAGAATCGGAAACAGGCTCCAGGCTCTGAGCCATCAGCCCAGAGCCTGACGCGGGGCTCGAACTCACGGACCGCGAGATCGTGACCTGGCTGAAGTCGGACGCTTAACCGACTGCGCCACCCAGGCGCCCCATAGCTGTTTTTCTACTATAGTTGTGCTTTCTCCCTTATATGCCAAGTCCTAAGTTTTAAAAAATTTAATGGGGGGCTTAAACTTGGTTTTCTTTAATCCATCCATTTTTTTGCCCGTGTTTTTCTGTATTATTATTTTCGACAGCATTGACATTGATAAATGCTTCACGTTTTTGGTAAGTGCATTGTTGAATACCAGTATCGCAATAGACTCCATCTTAACTGCTTCTTGATGACTTGGGGTTTAAAACGACAAGTTATTTACATGCAAGTTTGATTATATAAAACAATTATATACTATTCTGCATATGAATATATTTCTACTTAAGATATTAGACCATTTTTCTATCTAATTTTTGATATCAAACTTACAAGTTTAAAATATTTAATACTATCGATTATAGTTTATATCTCTTTAACTCTGTAACGATTTGGAAATAGAAAGCAGCATATCTCATTCCTTATAGTAATGATGGGAACTGAAATACATACATGTTTTCTAAATAGCTGTTTTTTCTTCCATTGTATGTAACATATTGAAGGGTTCTATGTTTTCTTTTCAATTCTACTAAAATATAAATTCTTTAGAAGAAATCATCATGTGGATGTCATGGACGTAGGTGTGTTGGATGAAGATAGGAGATGGGAATGACGTGCTGATACCTGAACTGAAATCGTGAAAGTAATTGCTTTGGTATTTTTTGTGTCTCATTATTTTATGTCATGGCCAGTCTTATTCTGTCATGTTCATTTTGGGGCTAGTGTGGTGGGTTTCTGAGCTGTAGCCTCAAAGATGTGCCTTGGGTACCTGTTGACACATATCAAAATTATGGCTCTCTTCCGTGGGGCAAAAGGAGTTTTATTTTATTATGAAGTGTTGCCTACTGTGAGTCAGGTACTATAAACTAGGAGCTTTCATACATTATGTCACTTGATCCTCACAGCAAACCCTCTCAAGTAGAGAAGAAGGGTGCCTGGGTGGCTCAGTAGGTTAAGCATCTGACTTTGGCTCAGGTCATAATCTCATGGTTCATGAGTTCGAGCCCCATGTTGGGCTCTGTGTTGACAGCTCAGAGCCTGGAGCCTTCTTTAGGGTCTGGTCTCCCTCTCTCTCTGCCCTCCACCACTTGTGCACAGTCTCTATGTCTTTCTCAGAAATAATAAATGAAAGTAGAGAACAGAGGCACAGAAAACTACTGATTCACGATGTGGAGTTAGGATTCATACCCATGTCTGGTTAACTCCAGGGCTTGTGCTCTTATGCTGACTCTCAGAGGCAGGAAGGCCACAGTCTGAATACTTTCTAGGTTCGAAACGACATGAACCTATTAAGAGAGTGGCAGAAGAGTCTGAATCTTGGGCCCTATGGCTTGCGGGGGAAATTTCCCTTTCTCTGCTCCCCCCACTTCCCAACCCAGAACACCTAGAGATGGATGGCTCTAGAAAGGGATTGCAGACCTTCCTGTCTTTAGTCATTTTGTGAGGCCTGTGCTGTATTCTAAAAGGCATAGCAATTTGGCAGATGTCCTCCATGTTGCCAGTACACATCTGTTGTTTTACACCAGGCTGCTTCTCCCGTGCCCTACATGTAGGTGAGGTTGTGAGGGCTTGTATTCTCTTTTAGACTGATACAGAAAGGAAACAAGTACCTTGGACATAGGAAGATGCATTATTTTAGGAGAGTGATGAAGTAGGGGCTCTGAAGCTAGAGCTCTGAAAGCATTTTGTATTACAGTTATGAAGGGTAACTTAATATGATTAAAAATTAACAATTTTAGGCACACTATAAGCTAAACAGGCTTCTGTAGATGAGCTTGGGAATGAATCAGCATTTGTAGACTTATTTCTTTCTTTGCCCATAGAAGTATGTGTTAAAAGTTCCAAATAACTAACTTATGAGTACATTTTGGAAAAACAACCTGATTGTAGAGTGGAGCTGGTCAGCCTTTACTATAAGGGGTGCTGTGCTCATGCCCTGGTGGCTTTAGTCGGAGGTGCCCCTCCTAAGGTATGATTCAGCTATATTAATAGTGTTGAACCTCTTAGGTTGATCTGGTTTATTATCCCAGCAACTTTAGTCACAGTGTTTACTTCCTCTGAAATTGCCATAGAAACATGGACACATTTCACCTTAGAAGTGGTTGCCTGTCACTGTGGTCCCTTTCTGATGTGATTGCTTATAATGCCTCTTAAGAATATTAGGAATAAAATTTGGATAAAGAGCTTTGTCCTATTTTGAGGAAAGGTTTTAGAAGTGCCTGTGAATTAGTGTTTGCTATTGCTGTGTGAATTCACACTATTTGTTTTCCTTCTTGGAAAATATTTTAAGGTTCAAAAAGTATAAGTTAACTATGTAGTCATTGAGAGGTTAAATATACATTGCAATTTAGACTAAATAGTTTTTTTCTCAGCCTTTTCCTTTTTATAGTAGAGAAAACAAATAATTAAATTTTGTACTGTAAAATGTCAGTTGAACATATATTGCCAAATAACACCTGAGGCACAGCAGGGTGCCTTGAAGAGACATTAGGAGACAGCCAGCTTTACCTTCAGTGTGATTGAACAAAGATCCATTATTGCTTCTAGGTAATGCCAGAGCAACTGGTCAGGCTGCCCTGCTCCTCCATCACTTTTGTTCAGCTTGAATAATAATGAAATAGAATCCCATTTTCAGGAGCGATGTCCAACCTGAGATGTATAAGATTGTACATTTAAAACAGCTGCCCACCTGGGGCTCCTGGGTGACTTAGTCAGTTGAGTGGTGGACTTTTGATTTTGGCTTGGGTTATGATCTCACTGGTTGGTGAGTTCAAGCCCCACGTCAGGCTCTGTGCTGACAGCATGGGGGGCCTGCTTGGGATTATCTGTCTCCCTCTCTCTCTTCCCCTCCCTCGCTCTCTCTCTCTCAAAATTAAATAAACTTTAAAAAAGAATAAAACAATTGTCAAACTTAAAATGACTTAACAACAGTATGAGGGAGGAGCAATTTTTTGTCTCCCATTTTAGCACCAGTAAATGAACCATTGGTTATTAGATGGGAAGAAAGAAAAATTTGATTGAACTTTCTATCTAAATCTAAGGTAATAAATTAGTAAATCTTATTATAGTAAAACTTGTCAGTTCTATGAAATCTTATATTTTGGTAAGTGTTTTAATAATGTCAAGAGGATATATTTGTAGTTTCATTGAATTTTATTTATCTCTGTATCCCGGTTCCTATAAAAGGGTACATAGACAAAATTTATTGTGATTATTGAGTATGCTAAAGGTGATAATAAAAATTAGCACCAAACGGTCAACTTCTATAACAACAATTTTTTGTTTTAAGTCGTCACCAATGTACTATGCATTTGAGCTAACACTTGATGGCAATAAAATCATAGTATTTGAAAATATTGGAGTAGTTCCTTGGATTTAAAATTAAATTGGATTTGTCCTTTTGTTTGTAGCATCTTATATGGATGTGTTTAAGAGAGATATAATCTAGTTCATTTTCAATTGTACCATTTTAACTCACCTCACTAATACTAGCATTACTTTGAGAAAAGTGGGTTTGAACATGGTGCGCAGAAAGGAATCATTACTTATATTATCATTAACACTGTAGGAAGAAGAAAGGCAGGTTAAATTTGAAAGTAGAACAATCCATCCAAAATGAAACAAAACAACATGAAAACTAAACTATTTTAGAAAGTGTGCTTAGTTTCCAAAGATGTCTTAATTTCTATAAGTGTATGAAGTGTGTAGTGATTATAGGCAAGGATATTGTGTTTTTCCTTAACAATACAATGTTGTATTCAAAAGATTAAAACACCTTTGAAAAATAATTTCTGCTTTGCTAATTGTTTCATGCTGACCTTTCAATTCTTTCAAGAGCCTTTTAAAAGATGCTAAGTCTGTACTAGACTAAGCACAGGAAGTATGTACAAATTGGCAAACTTGTATTATTGTGTGGTACAATGTGAAGGTTAGAAATGATCATGAGGTTGTATTCAGAATAGCTTCTGAAGTATTGCAGGAGATAAATGCACAAGCAAGGCAAAAAGAGGCAAAAGAAACACTACTATTAACTAGGACTAAGATTTCAAAGCAGAACTCTAAGAAGGTTGGAACTGATCATGTTGTAAGGGCTTTTCCCTAAGACGCAAGTGATTTCAGACCAAAGCAGGCCAAATAGCCTGTGTGCTCAAAGCCTACACCCCCCCATCCTAGATCTGACAGCCAATGATGAGAATGGGAGGCTCAGGAGCACAACTCCCAGGGCCAAAGAGTAAGGTGGCAGCAGAAGCAGAATGTCCTAAGGCTTCCTTGACCCAGGCTGGGTTAGGGTCTGGCTTGGAAAAGGGCACCTGTGTTGGAAGAGCAAGTGCAAATGGCAGTGTTCTGTTCTTCTTCAAGTCAACACTTGTTGGGTTCAGGACAGAGAGAGGACACCATGCTATGTGCACGCTGATTTTTTTCTCCTTTGAAAAATTTCACTTCCCATAAAACATAGCTCGTTATTGTCCTTGGACTTGCAGTTTCTTAATTATTGCGACTAATTTTTGGAGGAGGAGGTAGGGGTTGGGGCAGAGGCAGGGGTGGTGGGGGGGTGGGGGGCGGTAAGGGACAGAGTTTGTGCTCCCCCTAGAGGCTGACATATAAGATACAAAGACATCTTCAGCATTTGATGAACTATTTTGAAATATTTTGGAATGATTGAGTCTATGCTATAATTAAATATTATACATTTAGAAATGTTATTAGTAATTAAATAGGTTTGTTTTTACATTTAATGTAATAGATAAAACATCTTGAATAGATGTGACATCTTGAAGAGATTTTCCTATTGAGACATTTTCTTTACAATAATAACAAAAGCTTATATACTGTATTATAGTCCAGCATTGTTCCAAGCACTTCATGTGTGTTAATTCAGTCAACCCTTACAATAACCATTAAGTAAGTATTTATTATTATTATTTCCATTTTTATAGATGGAGAGGTAAGTGACTTGCCCAAGGTCACATAGCTAGTAAATGGCAGAGCCAGGAAATGGACTCAAATAGTCTAGCTCTACAGGTTGCTTTAATCTTTATGTTATACATCCTCTTAAATCATATTGATTTAAACCTTAGCCACTGGATGAAATGGCAGACATTTTATGCTTACCTTAGAAACTAGTTTAGCTGATAAATCTATAAAAAGTGATTCTGAAAACAATTTTGGGAAGTTGTTAAAGATTGAATACATTTTCAAAAATACATTTTTGAAGTTTCATAACTTTTTATGTAAAATACCTATAACTTCACGTTAGTATTGCATTCCACTTTACCTTTAGAGGAGTGGGCTCCTATTAGCATATTTTTACTCTTTGAACAGAATTAGCATATTTTACTGTGAGACAAGAGTTTATGATCCAACTTTGGTATCAATTATACAGACTAAGGATGGACTGTTACTTAATCACTTGCAACTTGATATGATTTATTTTATAGTTTGATAGTTTGTCTTCCAGCATCAATAAATCAATAAGGAGTATTTGACTTTCTAACCCAAGGAAGTTGAAATTTTGTTAAGTGGTAGTGGCTATGATGTTGTATGATTGAGATTTCCTTCCAATTACATTTGAGGTAGTGTAGTTCCTCACCCATAGGAGGGACCTGGCAAATATTTGTGGAATTTCATTAAACTTAAAGTCTGTCTAGTCATTTCATTTTCTTTTTTTTTTTTGAGGGGGGATAGAAATTCCGGAGTTAACATGTGGGAAATTCAAATACATAATTATTTCAAGAAATTACTGTGCTTATGGCTGCTTTATTGTGTTAAAGGTAATGAGTCTATTCCACTGTTCAGAGATATATACGGTGGCCAGATGATACCCAGAGGTTTGTCCTCATCATTTGGAGACTGGCTAGGTATTAAAGGCACAGTCAGCTCTTTTGTTGAAACACTCATATGTTAGTTTTTATTATCTATCTGCGGTTATGTTAAATCATTGAAAAGACATTGGACCTTGGCTTTTTCTTCCTCTTTCACTCTCTTTTCCTGTTGCAGCATTTGCACTATGAGCTGTTTGGTCCCATTCTCTTAAAGTGGATTTTTTTTTGTTTGAAGGAAAAAAGAAAGCTTTCCCCAAACATCTGAAACTTAAAATAATTATTTTTCCTAATACTTCCTCATGTTCAGATAGTATGGGATCAAGCTAGTTTTGTGATAAATGCAGCGGTGTGTATACTGTGTGTATATGTGCACACACACTTGTGCTAGACACACTGGAAGTCAGAAGCCTCAGTAGCAGGTGACCTTTTGATCCTATAGCTGTCTGTGTTCTAGACATCAGGAGTGATGGTCTTTATACAGAGACATGTTTGTCACAGAAGTAGCTGCATGGACTGTGAAAAGTCATACTCAGAAGTGTTAGCAGTTAAGTTTGACCAGATATTGAGATTTCTGGGGTTTGAGAGAGAAGAGAAAGAGAAGGATCAAGGTGTGTTAGAGGGGAATGGAGTCAGATGGGACCATATTTACAAATGGACAGGGTAAATAGCTTAGCAAGTGTCTTTTTACCTGGAGCATTCTGCCAGAACTTGTATATTTGGAAATTCAGATTTTTTTTTGATTTTGAAGGCTTTTAAAATTTTTTCTGGAGAGTTTTTAACTAACACCTCACACCTTAAACACCTACCAGTAATTTCTGGGCACAAAGCCCTTTGAGCTGAGAGATTCCTGAGAAGGATCTAGGAAGGATTGGTCTGGGTTGTTGGGCAGAACGTTTGGCATTAAAGATGAGTTTTGTCTACTTTTCTAGCCCTAGCCCCAGGAAAGTCCAAGAAAATTCTTCATTGTTGCATCCTCAGCATGTCAGTTTCACCTACAGAGAAATGGTTCTGACAAACAAGTTAATATAGAAATTAGTGTAACAAGATGGAAACAGCTGGGAGCACTAGAATTAACCATCACAGCTTAAAATAAAATTCCAACAAAGGTCTAGCTTCAGGAGACCGTGAACTGCTGTGTTCAGGCACCAGGCTTGGTCTTATAGTGTGGTTTTCGCTACTACCCTTGCTCACCCCTCTTCCCCAGGCTAAATAAGAAGAGGCCTGAGAGGGAGGAGGTAGCCTTGGAGGGATGTTATGGTTCCTGGAAAGCCTGTTCCTTCCACTTTCCTCATTGTTGGGAAGAAGAGCTCATGACCTTTTTCTGAGGCTGAGAAAGAAAGGACTCAAGAGAATGTGTAATGGTGGTGGCATCTAACAGTCCCCCTCTCTACCAAGTCTCCCTATAGGTTGGGACTGATGCTCATCTCCCCTCTGGAAGGTACTGAGTTATACCATCAGATCCCCTAATGCTGTCCCAGGTGTGGAGAAAGGGGACATGATGGAAAATGGCCAGGCCTCTTGCTGGTGCCCTACCCAAAGAAGCCATCTGGGGTAGAGGGACTAACAAAATGCTGGGGCAGGGACTGGGTGAGGTGAGAGGTAGAGGTCAGTGTCCAAGTCAGACCTCTGATGATGAATATGGGGGAAAGGAGACTGTGGAGAAGCAGCAACTCCAGAGAGTCTGCATTTGTATGCCTCCCCACAGAGAGAGCCAAGGGTCAGTTTAGTGTTAACTTGAGGAGCAGAGAAAGCCAACCCAGTAGGGCCTGCAATATCCCTCTGGGACTATCTATGGGGAGACCTTGGCCTCTCCTATCCTTCCTCCAGCCAAGCTCTAGTAGGGAAGTGTCAAGAGGAAGAGAAAGGGAGAAGTGGGTAGAGTAGACCCACCCCCCACCCGGCTCCAACCACTATAGCCAACATTCTAGCTTGCCATGTGGGCAATGAGGCAGAGAAGAGGATTTGGAATTGAACGTGAGGTTGAAGTTGTAAAATGAACAGGACTGAGTTTTTAAGAACTTGAAAGAACCCTTCTAATAAGTGGGAGAGATTGAAACATTATGGAATCTGAGTGAGCTATTAGTAGTAACCAGAGTACCTAGGGACAAAGGGGGATCCAAGATGGTATAGTTGGGAGGAAGCAGTTGAGGGGAAAATGAAACTCACATGTTCATATTCTAACAATTTGACACTGTTTAATTGTCAATTACATTATTATAGGATTGGCGAGCTTAGAGATCATTCTCTAACTTTGCCCTTTCATTTACTAAGTATGGCTGTCCACCATCTCTTCCATTTATCCAGGGCACCATTATAGAGAACTGTTTGTGATACCATGGATAGAGAATGGGGGATTTTTCAAGATTTCGTCGTGTAGAACAATTACAGGTACTAATATAGTCAAAATCCTATGTTTTTTTTTTTTTTAATGTTTATTTATTTTTGAGACAGAGAGAGACAGAGCATGAGCAGGGAAGGGGCAGAGAGAGAGGGAGACACAGAATGTGAAGCAGGCTCCAGGCTCTGAGCTGTCAGCACAGAGCCCGATGCAGGGCTTGAACTCATGAACTGTGAGATCATGACCTGAGCCGAAGTCAGACGCTTAACCGACTGAGCCACCCAGGCGCCCCTCTTTAATTCTTATGATAGCTTGGCAAGCTCTTGTTATCATTTCAACCTTAGAGATGAGGAAGTTGAGGCTCTGAGAGGTGTGGAAACTTGTTTTAGGTCTCACAGCTATTAAAGTGGAGGGAGGGGAGAATTTTTCTTCCCTATTTTCTTTTATCCTCCAAACCTGCAACTCCAATACTCCAAATTCCCAAAGCCAGTGATATAAGAACATACTGATCTGATTGGAATGGGGCCAGGCAGAAAACAAAGTTAAAGTTAGTTCAACCTCACATCATTCTGCAATAAAAGCAACCACCATTTATTGAGCTAGGTGCACACACATTCTTTCACTTAAGTTGGAGTCAGAGGGATCTAAGAAACAGCAATAGATCAAAGGTGATTGTTTTGGCACACCTCCTAGATTGGGGGTTTGGGTTTCTTACCCTTTAAAACCTACATTTTAGAAGCCCTAAGTATATTGGTGCTGAAACAAATTACCACAAGCTTAGTGGCTTCAAGCAACTCAGATTTATTATCTTATGGTTCTAGAGGTCTGCAGTCTGAAATTTGCCTCCCTTGGCTAAAATCAAGGTATTATCAGGGCTGTGTTCCTTTTTGGAAGTTCTGGGGAAAAATCTGTTTTCTTGCTCCCTTTAGCATCTAGAATCTGCCCTGTTTTTTTTTAATTTTTGGATCATAGATCCTTCCATTTTCAAAACCAACGGTGGCCCGTGGAGTCTTTGATTTTCTACCTTGTCCCCTTCTAACTCTCATGTCTTCTTCTTTACATTAGAGGATCCTTGGTATTACATTAGGCTAACCCAGACAATCCAGGATAATCTTCCTATTTTGACGTTGGTTGATGAGCAACCTTAATTCCATGTGTAGGCTTAATTCCCCATTGCCATGGATATATATTCACCTGGAATATATTCACAGGTTCTGGGGAATAGGACATAAACATATTTGGGAGTGAAGATTCTATCCCATCCTAGTTTCAGAACAAGGTAATGACTATAGTGATGATTTTATCCAACTCCAGATTAATTTTATTAGATTCTTTAAACAAAAAGATAATTTGTTAATAAATATGCATAGTTCGTTGGGTTTTAAAGAAAAACACTTAATTTATGGATTTTAAGAATGTTTCCTTTCTAAGTGCATCTGCAGTTTTACATGGTCTACTTTTTTATGCTTAATTTAAAATAGAGTTTTCATAGCAAATTGAACTGAAAGAATCCTTAGAGTTTACTTCATAATAGTTGAATTTACCTCTTTGCAGATTTGGTTATTTACCTCTTTGAGACTTAGGTTACAGACTTCCTCAAATTATAAAGCAAATTGGTGGAGAACTGCTTCCTATGATCTTACAAGATTTAAAAAGAAGAGGATTCAGGTTTCTGGATTTATTTTTAATATATCCTTCACAACAATTGAAGGATGATTTTCAGGTTGTCACAACATTCTTGTGTGTTTGATTTGATTCTGAGTAGAATATACCTGAGACTCCCTAGGAAAATAGATTCCACTTATCTCTATATTTGGTCAGCTATCCACCTCTACCCTCATTGTTAAAAGTATAAAATTTATCAAGTCATAATTGGGACAAAAGAGACGATGTTGTAGACAGAGGAAGATCTTCTGTGGTGAAGATGTGGGTAGTTTTGTTAGAGAATGAGACTTTGTTTCAATTTTTTCCTAAAGAGGTGTTTTGATGAGTCCTGGTGGCTAGTTTGTAAAATCAACTATTTATTTTACCTTTTTCAACTTTAGTGAATAAGATTCACTAGAAGAATCATATTGTAGACACTGTTTGTAACACGTATACAAAATACATACTGACCTGGGCCTTGGGTCATTTCTTACTGTGTATGTATTGTCAGTGTAAGTCCAGCCGTGTGGCAATGTAAGGTGTGAAAATAAGAATAAAGTCCATAGTCTCCTGAGTGCTGCATATATTAAAGTGTAATTTCCATGCATACTAACACCATAGAGAACCAATTGCTGTCTGGTTTCATAGATAATAAGACTGGCTTATGGAATGCTTTCTATTGTATAAAGCCTGTTAAAAGCCAGAAGAGAAAGACAGTACTCTTCAGTGACTTTGGGATCAACTGAGGACATAAAATCTTTATGTAGTGGGTTTAGTGGCATTAAACAAGATAAAAAAAAGCTGACATTATAATTTTAAAAATTCCTGGATGTGGATATTAAATATTTATTTATGTAAAATGAAAACACTGCACAGGATATTTTTGTTGTTCTGAACTCCTTCAAGAAAAGTCTGGAGGAAACCAAAATGTGACTTAGATCCTTTAACAACTATGACTAATACCTTACTATCTTTTAAAAATTTTTTTTTTGTTACAAAGTACAAAACTTTGCTCTGAGGTTTCTTTTGGACATAAAAGCTTAACTTTGTGTTTATCTGATTATGCCTTAAATCTTTCTGAACTCTTATTCATGGTTTCGATTTTGATTTTCGGTTTTTACAGTTGAAAATTATTTGAATATTTTATTTTAAAGTATTTGCTCTTTCTTTTTTTTAATGTTTATTTTTGAGAGAGAGAGAGAGAGAGAGAGAGAATGAGAGAGAGAGAGAGAACAGGGGAAGGGCAGAGAGAGAAAGAGAGAGAGCATCTTAAGCAGGCTCTGCACTGTCAGCACAGAGCCTGACAAGGGGCTGGGGCCCACGAACCGCAAGATCATGACCTGAGTCTAGATCAAGAGTCAGATGCTTAACCGACTGAGACACCCAGATGCCTCTGGTCTGAACATTTTAAAGATCAACTAGATGACTAAGATAGATTATTTGTCTTATTCCTATAAGGATCTTGGTGCTATGACCCTCAAGGGATTGTCTTTGTAGTTTTTTTCAAGTGTTTTTCTTCTTCTATCATTTGGGTCTTTTCCTTCCTAAACTATTCTGTCTCCAGCTTTCAGACTGTACCATTGGTGGTGGTACCCAGCCCTCGAAAGTATTGCTTGCTTTAGATGTTTGGTTTGTTCTATACTAGAATTTAAAATTTCACTCTAAGCTTTATTAAAGGTAGAATTTTGCTGAGAATATTTGTACACAAAAATCTGAGCCTTTGAAATTAGGGAGTTTACTTTCCATATTTATAAATACTTTTTCATTGCTAGGAAGCTAAATTGCTCTAACAAAGAGATGCAAACATATAGTGGCTTTAAGAAGGTGGAAGTTTTTTTTTCTCTAATAAGGAACATCCCACCAGTAGGCAGGTTAGGTAACTGGCTCTGCTCCATAAAGTAATTCAGAGATCCAGGTTCTTTTGTCTTCTTTTGGAGCCATCCCCTAGCATGTTTGTTTTCTTGTACCTTTGATTAGACTGACGCACCACCACCACACCCTCCTTCTAGCCTATAGGAAGGAGGAAAACACAAGTGGAGGGCAAGTAGCTTGTTTAAAGGAAGTGACCTGTAAGTTGCACATATCACTTCTACTCATATCCCATTGATCCATTATTATTATTATTACTATTATTTAAATACCGGTTAGTTAACATATAATGTTGTAATGGTTTCAGGAGTTTCAGAGAATTTAGTGATTCATCACTTACATATAACACCTAGTGCTTATCCCAAAAATGCCCTCCTTAATGCCCATCACCCATTTAGTCCATCCCCCCACCCACCTCCCCTCCAGCCACCCTCAGTTTGTTCTCTGTATTTAAGAATCTCTTATGGTTTGCCTCTCTCACTGTTTTTATCTTATTTTTCCTTCCCTTCCCCTATGTTCATCTGTTTTGTTTATTTAATTCCACATATGAGTGAAATCATAAGATATTTATCTTTCTCTGACTTCTTTCACTTAGCATAATATTGCTCTAGTTCCATCTATGTTGTTGCAAATGACAAGATTTCATTCTTTTTGGTTGCTGACTAATATTCCATTATATATATATATATATATATATATATATATATATATATATATATAAAACATATAATTTTCCATTATATATAAAATATACAAATAAAACATTCCAATATATACATATAAAATATATAATATTACATATAATATTATAATATATAATATAATCTATAATATATAATTATATATAATTATATATAAAATACATAATTTTATACATATAATGGAATATTAGTCAGCAACCAAAAAGAAAAAAATATATATATATTTGGGATATAAGGGAGTTCAACATTACTCTAATATGTTTTGGATTCACATTGTTTGATTTGGTTAGGGCAACTAATGAGAACACATGAGCTATGTGTTCATTAGTTGTATGAAATATCTAACTTCAAAATTATGTCTCACAGAGTCTCAAATTTTATCTTGACTTGCAAATGCATATGATATGTGAATCATAGAGAAACGCCAAGCAAGAACAATATAGCATATCTTGAAAAACTACTGTGTGCCACACACTGTGGGAAAGAATCTAATGGAGTATCTTCAGTGAGCCTTGGGAGGTCATCATGTACAGTTAATCACACTAGAGCTAGAGCCCCTGTACATGCATAGATCTTGGCCTCTAGTCAGCAGGGAGCTCCCTCTCCGCAAGGGAGCCAATCGCATTTTCAGGCTGCTTTTGTTGTTTGAAAATATTCGTATGTTGAGCCCAGATAAATCTTTTCTCTGATGCCTTTCTTAGTCAGTTTATCTCAGGAACTAGAAAGAGTAAGTTTAATTACTCATGTGACAACTTTTGACATATTTGAAAGGACTTAGGTGGCTGTTTCCTCCCACACTCCCACCATAATAATAATTCCTGACACTTATTGAGTGCTTACAGTCTTACTGTTCCAAGCATTTTACATTTCATTGATGAGGAAATTGAGGCACAGGAAGGTTAAATCACCCAGATTCACCCAGCAAGTAAGTGGCATGTTCTTCTTTACAAGTATTTTGTTTAAAGCATTGTTCTTAGACCACAACACTGGTTGCTGTGCTAGTTTCACTGTGGTTAACTATATTAGACTTCTATGTCCCTTTTTCTGGATGCTATATTTCTATGAATGTAAGCACGAGGGGAATTTTCCTTCTGAGGAAAAAAAACAAAAACCATATATTTCCGTGATAGCAGGTCAGCAAGTTGTCTTTGTTTTTGTTTGTTTTTTGTTTTTAATTTTTTTAATCCTTCAACATTTTAAAAAGTTTATTTATTTATTTTGAAAGAAAGAGAGAGAGAGAGAAAGAGAGAGTGAAGGAGGGGCAGAGAGACACACAGAGAATTCCAAGTAGGCTGTGTTCGGTCAGCGTGGAGCCCGATGTGGGACTCAAACTCACAAATTGCGAGACCATGACCTGAGCCGAAACCAAGAGCTGGACGCTCAACTGACTGAGCTACCCAGGCACCCCTCAAGTTGTCTTTGTATTCTAGAGGCTATGTTCCTGATTTTGAAAGGATCTGGTGGGTTGACTGAACACGAGCTTGTTGGCAGCTGCATTAAATTTAATATGCTATGTATTGCCCTTGTACTTTTTTTTTTTTTAATGGGGAAGTAACTGGTAAAAAAAAAGTTAAGAAACATTTCCTTAATAGCCATGTGAAACAATGGAGATGAATTATGGATTAAGTGAATGGCTGGAAGCTTCTACAATTAGGTGCTAGGTTCAGGAGGTAATGTAACAGTGCCATTCAAGGGTATGTCCTAGAATTAGACAATCAGGATTGGAGTCCTGATTCTGTGTTTTTTTAGCTATGTGGTGTCAGCCAGGTTACCTAATTTCTTTAGCCCTCTGCTTCACCATTGTAGCAGATCCTACCTCATAGGGTGTTTGGGAGGATTAAGTGAGAGAATTCATAAATTGCTTAGCAAAGTAGTTGGCACATGGTAGATAGTCAATAAATGTTAGTTATTATTATTTAGAAATGGAAAAGAAAATCTGAGACTAGTGTTGAAGTAGGAATTGTTAGGACTTTTCAGAGATATAAAGGAATCAATAAGTAAAAATAATTCCAAAGATTTTGATCATGGAGGTCTTTGAATAGAGTGGTATTTTTGACTTAGGGGCAAAACTTTTCTTCTAGCTACTGTGTATAATCTAATTGGGGTTGGGATGGTCTTCAATGACTCTGCTCATGTGTTTGGAGTTGTAGATATTTTTCTGACTTTTTGCAGCAGAGGATTAAGTTTGTGTGAATGACTAAAACTTCCTCAAATTCTAGAGGAAAAGAATGAACTACATGTGAGTTTAGTGTAGCTCCATTTAGTTCAGCAAATGATTTTTTAAGTACCTATTGCATTCGATACACTGCTGTGTGCTCAGTTTTGATCATTCTCTTGTCTAAAATCTCATTTTAATGAACAGTAAGTATATAATGGAGCTCCTTTTTTTTTTTGCTTCAAGTTGATTTAAATTTGATTTATTTTTTATTTTTATTAAATTTATTTTTAATGTTTATTCATTTTTGAGAGACAGAGCACAAGCAGGGTGAAGAGCAGAGAGAGAGGGAGACACAGAATCTGAAGTAGGCTCCAGCTCTGAGCTGTCAGCACAGAGCCCGATGTTGGGCTCCAGCTCATGCACTGTGAGATCATGACCTGAGCCAAAGTTGGACGCTTAACTGACTGAGCCACCCAGGCACCCCAAGTTGATTTAAATTTTATTTTTAAAAAAAAAATTTTTTTTTTCAACGTTTATTTATTTATTTTTGGGACAGAGAGAGACAGAGCATGAACGGGGGAGGGGCAGAGAGAGAGGGAGACACAGAATCGGAAACAGGCTCCAGGCTCTGAGCCATCAGCCCAGAGCCTGACGCGGGGCTCGAACTCACGGACTGCGAGATCGTGACCTGGCTGAAGTCGGACGCTTAACCGACTGCGCCACCCAGGCGCCCCTAAATTTTAGAAGAAGTCCCTTATAACCCCATCTTGGCACTAACTCAGCCCAAGGAATACCTGAAATTTGGTAAAGGTAGGTATTAGAAATAGCTTCCTCATGAATTTAGCTGAACCGGTTTCACCTTACAATTCAACTAAATCTGCTTTTTATTGAACAAAAGACCTCTGCTAATTACTTCAGAGTCCTTTTTTTTCTCCTGGAATGAGGCTCATCTTGGGAAAGTTTGTGAATATATACAAAATGTGAATGAAAACTTGAAAGTATTAAAAAAGTCATGTCTGACTCAGACTCTGGTTTTCTCTTCTGTTTTCTGTGTTAGACTGTGAATTCCTTAAAAGCAAGAACTCTTTCAAACTGTTTGGTTTGTGGTCCTTGGAAGGCACCACAAAAGGAGAGAGAGTATAATGCTTTGTAAAGATGGGGACTTTAAATAAATAATGACCAGTCTTTAAATAAATCCTTAAAATTAAGGAGAGAAGTGAACCATAACATTGGCAGCTATTACTCAATTTATTGTGAGTAATAGTATGGTTAAGGGGCAATGCTGTTTGTTTTTTTTCTGCAGGCTTTTTCAAGCAAGGCTGCTGAGAACCCAAGGAGCTTCCTCCTTGTCTTCTGTCTTAGGTGTGGCCACTTGCCAGGTTTCTTATGGGTGAGGTGCAAGTCAGTAGTTAGAAGATATGTAACATTTTCTGCCTTCTTGTATTTATTAGATTTAAACCACAGCTTCCTTTATTATTATTATTATTATTATTATTATTATTATTATTATTTGGTATGTTTTTGTTTTATTGACATATAATTGACATATGATATATTAGTTTCACATGTACAACACAATGATTTAATATTTGTATATTGTAAAATGATCACCACAATAAGTTTAGCTAACATCCATCACCACACATAGTTAACAATTTTTTTTTCTTGTGATGAGAACTTTTACGATGTACTCTCTTAGCAAGCTTCAAATATGTAATACAGATTATTAACTATAGTCACCATGCTGGACAGTACATTACTAGGACTCACTTACTTTATAACTGGAAGTTTGCACCTGTTGACCACCTTTACCCGTTTCACGCCCTCCACCCCCACTACCCTACCTCTGGCAACTACCAATCTGTTTTCTGTATTTATGACTTTGACCTTTTTTAAGAATGCACATATAAGTGAGATATTTGTCTTTCTCTATCTGACTCATTTCATTTCCCATAATGCCCTTGGGGTCTCCATCCATGTTGTCTAAAATGGCATAGCTTCCTTCTTTTCTATGGCAGAATAATATTCCATTGTGTGTGTGTGTGTGTGTGTGTGTGTGTGTGTGTGTATCAGTGTATCACATTTTCTTTATCCATTCATTCATTAATGGATGCTTAGGTTGTTTCCATGTCTTAGCTAATGTAAATAATGCTTCAATGAACATAGGGTGCACGTGTCTTTTTGAGTTAGTATTTCATTTCTTTTAGATAAATACCCAGATTTGCTGGTATCCACATCTTCCATTATTAAGGCATCCTGAATATTTGGAATTTTGGCTAGAATTCTTGTGCCAACCAATGGATTTAATCTGACAAGTTGTAATAAGAAATAAAGATAATGTATCGCTGCTGAATGACCTTGGGCCCAATTCTAGCACACCTACCAGTAAACTTACTTGAGGGGCCAGTGTTCCTGAAAGTTTAAAGGCTGTAAGCTCTTTTAGTAGAACATACAGGCAGTATTATTTAAGCTGATCAGCTATTACTTTGATTTTGGCAAAAAGAAATATATTAGAACCTATCCTATAAACAACTGGGAAATAACAGCATCCTTTGTTTATTCTTAGTAGTTTCATCTCACTAATTCTGACAAGAGAGACCACATTTTAGATTTTTCTCGTGTCCTCTATAGCTCCTACTAAGTGTTAGGCACAGTCTTGATTTCTCTTCCCAGACTGAATCAAGATCACTTATTCTTTTCTCTTTTTATCCTCAAAGAAGTCTTCACCTGAGTTAATGTAGTCTACTATTGCTAGGTTCACTTTACTTAATAGGAACTTAAATCTTTGGGAGTCAGCTTGGAAAGAGAAGGGGACACACACTTGAGAATTTGATCTGGGATCTTGGAACCTCAGCCTTGCTACTTAAAGATTGTGTGATCATGAGCAAGTTTTAAAACTTTCTAAGCTTCAGTTTCTTCCCTGGTAAAATGGAAATTATGATGCCTGTCCTTCAACTTTGCTATAAGGCCTGGAGGTAAGGAATACAACATGTCTATGTAGATATATTTAAGATATATTTTAGGCTGTGCCTAAAAAAGAAAGGACTTGACAAGACATTTAACTAGCAGCTCCTCTAATAAAAATACTGACCATTGGATAATAATGAGAAGTCTAGAATTCTATAAAAATTTTTATAGCACAGTTTATATGCTTTCCCAGCAGCTTGGTCAGTATTTCTTTCTGAATGGCTTTTCACCCAACCTCACAACAGCAGTGTGCCAGGGTCAAAAGAAACAATCCTATGGGCTGCCACCATCTCTTAATCAAGCCATGTATGACATTCATTCAGTCAGATTATCCTTCTGTTATAAGATGCTTTGCCCACAGTCATTTAAGTTAAGATGTGTGAACATGGGCCATGCATGTGTGGCATGAGTCCTGCTACCTATACCTCATTTTGTGAATTATAACTAAAATAAAAATAAAATTAACTTTTTCAGCAATTGTATGTAATGGAATTTCTTAGTTGTGACAAATTTTGTCTCTTTCATTCAAATATTGAAAATTAATTTGATATATAATACCTTATATGTCAGGGTGGGGAGGAATGTGGCCCTAGTGTCTCATTATTCAATGTTTTATATTATTGTATCTTTAAACATATACTTAATATCACTGCTGGGGTGCCAAGGCCACTGAAATTTGACTCTACTAACTGGCTTTTTTGGCAATGCTCATCAATTTTTTTTTATGCTATAATACATTTGGCAGAGTTATTTTTAATGATTGATTCATTCATCTGTTCATTGATGCTTATGCTATTTGTAACAAGAATATGCTTTGAAATAGAAATTTGAAGATGATGGAGACATACTTTTACCCAATTTATTAAAACTATAATCTCATATAGAAAATATGTATAGATCCGAGCTCTAAGATAGGGGCTTAAAAATGCTCAATAAATGAATAAATGAATCTAGGCCTGTATATATGTTTGCTGGATATTTCCACATTCCTAGATTTGCCCTTTTCTGTGTTGCGCATCTCCCCAGTTGCCCTTGTAGCAATCTGGACATCATCTTTGTCTCCTTCTCCCCTTTCCTTTAATACCCAGTTTGTTCTCACATTCTATTGGTTTTACCTCCTGAACCTGCTATCTACTCTAAGTTTTAGCTACCTCCATGCTTGGCTTCTATCACCATAGTGTCTTCTTAGCTAGGTTTTTGTCCCAACCATCTTGTTTTACCTAATCCATTCACCATAATAGTAGCTAGAGTCTCATTTCTAAAAGGCAAATCTAATTGTATCATATTCCTGCTTAAAACTTTTTGATGACTTCCCACTGCCGTAGGAATAAAATACAAATCTCTTTACATGGTTCAGGAGGCCAGGTATATTGTGGATCTTGTTAATCTTTCCAGCTCTATCTCCTACCACATCCTACCTCTCACATTCTCTTCTATGAGATGACACTATGTTAGATAGCATAGTGCCCTGCCCATAGCTGCTCAGTATACATTAGCTATTCTAATTATTCTTAATGTGCCTTCTCTGAAAGGGGAACAACTGGAAAACACGTTTTTAGGAGTGTTAAAGGGAAGGGAGAAAAGCTCAGAGTTGACAAGAGAATATAATAAAATAATCTAGGTGCTGGCTACTAATTGGAATGGATACGATGATAGAGATTAAGAAATTGTTTAATCCATTAAACTTTTGAAAATTATTTTTTAGGGGTTATTTTGAAAAATAATTTAATGTAGCATATAAAAAGGACTCTGCTGGATTTTAAATTTATTGTTTCCTGAGATTATGATCTAGTTTAGCAAAGTTGCCAGGTATTCACTCTTCAAGACTTACATTGTTTTCCAGTGTCCCCAAATGGTTATGGCACTGTTGTTAAGTGTTTAGTTGGCTACAGAATTTCCTTAAATTGTGATTTTTAGTCAATGGAATATGATGACTCACAAGGAATGTAACTGTTTTCTGTCTTAGTTTACTGATATTTATCTTTATGTGGTCAAAAGTCTATGTTTCTGTTACTCTCACAGATTACTAAATGTGTTGGTGTATAAGGGAGGAAATGAAATGTAATTTAGCTAACACTTTGTGTCTAGCATGACAAACGTTATTAATAACTTGAGGTTGAATCATTTAAGGTCATGATTTAGAGACAAAGGCAAGTTTTTCACCACTGTTTTTCTGTAGTATTATTATACTTTGGGTTGAAAGATCCATTTTCATTAGTTTAAATAGATCTTTTGAAAATATCAATATTTTGGTGATTTAATGGCACCTTTTGCAAGAGATTGGTTGGTTTATCTGATGACTATTGTCAAATATCTTTGGAATAATATAAATGCTACATAAAGGATTTTCTTATACTATTGACATGTTTTGATGATCAAAATTACCTTTGATGATCAAAATTACTGTCAGAAAACTGACAGTAAAACAAAACAAAACAAAACAAAACAAAACATTTTATTTTATACCTTTGAATTTTTAAATTGGATTCAAAGTTTTATTTTTTTTCTAACTCCATGTATATGTTTGATTAGGTAAAATTGTTTATCTAGCATGGGATTTAAAAATTCTTAACACTAGATTATTATCACTTGAGTACGGATTTTTGTAAAACATTTAATAATGGTGATTTGGAAGGTTAGAATAAGTCTTTTAAAACTTGTCATCGCTTTGCAATGTCAGGGGAGCCTTTGTAAAAGTATCCACATCGTGATGTGAAATGCACTTGTATGGGCAGAACATTGATTGCTGTGATTAATTTTATAATTATGTACATAATCCATAATTGAATGTTGCAATCATTGCTATTTGAGTAAAAACTGTTATGCCCTCTTAAGAAACATATCAAGAGTAGATGGAAACAGTCTTTAACTGTCCTGAAACAATACTATAAATGGTTACCACTTTCTTTCAAAAGTTAGTAATCCTATTGAATTCATTTCAGTTCTTTACATAGCCTGCCAGCTGATTGTATAATTATATGCCATATAGCACAAAGCATGATTTATGATACTATTGTTACAGTGTGCTTACTAAATAGAAGAATGAAAAATTGAAAGTAGAGGATAAGTAGAAGTACTCTAGTAGGGTTGTCAGACAAAGTATAGGACACCCAGTTAAATTTGTATTTCAGATAAACAACACGTAAGTTTTCAGTAAAAGTGTGTTCTATTCAAAAATTATTCCTTATTTATCCGAAATTCAAATTTAACTGGGTATCCTATATTTTTATTTGTTAAAACTGACAATTCTAGTTGTAGGTGATTGGGTAAAATATGTAATAGTAAAGAAAAGATTTTTCTAATGGGACAGAATTTTTCCTTAAAATTCCTCAAAAATCAAATAAAAAATATTTCGGTCATCCAACTGGCAAGTCAATTTGGAGCTTGCATTTGAACCCAGGGACTTATCCTCAAGAACCATGCTCTGTCACTGTCTTTCATATACTAGTGTTGTTATTAGTGAAATTAAAAGTAATTCTGATGTCCCACTTTATTTCATTCTGTATTATATCGAAGTTTTGCATCATTAAGGTCATTAAACACGTATTTATTTTATATTAAGAAATTAATTTAGTTAGAAATTGAATTATTTTCTTTTCTAAAGTTAAGTATTTTTGACTTGAGAATTTTCAATAAAAATGTAGATTGTTGCTGTTCTCTTTTAAGTGGTGTTCATTAGTTTAACCAAATGTTTTTGTTTGCTGTATGATTAATGGTGCTTTGCTTTTAATTTTCTTGTTAAGACCAGATTACAGTGTTTGCACCAAGCAACTGGGAAGCAGCCATGATTTGATGCTGCACACTGTTCTGCTTGTTTCTTTAGCTTGGCTAGCCTGTCTCTTCTGCTGTAGCCATCAATCATCCAGTGCTCTTTCCATGCTTTAGGACACATTTTCTCCCCCCCATGAGTGACAGTGGTTGCCTTTTATGACTTAGCCCTCATTAATAATTAGGCATGTACCACATATGAGATCTTGCAATAATTCATGATCTGCATTCATTCATTTATAAATATAAATGCATAAAATCTAATAGTCATAAAAGACTTAGAGCTTGAACTTCTTAAATACAAAGATGAAAACATTGCAAGCTATACTCATTAAAAATAATCTCTGAATGAAATGATTTAGGCTTGATTTTTATTTTTTAACATTTTTTTTAAGCTGTAATGGAAACTTTCTTCATAAGAATAATCAATAGTAATGCCAATTTGGAATATTGAAGAGTAGAGAAGGAGATAATTTGATTAAATAATAGAAAAACAGACTAGGAACTATTTAGAAAGATGATAAAGGGCTTAATAACTAATTAATATGAACACAGTGATATTGGGCTAAGCAGTAAATGGACTAATGTTTTTCTGAGTTTTTTTTCCTAGTTTATATTTTATATTTTAAAAACAAACCTTGTGAGGGGCGCCTGGATGGCTTGGTCGGTTAAGTGTCCAACTTTGGCCCAGGTCACAATCTCACCTCTTGTGAGTTTGAGCCCCACAAGACTGTGCTGACAAGCTCAGAGCCTGGAGCCTGCTAAGGATTCTGTCTCCCTTGCTCTCTGCCCCTCCCCCATTCACACTCTATCTTTCTCTTTCACTCTCAAAAATAAATAAACATTAAAAAAAAAAACCAAAAAACAACAAAAAAAACACAAAACTTGTGAAAGAACCTAATGAGATTCTAATAGTAGTATAAAAATATCAATTGCAGTGATAACAATATTTGCATTTAAAAATGTTTATCATTATTTCAACCTGCACTTCAAATTATTTTTATATATCCCATCATGACAATTATTTAACTGAAACATCCGTGATTTTTTTTTTTTTTTTTTAGGTTTTATTTATTTCTGAGAGACAAGGAGAGACAGAGCACAAGTGGAGGAGGGGCAGAGAGAGAGGGAGACACAGAATCTGAAGCAGGCTCCAGGCTCTGAGCTGTCAGCATGGAGCCCCACGCAGGGCTCGAACTCATGAGCTTCCAGATCATAGCCTAAGCCAAAGTGGGCAGCTTAACCGACTGAGCCACCCAGGTGTCCCATGAAATGTCCATGATTTTAAAGTCTTCTGAACTCTGTATTAAAAGTATAGATTTGTAGGAAATCAACAAAATGGGTATGATGTTGAATGCTGTATTTTTTATGGTGGTAAAATATACATAACAAATTCACCACTCTAACCATTTTGAAATACACAGTTCAGTGACATTAAGTACATTTACATTATTGTGCAACCATCACCACTGTCTATCTTCTGAACTTTTGCATCATCCCAAATGGAAACTCTTTACCCATTTAACGGTAACTCCTCATTCCCTCCTGCACCCAGCCCCTGGCCACCATCCTTGCACTTTCTGTCTCTGATTTTGTGAAGGTCATTCTTAATAGTGTTAAAAATTGCTACCCACTATTAATAGGAGGTGCATGAGAAAATGGGAAAAATCTGGGACTGTAGTCATACCCTTTCTGCCATTTTCCAGTTTGTCATCTGGATTAAATTGTCTGACTTCTCTGAGTATCAGCTTCCTCACCTTCAAAATGGAACTAGAGGGGCACCTGGGTGGCTCAGTCTGTTAAGCTGCCAACTTTGGCTCAGGTCATGATCCCATGGTTAAATAAACACTTAAAAAAATTTAAAATGGAACTGGTAATTTTTGTGCTGTTTTTTTTTGGGGGGGGGCAAAGATGAGATAATGTATATAAAGCATCTGCTCATTTTAGGCATTTAATAAATAATATTATCACAGATATAGAATGTTCTTAAAATATTAATTCATTTCAGTGACTTCTGCAAGAGCTAGTAAAAAATAGTTTAATATTAAGGTATTATGAATTCAGATCTACTTCCATCTGGTTTCAATAGGTTACAAATGACTTTTTTTTTTACCTTGGAAAATAGAAATTGCAAATTATTGCATATCACAAATAGAAATTTTTAAAAAACTTTTTAAATGTTTATTTATTTTTGAGAGAGAGAGCGGGGGGGGGGTGGGGGGGTGGGGGGGGTGGGGAGCATGAGCGGGGGAGGGGCAGAGAGAGAGGGAGACAGAATCTGAAGCAGGCTCCAGGCTCGGAGCTGTTAGCACAGAGCTCAAATGTGGGGCTAGAACTCGAACTATGAGATAATGACCTGAGCCCTGAGCCAAAGTGGGAAGCTTAACTGACTGAGCCATTCACTTACCCCCTCAAATTGAAGTTTTAAAAAGTGTTTTAATATATCTATAAAAACAAAATTTTTAGCTATTGCCAGTTGAAAAGTAAATAGTTAATTTAGGTACTTTTGGTCAGTGTTTTTTTTTTTTTTTTTAAATCATTCTCTATTTTTCCTAATCAAATTATCCTGTTTGAAAACAATCCATGTTCTTTTGTCTTGTTTACTATTTGTCATTTCCATCTTAGAACATATAGAAGAAATAAAAGGAGGTTTAACTTAAGTTTGCCAAAATGTTGTTAGTTCTGGTAAAGATTTATAAAACAGGTCTTCTGTATTACAGGAATCAAAGAATATGTTAAACTGCCCAAATAATCAAGTTGTACACACTAGACAAATTCCTATATTGTTAAGTTACATACTTAACTATTTTTAAGTATTGACAAATAGTTACTTAGCACCTTTTTATGGTAAAGTATTAAAGATGGTTTCTATGAAGGATTTTAAAAAGCTTAAATTATGGTGTCTTCCCTCAAAGGGTGTACAATTTCCTTGGAAAGGGAGGCCACCGGTGCATTAAGGTTTAAGGTTTTAGTTCAGTAAGTTCAGGGGCATGGGTTTTGAGAGAAAGATGACAATTTAGCCTCTACCCATGTTGTGTCTGAGTTGAAGACAGGATATCCTAATTTAAATGAGGCTCTGGGTCTCATGACAAAAGATGGGAGAGGAAGCTATGTAAAAGGTTTATACACATTAATGAAAAAAAATACAATGTTGACACAATTTATAAACCTCACTCCCTAAGTAGTAAGCGTATTTTAAAAGTGTTCAACAAACTGATTAAGTTTAATAGTTTTTAGTTTCTACCTCTCCCTGTGGTCTCCACTTGCTTAGCCATTTTCTCAAAATCACTGGCTTCTTAAAGGTAGAGGAATCTGTTTGAAGGGCATCGGGAATATAATTAAGATTGCACCCCAAGCTCAGTGCACTTCAGGCTGCATATCTTCATCATTTCCTCTGGACAGATGGATGCCAAAAATATAACTTGGCTGCATTAAGGGGGGAATGTAAGGATGGGAGATGGAGAAATAGAATTGAGGTGGGTGGACGAGAAAAGGCTTGCAGTAGTGTCCAGGGGATGAACCATTGAATCAACTGAGTAAGTGGAGAATTTCAATACACAAGTTAGAAGATAACATGGTTAGCTAAAATTACATTGTGGGAAAATTTTGGGGGTTTTATTCCAAAAGCTTATGTCAGTCTTTAATTATCATAGGAACATTTGCTCCATATTGAAAATGGAAGAAAACAGGCATCTTATTTATTTATTTATTTATTTATTTATTTATTTATTATTAAAAAATTTTTTAAAGTAGGGTCTATATCCAATGTGGGGCTTGAACTCATGACCCTGAGATCAAGAGTCACATGCTCTACAGACTGAGGCAGCTAGGTGCTCCTCTCCTAGTTAGAATGTTATGCAATTTAGCATCACCAGGGAAGGGAAACAGTAGCAATATTTCTGTTGGAAATTGAGGGCTTCTTCACTCAAATTACATTTTTCAAAAGTTGTTATAATCTGTGACTTTTTTAAAGAACAAAATGTCATTAGTGAATTGAATACAGCCATGGAATTAGTAATTCTTGTATTCTTAAATTTGTATGTGATGCATAAGGTTTCTTTTCTGAGTGGCTTAAATTGGTAGGTTGAGTTAAAGGTGAAAATACCTAGTATGGAAACTGGTCTTAGAGGAGACAGTTGTTTTTGAAGAAGCTCACCCCAGGATCTGTGAATATGTTTTAATTCTATTGTTACTGCAATGCTGGCCAGTCATCTTTCAGGATTTTAGTTTCCTGTTGGTTCTCTCAAAAGGTGGAGTTTGATAAACTGCCTTTTGCTTTCTTCACTTAGATAAGGAAAGGCCCATGTAATTCTACATTTGAAGAGCTTTTAGCTTCTCCAAAGAAATGCACTTAAGCAACTAATGAATCATGAGAGTCCTAATGTTTTTCATTGTTAATATTTAAATTTTACTTCCTAGAGGCAGAGAAATCTAGATAGCAGTTATTTCCTCAATTTTAGCCTTGGGAAAGGATAATGTTGAGATTTTCAGATGAATGACTTTCTAACTTGAGACATATTGGGTCACAAAGAATAGAAGTATGCTTTCAGTTTCTTTTAGAAAAAAATTCATGAACTGAAAAACTCTTAAAAAAACTCTTAAAAAGCCTTCTGTTTATGCTAAGTACTTCTATACTGTTAGGACCTAAGTCTGGGGACACTGTTCAAAGGAAATATAAACATATGCATCACAGAATGGTTGACATTTGACCTAAAGGGCTGAGTAGCAGTGGAGCTTCTGCTGGGTACTCTTCCTGTTTCAAAGGGGAGGATGGAATTGGCAGTACAGGAACTGACTTGGTTCTATATGGATATGTCAGTAACCTGAGCCAGAGGTGGGCCACATCCTGACCCACAGTAGAACCAAGGGTTCAGTTGTAATTGATCTGTGAATAATTTCTTCCCTGATTCATCCGAAGAGGCCACTAAGAATTCTCTTAGGAACTTACTTTATCTTCAAAATATGACAACTAGTAAAATTGTAAAAAGGAACAATCCATTGTTTTAGTTCATATACATTTAAATAGAAAACCATTCAGTATTGCCTTATATATCCATTCTCTTCAGTTTGAATCCCTAATGCTGTTGTCAACTTTTATAAAAGATATGTTGAATACCACATTATTTCTTATATCTATTTTTGAAGACAGTCTTTTTCAACACTACGCTAAATACTTAAAAAGAAAAACATTTCACTAACACAGACTTATTATTTATAATCTACCTGTCAATAGTGTACAGGGTAGTTTTATGAAAAACTTTGAAAACAACAATGAGAAATAGTACAGTCACAGAGTTCATGTCAAACGGACTTAACGCTCTAAATAATAATTCTAACAAGCTACCTTAATATGATATTCAAGAATACAGTGCATTATGGAGTAAAATGTTTAAAGAAGCAAGTTTTATATTTCATATCTCTGGGGAGTCCTTTAAGCCAGTTAGACTATTCAGAAAAATTACTCATATATTATTTTACAGAATTGCATTAGTATGTTCCAAAGCTGCATTTTCTTTTTCTTTTCCTGTGTGTGTGTGTGTGTGTGTGTGTGTGTTTAGCTTTTGTAGAGTACAGCTAGAAATACTATTAGAGATGAATTCTAGGAAAATAAATATAAACAGAAACACTGAATTTATTTTTCTTCTCTACAAGAACTGTTTAAAGCCTGGCAGCAGAAGACCATTCTCTGTTTACAAAATATTATAATAAAAATGCAAGGTCATCTTTAAATACAAAAGACTCTAGATTTTTACAGAAAGAATGTATCTTAAGAAAGGTAAATTAAGTAGTTGGCTAGAGGGGAAAGGAAATTTCCTTATTTCACCCTGAAGTTTGGCAGCATTTCGAAAACAGAGCTTGAAACTTCTGGATGAATTGAAGATAGTTTGGTTCACCTTCTTCAGAAGCTTTTCTGCATCCAATTTAATTTTCCCATATCACATCAGTAAGGTATTTCATCTTCAGAGATTTTGCAAAACTTCATTGGCTGATTAAAATGCAAATAGCAACCTTTTGGTGAGAAAATAATTTCAATTTTGTCAGCTTAAGAAATCTTTCCACATACACCATCGGTGAGATAAAATATGTTTTATGTTTTCAAATCTGAATTTTAATGTAGGCTTGTTCATTCGCTTCTGTTTGTCAATTGAAGCCCACTCTTTCAAGATACTTTGCTTTGTGTATTATGGGAAGACTGAGGATGGGTGAGTAAGAGATTCTGGCACAGCTCAAGCTGTTCAATTTTATTTCAAACAAGTTCCAATGAAAGGGAGAGTCCCGATAAAGAAACTCTTGTAAAATGTATGCAAAGTAAGGAAGGAGAGGATAGAGGCTCATATGTATGTCTGGATCCAGAGACCATGTATAGATAGGTAGAGAGGTAGCTATATGTATAGATCTGAATATACAGATAGATATAGAGATAGAGATATATGCATAGATGTAGCTATACATATAGATTCATAACTCTGTTCAGCTCAAGGCAGATAGGTGAATGTTTAGGTGCTGCATATATAGGCTATAAGAGATTAAAAAGCAGTCAATTTTATTGCCTTGTTTTCAGATTTGAATCATTTAATGTTTGTAAAAATTTCATAAGATAAAAAATCAAGATATAAGGAAAGAAAATGACATAGGAGCTCTAATTCCTGCCTTTGAGGAAGAGTATATAGTTTAGTCAGGAGAATGACAAACATGAATAAGAGAACATCCCCTAGACCTTAAGAAGCTGACAAATTCAGTAAAGAGCTCAGTATAATTGGGATTAAAGGTAAGATATTTTGTGATGCATTTAGTGCTCCACAATTTACAAAATAATTATTTCCTAATTTAATTTTACATTGATAAGAAAGAATTAGTGCAAATATTTAAGGCAAAGAAGAAAAGTTGCATAAATGTAGTGGTTTGATGATAAAGGTTGGTAAAGCAGAGCCATATATAGATGCTAGACCCTCAGAGATGTTTTATGGGTTTAATATATTGATGATGAAAAGTATATCCTGTTCTTTAGGGAAAGATCTCCGGAATTGTGCAGTTGTACTGCTGGTATGAGGCTTATGGCTTCTTTTTCCACATTTTATAACTATGAAGTAGAGGGCTGGGTCATTGAGCAAATGTGTGTACTTTGGTTTGCATGAATGGTATGTACTTTGAATTCTCAAAATAGAACTCCAGTTTATTTTCTCAGTACTCCCAGTGAGAAAAGCTATATTTCTTAAATATGGTCAGAAAGTACTTGGGGAGGAATGTTTACTGTAGGAACCTGTGATTATCTGCAGGCACCAACATAAATATATTTCCATTCCTGAGCCCAGGGGGATAATCTCATTAAACCTGTGCAACATTCAAGTCAGTCTATTTCTTAATGCTTGTTTTAATATTGCAAAAGTAACAAGTGAACATGAAAAAATTTGATATAATGTAATAATATGATATAATATAAATATAATAATATAATATGAGTAAGCCCCAGATCTCCAGTACTGCAGAGGCAACTACTGTTACCAGTTTCTAGTGGTCTTTCACACAATGGA
Source organism: Puma concolor (assembly GCF_028749965.1). Lineage (NCBI taxonomy): Eukaryota > Metazoa > Chordata > Mammalia > Carnivora > Felidae > Puma > Puma concolor. The sequence goes on from NC_141674.1 coordinate 185,339,148, forward strand.
TATATATATAATTTTATAGTTTTGTAAAACATTTTCAAGTTAAAAATTTTTTTATTTTAGAGAGAAAGAGAGTATAAGCAGGGGAGAAGGGCAGAGGGAGAGGGGGAGAGAGAGAGAATCTTAAGCAGCCTCCATGCCTAACATGGAGCTTGATCCCACGACCCTGGATTCATGACCTGGCTGAAATCAAAAGTCAGATTCTCAAATGACTGAGCCACCCAGGAGTCCCACAATAGATATTTTTATTTTTATAGTGAGAATGAATTTTATTTTACCTCTGGACAACATAATGTAACTATAGTTCCCCAGAAATGCAGTCAGTAAATGATCTTTCACTTTTCCTTCCAAGGCAACTTTGAAAAACGAGTTTTCAGGAATGGGATTAAGCACTCTGACCAAAGAAATAGATATTTCAATTTCTGTGAATTTCTGTGAAGACACATCTCCACTGATACTGACATTTGGAAGAACTACAATTAATAGTCATTTTTCTCCTCCTGCTGAAACATGGGAGTTAAATGGTTTGGCTCTGATTATTTTTTTTTTTAATTTCATTTTTCATTTTAAAATAAACATTTTAGACCACCAGAATTCTTCTCCCCACTCACAGGTCTCTCTCCCCATTGTACTTGTGCTGAAATGACAGGCTGCGTTTAAGACAGTAGAAGAGTTGGCAGTATCTGTCTTAGAATAAGCTTTCACATGCAGCTTCAAACACCTTTGTGGTTTGGGTTGTATTTTGACAGTTGCTAGGTAGCTTGAATCAGAGAGTGCAGCTGTGCAACTTAACATGATTTTTCCTATCCCAGACTCTAAAGAGAGCTAAATGAAGTGAAACTATAATAAGACTTCTAAAGTGTTAAAATTGACCAAACTACTTAGTAGTCACACAATAGAATGAAATGAATGAATTCTACTAACACACATAAATGTATTAAAGTATACCAGGGAATTTAGGTCAGATCAAAGTAGGTAGGCTCAGCGTAAACAGATGAATTTCTGAAATTTCTGAACTGTTTCATTGAAAGGAAAACACTGGGTTTGGAGCACGCAGACCTCTTGGCCCAGGTGAGGGTTTGGCACTCATTAACCATGAAATTCCATGTGAACATGCTGTTTGTGATGAAGAGTCACGGAGAGAGACTAAGATTTCTGAAAAGAAAGAGTAGAAGAAAACGTAGAAATCCAAGTCACCCAATAAAATGAGAACATTTTAGGATTTGAATCTCAGAAATGGGTTCTTGTGAAAGGAGGTAAAAAGTGAGCTTGTTGAAGCCTTCCCATTCTGAGGGTTTTTCTTGTTGATTTGACAAGGACTAAGCTGAGGTATGTTTGATGTAAATGGGGACAATCATTTGTTACAAACTGTAATAAACTGCTGTTGGAAAGCAGCGTTCACAAAAGAAACAGAGGAGGAAAATAAACAAACACTTTGTGGAAAGTTATCCAGGGCAGATCCTGCAGAAGGGCGGATTGAGAAGATAAACCAGAACAAATGGCTATGGAAACAGACAAGGTCAAGACTTTTCAAGGCAAGCAGACCGTCAAACCAGCTAACACCAGACATGCTGGTTTGGGCCTGATCCTTGTGATGGTGTTTGGAAAGCCAGATCTTTACCTGGAGAAATAGAAGGCCATGGACACGTGAGAAATGCTGCCTGCCCTGGGGATAGAGCAGGAATCAGAAGAAAAATTCCTTTCTTAACTAGTTAAACTAGTGAAACTAGAGGTAATGGCTCCTGCAGTCAAACAGTATACTCGTAGGTCTGTGTATCTCTGTGTTCTGATATATTTTACAAGGTATCCTTCATGCCATAGGTGCTTCACTGAGTTGATGCTGAAGATTTGGTATTGAGGGAATTGAAGGGTAGGCCAGGCTCTGTTCCCAAGGTCACAGTCCACAGAGTATAACCCTCCTCCCTGCCACTTTTAATCCCTGGATGATGGTAGCAGGCAAGAGAGAAGCAAATGCAGGGACCGGTAGGTTTGCCGTACTGTTGGCATTCTTCCATATAGGTGATTTAAAAATTACAAGAAAACAATAATAGATAAGAAAATAACTTTATTTGTGGGGAGAGTCTTTCTTAAACTTTGCCTTGAATTTTAAAGAAATATTTGCTGATCTCCATCTGACTAATTATGAGATGTCCAGTTGATACAGAGTAATAGAGGTTTAAAAATATATCAGTATTGGGGCGCCTGGGTGGCGCAGTCGGTTAAGCGTCCGACTTCAGCCAGGTCACGATCTCACGGTCCGTGAGTTCGAGCCCCGCGTCGGGCTCTGGGCTGATGGCTCAGAGCCTGGAGCCTGTTTCCGATTCTGTGTCTCCCTCTCTCTCTGCCCCTCCCCCGTTCATGCTCTGTCTCTCTCTGTCCCAAAAATAAAAAAAAATAAAATAAAATAAAAAAAAAATAAAAATATATCAGTATTTTTTTTCTCCAATTTCAAGAGTAATACAGGCTTAATGCAAGAGATTTAGGAAAACATAATACTAGAAGGGTGACATTGTAAAGTACAATATTTTTTTCTTAAAATATTCCATGGTGGGGTGGGGTGGGCTGGGAAGAGGGGAAGAAACTTCACACGGCGGGATTCAAGAGGGTTCAAAGAGTAATAAAGAAGATTGGACACATCTTTTAGGGTGTGAACTGGCCTTAAGTCAATTCTAGCAAATGTGGAAAAATCTGCCAAAGGAAGACCTCTCCAGAGGGATCATTAAAATGAGAGTAGATTATCATTTGAGACGCTGGTTCACGTTCTCTCACTGCTTTTGAAGTGCCACTGACTGTTGAAGTAATGCATATCTGACGTTACCTTCTCACCCGAATTTTCATTGCTTCCATTAGACACAAACATGTGTGCACATATTGGCTGCCAGGAAGCCTGGCCCACTTACCAGGTAATGGCATTCCCTTGGCAAGTAATTTAACCTTTCTGAAGTTTAGCAGTTTCTTCATTAGCAGCAGCATGACAAGATAGAATCAGATTTTCTCCAAGGTTCCATTCAGCTCTAACCCTTTTGTTCTAGGGCATTGATCTCATTCTCTCTCTCTGTTTCACCCCATCATTCCCTTGCCTTCAATGTAATTAAACTTTTCTCAGTTCAGACAGTGAGCTAAGTTCTTTTCCAAACATATGAACTTAAAGGAGTGCAGGAAAGATTTGAGAAAGTATAAATCCTGCCTGGAATCCAGAATATGTGATTGCCAAATTGTCTTAATACATATATGTGTGTTTGTGTGAGATAGAGAACACTTACAGAAGATGGGAACTGATGAACCAGCTGACAATTTTTAGTAGTATTTGGAATGAGAAAAATTAGTATTGTACAGTACTTGATGAGAATATGGGTCTTATAAAGAGAATAAACCGGAAGGCCATATGTATATTGACAGTAAAGTAACTCAGTAGAGTTACTTTTTGCTTATACTTTTCTCTCCCATCTGATCCTGAAGAAGATACGTCATACTGTCTATATAACAGCTATACCTAGCTACTCACGGTCTTCCTCATGTGTTCTATTTGAATATAATTTTTGTGATGTGAAGATAGGGTTTCTGGAAACTTCAGACTTTGAGAGCATTTCTAAATACAGAAATTAAAAAAAAACACAGATGTTTTTGGTAGTGAAGTGGCTTATGAATATTAAGTGACAACCAACCTACAACCTGCCATTTTTTTCTATGGCACACTGATGGAACTGTTGTTTAACCAGTTGCAGTGGAAAACAGTGTTGTGCCTGCTGCAGGGGTCTTTATTTGAAAACACACATGAAACAATTGGTGTTTATGAGAAAATGTGGTGCCCTGAACCACCATGTTTAATGTCATTGCTCTGGGAAATGTTTTCCATGATCCAAGTCATAACAAGAAAGACTTTTCCAGTGCTATCTAAAACCTGGGTATGACTGAGAGGTGACAGAAGAGACAAGAATGAGGGAAAGTGGTGAAAAGCAGCAGAGGCAGTAGGGAAGAAAAGACAGTGGCTCCAGGGGGAGCAACTTCACGTCTCCCACCCCTTACCTGGTGGTCCTGGTTCGAAAAAAGGCATGTCAGGGGAGGCCAGGAGAGTAGGAGGGGTTACAGCTTTGGATGAAGTTCAAAGGGCCTTTAAACCTACACAAGGTGAAAAAGGAGAACTGGTACCTGGCTCCATTCACCTGACTCCCTTTCCCCTAAGTTCTGACAATTATATATTAGGAGAGTTTCTGCACTAGTGTGAGGCCACGTGAAAAATCGCTCATGGCCTGGCATTTGGATTTGCCATTAGCAATGAAAGGTGAATGTAGAACAACTTCCAAATGACACTTCCCTCATGTGTAAATAAGGATAGTTGGCATTTGATTTTGCTGTGTATTTGGAAGCTGTAGCAAATGCAGTGAATGAATTCAGTGATGGCTTTGGCCGTGTTTTTGATGTACTGGGTGGTGTTCGTTGGAGGTAGGAGAGACATAACAGCGTGTAGAATGAGGGCAAAAATGTCGTTCAAGGCAGTGTGCTTCTCAGTTCCTGGCAACCCCCCCCCCCCACCCCCCAGCTGCACAGCTGCCATGTGGCAGGGAAGGGGAGGAGAGGGGGCAGGGAGGATGCCGGGGGATGGCACCACTGAGTGCAGCAGTCTGCCCTGCTTGCCAGACCGACACATCAGCTGCAGAGTGCCCGTCCTGACTCTGGGTGTCATGGGGCTACATACTCTTCTACCACCTTTGTAATTGTTATCTGCTTGTTATGCCTTTTGAATAAGTCTTTGTATATGTAGGGATTAAAAGGTAGGTGGCACTTAATAGGCTCACTCATCTGCATTGATGGTAGAGTAAAAGAGGAGATGAAAGTCTGTAACCATCCTTTTAAATCAGTTTGCTTTCAGGATTAATGCATTGCATTGCTTCTTTTCATTTAAAAATTTCATCATTGCATTGACTGATTTTTTTCTTCAATATTCAGATACATACAGAGATGCTGGTGAGTGCAAGTCACTGATAATTAATATTATGATTCTAAGGTAGTGGGGTTGTTGGTAGCTCTGGCCAAACTCGTTAAAAACCTCTTTTATTTTGGCCCTGAGGATGAAACTAGTTAGTCTGTCTAGGAAACAGAACTGTGCTTCAATCCCAGTGCAGCCACTAGGACAAACGTTACAAAAACAAACAAACAAACAAAAAAACACAACAAAACCTTAAAAAAAATTTTTTTTAATGCTTATTTATTTTTTGAGAGAGAGAGAGAAAGAGACAGAGCACAAGCAAGGGAGGGACAGACAGGGAGGGAGACACAGTATCTGAAGCAGGCTCCAGTCTCTGAGCTGTCAGAACAGAGCCTCATGCAGGGCTCGAACCTACAAACTGTGAGATCATGACCTGAGCCGAAGTCTGGCGCTTAACCAACTGAGCCACCCAGGCGCCCCCCCAAAAAACCCTTTTAAAAAAGTGTGGTAGAATAGGCATAACAAAATTCACAATTTTAACTATTTTTAGGTGTATAGTTCTGTGACAGTAAGTACATTCATACTGTGGCATAACCATCAACACCATCCATCTCCAAAACTGTTTTATCTGAAACTCTGTGCCCATTAAACACAGAGTCCCCAAGCCTCCCTCCCTCCCTCCCCCAGTCCCTGGCAACCACTATTCTGTTTTCTTTCTTTATGAATTTAACTACTCTAAATACCTCATTAAGTGGAATCATACACTATTTGTTCTTTCGTGACTGGCTCGTTTCACTTAGCAAAATATCTTCAGGGTTCATCCATGTTGTAACATATATCAGAATTTCCTTCTTTCTTTTTTTTTTTTTTTCTTATTTATTTATTTATTTATTTATTTATTTATTTATTTATTTATATATGAAATTTATTGTCAAATTGGTTTCCATACAACACCCAGTGCTCATCCCAAAAGGTGCCCTCCTCAATACCCATCACCCACCCTCTCCTCCCTCCCACCCCCCATCAACCCTCAGTTTGCTCTCAGTTCTCAACAGTCTCTTATGCTTTGGCTCTCTCCCACTCTAACCTCTTTTTTTTTCCTTCCCCTCCCCCATGGGTTCCTGTCAAGTTTCTCAGGATCCACATAAGAGTGAAACCATATGGTATCTGTCTTTCTCTGTATGGCTTATTTCACTTAGCATCACACTCTCCAGTTCCATCCACGTTGCTACAAAAGGCCATATTTCATTTTTTCTCATTGCCACGTAGTATTCCATAGTGTATATAAACCACAATTTCTTTATCCATTCATCAGTTGATGGACATTTAGGCTCTTTCCATAATTTGGCTATTGTTGAGAGTGCTGCTATGAACATTGGGGTACAAGTGCCCCTATGCATCAGTACTCCTGTGTCCCTTGGATAAATTCCTAACAGTGCTATTGCTGGGTCATAGGGTAGGTCTATTTTTAATTTTCTGAGGAACCTCCACACTGCTTTCCAGAGCGGCTGCACCAATTTGCATTCCCACCAACAGTGCAAGAGGGTTCCCGTTTCTCCACATCCTCTCCAGCATCTATAGTCTCCTGATCTGTTCATTTTGGCCACTCTGACTGGCGTGAGGTGATACCTGAGTGTGGTTTTGATTTGTATTTCCCTGATAAGGAGCGACGCTGAACATCTTTTCATGTGCCTGTTGGCCATCCGGATGTCTTCTTTAGAGAAGTGTCTATTCATGTTTTCGGCCCATTTCTTCACTGGGTTATTTGCTTTTCGGGTGTGGAGTTTGGTGAGCTCTTTATAGATTTTGGATACTAGCCCTTTGTCCGATATGTCATTTGCAAATATCTTTTCCCATTCCGTTGGTTGCCTTTTAGTTTTGTTGGTTGTTTCCTTTGCTGTGCAGAAGCTTTTGATCTTCATAAGGTCCCAGTAATTCACTTTTGCTTTTAATTCCCTTGCCTTTGGGGATGTGTCGAGGAAGAGATTGCTACGGCTGAGGTCAGAGAGGTCTTTTCCTGCTTTCTCCTCTAAGGTTTTGATGGTTTCCTGTCTCACATTCAGGTCCTTTATCCATTTTGAGTTTATTTTTGTGAATGGTGTGAGAAAGTGGTCTAGTTTCAACCTTCTGCATGTTGCTGTCCAGTTCTCCCAGCACCATTTGTTAAAGAGACTGTCTTTTTTCCATTGGATGTTCTTTCCTGCTTTGTCAAAGATTAGTTGGCCATACGTTTGTGGGTCTAGTTCTGGGGTTTCTATTCTATTCCATTGGTCTATGTGTCTGTTTTTGTGCCAAGAATTTCCTTCTTTCTTAAGGCTGAATGATGAATTCCATTCTAGGTATGTATCACATTTTGTTTATCCATTCATCTGTTGATGGACACTTGGATTGTTTCCATCTTTTGGCTATTGTCAACAATGCTGTTGTGAACATGGGTGTACCAGTATCTTTTCAAATCTCTGCTCTCAATTATTTTGCATATATATATATATGTATATATATACGTATATATACGTATATATGGGTGTACCATATCTTTTCATGGTGTACCAGTATCTTTTCAAATCTCTGCTCTCAATTATTTTGCATATATATATATATGTATATACATACATATATATACGTATATATATATATACACATATATATATATATTCAGAAGTGAAATTGCTGGATCATATGGTAATTCAGTGTGTAATTTTCTGAGGCACTGCCTGTCTTAGTTTGGGCTGCTATTACAGAATATTAGAGGCTGGGTATCTTATAAACAATAGAAATTTATTTCTCACCATCCTGGAGGTTGGGAGTCTGAGATCACAATGCCGGACAGTTGGACTCTTGTAAGGGCCCTCTTCCTGGCTGCAGACTCCTATCTTAGTGTTCTCACATGGTGGATGGGGAGAGAGAGCTATCTCTTTGTGCTCTCTTTTATAAGGACACTATTCTCAAGCATAAGGCTTCTACTTCATGACCTAATCACTTCCCAAAGGCCCACCTCCAAACACCATCACATTGGGGGTTAGAATTTCAACATATGGATTTTGGGGGAACAGAAGCATTCAGTCCATGACACTGGCAGACTGTTTCCTAAAACGAGTTTAATCTTCCTGAGCCTCACTTTCTCATTCGTAAAATAGGAATAATAATCCTTCCTCTGAAGTGGGGTAAGGTTAGAGACAATATAGGTGAAACTTAAGCATCATTTCTTGCCTCAAGAGACTATAGCAGTGATAAGTGTATTTTCTGCCCAAACCTTGTTGTTTATCACCTGTCTTTGTTCTTGCTGCCCCACTATAATATCCTCTCTTGCAGGCTCCCTCCCACTTACTCACAAGACTAGCTCAGGGACTGAAGTTGCCCTGTTTCTCCCTGAGCTGTGTTACATGCTCCCTTTCTTTCTTTTTATAGTTTATAATAATATAAAACGCTACCTACCTTATTGTATAAGGATTGCCTCTTCATTCCTCCATCTCCTGCTTGTAGATTCATTTAATACATACTAAAATATTTACTATGTGCTCGGTGCTGGGGATTTAGCTGTGAAGGACATATATAGAATCTCTCTGGACTTATATTGGAGCTCTGTCTGGACCAGTATCTCAGGGTGTGGTCGAAAAGACCACCTGCAGCAGAATCATTTGGAAATTTTGGTGACTTACTCTGGGCCCTGGCATCTGAAATGTTAACGTTCACTGGGGGTGAATGCTGGGAGATTCCATTAAGGTGGGACCTTTGTCAGTTCAGCACCTCATTTTTTTTTAAATTAAAAAAATGTTTATTGTAAGAGAGAGAGCGTGCGACCATGCGCGAGTGGGGATAGGGGCAGAGAGAGAGAGAGAGAGAGAGAGAGGAGACAGAATCCCAAGCAGAGTCCATGCTGTCAGCACAGAGCCTTACTCCAGGCTCAGTCCCACAAACCATGGGATCATGAGCTGAGTCTAAACCAAGAGTCGGTGCTTAACCAACTGAGCCACCCAGGCACCCCAGCAGCTCATCTTTAGCTCTGAGCACAATTCCTGGCACAAGTAGGTATGCAGAAAATATTTGTTGCAGAAATAGGGTATTCTGAACTGAAATGAGGTTGGAACAATATGGGCTTCTTATGCATTAGGCATGGCTAACCACAGTGTGGGGTGTGGATTAACTCTACCTTTTCCTAACGAGTGAAGCACCAAGTCAGTCCAGGAGTTCTAAACATTTATTGATTTCTTGCGGAGTGGGGCCTCTCTCTGCCTCAGCCTAGTCTCTAGATTTCTAAAGGAAGGAGATGGGCCATTTTTACCTTAAATTACCTCAGATTCATGTCAGTCTTTTAAATGCTAATGCTGCTTTAGCTCCCAGGAAAAAAAAATCTTTTAAAATTAGCTTTTATTAAGCGTTACAGTCCTTGAAAAGGTGTATCTTATAAGAATTTGAAATTAAGTTGTCTGGATGACACAAATTATGTTGAAATTTATATATGCAGGAATTGTTTATATGCACCTAATATAAAAACTTGTATACGGGGATGACCCTTGTATAGTAGGACTTGTAGACTACACTTTTTTGCTGAAATGTAGAAGAGACAGGTTTATTTTTGAACATAAGTGTGAAGGAGAAAAGGTGGGTAGATATGAATTATTTAAAGGCCTGAAATTACTAGCAGTCAAGATCTACTTGAGTTAATTATGGAGTGGCTCGATTGGATGCCATGTCACTTTTTTTCGTATTAATAAAATGCTATGCTTTCCTCCCTCTTAGGTTTCTTGGTTTAGAGCTTAAGTTGAATACCATTCTGAAAATTACTTGTGTTTAAGATAAAGACACAACTTTTGCAGCCAGTCTTATGGCTGTGAGTATTCTTTTAGATAATGGAATTGGCCAGGCACTAGGATAAACATCTCTATGGTAGCTGAGACCCTCTTTCAGCTAATATCCTGGGAGCAAATAACTTAATAAAAACTCAGAACTATTCAGGTCAGTTAAGCTGATTTCCTTATTTAGTTTAAGGAAAATGTGGAAAGAATTTTGATAAACTAAGCATTGGACTAGGAGAATAAGGTCTTTCCTTGCATCAGTGCTTCTGATTGGCACCTGACATTAATTTCCTCTCATTTGAAATGCTTACCCCTTCTTCTCCATCTGACTAAATCCTCTCTTCACTTTAGCTTTCTCAACACTGCTATTTTTTTTTTTTTTTCAGAGCTGAAGCCACTTAATCTACACCTGTAAGTTCTGCCATATTTTAGGTTTTGGTAACAATACTGTTTTTAGTCAGGGATTTAATCTGGTTGTTCACAAGAAATCAATTTTCCATTGGTTTTGCGATGGCTTTGTCTGATTCTGATAATAGACTTTTTTCTTGTTCCTTCTGACCAAAACTTTTCTATTATTGCCCTCCTTCCACCTTATCTGGTAGTCTAGTTATTCTGGGCTTCGGTTCCTACTTGGTTTCTCTGGAACTGCCTAGTTGGTTGGGTTTTAATTTATCTGCTAATACATCCTGCTAATGCCAAGAGTTTAGTTACTCAGACCTTTATCTAACGCTACTGGTTGCCTACATAGACTTGTCCGCTTGATGTTCTTCACTCAAGGACAAAATATCTTCCCACTGGGTCAGTCTATTTAGTCTTCCTCAATATGGCTCATACTGCTTCAGCTGAGTCCTGATTTGGAGAACCAATGCCTAATTCAGTGGCTAATTTATCAACAGCTCTGCTTCTGATCACTGAACTATAAACGTCCTGGATAACCTCTATTTCTCAACCAGTTGTTCAAATGGCACAGTTTGACAATAAAATAATATCATTTCAGAATGTTACTTAGTAGGGGTATCTGTTTTAGTCTAGCTGTCTATTTTTGATCTAAAAGATAATTCAGTCATATCTAAGCAAGAGTCACCAACAATTATCTCCCATTGCATAAGCCTTACCTTCTAAGGTGATTATGAACTAACCTTTCAAAGCACAGCAAGCAATTTGGATTTGGTTGATTAATTGTACTTTTCATTGTATTGATCCTGGAGAAAATGCATATATACACAGTATTTTGTATATAAATTTAGAAGTTCATGGACTCCTTAGAGGTTAATAGGCCCAGCACAATAGGCCATGGTAATGCTGTGATGCAACTTTCCCTTACTCTCTTGATGGTCATATAAACCATGTAAAGGCAATCTATAAATGAGATGGAAATGGATTTTCTTGATTAAAGGTCTCTCAGGTGAAAAAAGACAAGATGAAAGTTGAAATATGTTAGAGGAGAATGATGCTAACATTTCTTTAGCATTATATGTTCTTGGATTTATGCTATTTGGCTTATTGTTACTACGGTGATAGTTTTATGAATGTTACTTTTTAAAAACAATCTCTCAAAAGCTACATATGCATGGAAGGAATGTAAAAAAATAAGAAAAGCATTTATTTTGAACAGAATGTTATTGTCAAAACATTTTTCATTTATTGTATATATGCAGTTACAAATGACATAAAAGTGAATTTTTGGCCAGGGACCAAAGATGATGTTTTATTTAAATCATTTGGAATTTTATTGAAGTTTAGATCTGGAATATTTTAATTGGACATTGAAGAATTACGGCTAGCCCAGTGGCTTATATAACATATAAAATATGAAAACCTCTTTAAAGGACATTTCATTGATTTGTTGCCAAGTTTCTATAACAAACCTAGAGATAAAGATTTCACCATTATTTGCAGTATGACTTAGCATTTATTACTTACATTAAACTGTTCTTTAAACTATTTGTCGAAATACATTTTGTCGAGGCTGTTTGAAGTTTTTTCAAAGTGGTCAAACTTTGAGAAGGTTGCATATTTAGCATTCCCATACTTTAAAAGTATTTATTGAAAATTGAACATTTTTTTAAAAAAAAATCACTCTATAAGGATAAAGGAGAAAGTCAGTAGTAGATTCATAGACTTTTACAGCTGAAGGGACTAGAAAGGTCACCTGGACCAACTGTTTCAGGTGGAGACTCAGATGGCAGGTGGCTAGTTGAAATCTCTGACCCCTTCCTTCATTCTTTGTGCTACATCAGGCTGCCTGGCATGCTCTTAAATCACCACCAGTGCAACCTCTGCAGAGAGCTGCAGCTATTTTCCTCAGCAACTTTATTTTTCTCCCAAGGTTAAACCTTACAGAGAAAGTTTGTTCTCCGATAGGAATAGGTACATTGAACAACTACTGCATAACTGGCAATCAGGACTTCTGACCTTGACACTGAGGTGCAAAACAAATGGTCAGCTGATTGGATTAGTTTACTGAGGTGAAAAGCTAGGAATTCAATGCAAACAGCCTATGTAAATGTTAAATGAGAAGAAATCTGGTTTCCTGGTTGTAGTAATGATTCACCAAATTTTAGTGGAGGTCATTTGGAAGGAAAGGGAGTAGTGGTAGATATAGCTGGACAAAGAAGGATTAGAAATTTTTAAAATCTGGCTTCATTTAGGGCTTATTCTACATAGGCAAGTTTGGATATATTCTTGTAGGGACTTGATATAAATAGATCAGGCATGAGGAGACCATTCTAGGAAATGAATAGAGAGGTGCAGTGGCAATGGCATATACCTGGTAGGGGAACAAGATAGCTGTACTCAGTGTTTTTGGCACTTTATAACTTTGCCTATGAGGAAGTTGACATCTAGTAATTGATCCTGAAAGAAAGGAAGCTGAAAGAGTCCCCGATTGTTTAGGGCATTCACTCTGCAGATTCTTCATCTAATCAGAGAAGGCAGGTCCTCCTGCCCCTGCTTCATAAGGCTGTTGAGCATACTTCATGGAATGAGAAATGCTTAGATGGGCTCTTTTGGAGAGCTTTCATTTCCATGGGCATACTTGGGGATACTGAAATAGAAGTGTTTTCAATTGATATAGAACTTGGTGTGGAGTAGATCACAAGGTAAAAATGAAAACATCGAGTAGTGCAAAGAGCTCATGTTTTGGAAACAAAAGAATCTGAGCTCAGATGCTGGCTCTTCAGCCCACCATCCACCATACCTGAGACAAGTGACAGCCACTCAGAGTTGTAGCTCCTCTTTGCAAGATGGATTAGTAATGTTAACTGTTAAAATGAATTTCCTGTGAAATTAGTGAAACTTAGTTAATGAAACCACCTGGGAAGGGCACCTGCCATGTGTTCCCTTGTCATATGTTTTAAAAAAAAATTTTTTTTTAACGTTTTATTTTATTATTGAGAGACAGAGGGAGACAGAGCATGAACATGGGAGGGGCAGAGAGAGAGGGAAACGCAGAATCCGAAGTAGGCTCCAGGCTCTGAGCCGTCAGCACAGAGCCTGATGCGGGGCTTGAACTCACAAACCGCAAGATCATGACCTGAGCTGAAGTTGGACGCTTAACTGACTGAGCCACCCAGGCGCCCCGGTTGTCACATGTTTTTATTAAGCCTCTTTCTGTTCTGATTTCTCTTCTATCATACTTCCCCTTGTGTGGGGTGGCATTAGAGTAGCTATGGACATTTTTGGGTATAGTGCTAAATATTTATGTCCTTTGTGCTTATTATTTTGTAGTATTTTCTTATTTTTGTATAATGTGTGCTATTTTTCTTAAGGAGAACACTCTAAATTGCATCAACTTTATGCCTCACAAAACCTGGGTTTGCCCTGGTTCACTTCACAGGATTCTTACTAAGAGTACGTGAAATAACCATGTAAAGTACTGTATCAGTTATTTATTGCTGAAAGCAAGCCCCTCCCCACCCCAATTTAGTGGCTTAGAACAACAACAGTTGATCAGAACTTTGGCCTTGGCTTCAACTGGGTGGTTCTTCTGTTGGTCTCTCCTGGGCTCCATTCTATGGTAGCAGTCATTGGTGGCTTGGTAGGGACTGGATGGTCTAAGATGGCTTTACTCAAATGTCTGGCAGTTGTCTGGCTGTCACTTGGATTACCTTGTTTCTCCTCTGGGGCCCTTCTAGCTCAAAGCTGTTCATGCGTCACAACATTCCAAGAGGGCGAGATTGAAAGCTGCAAGGCCTACAGCTCTCAGAGCTGCTTATGCGGCATTCTACTTGTGAAAGCAAGTCACAACGTCACCCAGATTTAAGGGGTGGAGAAATAGACTCCACTCCTTGATAGAAAGAGCTGCAAAACTTTCGTGGCCATTTTTAATCTACTGCAAAGTCTGTGCCTGAAATAGACGGTGCTGATATATGTTAGCTTTCTTTTCTTCTTCAACTTCCAACTTTGCTTCTCATTTCTGCTAAAGTAAATAAGCATTAATTGAGGAGAGACTTCCAGGGAAGAAGAGAAGAAATAAATGAGGCTTCTACCAATGTGTCTGAGATTTAATTTTGTAAATTCTATTTTTCCCCAGTTTTATTGAGATATAATTGATACGTAGCACTGTGTAAGTGTAGAGTATACAATGTAATGGTTTGACTTATATATATCATAAAATGAATACCACAGTAAGTTTAGTTAACATCCATCTCCTAGGAAATACATATATATGATGGAATATATATATTATAATATAGTTCTCATCACAAGGGGAAAAATAATATAATATATATATTTTTCCCCTTGTGATGAGAACTCTTAGAATTAATTTTCTTAAAACTTTCCTGTATATCATATATACAGGACCATCTTCATTCAATTCCCCCTCCTGTAAATTCTTAATCTGTTATTTAAGTTAGATAGAATTTTAAATCTATTCATGCCTTTTAAAAAATAAAATGCTTAGAATTTTTATGGTGTTTTAAAAAACTTTTTTTATTTTGAGAGAAAGCAAGAATGTGAGCTGGGAAGGGGCAGAGAGAGATGGAGAGAGAGAATTCCAAGGAGGCTTTATGCTGTCAGCTCTCAAAAGCCATGAGAGTGACCTGAGCAAAATCAGGAGTCAGATGCTTAACCAACTGAGCTACTCAGGCACCCCTTTGAATTTTTATGGTATTTTAATAACATATTTATGTGGGACATTAAATGTCTTGCTTTTATTCACTTTATATCAAAGAATTTGCTAAAGAAAGTTTAGTTTTGTAATGTAATTGTATTAATAACTGAAATACAGAAAAGTGATATATTTAGCAGTTTATTAATAAAAGCTTATGACACTCTTCTAGTTTGGTGGAGTTGTACACATGGCATTAGAACAATCCAATAAAACAAAATTCTAGGATATTCCTCTGTAAGTGGTAGTTAATTGTCTGCTTATTGAGTAATTAAACTAATCAGTCTAATGATAGATGCTGTGTTTAATGGTTAAACAGCATCTATAACTTTTAAAAGGCTATTAAATGGTTGTAAGAGTCAACTAAGTCCTCCTGAGGATGTATGATCATAATAATCATCATCACGACTAAAAACAATCATTTGGAGAATGAGTTTGAAACACTTGGTTTTTATATAGTTGACAATAATGTTGCAACAATAAATGTTTCTCTTATGAAGACTAACTTGACTTTATGATTATTGAAGAGATAGTAAAGAGTTAAAAGATATACAGAAATAAAAGGAAAAGGAAATACAAGCTTTAATTAGTTGTCTTTAGTTTCTTAAGTTGCAAAGGGCAAAAAACAAAAAATGGGAAATTACTCGTTCATGTGAAGGGAGAGTCAAGGGGAAGACATTTAGGTACAGCTGGATGCAGGGGACCTCATAGGAAATCAGGACCCAGTATTTCTCTCTACATGATTTGTGTCTCTTTCATCTGTGTTGGTGTCAGTCTCAGGCTTGATATGGGAACAATTTGGCTGTAGTAGTTTAAATCCCTGTATCCTCTTAGGTTTAAGTATAGTGGAAAAGAGTGGTTGTTTAGGAAAAGCTTCAGAGATTAGTTCTGATTAGTTGTACTGGGTTTGGTACGAGTCACATGTTTGTCCATCCCCAGACAAACTGGTATGACCAGGAGGATGGAATACATTAATTATATCAGGCCTCTCTCATGCTTCACATGCTTTTCTTTTGGAGCTCATTCCAACAGCACAGACTGAGGTTGAGAAACAGTAGATCCTAAACAACTGGGGGCTTGCTAGAACCAAGATAAAGCTATGATGGCAAGCCAACAAGAGCTAAAGTCTATTACAAATGTAATGTGCATATTCCTGGCAAATAGTAGAAACTCCATAATATGTTTTGAATTAGAGATGGCTGTAAGCAAAGAATATTTTAGGTACTTTTTCTGTGTAGCTATTTTGCTTTCATGTCTCTGCAAAGTAGATACAGATAAGAATTTGCACTTTTATCCCAAAGCATTTACTAATGGTTATATTCTTTCCACCTGGTTATTTAGCAATAATAGTGTTCCTATTTTACAGATGGAAGACACTGTATATGATGAAAAGGCTTGATGCTATTTATAAAATGCAGTATTGGACAAATTTACATTTTCTTTTTAAAATATTTATTTTGAGAGACAGAGAGGGAAGGAGACAGCAGGGGAAGGGCAGAGACAGAGGGAGAGAGAGAATTCCAAGCAGTCTCCATGCTGTTTATACAGAGCCCGATGCAGGGCTCAATCTCATGAACTGTGAGATCATGACCTGAGCCTAAGTCCAGAGTCAGAGGCTTAACCAGCTGAGCCACCCAGGTGCCCCAGTGTTGAACAAATTTAGAAGAAAATGTTTTCTCCATTAGGAAATTTTATAAACTGTGTTTAAAAAGTACTCAAAATAGATAGCTATATTTATTATATTGACTCAAATAATTTTTTTTATTTTTTTTATTTTTATTTATTTTTTTTTATAAATTTTTTTTTTCAACGTTTATTTATTTTTTGGGACAGAGAGAGACAGAGCATGAATGGGGGAGGGGCAGAGAGAGAGGGAGACACAGAATCAGAAACAGGCTCCAGGCTCTGAGCCATCAGCCCAGAGCCTGACGCGGGGCTCGAACTCACGGACCGTGAGATCGTGACCTGGCTGAAGTCGGACGCTTAACCGACTGCGCCACCCAGGCGCCCCTCAAATAAATTTTTAAAGATAGTCTGTGACAGTTTAGTCTGATACCAGATAGCTATGTAGGATATATTATTCCATGCCTTTGGAAAGCTTGTCATATACAATTTATAGAACATTTGGACACAATTGATTAGAATAGATTCTAATTTATTTTAGCTATTGGTAAAATTCAAGTCAGACATGAATCTGCTTCTGCCAACTTGGCTTTAAAATTTTTTTTAATGTTTTTTTATTTTAGAGAGAGACAGAGTGCAAGCAGGGGAGGGGCAGAGAGAGAGGAAAACAGAATGGAAGCAGGCTCTAGGCTCTGAGTTATTAGCACAGAGCCCAACGCAGGGCTTGAACCCATGAACCCTGAGATCATGAACTGAGCCGAAGTTGGCTGCTCAACTGACTGAGCCACCCAGGTGCCCCTGCCAACTTGGCTTTTTAAAGAAGTCTAGGGGCTTTATACCATATGTATCATGAAATTGCCTTTTCTATTGTCACAGATTACAGTGTAAGTAGGTGATATATAGTCAATCACCTAAACCAGGACATTGATGTGAATGAACAGGGAAAATTACACTGGGAGACCAAGTGTAATCTAGACAAACCAGGGCTTATAGTTGCCTTATGTATAACCAGTATAATTTTTATTAACTGTGAATTTAATATTAGATTCTATATATGAGAATCAGAAAAGGAAAACAACTTGTTATATACAAGGGAACCCCAATAAAACTATCAGCAGATTTTTCTTAAATTTCTTTTTTTTTGAGTTTATTTATCTATTTTGAGAGAGAGAGACACATGAGCAGGGGAGGGGTGGAGAGAGGGAGAGAGAGGGGGAGAGAATCCCAAGCAGGCTCTGTGCTATCAATGAGGAGCCTGGTGCGGGGCTTGAACTCATGAAATGGGAGATCATGACCTGAGTTGAAACTAAGAGTTGGACACTTAACTGACTGAGCCCCTCAGGCTCTCTTATCAGCAGATATTTTAGCAGAAACTTTGTATGCCAGAAAGGAGTGGCATGATATGTTCTAAGTGCTGGAAAAACAAACAAACAAACAGCCAATCAAGAATACTCTACCTGACAAGGTTGTCATTCAGAAATGAAGGAGAGAAAAAGAATATTCCAGATGAACAAAAACTAAGAGTTCATCATCACTAAACTGGTCTTACTAAAAATGTTAAAGGGACTTTTTTAAGCTGAAAAGAAAGAGTGGTAATTAGAAACAAGAACACATATGAAAGAATAAATATCATTGGACAGGTAAGTATATAGTAAAGGTAGTGGATTAATGACTTATAAAACTAGCTTGAAGGTTGAAAGACAAAGTAGTAAAAATAACTATGATTACAGTAATGAGTTAAGGGATACACGAGATGAAAAGATGTAAAATATGACATCAAAAACATAAAACACAGAGGGAGAGAGTAATAATGCTGACTTTACAGTGGGATCAAACAAGTTGTTATCAACTTAAAATAAATTGCTATAGATATAAGTTGTTATATGTAAGCCTTACGGTAACCACAAGGCAAAAACTGATAGTAAAT
Source organism: Puma concolor (assembly GCF_028749965.1). NCBI lineage: Eukaryota > Metazoa > Chordata > Mammalia > Carnivora > Felidae > Puma > Puma concolor. The sequence goes on from NC_141674.1 coordinate 185,357,531, forward strand.
ATACAAAAGATAAAGAGAAAGGAGTATAAGCCTACCACTGAAGAAATTTATGGAACCACAAAGGAAGAAAGTGAGAGAAGAAAGGAACAGAGAGGAACTACAAAAAGTTAAAAATTTTAACAAAATGGCAATAAGCACATACCCATCAATAATTACTTTAAATGTAAATGGACTAAATTCTCCAATCAAAAGACATGGAGTGGCTGAATGGATTAAAAAACAAGACTCATCTATATGCTGCCTACAAGACTCACTTTAGATGTAAGTCCACACACAGAGTGAAAGTGAAGGGATGGATAAACATATTCTATGCAAATAGAGACAAAAAGAAAATTGGAGTAGCTATACTTACATCAGATAAAATAGATTTTAAAACAGTAATAAGACACAATGAAGATCATTACATTATGATAAAGGGATCAATCCAACAAGAGGATATAACATTTATAAATATTTGTGCATCCAACATAGAAGCACCTAAATATATAAAACAAGTTTTGACAGATTTAAAGGAAGAGATAGCAATACAATACTAGGGGACTTTAATATCCCACTTACATCAATGGATAGATCATTCAGACAGAAAAATCAATAAGGAAACATCAGCCTTAAATGACACATTACACAAGATGGCCTTAACAGATATTTATAGAATGTTCAAACCAAAAGCAAAAGAATGCATATTCTTCTCAAGTGCACATGGAACCTTTTTCCAAGGCCATCAAAACAAATTTTAACAAAATTTTAAATAATTGAAATTATATCAAGCATCTTTTCTGACACACTGGTATAAAACTAGAAATTAATTACATGAAAAAACCTGGAAAATTCACAAAACATGTAAGGATTAAGCAGTGTGCTACTGAACAACCGAAGGGCCAAAGAAGAAATCAAGAGGGAAATAAAAAAATATCTTGAGAAAATGAAAATGGAAATGTAGCATACCAAAATTTATGGGATGCAGCAAAAGCAGTTCTAAGATGGAAGTTCATAGCATATATACCTACCTCAAGAAACAAGAAAAGTCTCAAATAAACAACCTAACTTTACACCTCAAGAACTAGAAAAAAGAAGATTAATAAAGCCCAAAGTTAGTAGAAGGAAGGAAATAACAAAGATTAGACAAGAAATAAATGAAATAGAGACTAAAAACGTAATAGAAAAGATAAATGAAAGTAAGAGCTGTTTCTTTTAAAAGATAAACAATTATTTTTTGTTTAAAAAACTATATAAATAAACCTTTAAATAGACTCACCACGAAAAAAAAGAGAGGACTTAGATTAAAAAAAAAACCTCAAATAAAAGAGAGGACTTAGATTAAAAAAAAACCTCAAATACAGTTACAACTGTAGAATACAAAGGATCATGAGACTACTATGAACAATTATATGCTAACAAACTGGACAACTTAGAGGAAATGGATAAATTCCCAGAAACATACAACTTACCAAGACTAGATCATGATGAAATATAAAACCCAAACAGACCAATTACTCAATCAGTTACTAAATAATAAACAAACAAACAATTACTAAATAAGGAAACTGAACCAGTAATCAAAAATGTTTCAACAAATAGAAGTCCAGGAGTAGATAACTTCACTGGTGAATTCTACCAAACATTCAAAGAAGAGTTAACACCAATCCTTCTCAAACTCTTCTAAATATTAGAAGAATAAAGAACTCTACCAAACTCATTTTTTTGAGGTCAGCATTACCCTGATACCAAAACCAGACAAAGAAGCCACAAGAAAAGAGTATTACAGGCCAATATTCCTGATGAACATAGATGCAAAAATTCTCAACGAAATGTTAGCAAACTGAATTTGCCAATACATTAAAAGAATCCTATACCATCATGAAGTGAGATTTGTTCCAGGGATGCAAGGATGGTTCAACATTTGCAAATTAGTCAATATGATACACCACATTAACAAAATGAAGGATAAAAATCATATGATCATCTAATAGATACAAAAAAAGCATTTGACAAAATTCAGCACTGGTTTATGATAAAAACTCTCAACAAAGTGGGTATAGAGGGAATGTACTTCAACATAATAAAGGTTATATATGACAAGCCCACTGCCAGCATGATACTCAATGATGAGAAGCTGAAAACCTTTTCTTTATGATCAGGAATAAGATGGGGTGCCTGGGCGGCTCAGTCAGTTAAGTGTCTGACTCTTGATTACTGCTCAGGTCATGATCTCGTGGTTTGTGAGTTTGAGCCTGTGTAGGCAAGCAAAAGAAATAAAAAGCATCCAGGGGCACCTGGGTGGCTCAGTTGGTTAAGTGTCCAACTTCAGTTCTGTTCATAATCTCATGGTTTGTGAGTTTGAAGCCCACATTGGGCTCTCTGCTGTCAGCACAGAGCCTGCTTTGGATCTCTGCTCCCCTCTCTCTCTGCCCTTCCCCCACTTGTGCTGTCTCTGTCTCTCTCAAAATAAATACATAAAAAAAAGAAATAAAAGGAAAAAGTAAAAGTGCCACTATTTGCAGATGACATGATATCATAGGTAGAAAACCCTGAAGACTCCATCAGAAAACTTTTAGAATTAATAAATAAAGTGGCAGGATACAAAATTAATACTTTTCAAATTTGTTGCATTTATATTCACTAATAATGAACTATCATTCAGAGAGATTAAGAAAACAATTGCATTTACAATTGCATCAAAAAGAATAAAATACCTAGGAATAAATTTAACCAAGGAGGTGAAAGACCTGTATATTGAAAACTATGAGACATTCGTGAAAGAGATTAAAGAAGACACAAATACATGGAAAGATATTCTGTGCTGATGGATTGGAAGAATAAATATTTTCAAAATTCCCATACTACCCAAAGCAATATACGGATTCAATGCAAAACCTATCAAAATTGTGTTTTTCACAGAAATGGAACAAACAGCCCTAAAATTTGTTTGGAACCATAAAAGATCCTGAATAGCCAAAGCAATCTTGAAAAAGAACAAAGCTGGAGGCATCATGCTTACTGATTTCAAACTCTATTACAAAGATATGGTAATTAAAAGAGTGTGGTATTGGCATAAAAACAGACCCATAGATCAATGAAACATAATGAGAGCCCAGAAATAAACCTAGGTGTATGTTGTTAATTAATTTATGACAAAGGAGCCAAGAATATACAAAGGATAAAGGGCAATCTCTTTAACAAGTGATGCTGGAAAACATGCAAAGAATGAAACTGGACAATCTTATGCCATACACAAAAATGAACTCAAAATGGATGAAAGGCTTGAATGTAAGACCTGAAACCATAAAACTCCTAGAAGAAAGCATACGTGGTATGCTCCTTGACATAGGTCTTGGTGATGACTTTTTGAATCTGATATGAAAAGCCAATGCAAAAATAAACAAGTGGCACTATATCAAACTAAAAAGCTTCAGCATGGCAAAAGAAGGCATCAACAGAATGAAAAGGTGACCTACTGATTGGGAGAAAATATTTGCAAATTATATATCTGATAAGAAGCTACTATTCAGAATATATAAAGAACTCATACCAAACAATCCTATTAAAGAATTGGCAGACTCTCTGAATAGACATTTTCCCAAGGAAGATATACAGTTGGCCAACAGGCATGTGAAAAGCTGTTGTATATCATTAATAATTAGGAAAAATTAAATCAAAACCACAATGAGATATCACCACACACCTGTTAGAGTGGCTATTATCAAAAAGATAAATAACCAGTGTTGGCAAGGATGTGGAGAAAAGGAAACCTTGTACATTGCTCATGAGAATGTACATTGGTGCAGCCACTATGGAAAACAGTACGTAGGTTCCTCAAAAAATTAAAATCACAACTACAGTATGATCCCACAACTCAACAATTCAACTTCTGGTATTTATCTGAAGAAAATGAAAACACTAATTTGAAAAGATATATGGTCATTGTTCATTATATGCTCCATGTTCACTACAGTATTAATTCTAAACCTAAGTTATGGAAACAATCTAATTGTTCATTGATGGATGAATGGATAAAGAAATTGTGGTATATATATATATATATATATATACACACACACACACACATATATATATATATATATATATATATATATATATATTCATGCTCTGTCTCTGTCTCAAAAATAAACGTTGAAAAAAAAACTTATAAATAAATACTTAAAAAACATAAATATAAATATTTAAATATATAAATACAAATATATATATAAATAAACAAATACTTAAAAAATAAATATAAATATATACATTTAAATATATAAATATAAATATATAAATAAATACTTTAAAATAAATAAATAAATAATATATATATATTTTTAAAGTATTTATTTGTAAGTTTTTTTTTTCAATGTTTATTTATTTTCGAGACAGAGAGAGACAGAGCATGAATGGGGGAGGGTCAGAGAGAGAAGGAGACACAGAATCTGAAACAGGCTCCAGGCTCTGAGCTGTCAGCACAGAGCCTGACGCGGGGCTGGAACTCACGGACCGTGAGATCATGACCTGAGCCGAAGTCGGACACTTAACCGACTGAGCCACCCAGGTGCTCCATTTATTTGATAAGTTTATTTTGAGAGAGAATGTGAGTGGGGAAGGGGCATAGAGAGAGGAAGAGAGAGAATCCCAAGCAAGCTCTGAGCTGTCAGCACAGAGCTCAACGGGAGGCTTGATCTCACGAACTGTGAGATTATAACCTGAGCTGAAATCAACAGCTGGGTGCTCAACCAACTAAGCCACCCAGGTGCCCCTAAAGATTTTACTTTTAAGTAATCTCTACAGCCAATGTGGGACTTGAACTTACAACTCCAGGATCAAGAGCCACATGATCTACTGACTAAACCAGCCAGGCTCTCCTTTAGGATATCTTTTTAAAATAATGAACAAATGTTTTACATTTTTAAGGAGTCAAATCTATCAGTCTGTTTCTGTATGACAAATTCTGCTTTTACATGTATGTTGAAAAAGGCCTTTAAAAATTTTTTTTCTTGTTTATTTATTTTGAGAGAAAGCTAAAGGGTGAGTGGAGGAGGGGCAGAGAGAGAGGGAGAAAGAGAATCCCAAGCAGGCTCCTTGCAGCCAGCACAGAGCCCAACACAGGGCTTGATACCAGAAATTGTGAGATCATGACCCGGGCTGAAATCAAAAGTTGAATGTTTAACAGACTGAACCACCCAGGCACCCCTAAAATTAAAAAAAAAAAAAGATACACACTTACCTATATTTTTTCTAGCTTTAAATGGACACACACACACACACACACACACACACACACACACACACATGCACACACACACATACACACATACACACACTTTTTACATTTATCTCTAGAATCCATCTGGAATTTACTTAGGAGTATAATATGAGTTAGTTATATAAATTAGCCTTCCTCCAAATAGGTAAATGTCAGCCACAGGCTATATAATGAAAAATTCATCCTTCTCTTCTGATTTGAAAAGTGAATTCCATCATATATTAATTTCTTTTTTTTTTTATTTTTTTAACATTTATTTATTTTTGAGACAGAGAGAGACAAAGCATGAACGGGGGAGGGTCAGAGAGAAGGAGACACAGAATCTGAAACAGGCTCCAGGCTCTGAGCTGTCAGCACAGAGCCTGACGTGGGGCTCGAACTCACGGACCGCAAGATCATGACCTGAGCCGAAGTCAGCCACTTAACCGACTGAGCCACCCAGGCGCCCCAATTTCTTATGTATAATAAGTGTACTACTACTTGTTGCTGGGTTTCCATTTAGTTCCATTGATTTTCCCAACTTTTCTACTATCTAAAATTGCCTATTATCCCAATTTTGAAAAGGAAGTCTTGTTTTGCAGCATGGTTAGTGGGGAGAGTGAGGGTTTTAGAGAGGTCCTTTAGAGAGGTCCCTTTGATGAGTGGGGCCCAAGGTTCCCACCTGTAAAACGGGAATAATAGGTATCTGTCTACTTTGCAGGATGCCTGAACATCATGGATAATTTTGTTAAATGCTTAGTGTGTAGATACTATTCTTATACTACTTTTCCTAAGAGAGTGCTCAGACACCTATAGGGGTTTCCATTTTGCCTTTTCTGTTTGGCTTACAAGGGCCGATCAATCTGACCTTCCTCTATGCCTATGACTCTGTTTCCATTGCTTATTCAGCATGTCATCTTACCATGTGGCAGGCATGTGCCAGGCACCATTCTAGAGTCTAGCAAGAAGTGATAAAGAAGGCAAAGGGGACCTCTGCCTTTGTGGAATTTATCTTTTAGTGGCATAGATTAAATTAATTAAGAATATTTCCAACTGGGCTAAATACCACAGGAAGACAAAACAGGATTTTGTGCTTGGAGTGGTCGACATCTGAGCTAAGATCTGAATGAAGAGAAGGGGGAGCGTCGCCAAGATCCAGGGAAGAGTAGTCCAGGCAGAGCGAACAGGAGGCACAAAGGACTGAGGCAGGAACAGAAATCAGACCAGAAGGACTGGAACAGAGAGAGTGATGGAAAAAAAAAAAAACATAGACGATGGACTCATAGAGACAGATAGGGGCCAGATTATATAATTTCCCAATCTGTATCCCAGTCCCCTTTCAGACAGTCTTCTCGCTGGTCTCTATCCAGTCAAGCCCCCAGGAGGCCTTTGCTCTTCCTGTTTTCCGTTTAACTGAAATGTTTTCTCCTTTCTGTGTTTCCAAATTCTGTCCATTCTTAAAAGCCTGGCTTAGGTCTCATTTTGAATGAACATAGCCCAATTGGTCTCTTTCTTGGATTTCCTGTTGCTCTTTTGGTCATATTCATAGTTTTACGTATGGTTTCCCCCTGCTTTCCCCGGCCCTATCTCTACTGGCTAAACTGTGATCCCTTTGAGAGTAGGGAGGGTAGTCTAACACTTCTTTTGTGTCCCTCTTTAAATGTTTGGTATAGTGTTGGGAATGCATTGGACACATCTTTTGATATTCTAGACCGAAGTTTATCATCAGTGAATATTTCTTGGGTTTACCCTACTTAAATCTTTAAAAACAATTTTGACGAAAAGAAGCTCAAGTATAGATGGAAAACACTAAAGAAACATATCAACAGAACCAAACTTCATACTTCAAATGATATATTTTAATATTTTAAATATTGGGGCGCCTGGGTGGCGCAGTCGGTTAAGCGGCCGACTTCAGCCAGGTCACGATCTCGCGGTCCGTGAGTTCGAGCCCCGCGTCGGGCTCTGGGCTGATGGCTCAGAGCCTAGAGCCTGTTTCCGATTCTGTGTCTCCCTCTCTCTCTGCCCCTCCCCCGTTCATGCTCTGTCTCTCTCTGTCCCAAAAAAATAAATAAACGTTTAAAAAAAAAAATTAAAAAAAAATATTTTAAATATTTATTATAAATTAACACTGACAAAATTGAATAGCTGAACAGAAATTTATGATAGCTTTTCTTAGACTCAACGCTAAAAATATCTTGAACATTTGCGTTGGCTGAAAATGTTCTGAAAAAATGTCAGTTTTCATTATTTTTTTAAAAAAAGAATCCGTAATATTTCTTAGTACTTTCACATTGAATTAATTTATCACTCATTCTAGTGGACAAACAAAAATAGCTAATTTACGGGAATGTTGTCGTGGCAGATGCTGCCAGCACCCACCCTTATCCCTGGAACCTTTCATTCTGCTCCAGTGGGCTTCCAGCTGTCAGCATCTGCTTCTCTGTGTCTGAGGGTTGCCCCCCAAAGGCCATTTTGTCCATGGTCAGCAGGTTGGTTCTGGGGAATTAATATTCCTCCTTCCTCAGTGGGCCTCATCCTATAACTCTCTGGGGCTGGCATATAAAATACCCCAGCTCCCTTACTCTCAGATGAGATAAGCCTGAGACTGTTTTGCACCATTTCCCAAGGTTTCTTTGGGGAATTCACCTCCAGGCACCCACCCTAATAGCTGATTTGAACGCTTACTCTTTATTAGGTGCCTTCCCTTCTTTTTCTCTCTTCCCCACTTCCCTATCATTGTCCCCTACACCTCCCGAATAAACAGTTTGCACTTGAATTCTTGTCCTGGTGTCTGCTTCTAGACAACCCAAACTAAATCACAACATTACACATTACCATGATCATACTTCCAAGCACCTTCTAGATTAACCCTGTGGGGTTCATGGTTCAGGAGATCTCAAGTGTTTTTCATAAAAGTCATTGTTCTTAAAGCTAAAGAAGGCCTTGCAGGATCAATAGTGTGCACTAATGGATTGGAGGAGTTATCTAGCTTGGCCCGAGATGCATTAGCAAACACAAGAAGAAGCCTCTGACCTGAGCCTGGAGAGTAAGACTCCAGTTAGTGATGAACCTTCCTTATGCTATGTCAGCATTGCTCTGGATTTGCTGTGGAGCTAGTCTGGAGAAGAAGATTTCTGCAATGGCTTCTTTCCCTCTTGCCTGACTGATGTTGGTAATGATCTCTTCGTATTATTTATTCCTAAATCCAGTGCCATATACACAGACAGTGAACACTTGTTGATTAATGGGCTGCTATGTGCTGAACATTGTGCTGTCAGGAACTATATCAAATTTTGTGATGTCAGTTACTCTTAAAGTCTGTGGGTCTCTTTTGGACCATAAAGCTGCTGGTCTTTGTTGCTGTTACATATAGAACATTGTCAAATATTCCAAGGAGTCCTTGTTGAGATTAACTTCTAATTATTTATTTTTGAAAAGCAGAGATAAAATAGTAGTGAAATAAGTACTACTTCTGACCTCTGTTTGAACTCTCATTAGTTCTGTGCAAAGTCTTGTGAGTGGGAACCTTTACATGCTAAGGAGATATTCCAGCTTTCAGTGGCAGCAGTCTGGCCAGCTGTTGCTGACACACCCCAGTCTGCACCTCGCTGTTCTGGCTGTGGTTTGCTGGAATGCCCAGGGTAGTAGTTAGGTGAAAGCTATCATCCTATCATCCTCTCCCCTGCTCTGCTCAAGGATTTCCAGCATGGTTCACCATGCCCAACCAGATGTCCTTATCACCGATTCCTTAGAGATGTCACTGTCACACTGATCTCACAGAAATGCTCATAAAATATTTGAGAATTGCTGTATGCCATGAATTGCTTTTCTCAGTTTGGAGTCATACCTCTTTAACTGCTCTTAATCATTTTAGTGTATGAGTATACTGTATACTTTAAATATGACAATGATTGATCCTATAGGTAAAATACCAAATGATAGTTGAAAACAAGGGACAAGGATTTTTATAAATGACAAGACTCTCTGTCCCATTACCACTGCATTATTCATTAGAAATGGGTATTGTCTTAGCTATTATAACTCCTTCTGGAAGTTCTGAGAACCTTTTGTGTCTAGTCAAAACTCTATACTCTGCATATGCTGTTGAATATTGCTTCAAATGAAAGAAGTGTTCATTATATATTTTTTCCATTTAAATACATTGTAAGGCATTTACTGGCAAGTAAATTGATTATGGCAGCATCTTTCTTATCAGCTGTTGCTTATCTGCAACCTCAACTAGGTGGAACCTAGCCAAGAAATAGGTAAGAAGCTGAATTTATCTTGTGAGATGACCTATGTGATATCCTAGTGTCTATGCAATACCTATTCTTGCATACTTTATTCACTAAAGAGCCCTTTGAAGACCTCCATGCAAAATCTTTTCTTTTGTATTTTATTTTATTTATTTAAAAATTTTAAATTTTAATTCCAGAAGAGGTAAAATTCAGTGTTACATTAGTTTGAGGTGTATAATACAGTGATTCAACATTTCTGTATATTACTCATCAAGATAAGTATACTCTTAATCTCCTTCACCCATTTCACCCATACAACCCCACCTCCCTCCCTCTGGTAACCATTTGTTCTTGATAGTTAAGTGTCTGTTTTTTTTTTTGGTTTGTCTTCTTTTTCTTTGTTCATTTGTTTTGTTTCTTAAATTCCACCTATGAATGAAATCATATGGTGTTTGTCTTTCTCTGACTGACTTATTTCACTTAGCATTAACACCCTCTAGGTCCATCCATGTTGTTGCACATGGCAGATTTCATTTTTTATGCCTGAGTAATATTCCATAGTATGTTTACAACACATGTTCTTTATCTATTTACCTATCACTGGACACTTGGATCACTTTCATAATTTGGCTATTATAAATAATGTTGCAATAAACACAGGGGTGCATGTATCTTTTTGAATTAGTGTTTTCATATTCTTTGGGCAAATACCCTGTAGTGGAATTACTGGATCATAGGTTAGTTCTATTTTTAACTTTTTGAGGAAACTCCCTACTGTTTTCCACAGTGGTTGCACCAGTTTACATTCCCACCAACAGTGCAAGTAATGGTTCATTTTTCTCTACATCCTCACCAACACTTGTTGTTTCATGTGTTTTTGATTTTAGCCATGCTGACAGGTGTTAAAGTATAGCTCATTGTGGTTTTGATTTGCATTTTTATGATGATGAATGATGTTGACCACTTTTCATGTGTCTGTTGGTCATCTGAATTTTTTTAAAAGTTTTTTTAATGTTTATTTAAACATTATTTTTGACAGAGTGAGAGAGACAGACAGAGAGAGAGAGAGAGAGAGAGAGAGAGAGAGCAGGGGAGGGGCAGAGAGAGGGAAACAGAAATCGAAGCAGGCTTCAGGCCCTAAGCACAGAGCCCGACATAGGACTTGAGCCCTATTTATTAAAAACAGCCCTGCCTGTTTTTAAATTGGATTATTTGTTTTTTTGGTGTTGAGTTTTAGAAGTTCTTTATATATTTTGTATACTAACCCTTTATCAGATATGTCATTTGCAAATATCTTCTCCCATTCAGTTTATTATCTTTTAGTTTCATTGATTGCTTTCTGTGCAGAAGCTTTTTATTTTGCTGTAGTCCCACTAGTTTATTTTTGCTTTTGTTTCTCTTACCTCAGGAGACATATCTAGAAAAATGTTCTTATGGCTGATACCAGAGAAATTACTGTATGTGCTCTCTTCTAGGATATCTGTTTTCAGGTCTCACATTTAGATCCTTGATCCATTTTGAGTTTATTTCTGTGTATGGTATAAGAAAGTGTTATTTTTTTTTTAATTTTACATGATTTTAACAGGTGTGGTCTAGTTATATGATTTTCTGGTTAGTAGCAAATGTGAAGAAGGAGAATAGATAACCAGAAAAAAAAAAACACTAAGAGATTATACTTTGTTAATATTTAAAGTAGATTATTAAGTTTAGTGGAAGAATGGATTTTATTCAAATATAATTGTAAAACCAGTAACAGTTGTGTTGGAAGGCTTCAAAGTGACCATTTATCGAATACCTGTTAACATGACAAGCAATGCCATGCTCTCTTTACTAATGTCTTCTGTCTTTGAGATAGACATTGTTATTGCAATTTTAGAAAATAAGAAAACTGAGGCTCACCTGAGTGAAATGGTTTGCTCAAAGCCAAGTAGTAAGTGACTGAACCAGAATTAAACCTAGTACTGTCTGATTTAAAATTCTCTGTTGTTTCTGTCATACCAAGTTGCTTCCAAATGGAAACAACTGTTGTATTTAATGGAATTATTTTTTTTAAGAGAAATACACTCTTTAGAGGGATTTAATGGTAATCCCTCTGACTCTCTTGAATTTATATCTTGTCTTTTTTGCCCCTGAATGGATATATAGAAATCTTTGGTTTCTGTATGTATAAACAACTTTCCCAGTTTGTGCAGATTCAATTCGTACCTCTAATAATACTGTTTCTGGCCTGAGACCTGATGCTTTTTGACTCACGGAGGTGTATACTCACCCTTTGAATATGGTAAGGGATTGTGTGAAGGAAGGGACCTCCAGGAAAGCATCAGAACTCTTTTCAAGATAATGGTGGCAATGGCTACAGGTGGTAGAGTGATTAAAGAGAACCAATAGTTATGTAAATGTAGATTCTTTGCTGAGCCATCACTGAGGCAGAGAGCAAAATAACAAAGACAGATGTGACTGATAGAAGTTTTGATGTTATTGTAGTGTTTGGTTTTAATCTCTCCTCAGTTTTTAATACTATTGATTTTTATCTATCATGTGAAACCGGTGGTGACAACCTATAGTACAAGGTATGCTGCAATAGCAAGTTTCATGGTGAGACTTACAGAGGTCGCATGAAAGAAAACCACATTATTTTCTAGCTCCTATCTGATTTAGTAAAAAGATTTGGAACATACATTTTTTTTCATGGTATTATTTATCATAAATCATAAGTGGTAGGAACCAAACTTTGTCAAACACGAAAGATAATAAAAATTATAGTGTGGCTGGGACACCATGAAGCACTATAGAGCTTTTGTTTTGTTTTTCTCTGGGGTTAACTGATTTTAGTACTTCTACTGAACTTTAGCTAAAAATGAGTTTAAAAAAAAAGCTAATTAGAGTTGGTTTATGCCAGAATTAGGATCAGGAAAGCATGAAGAAATTGGAGTAAACCTTAAAGAGATGACTTCCTATTTTTAGGATCTTTGATCTGTTGTGACTTTTGATGTGGTCACTTACTACCATCAATCCATTTGATTCCAGAAGGACACTATGCAAGAAGCACTCAAGCTCATGTAGACTCTAAACCTCTATCATGAGCCACATTGATCTTGTATTTTAAGTTTAGCATAAAATGTAGGCTGGGGTTCTATTTAACTTATTTATTCTGTATTTCCTTTTACTGGAGTTGCAGCCTCACCTTTGACCTGTTGAATCAGAATCTTTTGAAATGTCTATTTTAAATATAATCCCCAGGTGAGTCTCATGAATGTTTGAGAACTGCTGCATAGGCCTCTTGAGTATGATAGCACCTCCCAAATATGTGGCACTTTTTAAAAAAAAATTTTTTTAATGTTTATTTATTTTTGAGACAGAGACAGAGTGCAAGTGGGGGAGGGGCAGAGAGAGAGGGAGACACAGAATCTGAAACAGGCTCCAGGCTCTGAGCTGTCAGCACAGAGCCTGATGCGGGGCTCGAACCCTTGGACTGCGAGATCATGACCTGAGCCGAAGTCGGATGCTCAACCGACTGAGCCACCCAGGCGCCCCAATATGTGGCACTCTTATGCTTCTGAGAATGTTACTATATTTGTTGGGAGGGAGGAATGAGAGAAAAGTGTCAACCTGAAACATACGGCACTTTGAACCTCTTTATTTTATTTCCAGATAGAATATTTCCAAACGTTTCAAGCCCAACTGTCTTGGCCTAATTGTGTTTCTTTAAGATTCATATTTCCTTATGTTATAATAGAGTTCTTTCTCCTTAGGTATGGGATTGAGGTGGAGTGGATGGGCATGACACTCTTCCTAGAGCAGAGATTCTTAAACAATATTAAAAAAAGAAAAAGACCAGCTGCCCCTGTACCTTTCCCCCTCTCTCATTCTGAGCATTCTGATTCACTATTTCTTGCCTCGGTCTTGCATGTCTTTGTCTGTTTGAGCTGCTATAAAAAAGTGCCTTAGACTGGGTAGCTTATAAACAACAGAAATTTATTTCTCATAGTTCTGGAGGCTGGGAAGCCCAAGATCAAGTTGCTAGCAGATTCCAGGTCGTTGAGAGCCCTTTTCCTGGTGTTCAGATGGCCATTTTCCCTCTGTACGTTCACATGACAGATAGAAAGCAAGAGAGCTCTCTGGGGTCCTTTTTATAAGGGCACTAATCCCATTCCTGAAAGATTCACCTTTATGATCTCATATAATCTTTATATCCCAAAGGTCCCATCTTCTAATACCATCACATTGGTGGGTAGGGTTTTATTGTATGCATTTGTGGGGAGCATGAACATCCAATCCTTAGTAGAGCTGTTTTTCTAGAGATTGGAGTGTGTGACCAAGAATGAACATATTGTATTTTTATAAAATTCCACATTTGGGCTGGTGCTAGAGACGGGAGTACTTTCCTGGATCTACCGTGAAACAATGAGGTTTGACACTTACCCTCAAGTAGAATAAGGAGACACATTCAAATTTCTGACCCCTAATTTAGACTTCTTCTGGAGACTTAGTTGAGGTATGTGAAGGGCCTAGGGAGCTGCAAACTCACTGGCTTGACCCCAAGCAGATTTCGTATTGAGGCTGGGAAGAAATCCCTGGCCTTCTCCATAGCCCTGGCTTCAGATGTCTATTGGACCCGTTCTCTAAATGATGGTCATAAAGAGAAGGGTAGCCTCCTGAGGCCATAGGGCAGAAGTTCTGCTGTGCTTATGGGCACCAAAATCACCTGAGGAGCTTGGCAAAATGGATTCCCAGACACAAACCTGGATCTCCTAAGGGTGGTGTGTTCGTTTCCTAAGGCTGCCATGACATATTAACCACAAACTTGGTGGCAGAAGTTTATTCTTTTACAGTTTTGGAGGTGGAAATCAAAGTTTCAGTAGGGTTGGTTCCTTCTGAAGTCTCTGAGAGAATCCACCCCATATCTCTCTCCTTGCTTCTGGTGGCACCTGGAAATCCTTTGTGTTCCTTGGCTTGTAGATGCACCTTTTCAATCTCTGCCTCTGACTTCATATCCCCTTTTCCTCTGCGTGTCTTCTGCCCTTCTTGTCTAAGGGCCACAAGTCATTGATTTATTATATTCCCCTCTCCCCCCAATCCAGGATAATCTCATTTTGAGATCCTTTATTAATTATATCTATAAAAACCCTTTTCCCATTTAAGATCACACTCACATCTTCTGGGTGGACATGTCTTTTGGGGGTCATTATTCAGCCCACTACAGGTAGTATCTAGGGGCCTGCATTTAAACAAATTTTTTAGTGATTCTGACACTGATGCTTTTAGGACAACATTTTGAGAAATGGTGGAATGGGCATGTCAGTTGCTGGGACTTCCCAGGATGGATTCTTTTGTACCATAAATGATTGAAAAATCAAATCATTGTTGGAGCTTTCTATGATAGTAGCCCCCAATTATTAACTGCTGTTAAATGCTTTAATATACATGATTTTGTTTAATATTCACAATACTCTGAGAGAGATATTATGTTCTCATTTCAAATGGTTAAGGAACTGCCAGCCACTTACTTAGTAAGTGACAGTGTGAGGATTTGGACCCAGTTTTTTCTGATAGCTAAGCCAGAACCCTGAATCATTTTGCTATGCAATCTCTAAACACTTCATTCATTTTAGGCATAACCTCCTCAGGAAACCTTTGCACTCTCTCCCCTCACCCCCCACCCCAACAACATAAAACAAAAACAACAAAATCTACAACCTAAATTAAGTTAGGTCCTTAGTGGCCCCTTCCTCCAGTGCTCTACATGTGTAAGTCTCTGATCAGTCTGGTTGTCTCCACTCAGTTGACAACTGGAACTACAGTGCAGATGTGTCTGACAAGGAAACCTGTGCTCTCCCATCTGTACAACATCACCCACCACCCCACCAAGGCCCTGAGAAGCTCTTTAGCCAGGTCAACCCTATGACCTTTCCAAGCACTTGCCTTCAGTAGGTGAGAAGCTGGGACCAGTACTTAGATCCTCTGACTTCCCGTTTGCTCAGCTGTGCCTCAGCTTTGTTGCTGTCAGTACTAAATTCCAGTCTGTCTTAAAAGCATTTTGTGAACAACTCTTTGACTAATATTTACAATGCAGGAAGACATAAAATTAAAAAAATGTCAGTTGACCTGAAATAGTTTGCTGGGTTTTCTTCCCTGGCCTAATGTAAGAGCTTTCTGCTTAGTTTATCAGGTTCTTTGGTGAACTTAGTTTAGTTTAGGTAGCAGATTTCCTGCTCTGTGCTAGCAGAGGAAGTTCTTTGAGTTAAATTCAGCAAAATTAACATCACACCAACCACCTAATTAATTCCTTTATGCGAAGTCTGGAAGGCAGTTAGGGTCTTGAATCTCTTTTCCTGCCTGCTTCCTCTCTCCCTCCGCATTTATATTCTCTCTCTGTTTTACTTAAAACTGTTGGTAGACATCAATGCCAGCCATACCTGTACACCAAACATATGATTGGCATCCCTTGTTGGGAACTATGATGCTCTCATGGTTAAGGGCTATGGCACAGATCCAGGTTTGATTCTGGCTCTACCATTTACCAGCTTGTGACCTTGGGCAGGTTATTTGACCTCAAAGCTTCAGTTTTCCCATCTGAGAAATAGGGACAATGATAATGATGGTGATAATACTAATACCTACCTCACAGGATGACAGAAGATTAGATGAGGTAATCCATATAAAGTAGTTGGCACGTAATAAGCTCTCAGTAAGTGTTAGGTATTTTTGTGATAACTATTATTATAATAATTATTATTTTATCATTGGTGCTATTGTTTAAATTCTGCTTTCTCTGTTTAAAATATATATAAGATGCATTTGAAAAATATTTCTCACATTAGAAAAGAAGCCAGTGACCATAGGATGATAGAGTATAATTATTTGGATAGCAATGAACATTGATTAGGCTCTCAATAGAAGTCAGCATCATTCCAGAGTGTCTCATGTATGAGCTCATTTAATCATTCTAGCATGGTAAGAACTGTTACTATTGCTCCTTTTTCATGAGGAGGAAACAAGCACAGAGATCAAATAACTTGTTCAAAATTTCTACAATGTACCATGTTACATTGTACTCCACTGGTTACAGTCACTCCACTGGTATCAACAGAATAATAGAGGGGGCACTTCCAAATTACTTGTTTTTACTATAGAATTGTTCAATGTGGAGTTTGTTTGTTTAATAAAAATTGTTCACTACAAAAATTCAAAAAACTTTTCTATTAATATACACATCACAAACACATGTCCTTTGGGGATGGTAAAAAGCCTTAGTAGCCTAACCTCTAGGTGGGAGCCTACAGGCATGGAGTGATCTTTTCTCTCCGGTGGCTGCTGAGGGCACATAACCAACATGACCTCCATGTGCCAGTGGCCAGTGGAGGAGCAGCAAGGACCCTGCAGTGAGACTGTGCCATCAAGCTGTGGGGGTCAAGTTCCTAAACCTTGTGGTGGAGAACTCCCTTGCTTGGAGAGGCTCTTCTGGGCTGTTGCTGCTCATAGCCAGGCTATAATTGGCCTCTGCAAAGTAGCAAGCATGTGGGCTCTGCTACCCCCCACCCATCTGGCTGTGAGTTTTACGCATATGCAAATAATGGAACCCTTATTTGTGGCTATCCCTGGGACTTATGAGTCACAACTCATGCATCCATATGGTCTCCAATGCCACACAGCTAGGGTTGGGGGTTGGGGAGTAGAGCATTCAGATTCAGGCAGTCTGTCTTCATTACCTCTGAGCCTTACCAGTGTATCGGATCACCTTTCTTGAATAGGAAAATCTTAAAAAATTAAATAAATAAAAGACCTGAATTGGTGTTTCAATCTTTGCCAGATGGTTGGCACACCACAATCAGGGCTTAAATTGTGATGCAAAACATTCTGGACAAAACTTCACTAGACTGAAAAAATGAAAACAAATCTTTGAAGTTCAATGGCTTAGCATTTCTAGTTGTTTACTTATTTGTTTGTTTGTTTCTTATTGATCTCCCAGTGTAGTTCATTTCATTTTCATACTCAATTGCTAACTGATAACACTTTCTTCTTGCAGGAAACAATTTTTATATGTGCTAGCATTGACATGAATAAGATGATACTATTAATAGCATCTAGATTGGTTCTGTAACCAAAATGTAAGCATAATTTCAAAGCAAGCTTTTGAAATTTTACTTGTAAATTTTTTTGCCCCTTTCAAAGATAGAAATAAGTGGGAAAACCATTTATCTGTTGATTTCTCCAAACATTTATACTTTATTCAGTGGGGAAAGGAAACTAGATTGTTTCTGAATATTGTGATTTGAAGACTGATAATTTATGAAAATACATTAAAGAAAAAAAGTAAGGTATAATAGTTAAAGTTTAGAATTTTTAGAATATATAGATAAGCAAGGAGAAGAAAATAAGATAAGAATCTCTTCACCCAGAGAAAACCATTGTTAATGCTTGGTTTTTAAAAATGAAATGATTTTTGGGGCGCCTGGGTGGCGCAGTCGGTTAAGCATCCGACTTCAGCCAGGTCACGATCTCGCGGTCCGTGAGTTCGAGCCCCGCGTCGGGCTCTGGGCTGCTGGCTCAGAGCCTGGAACCTGTTTCCGAGTCTGTGTCTCCCTCTCTCTCTGCCCCTCCCCCGTTCATGCTCTGTCTCTCTCTGTCGCAAAAATAAATAAACGTTGAAAAAAAAAATTAAAAAAAAAATAAATAAAAATGAAATGATTTTTTAGAAATTATATTTATTACAAGAAAATATATTGACAGAAAATGAGACTATCTGTTTAGACTAACCATGATAAATTTTTCAAAACAGGTCTGAGGCCTACAAACTACTAAAAAAATTAAGAAAAATCTTACCTGAATTTAAAATCAAAAGCAAAGCAAATTAAATATTAGAGATTTCTTACATAGCTGTCTTAGATTTAGATTAAGCTAATGATTCAATAATGAAATTTTTGTGTTATGTAGCATAGTTTTGTGTTGGAATACAATTTGCATACGATATGCTGAGGCTTCCTATGCGTTTATAGTACATAGTATACTTGTGCCTGCTTTCTAAGATTTGGAGTATAATTTTATTAATTTAAATTTATAATAGTCAAACAGTCTTTAACAGTAGAATAGATAAATAATGGCTTACATTATTATATGAAATACTATGCAGCAATGAAAGTAAATAAACTATAGCCATGCAGAACAACATGGATAAGTCTCACAAATATTATGTTGTCTGAAAGAATCCAGACACAAGATAATACATGACCTGTGTGACTATATTTATGTAAAGTTCAAAAAAATATGTAACTAACCTACAGTTGGGGTTATCAGGATAGTTAGGAAATCAAGTATAGTTAGGAAATCAGGATAGTTGTTACTTTGGGAGGTAGAAGTGATTAGTGATTGGGAAAGGCAGAGGGGGACATCAAAATGATTCATTTGTTGGTCTGGGTGGTGCCTATATAGGTGTATTCACTTTTAAAAATAACTCATTGAGCTTCATTTACATTTTGTGTACTTTGCTGTATGTATGATATACTTCAATATAAAAATATCAATAATTATTAAAGAAGTCATATTTATTTGATGTCTACTCTTTGCTGGCTATATAACATTCAATGGTCATATCATTTCTTCAGGGAAATTGATCTACTTTACTGTTATTCATTCATGGTTTCCAGAATGCATTGGGGTTAAAAAAAAAAGTAGAAATGCAACCATTTGTATTTTCTCTATTGCAATACAATTTCCAAGTTATTCAAATATTTTCTATATAGTTGATAAATTTTATTAATTTTTGTGCACAGCAGATGTGTGAGGCTGGCATTGCTGTCTCCATTGTTTAGATAAGGAGAGTAGACACAGGGAGGATGAATGTTTGGCCAAGCCTGGAGTTGGAATGCAGTTCTTTTGACATTTCTCTGTGCTGTCTGATTATAGAGCTCTGCTACAGTCATAGATATCTCAGAATTTCCCAAAACCCTGGACTCTCAGGGAAAAAAGATTTCCATGAGCACGTACAGGCATGAAGTATAAAAATATTTTTGTAGATTAAATTTACATTTGTATCTAAGAATAATGAACAAGCACATAACAAGTGTGGGAAAGGTACTTCTTGATTCAATAAACATTTCTGAGTATAGGATATTGTGCCCACTTCTGGGGGGAACAGACCCAGGGGTATGAGCATAATACAATGTGATAAGTGAAATGATGGAGGTTTACACAGGACTTGGAGGACCACAGAGGAAGGGCCAGTGACCAGAAAAGAATATCTGGGAAGTCTTATGAAGGAAGGGATGCTTGAATCTAATCTTAAGTATATAAAGTTGTTTTTAAAACTAGATAGATCAGTTTGATTTCCTATGTTTCTCCCTTGTGATATTTCCATTTCCCGATTTTAGGAAGCTTTAGATTCTCAGAGAACATACATGTTTCTGAATTTGAAAAAAAAAAAGAAATACCAGATTGAAATTTCATTTATTATTATTACTTTTTTAAAAAGTGTATTTATTGTGAGAGAGACAGAGAAAGAGAGCATGAGCAGGGGAGGGGCAGAGAATCCCAAGCAGGCTCTGCACCATCAGCATAGAGTCTGACACTGGGCTTGAACCCATGAACTGTGAGATCATGACCTGAGCTGAAATCAAGAGTTGGACACCTAACTGACTGAGCCACCCGGGCACCTCCCAGATGGAATTTTCAAAAATGGCAGCTGGAATGTAAGCTTCTTGTTAATACTATGTTTTTCCCATAGGATCCAACAACATTAAGGTCATTGTGGAGCTGGTTTTTTAAAGACTTAATTTTTTTTAAAGTTTATTTATTTATTTTGAGAGACACAGAGAGTACTCCTGTGTGTGAAAGCAGGGGAGGGTCAGAAAGAGAGGGAGAGAGAGAATCTCAAGAAGTTTCCATGCTGTCAGTGCAGAGCCTGACTTGGAGCTCAATCTCATGACTATGAGATTATGACCTGAACCAATATCAAGAGTTAGATGCTTAACAGACTGAGCTACCCAGGCACCCCCAAGACTCAATTTTTAAAAGCAGTTTTAGATTCACAGCACAACTGAGAAGTTACAGAGATTTCCCATTTACCCACTTCCCCAACACTTGCATAGCCTTCCTTGTGATCAAAATCCCCCACCAGAGTAGTACAATTTTTACAATTGATGAACCTATACTGACACATCATAATCTCCGAAAGTTCATAGTTAACATTAAGGTTCACACTTCGTGTTGTACATTCTATGGGTTTGTACAAATATATAATGACATGGATTCATCATTATAGTATCATATATTTTACTCCCCTAAAAATCCTCTGTGTTCTGTGAGAGGAGCTAATTTTGGTAGGAATAATTTCTTTAGTTTTATAACATATTTGCTTTATTTGTCAGCAAATCTAAAGTGCTGAGCTGTTTGGTTCACTATTGTTCAGATGTTTTATTTAGGCCAATTTCTAATACCATCAAATCATACATACCAAAATTCAACTGCAAAAAAAATTCAGTTAAGCTGCATAGTGCCTTTTGATGGTAATAAATTTTAAAAATAGGCTATGCCATAGATTTCATTTATAGGCATTTAAATGAGCTTAAAGTTCCCAGAGGAAAAAAAATCTCATGGATATAACATATTGCCAAAACAGGCACTCTCCCAAGGTTGACATTTTTGTTTTTCAGATCTGATGTCTGTATCATCTTATTCTTTTTATTAGGTTTAGTACATGATCTCTTGTTTGTAAACTGAGGTCAGACCTAACCAAATCTCAGCAATGAGATTCAGTTACAGAAAGAGAATATAATAGCATCAAAACCTTTATTCAGAAGTGTTATTTTGCATTTCCCAATAGATATATCCTTAAATCTCTAATGCCATTAACTAAGATGGCTCTCTAAAATATTTTATTTATACTGCTAGAGTAGTTAGGTAATAAACAGGTAACTCCTTAAATCCTGTCTCTTTTTTAGTAGGAGTGCATTGAAAGTTCAGGTGGGAGAGAGGAGGATGATAAAGCAAAAGACTCATGAGGGCTCTGTGTTTATTCATGGATTTTGAAATTGTTTATGCCATTAAAAATAAAAGTAAAATGGAAAATATTGGCCCATCTTACATGGTAGGTGAGGGAACTATCATTTGACAGCGATACTCTTAAACTTTGCACTTTCCCATAACACCTATATATTTGTAACAACCTAATAATAGAAAGGAAAAGCACTTATGATTTAATAGATTTGGGTTGTCTCTTTAATTCATGAGTCTGCAATAAAAAAAGCATACATTTTAGCAAGTGAACGGTAACCTATTCTTAGCCAAAACAATAGTCTAATTTATCTGCTTAGGCCTGACTGCTTTAAAAATGATTATAATTCTCAAACATGAAATATATATAAACAACAGAGAAAGTGCTTGCAAATATACTGCCTTAATTTCTTAGAGCATATCCCGAAATAAATATTCTTGGGAGACTAGCATAAATTAAACAAAAATGAAATTATAGTGGTTTTGCAGTAGAGTTCTTAAATGAGGGCCCTCGGTAGACTTCTTCAAGGAGTCCTTAAATTCCTTGAAACTGCGTGCAAAATGTGGTAAATCTAAGCATTTTTTTTCAGGGGCACTTGGGTGGTTCAGTAGGTTGAGCATCTGATTCTTGATTTTGGCTCAGGTCATGATCCCAGGGTCATGGGATCAAGCTCCGCATTAGGCTCCACATTCATGCTCTCTCTCTAAAATAAAATAAGAAACAAAAACAAAAACAAAAAACAAAGCATTTTTTTCAGGGGCAGGGTGAGTCCTCTACTTTTATTAGGTTCTTTAAAGAGTTAAGAACCATTGATTAAACCAATGTGAGCAGTGTGTGTGTTTATTAGAGATAGTAGGTAAATAGTTGGAAAATATAACAAGCCTGTAAAATACATCTATGTATATGGCAATAAAGATGAAAGGTGCTTATGTTTCTGGGAATGCAATAAAATGATGCCTATGTTATTCAAATGACTGCATAGATTACTTTATTCTCTGGGTTGAGAAGCAAAATTTTATTCTCCTCTGTGCCATGTTGTCTTGTAAACAGTGAGAAATAACATTGTTCATTATCAGAGATGTGTGCAAATCAAAAGTTTGGACTTTTCTGGTTTATTCTTGTCCTGTTACCACACTTTGCTTGTACAGCATCACAGACTGGATGATGAATAAAGCAAGGGCGACCTGGGAGCAGCAAGCATTTTACTTGTCAGTGAGAATGAGCTTTTTAGATTTTGAATGGGTTACTTCATACCTCTGAGAATAATTTGCAGCTGTTAAATACATTTTGCTTTTTGTTAAGAGCAAAGACAACTGTAATTAAGGTCAGCCTATCTTTTGGGATATAAATGTGTTTTAATGGATTTCCACTTTCTTGGGTACATACAAGCATGGTTTATCTTTTAACTCAGTGATAGAAGCGCTTCAGAAAGGATTTGTAATCCTGGATCTGTGAAAAAAAAAATTGTGTGTTTGTGTGTGTAAAATTGGTTAAAAAAAGTATGGTGGAAAAGTAGTGTCTCCCTTAGGATCAAATTAAAGTCTCCAAAGCATCTTTAATCCTCCTTTGACTAGACTCCCACAGTGATCTCCAAGACTGCATTACCAAGTTGGCGAAGGCAGAGTCAAGGAAATATTTTACTTCTTCCATTCTCCATAGTTTCCCTGAGATCTCAAACTGGCAGCCAGCTGGCTGAATCTGCCCACAGACTTGTTTTATTTGGCCCATGCAGTGCTTTTAACATTTTTTGCCAACATTTTAATAGGAAGGTTTCACATTTCTGGCTTGTCTTGAGAAATCATAAGATAAAGGAACAATTGGCTAGAGCTCAGGGACAGCCAATCCCCAACCCCCTGGGCCACAGGGGGTTCTTCTGCAGCCCTTTCAAGTATCCCTACTCTGGCAATGCACTTGTGTGGTTATTTACCTGCTGGACTGCTGGAGGCATCTGAGTTTGAGACTGGTCTAAGGCTGCCTTTGAGACCACCGTAGTTTTCTGATAGGTTTTGTATAATAGCTATCTTCTTGATCCTCAAGAGCCTTATTATTTATTGTAACCTTGACACCTGTCCATCATATCTAATAATTTTCAAGTTCAAAGGATTTAGAGTTCCTAATTTGGGCCTAGGATGGGCAGTAAGTACAGATAAAGAGAACATAAATACCTAAAATGCTTATCTTCCCTAACAAACATCCGATTTCTGTTGTTGTCTACCAAAACTGGCTGGAAGCTCTAATTTTAGTGGTGCTATAACTAAATTGTACTTGTTGTTTTTGGAATTTCATCATGAATTTTTTTTTAGTGTTAAGAAAAATAGTTGAATCATTTAAAAGTCATTGAAGCATGTAGATTCCTAGGACATTATAATTTCCTTATGCTTTGAAGTACAATGGACAAAATCCTGACAAAAATTTAATAGATTTTGGGTTGTCTCTTTAATTCATGAGGCTGCAAATTTCTAATTTATAAACTTTCAATTATTTTGGTCAAAATGAAGGGGTAGGAAAATTCGGGCAGCCTTTCTTTCCAGTTTTTCCAAATAGCCCTTTTTGGTGAAGACAGAGAAATCTTGCCAAAACTCCTATTCAACTTATTGGAAGGCTAGCCTTTATCTTGTTATCTACAGTCTATGCAAATCATTTAAAAAATTTAAAAATCCCAGTAAATTATGAAGATTAGTTAAGATAGAGGGTCGGGAACATGAAGTGTTTAGTAATGTAATGCATGTAAAGGTAATTAGTATTTAATTTTTGAAAGAAAAAATAAAAACTTTCCAAGTGTAGTAACTTGGAACAGTTGTATCTCCTTCAAAACAATTTGGTTTTTATATACTGCTGGAATAGCAATGCAATAGAAAATTAATAGCGTAAAAACTCAGGATTTGAATGTAGAAATGGGTAAATGTTTTATAATGAGAGAAAAAATTATTGTCCAAGTTTAGGAATAAAAGCTCCGCAGAGCAATCAGTGTCCAAATCAGTAACATTTTTTTAATATCTGTAAATCACTTTGACAATACTTAGTTATGAACAGAGAAGTGATTTAATGATTATGAAATTAGGTGTCTTGATTTTTTTCTTTTTCTTTCTTTCTTTCTTTCTTTCCTTTTCCTTTCTTTCCTTCCTTCCTTCCTCCTCCCTCCCTCCCTCCACCACCCCCTGTGTTTCTTTTCTTTTCTTTTCTTTTCTTTTCTTTTCTTTTCTTTTCTTTTCTTTTCTTTTCTTTTTTTTCTTTTCTTTCTTTCTTTCTTTCTTTCTTTCTTTCTTTCTTTCTTTCTTTCTTTCTTTCTTCTTTCTCTTCATACAGGCCACCAAGGGACTTTGAGCAAACCACTTTAACTTGCTAAATTTCCCTTAATAATGAAATTTTTGGAAATGTGGTAAAATGTTCTGAGTACAATTTATATTATTTCTGTGAATTTTTAGACTGATCAGAGGATATATCTATTTTTTTGTGAAAAGTAAAAACAAGATGCCTTAAGAGAGTTGATTTTTTTTTACTGCTTTTTCACTTTTTAAAGTTATATTATTGTTTTCCTTGTTTTCAGATATTCTAATATGCAGTCAAAAACAAAAGAAAAACATTGGACTCCTTTCCCCATCTATTAGGGTAAAGGCAATCTATTCCAAAAGAACTACAGGTGAGAATGTGCCTAGTTAAGGTTTTATCTAGCATATCTGGGGGTGAGCATGAAAAACATTTATATGTAGAAGGAAAATGGAACATTTATGGTATATGCAATTTATTTATTTTTTTAAAATTTTTTAACATTTATTTATTTTTGAGACAGAGAAAGAGAGCATGAACGAGGAAGGGTCAGAGAAAGAGGGAGACACAGAATCTGAAACAGACTCCAGGCTCTGAGCTGTCAGCACAGAGCCTGACGCGGGGCTCGAACCCGTGGACCACGAGATCATGACCTGAGCCAAAGTCGGATGCTTAACCGACTGAGCCACCCAGGCGCCCCTGGTATATGCAATTTAGTCTTGCTTTGCTCCTTCACTCATGAAATGTTAATTAAGTACATTTATAATCTAATTCTAGTTTGTCCTACAAGGACTAAAACATGGACTTTGTCCTTGAAACTCACTCATATAGCTCCCTTTTGGGAACATCACCTGGGAATGCATTCAAAGTCTAGGTACCATGGTCAAAAGCAAAAGTACCAATGCCTGACTGTTTTTGGATTCATATAGGTACCTTATTAGTGCCTCATGGTTTATTGGTTGGAGTAGAACCATATATAGTTTACTTATTTACTTATTTTTTAAATGTTTATTTATTTTTGAGAGAGAGAGAGAGAGAGAGTGAGAGTGGGGGAGGTGCAGAGACCGAGGGAGACACAAAATCTGAAGGAGGCTTCAGGCTCTGAACTGTCAGCACAGAGCCCGATGCGGGGCTCGAACTCATAGACTGCAAATTCATGAGCCAAAATTGGATGCTTAACTGGCTGAGCCACCCAGGCACCCCTCTGGTTTACTTATTTATGGTGGTTTATTTCTTTAAAATTATGTACATCTGAAATGTGTAAATGTGCACATTTACCTTTAAAAGTAAAGGTAAACCAAGCCGAATCTGGAGCTATAATAGGAAATTTAGATTGCTAGAGAACCCTGTGATTGTCCTTCAGAATTATTGGATTAATGATTCCCTGCCAGTCTATGAGCTCCCCAAGGGCAGGGACTGTGATTATTTATCTCTGCAGAACCTCCAACTCCTAACACATTTATTTCTTGGCAATATAGAAAATGCTTGCTATATCTCGTCTGCCTGACAAGTGGTTGGGTAGTCAGCTGCTCATATGTGTAGGTCTCAGCACCCAGCGAGGACCTGTGTGACTTTAGGAGAGACAAGGTTAACTCAACAATCATGCAAAGAAACATGAAAGTCTTGCCTTACTAATCAGATTTGCTCTCTTTTGTAAGGGAGACAAGCCCTCTTGGTTTTGCAAGCAGATCACAATTTGTGAACTAGCCCGTGATTTTCAGCCCTAGGTAGTGTCTCTTTTGTTTGAATTCTTATGCATCTAGTTTGGACAAGCTTCATGGCTTTTCCTGTATACTACTGCATTGCAGCAGTCTGGCCAGAAGAGCAATGCCTGTGTGTGTGTGTGTGTGTGTGTGTGTGTGTGTGTATGTGTGTGTGTGTGTGTGTGTGTGTGTGTGTGTGTGTGTGAAACCTTGTTTTAAGTATCACTTTGCCACCAACCATGTAACCTTGGCAAGTCACTTAATCTGTAGACTTCAGAGCACTTCTTTCTGGGAGTTGTCTTGATTTTAGAATGCCAGGCTTCAGATTCATAACTGCTCTGGCCCCTTTAAATTCCAGTTGGCTATTTGAGTGTATATATTCATGTTTCTATTAGTCTGTAGGCTTCTGGAGGTCAGAAGTCATCTTACACATTTTTTGTGTGTGTATTTAAAACAATTTTTTTTTATCATACAGAACTTTGAACACACATAAAAGCATATAGATCAGCTTAATGAGCCCCCTAGGATTCATCCACCAACTCCAACAATCTATCCATCAACTTATGGCCAATCCTGCCCCCATCATGTCCATTTTCTTACTCTTCTTTATTTGGAAGCAAATCGTACATGTATGTCATTTAATCTGTAAATATTTCGTATTTGTGAATTTTGCCTTTCAGGCATCCTAACACAGAACCTTGTACACATTGCATGACAAGATGATAAATTTTTTTAAATGTTTATTTATTTTTGAAAGAGAGAGAGAGAGAGAGCGCATAAATTGCGAAGTGACAGAGAGACAGGGAGACACAGAATCTGAAGGCTCCAGGCTCTGAGCTGTCAGCACAGACTCTGAAGTGGGTCTCGAACCCACAAATTGTGAGATCATGACCTGAGCTGAAATCGGATGCTTAACCAACTGAACCACCCAGGCACCCCAACAGACTCTTAATAAGATGATAAATTTTGAATAAATGAACGAGAATGGCCTGGGAAAGAGGAAGAAGTTCGACTCCCCAACCCACACCCAAGATCATATGTATTTTAAATATTTAATAGAATTTGTTAACCTTCAATTTCTCAGAGTAGAGGGGGAGGAGAGGCCAAGGCTTCCAGTTATTGGAAATCCTTTTGTGGTTGGAATATTTAAGGACTTCTTTACCTATTACAGGTAATTATCCTTCACTAGGAACCCTCCATGCTCCAAGAAGTGAAGGTACATGCCAAAGATCAGCAAAAAGCCATCCAACTTTATGGGTGCATCCTGAGGAATTATCTTAGCAGTAATCGGTGGTACATCCTAAAAGGCTGACTGTGATTATCTAATTCATTGGGGACCTGAAAATTCATAGGAAGGACTTCACCCAGCTACTTCTCTTTATTTTACATTTTCTATTACCTGTTTCCTAAGCCCTCCATATCTCCTTCAAACAGCCTCTACCCCCCTTTGTTTTCATTATTTTCCAAACAATGCTCATGTCCTCATGGGAGTTTTGCTCAGAGCATTGAATTAGGCACAGTACATTTGAGCCAAAGTGTGTGTGCTTGCTTTGGATGTATTACTCTCAAATGTGTAGGCAATGTAGTTTGTGTAACACCACGAATAAAACAAAAGCAAGAACAAAAAGGCAAAGTAAAAATCCCCCTTTGTATACACTAAAAGACTTGACAAGAATGTTCAGAGCAGCATTATTTATAATACTTAAAACTGCAAATAATTCAAATGTCCATTAACAGAATAGATAAATAGAATATTATACACTAATTAAAAAGAATAAACTAGGGGTGCGTGCCTGGGTGGCTCAGTTGTTTAAGCCTCTGACTTTGGCTCAGGTCACGATCTTGCTGTTTGTGGGTTTGAGCCCCGTCTCTGGCTCTGTGATGACAGCTCAGAGCCTGGAGCCTCCTTCGTATTCTGTGTGTCCCTTTCTCTCTGCCCTTCCCCTGCTTGTGTTCTGTCTTTCTCTCTCTCAAAAATAAAAAAAACAGTAAAAAAATAAAAAGAATAAACTATGGCTATCTGGAACAATATGGGTGATTTTTACCTATATAAAGTTAAGGGAAAGATTATTGTGTTGTTCTGTTTATAACCAGGCAAAGTGAATCTGTGGGATCAGAAGTCAGGATAGTGGTTAACTTTGTAGGGGGGATAGGGGATGACTGGAAGATTCTGGGGAAGATTCTGGGTACTGGAAGTGTCCTGTAACATGAACTGGGTGGTTGCCACACAAGTGTGTTCAATTTGTAAAATTTCATCAAGTTGTCTGTTTAAGATCTGTGTACCTCAGAGTATGTATATTATACTTCAGCAAAAGAATAAAAGAAGAAAAATCTTCTCTTTTGACTACTTAGGACTATCTAAAGTTTAAGCCAGTCATCTACCTGACCTTATAAGAAACAAGATTTGCCTCAGTAGTTTGATTGTTTCTTTTATAGAACAGAACTGGTAGATTGAGATTGAGAAAGAAGTGATAGATGCATGTTTTTATTGTACAAAACATCTGTTTCTCTGTTTCATGAGATAATCATCAATAAACTGTGAAACTGTGGTCAAGATGAACTGCTAGTCAGATATGCCAGTGTTGAGAGCTCTGCAGGCCTTATCAGTGTTATCTTACAACAGGCATAATTAATGGGTCATGTAAGGGAAAGTCTTGATTTAGTATTGGAGTATGTATTAGAATCCAGAAATACCTTAGTATGGCAAGAGAAATTCAGAATGAAGTTCAACATATATTTAATTGCAAGACAGTGCTTCGGGGTACCTGGGTGGCTCAGTTGGTAAGTGACTTCAGCTCAGGTCATGATCTTGTGGTTCATGAGTTGGAGCCCCGCGTCGGGCTCTGTGCTGACAGCTCAGAGCCTGGAGCCTGCTTCGGATTCTGTGTCTCCCACACTCTCTGCCCCTCTCCCCCTCTTTCAAAAATAAACATTAAAAAAATTAAAAAAGACAGTGCTTCAATATATGTAGCATTTAAATAGCATAAATAAAAGGAGCATTTTAACACAATAGAAATAAATCCAGAGTTGAGTGGATCAGGTGAATGTGGTTAAACATACCTTGCCTTTAAAAAAAAAAAGAGTAAAGCAAGCATGATACAATACTGATGTCATGTAAATAGTAAAACTTTTATATAGGTGATTATGCTTCCTTATATCAGACTGAATAGGGCTATTTTGGGGTACCAAGTGCAGAACTGATTCTAGACACGATTGTGCTTTTGGAAACATTTGACTCTGGTGCTTTCTTTCTCCTTTTCTTTTTCAGTACAGGATGGTATCCTGTCAACATATAAACTTTAAAGTCAGACTGCCTTTTAAATCTTGCTTCTATCTCAAGCTGTTTGACTTTGGGTAAATAACTTCTTTGACATTTAGTTTTCTCATCCCTAAAATGGGGACTCTACCTAACTGGGATATTTAATAGGCACATCCTATCTATCTTTACATCTCTGTATCACTTAGGATTTTGTTTGGCCACAGGATCAGAAAACTCAAAATAATTATAAAAACACAAGGATTAATTCCACCTAAAAGAAGCCCAGGGATAGGCAGTCCGGCACTGGTGTGTCTGCTCCCTGAAGTCACCAGCCATTTAGGCTCCATTTAAACTCTTTAATCTGCTATATTCAACATATAAGTTCCATTCTGAAGGTTATCTTATGACTCAGACGGCTGCTGGAGCTCTGTCCATCTTTCTCCTTATAGGCTGCAAGAACAAACTTGGAGCATGGGGCAGAAACAGTTCAATTTCCAGCTGAGTTAGCTCTCTTGCAGTTGTCCTAGAAGTCCTATAAATACTTCTTAAAATTTTTTTCTTTTATGTTTATTTGTTTTTGAGAGAGACAAAGCACATGTGAGGGAGGGACAGAGAGGGAGAGAGGCAGAATCCAAAGCAGGCTCCAGGCTCCAAGCTGTCAGCCCAGAGCCCGAGGTGGGGCTCGAACTCATGAATTGTGAGATCATGACCTAAGCCAAAACCAAGAGTTGGATGCTTAACTGACTGAGCCACCCAGGCACCCCTAGAAATCCTATAAATACTTCAACTTATTTCTTACTCTCCAGAATTTATTGTCCATCTTTCACTTAACAGTAGAAAGATGGTGGGAAATGTAGTTTTTTGACTGAAATGAAATTGGGGTTTGATTACTCATGAAGAAGTAGAAAGTGCATTTTGGATGGTGATTAGGGGGCCTCAGCTACAATGTTCACAATGGAACGCTCCTCCCCTCCTCTCCCTATCTTTGTAAATGATACCACTGTCCTCCAGATAGCTTAATCTGAGAATCTAGGATTAATTCAACTTATTCCCCATATCCCAATTATCACCAAGTCCCGCAGTTCTGAAATCTGAATCATCTCTCCATCTCCACCATAAAACCCACAATTCAAGTTACCATTATCTCTCATCTGAATTCTTTTTTAAAAAATATTTATTTATTTTGAGAGAGAGAGAAAGAGAGAGAGAGAGAGAGAGAGAGAAAGAGAGCGAGCACATGCTTACATGAATGGGGGAGGGGCAGAGAAAGGGAGAGAAGAGAGTCTGAAGCAGGCTCCACACTCAGAGTGGAGTCTGACACGGGGCTTGAAACCAAGAGTCAGACGCTTACCTGACTGAGGCATCCAGGCACCCCTCTCATCTGGATTCTTTCAGTTGTTTCCTGAATAGTCTTTTTGCTTTTTGTCTTGCCTCTCTGCAAAACATTGCCCACACAGTATGATTTTCTCAAAAAATAGGAGATCATATCATCCTCCTGCCTAAAGCCCTCTAAGAGCTTCCCATCCCAATAAAAATAAATGTCACCTTCTTACATTGTCCTACAAGTCCTGCTTTTCTATGCTCATTGTCTACCCCTAGCCCCCAGGTTCTCATATTCTGATCATAGTGGCCACCTTTCTATCCCTTGAATGTACCAAGTATGTGCTATCTCAGACTTCTGCCCCAGGACATTCTTCCCTATTTTTGTATGGCCAACCCCTTACCATAGTTTGCGTCTCAGCTCAGATAGCCCTCCCTCAAGTAGGCCTTCACTAACTACTCAGCTAAAGTAGTTCCTTTTAGCCCATGTTGAAGCATCCTCTGTCTTATTATCTAATTATATTAATTCTACCCTGCTCTGCTAGCTAGACAAAAAATATGGTCATATGCTGAATTGATCATGGTGTGGGGAAAGAAACATTCTCGTACACCATCTGTGGAGAGTGCACTGGTTAAAACCTGTTTGAAGAGCTATTTACAGTATCTGTTAGAACTTAAAACTATAGTTTCATGAGGGCAAATCAGTTCTGAGGATTAAATCCCTTAAAGTCAAATTCCTCAAACGGGTGTGTCCAAGTTTCCGGAATAAGACCTCAGGCTTAGTCTAGTGGATCTTCTTGGAATATCAATTTTATTTGAGGTATGGTGAGAAAGCAATATTTTTTCTATCAATAGAAATATAGACATATTAATAGTTTGAAGGCCTTCTAGGTCCCTGGGGGACTGAGCTCAATATCTTTGACAGGGGAAATTTGGTGGAGAGGTTCTAGAAACACTGCTTCAAGGTGTCACCTCTTGGGTGAATATTTGCATTCTAATAGATAATTCTTTAATTCATCATGAACTGTCTATTGAGGAACTGTGCCTACTGGGTCTAGCAGTAGGTGCTGGGCAATCAAAAGTCTTCCTTAACTGTACATTTCTATTTTCTCTTCCATTGGCAAAATGCTTTAACATACATTATTTTATCTAATTGGA
Source organism: Puma concolor (assembly GCF_028749965.1). Classification (NCBI taxonomy): domain Eukaryota; kingdom Metazoa; phylum Chordata; class Mammalia; order Carnivora; family Felidae; genus Puma; species Puma concolor. The sequence continues at coordinate 185,389,704 of NC_141674.1, forward strand.
TTTTTACCTTGGCTAAGCTGACTGTAAGCATGGAAACTGCCTGCAGCCCACAAATAACTACTAAGCATGAACAGGATTAAACACTTCGAACAGTATTACATTGTAGAAAACTGAGATGTAAGTCCTGCTCCCAAATCAGACTCTTGAATGCTCATTTCCCTTCTCTATAGGGAATTTCTTAGGTATCTTTCCAGAGATATGTTAAGCACTCACATCCATGTCTTAGGGTATGATCTCCTCTCATTCTTTTTTTTTTTTCTCTCTCATTTTTTTTTCGTACACACATGAGAAGTATACAATACTATTCTGCTTTTTTTTTTTTAAAAAGTGTTTTGCATTTGAGTATAGTGTTCTATTGTATGAGGTACACCAAATAGTTAATTACTTCTCATGGATGGATATTTGGATTGTCTTCAGTATTTTGCTGCAATAATCAATTTCTCAGAAACATCCTTCACATGATGAACATTTTTTTTTTGCCTACATAAATAAGATAAATAATAAATAAGTTCCTAGGAGTAGAATTGCTCTGTAAAAGACTGTATGTTTTTAATTCCACTAAATAAAATTGCCCTTCAAAGAGGTTTTAACTGGTGTATTTCCCACTGATGGTATAGGAGAACAATTTTTTTTCCCCACACTGTGATTATTTTAATATATGACGAATTTTTAAAGTTTTATTAATAAGAAAGTGAGAAAAAAGTTTAATTTTACCTGCAATTCCTTAATTGACTGAGATTGAGCCTTTTTACTTAAATTATTTCAAACTGATTTGCATTGAATTTTTTCATAAACTATCTTTCTCTCCTCAATTTTCAGTTTTGAGTTCAACTCAATTTTCAGTTGAGTTGCTGGTCTTTTTTTTTTTTTTTTTTTTTAATAAGCCATAACATATATTAAGGATAGGAAATTAACACTTTTCTGTCACATAGGTTTTAACTATGGTGTTTATGAACAGCCATCTACTTTAAATTAGGTGAAAATGTGCTTCATTTGAAACATTACATATTTATGAACTGGCAGAATGTCACAGACTGAGAGCAAAAGATTCAGAAGAAAAGGTCAGGAGGTTGAGTCATGAATCTGGTGATTTCTAGCCTTACGACCTTGGACAATTACTTAATGCCAGGGAATCTCAGTTTCCTCAACTATAGAGTGGGGATGATCATAATCTTACTTAATCATAGAGTCATGAAGATTTGATCATGCAAATGAAAGTGTTCTATAAATGTACTCAGAAAATTTTAGCTTTTATTTCTGGTTTGATAACTGAGCTGTTTTGTACATTAGAATATATTTGGGACAGTGGGATTTCTGCCTATAGTTAAATTTTTTTTTTTTTGGAAAACAAAACTAATTATCATTATATCTCAGATATTTTTCTGCCTTTAGCTCATCTCATGATTCCTGTTGATTCAATAGTTAGGAAAGGCAATTTTTTTTTCTCTAGTCATGGGACTAGAATAATATGGTTTAATAATGCTAATGAGTAGTAAAGGATGATACTAATATTAAAAAGTGAAATAATTATGTTAAAATGGTAGAATTATCTCTTCTTTCCTTTTTTTAAAATCTTAGTAGAAAAAATCTGCTAAAATGCAGTTCCTTTATTTGTGGCTTTCATATAAAAATACAGTATTTTAAGGTTAGATATGTGTGGCAAGAATGTGTAGGATTAGAGCCTAAAAAGTTTTGATCTGGAAAGAACTGAGACATCATCTAGGCCAATGCCTGTTTTTACAGATGAGGAAGTCAGAAATTCTGAGAAGCAAATTAAGTAGCTTGAGTCATGTGGTCACTGCAGAACAAAAGGGGAGAACTCATTCTGTCTCCTCTCTTCCCGCTTTGAGACTTTTTCACTATCTTGTGATATTTTGGGTGCATAGGTTGTATGTCTCTGTGTGGTTTATGACAATAGCTGTACTTCTAAACTTGTCAAATGAGTAGCCATGTTTCTTGAACCTAAGGGGTAATAAGTTATAGTCATATTTTGCCTTTTTGGAGAGATTATTTTGAACTAGGTTAAAAAAAAGCTGGCTTTAAAAAATTCTTATATTTCAATTTATACTGAATTTTAATATTCTAGCAAGCCTCTGAAAGTTTTTTTTTCCTCTTTATTTTATGTTTTCATGTAGTAAGGACATTTAAGGAGAACCCAAATAGGAAATGTGTTCGAGTTATTAAGCTTTAATAATACATATCTTTCTGTTGATATTGTGCAAACGGAATATATGTTTAAAACACTTACAATTAATCCAAACTGTAATATCATTCTCATAATGACTAATACAATTATTTTATTTTTTTCTTTGTAAATCTTTGTTTTGCTTTTGCTTTGAGGTAAATGTTGAAATTAATGAAAAAAATACCAGATTGACATGTTCTTCCAGTTGTTGGAGGTGTGATTTTAATTCATGTTAGTTATTTTTCTTTAAATAATCTTCATTTCATGTAAAATATTAATTGAAATAAATTTTTTTGCAGGTTTTTCTTCTACTGGAAGAAAAAAGGCTGGAGGCATCCCTCCATCCTGCTTATTCACCCTTCTCATAGTAGAAGCAATTTGGTGATAGTAACTGAAAGTCATTGACATCAGCTAGCACATCCAGTTTTGGTATCATGCTGAATAGAGTAAAACATAGTATTTAACAAATTCATCTTGGACAGTGAACATTCTGAAAAGTGAGAAAGAGCCAACGGGGAAGTGAGATGGGGTTGGAAGCTGATTTTCACAACTGAAAAAATTGACAACAGATAGTTTCTTTATACTGAGACTAATTGATATTGTCAAAATTGTTTCTACTGGAAGGCATAGTTTTTATTAGAGAAGTGTTATATAATAAGATATTAAATATTTTTCTAAATTCCAGATAATAGGAGGAACACTGGGGAGAGCCAGTTGCTAAGGGCTACCCATTTCCTACTTTCCCCTTCTTAGAAACAACATTGCCAACCTTTGGATTGTTGCCAACCTTTGGATCATTGCCAACCTTTGGAAATCCCTGTCCTTGGAAGCTGAATAAGTGAAGCTATCATTTACAATAACAACATTCATTCCCTAAGCACTTAAAATGGGAATAGCTTTAAGAAATGTAAAAAAGTTACACATACTAATTGTAAAAAGTTCAAATGATAGATATAAAGAAGAGAATAATGTTTTCCATAATCCCACTCCTCAGAGATAACCACCGTTAACATTTTGGTATATATTCTTCCAGATCATTTAATATTAATGTTTATAATTTGCCTTTTTAGCTTTATATATCCTGGGCATCCTTCCAATCAATAAATAATCAGTATCATCATTTTTAATGAACACATAGCATTCCACTGCATGGTTGTACTATAATTAATTTAGGTAGTTTCCAAATGATGGAGCCTAAGGTTGTTTCAACTTCTTTTTTCCTAGTTTAAATAATGCTTCAGTAAATCAGCAAATAGGGAATACTTACTCTGCCAGACAATGTGCTGGATGTTAGGTATACAGGGATACATAGTACATATTCCCTCCATTCAAGGACTCAAAGGGGAAGCATGCATGGAAACATGTAATTGCTATACTTTTTAAGGTGGATAACAACAGAGCTGCCTATGGGGCCAGTGTGAGTACTAAGGATGGAGTGACCCTTTCTTTTTTTTTCCTATAATTGATTTTTTATAATTTATATCCAAGTTAGTTAGCACATGGTGCAATAATGATTTCTGGAGTAGATTCCTTCAGCTGTTACCCATTTAGCCTATCCTCCCCTCCCATAAACCCTCCAACAGCCCTAAGAGTCTCTTATGTTTTGTCCCCATCCCTGTTTTTATATTATTTTTGCTTCCCTTCCCTTATGTTCATCTGTTTTGTATCTTAAATTTCTCATATGAGTGAAGTCATATGACATTTGTCTTTCTCTGACTGACCAATTTTGCTTAGCATAATGCCTTCTAGTTCCATCCACATAGCTGCAAATGACAAGCATTCTTTTTGATTGCTGAGTAATACTCCATTGTATATATATACCACATCTTCTTTATCCATTCATCCATCGATGGACATTTGGGCTCTTTCCATACTTTGGCTATAAATATTGGGGTGCATGTGCCTCTTTGAAACAGCATACCTGTATTCCTTGGATAAATACCTCGTAGTGCAATTGCTGGGGTCATAGGGTAGTTCTATTTTTAATTTTTTGAGGAACCTCGTACTGTTTTCCAGAGTGGCTGCACCAGTTTGCATTCCCACCAGCAGCACAAAAGAGATCCTCTTTCTCCGCATCCTCATCCTCGCCAACATCTGTTGTTGCCTGAGTTGTTAATGTTAGCCATTCTGACAGGTGTGAGGTGGTATCTCATTGTGGTTTTGATTTGTTTTTCCTGGATGATGAGTGATGTTGAGCATGTTTTCATGTGTCAGTTGGCCATCTGGATGTCTTCTTTGGAGAAGTGTCTATTCATGTTTTTTGCCCATTTCTTCACCGGATTATTTGTTTTTGGGTGTTGAGTTTGATAAGTTCTCTATAGATTTTGGATACTAACCCTTTATCTGATATGTCGTTTGCAAGTATCTTCTCCCATTCCATCGGTTGCCTTTTAGTTTTGCTGATTGTTTACCTCACTGTGCAGAAACTTTTTATTTTGATGAGATCCCAATAATTCATTTTTGCTTCGGTTTCCCTGGCCTCTGGAGACGTGTTGAGTAAGAAGTTGCTGTAGCCAAGGTCAAAGAGGTTTTGCCTGCTTTCTCCTCAAGGATTTTGATGGCTTCTGGTCTTTCATCCACTTTGAGTTTATTTTTGTGTATGGTGTAAGAAAGTGGTCCAGGTTCATTTTTCTGCATGTCGCTGTCTGGTTTTCCCAGCACTACTTGCTAAAGAGACTGTCTTTATTCCATTGGGTATTCTTTCCTGCTTTGTCAAAGATTAGTTGGCCATATGTTTGTGGGTCCATTTTATCTTTATTCTGTTCCATTGATCTGAGTGTCTGTTTTTGTGCCATGGAGTGACCCTTTCTGCTTGAATGTATTAGGAGAAACTTGACCAAGCATGAGAGACGTAGGCTGACAGGATGGGCAGATGTTTCCTAAGAATTACCATAGAGAACTGGTTAAGATTGCTTCTTCCCAGTTTATCTTCTAGAGAATGTGATCCATAAGGTCAAGGGTGCAGCTCCAGGTGGTTCTGTTGCAAGCGGTCTCTTTACACATTGAGAAATAGTCACAGAGCATGTGAAGAGGCTGAGGTGGAATACCAAATTGGAAAGGGGGCTGCTGTCAGATGACAGAGGACCTTGGCTATAGAACTAAGGGCTTTAGACTCTTTGGTAGGTGATGGGAAATCATTGAAGGTTTTGAGTGTCATTACTAGAACTGTGTTTCAGGTAAACTAATCTTACAGAATATTATGGAAGTGTTTTCCCAGCTCCTTGTGTAGAGGTAATGAATACTTCTTGGTCTGCTGTGTGTGTGTGTGTGTGTGTGTGTGTGTGTGTGTGTGTTTATCAATAATAAGTCAGAACCAAATCCTGGCTGGGCAAGGATCTGTGTTTCTCAAACTTTAATGTGCCTCTGAATCACTTGGAAACTTGTTAAAATGTGGGTTCTTGATCAGTAGGTCAGGTGGGGGAAGTGCACTGAGATTCTAGTTTTCTTTCTTTCTTTCTTTCTTTCTTTCTTTCTTTCTTTCTTTCTCTTCTTTTTTTAAGTTTATTTATTTATTTTGAGACAGAGAGAGACAATGCAAGTGGTTGGGGGTTGGTGCAGAAAGAGAGGGAGACAGAGAACCCCAAGCAGTCTCGCACTGTCAGTGCAGAGCTGGATGTGGGGCTCGAACCCATGAACCATGAGATCATGACCTGAACTGAAACCAAGAGTCAGATGCTTAACCTCCTGAGCCACCCAGGGGCCCTGAGATTCTGCTTTTCTAACAAGCTCCCAGCTGACGTTGATGGCTATGATCTGTGGACTATATTAGCATAGAAGATGTGTTCATAGAGGGTTTTTAATCAAGTGAGGATTTCCATTTTAGTCTTTGCATGTGAATGTAACCCTCTGATATTAGGGCTTCAATACATTCATTTTGCAATCTGTCATGGTAATAGCTCCAACAGTTATATTTCAGTTGAACCTCTTTATCAATGCAAATAACTTCCTGTTTACTCATGATTTACTATGTGAAAGCTTTGTAGAGCCAATCAATATATGTATTTAACTCAGTCAATTTTTGAGATAAATCTTAAGCCTGTCAAATAACTGGAAAATACTACTGGGTTTTCACAGAGCCAGTGGTTTGAAGTTGGTTAATTGTGTTGATTCACAAAGCCTTTGTTGCTTTTTTTTTTTTTTAATTTTTTAAATGTTTATTTTTGAGAGAGAGAGAGAGAGAGAGAGAGTGCAAACAAGGGAGCAGCAGAGAAAGAGAGGGAGACACAGAATCCAAAGCAGGCTCCAGGCTCTCAGGTGTCAGTACAGAGCCTGATGTGGGGCTTGGACTCACAAACCATGAAATCATGGCCTAAACTGAAGTTGATGCTTAATGGACTGAGCCACCCAGAGGCCCCCCCCCCCCCCGCCTTTTTAAAAAAAGTTTATTTATTTATTTTGAGAGAGAGAGAGCAAGGAGGGGAGGGGCAGAGAAGAGAGGGAGAGAGAGAGAATCCCAAGTTGGCTCTGCATTGTGGAGCCTGATGCAAGTCTTGAACTCACTAACTGTTAAGATCATGACCTTAGCCGAAACCCACAGTTGGATGCTCAATCAACTGAGCCACCCAGGCACTGCTTATTTCTTGATAGTTTCCTTAATCAAATTCAACCAACAGATGAATTAAAGAGTAGGATTTAGAATATCTGTAACTTTAGAGTATGTCTTTTGTTTGCCTTGACTACACTTACCCTGTCTGTCATTGGATTTGAATGCCTTCTGGTGTGTGGATTCTGTGTTGGCTAGAGAGGTAGCATAAACATCTTCTAGGGAAGAGCAATTAAAAAATTTAGTAAGTAGTATCTTGTTTACTGTTGTTCAGTAAAGTCAGTGCCACAGTATATTTGCTGTAGGATTTGCAGGTAGGGGAGGTGGCAACTAAATTTACACAAGAATCACACTTTTACATTCATGTAGCACTTTTGAGTTTATTCAGAGTCAAGTCCTTCATTTGATTCCTGTAACAATCATGTGTGATGGGCAGGGCAGGCCTCATAGTACCCGTTTTACAAATGTGAGAAGACGGGCTCAGAGAGGTGAAATGATTTGCCCAAGGTCAAAAGCAAGCCATTGCCAATGCCTGGTTTAGAGTTCCATGTATTATCCATCTCAGCATGCAAAACACAAACTCAAAGTTAGATGCTTAAATGCTGTAGGTTAGCTGGGCTTGAAGTAGCTACTTACTACTGACATTGTATGTGTTAAACACATGTTCAACTTGCAGGAACAAAAAGCTTGACTTAAAGTGGCTTGAACAAATAAGGGTTCAATGTTTTCATATAACAAGAAGCCTGGAGGTAGGCAGTTACTGGTGCTGGTTCTGCTCTTCAATGATTCAGACTCTTTCTGACTTTTTGCTCTGCTGTTCCTGTATTTATTGACTTTTGTTCTCATGCTTAGCACGTGGTTGCAAGATGGCTCTTCTAGCTTTGGGTAGAAAGTGGATGGAGTGTGTGCAGTGGGTGTGTGTGTTGGTGGGTGGATGCTAGTTTCATCTATTCCTCTTTTCAGGAAAAATAAGTTGCCCAGAAATTCTACTTAAAAAACTTCTGTTTAAGTTGGCTAGAGAGTTGGCCCATGTCCCTGAGTCCCCTATACCCTCTTCCACCTTGCAACGAGGCAGGAAAAAATCAATGTTTAGCCTTGTCAACCTTAAGAGTAGAGACAGACAAAGGGGAAAGGTAGTCTGCAATGGGTTTTGAATGAGTCAACCTACAGTGTCTGTCACAGTCTTACTGTAATTCCATTTGGAACAAAGAGCATTGAGTGAACATCCCTATACATTCCTGTGACTGCATGAATTTTGTGATGTTTGTTTCTGAGTGCTAGGCAGCTTTTTCCTGATCATCTCCTGAGAAAGTCAAATTTAAATAACACCCATTTCATCTTTTTTGGTGTAATTACTTTGAGTGCGGGTGTTGGTTGGAGGTTGGGTTGTTTGTTTCTGCTTAGCATTTCTTTGCTAGCGTATCTATTTCATGAATTATTTGTGAGTTACACATCTACTTTATCATCCTTTGTCAACATTCATTTTCTGCATGCTTGTAAATTAATAAAGAAGAGGAATCAACATGTGTTTCTCATCTCTAAGAATGGTTATATAGGATCTGTAGGACTTGCATTAGGTTGCTTGCTTAGACGAAGTGTAGGCCTGTTGAAGAAGATACCTTAAATTGCAGCAAAGTGATAGATAGCACTTATTACTTTTTCCAGTTTAGTGGAGTAGAAAGAGAAAATTTGGAGTCAGACGGACTAGTGTTATAGTCCCGGATCACCTCTGGAACCAGTCCCCTCAGTGAGGGTAACACTGCTCACTCAGAGCTATGGGGATTCATGATGTGACCAATATGATTGGCAGCACTGTGGGGCTGGGTTAGAGAAGGTGTTTGTTGTGTTTTAGGTCCCCTTTGTCTTTCTAGTTCCTTGGGTCCCCTATAATACCCTGGCTTGTTAAACTTGGAAGCAGTTTATCTATTTCCCTTGATAAAAAGGTTTAGTGTTTGTTTCTTACAGAAAGGGGAAGTAATTAAAAAATTTTGGCCCAGTGGACTTCCCTTCTGATTCAATATGCAACCATCATATCTAATGAAAGAACAGCAAGTACCCAATTAAATATCACAGAGTTATCACGTTGAAGAAAAGATATTCTGTAGCCAGGATAAAAGTGCCCTCAAAATGGAATCCATGCCCTCTTTCCCTATTCTTCTTTCTCTTCATCCTGCCCTTCCTTTATAAGCTATCTTGAGTCAGAGAAAGGAAAAAGTGCCATTCTAAGATGCTTTTGAAAAGAAACCGCTAATTTGGACGTCTGAATCTGAAGAGAGAATATAGGTAAATCAAAGATCATTTTAATTTTTCTTTTTGTTGTATATTTTTCATACATGTGTCACCAAATTTTCATATACAGAAATTCATCTAATTCTTGGGGCATTAGGGTGCCTCAGTTGGTTGAACATCTGACTCTTGATTTCAGCGCAGGTCATGATCCCCGGGTCATGGGTTGTAGCCCCATGTTGGGCTCTGCAATGTGTGGAGCCTGCTTAAGATTCTCTCTCTCTGTCTCTCTTTCTCCCTCTGCCCCTCCCCCCCACTCTTTCTTTCTTTCTAAAATTAAAAAAAAAAGAAATTCATCTAATTCTTAGTGAAGTCTACTTTCTGACACAGTGGTTTTATGATATTTATAAAACAGGTTATAAAATGTAATTAAATTCTGCCATCCCTTTGATTTGTTAGTTCTGATGAGCATTTCAAAAAACTGCATTATATTTGAACAGTGTAGTTTGAAAACATTTTTTTTACACAACTTTGGTAAACAACCAGTAAGCACTTCAGTAATAAGTTGGATCACACCATACAAAGGTTGTTTGTATTTGGTAGAATCAAAGTGTGAGACTTTGTAATTTAGTGTCATAGAACAACCATGAGAATGACATGTGAAATATAAGCAGTGAGTGAGAAGGCATGAGGGAAAATGAAACACACCAGTGAGTCCTAAGGTGTGGCAGCTTAAAGCTAGTTGGGACCATATCCTGCAATTCCTATTGACTTGGTCATTTTTTGGTGACACTGCCACAAATAACAAAGTATTTTTTTTTCAGTAATTGCTGTCCTTATTCAAGGATTATATATCCTCCTTTGTTTTACAGGCCAAAATGAATTTTTGAAATGGCTAGCTGAGATTAGAATGATAAATTTGAGGAACAGAACAAATCAAAATAGGTCTCAAAAAAATGGAACCTATGACTTTGACCTAGTTGTCTCAGGCTTTCACTGAATGAAATGAGGCAGATTATAAACTGTACACTGTTTAGTGGAGGCATTTGTATTCTGCTCACAATCTGAGTTTTAAATTGTTGACAGAGATTATTTTATGTGGTGTTCAAATATACACTAAAATGAACCCAAGTGTAATATACACTTTAAAACTGTTAATCAGATTAAAAAACCCCTTTATTATGGGACATGTAGGATATATGCAAAAATAAGTAGAATAGCATAAATAAAGCATAAAGTGAACCATGTAGAGAACACTTCCTGTACCCACTCCCCATTTTAAACAATTTACAGCCAATTCACGCCATATCTTGTTTCATCTATTCCTCCTTCCCCTCCTCCCCTTTTTTCGATCCATATTATTTTGACGCAAATCATATAATTTTATCCATGAATATTTCAGTATGTGACTCTGATAGATAAAGACTATTCCCAATATTAAACAGTTTAAAATGGCTTTTTTATATGGTAGAAGTGTAAAACATGAGAATGATACTTGGGAATGCAAGCTGGTGCAGCCACTCTGGAAAACAGTATGGAGGTTCCTCCAAAAACTAAAATAGAACTACCCTACGACCCACCAATTGCACTACTAGGTATTTATCCAAGGCATACAGGTGTGCTGTTTCACAGGGACACATGCACCCCAACGTTTATAGCAGCACTATCAACAATAGCCAAAGTATGGAAAGGAAAGAGCCCAAATGGCCATCAATGGATGAATGGATAAAGAAGATGTGATACACACACACACACACACACACACACACACACACACACACACCGGAGTATTACTTGACAATCAAAATGAATGAAATCTTGCCATTTGCAACTACGTGGATGGAACTGGAGGATCTAAGTGAAATTAGTCAGAGAAAGACAAAAATTATATGACTTTGCTCATATGAGGACTTTAAGAGACAAAACAGATGAATGTAAGGGAGGGAAACAAAAATAATATAAAAACCGGGAGGGGGACAAAACAGAAGAGACTCATAAATATGGAGAACAAACTGAGGGTTACAGGAGGGGTTGTGGAAGGGGAGGATGGGCTAAATGGGTAAGGGCATTAAGGAATATACTCCTGAAATCGTTTCACTATATGCTAACTAATTTGGATGTAAATTTTAAAAAATAAAAAATAAAATAAAAAAAAAACCCATGAGAATGATACTTAGCATCAAGCTTATTAAATTTCATGTCCACATGTTTTTCACACATCTATGTCCAAGCTTATTTTCTGCAAACCACCACTTTTGCTGCTTAATATTTGGTGGTCGTTGTATAGATGTAATTTAGTTAAAATGTTAAAACAGCTTTGAATTTTTTTCCTTTCATTGGTGACTTTTTTTCCAGATGGAAATTTTTGTCTCCGCTGAGTAGTTGATCTTGTTTTACATGGAAATATTATCTCTGAGGATGGTTCTACATGACCTCTGATGACTCCCCATCAGTGCTCTTCTGTCTTGAAACCACCCCCGTGTATTTGAGAGCAGCTGGAAAGAAGATAAAAATCCCTAAATTTAAGGTTTGGGATTTAACACAGTTATGCCATTTTTATTTGGAAACTGTATATTGCTTTTAATACTTTCTGATCAAACTATGATGAATAGTTGATCATTTTCATAACACTTTTGGAAACAGGATTATGATGCTCTTGTTTTTGGCTAATTGTCTTATGTGCAGTATGTAGCTGTGTTGGATTAGAGGATTTGATTTGACATGTATTGATTTGCAGATGAACATGTAAGGACATACATCATAATGAAGTTTTATTTTTGTAGAGAAGAATGGCGGTGCTGTTGTGAGTTTGTGGTTCAGATTGTGGTTTCTGGTGTCTAATTGCCCAGAGTTTGAGTACCTGCTCCACCAACTAACAGCCATGTGGTCTTGCCTCAGTCACACAACTTCTTGAAGCCTTAGTTTCCTAATCTGTAATATGGAGATAATAAAAATACTTACCTCCTATATTTTTCTTTTTTTGCATATGGGTTGAATGAGATAAAAAGAAACAAAAATATCATTAATTTTGGCTTAAATTCAATTGAGATATATATTTGTTTCTGAAATACTTTTTTTAAAAATACTGTGATTACTTGTTGAAAGACCTAAAACTTGAGGATTATTGGTTTCTGGATGTCAGGTGAATGTGTATTATGAGTTTAAAAGTAGTAAGAGGCAAACTTGTTACTCTGAGGTTTGCTAGCTACTGAATATTTTCTATGAGAAGTTCCATACACTTCAGATCTTTAGTTCCTTCAGTTCTGGTGCTGCATATACAATGTTGCCTTCCAAAACATGTCATGGGAGTTGAAGCTGATCTTTGCCATCTTGGAAGTGGCCCTAGTTTGCCTTAAAACTTGTTTAGATTCACTTAAGAACCTCTTACACATGTTTATATTTTTGGTTTGTGCCTTATGTTCTAGCAATGAGTTCAACAGGTTTACCATCTCTGCGGAGCAGTCAGGCACTTTAGCTGAAAAAGCTTCTATCCACTGTGAGGAGATACAGTTTAGCGGCAGTGTTCTGGCATTTGCTCCCTTGGAAATAGGCCTTGCTGGGTTCTTTCTACCCCACAGGGATTGATATCCTACTCTGAATCCCAAGCCTATGATAAGTAGAATTTCTGTTCTTGGCTGGCTTGTGGGTCTGTGGGACCTTTAGCCTTCACTTTGCCATGGGCTAGGTTACCAGGCTCAAGGGCCTCAATAGGTCAGAGAACTGTAGACACACTGAAACCAGGAAGCAACACTGAAATAGAAATTGGAGAGATGTCTACCTGCTGCTTGGAGTTGCCAGATCCCATTCTTGGGCCCTGTGAACTTATAGTTCGTCACTCTCTAAGTATACTTTGTTTTATTTTTGTCAGGTTGGCATTTCACACCCCAGAGATGCTTACTGTGTCATTTGCAAAATTTGAAACATCAGATTACTCAGTCTCTTCTAGTCCATTTATAAAATGTACAGCGAGGCTGGTCTTGGCATCACTCCGAGAACCCTCATGTTTTTCCCTTCTTCCATCTGAGAAGTACCTGTTTGTCCCTAACATTGTGCTCTCATCCTGCTTCATGTTCCTAGTAGAACACTTCCCATATATCTATAATTTATTAAAATAAGGTGTGTGTGTGTGTGTGTGTGTGTGTGTGTGTGTGTGTGTTTCCTTGCTCTATATTCAAACATCCTGGGCTTAAATCTGAGCTCTGGCACTTATAAATTGGTCACATTTACCCCTCTCAGCCTCTGTTTCCTCAACTGTAACAGAAGGATAACAATAGTACCTACTTCATGACATTGTACATACTGTTTAGCACAGTGCCTGTCATCCCTTGTGGACTCACAAAAATATTACAAGTTTTATTCTAGTCATCCCCACACCAACATATCCTTTCTTTTACCAAAATAACACAGCATGTTTCTGTCTCCTTTTGGTCACTTTCCTATTTGCCCTTCAGTATTTATTGAGTGTATAGTGCATAGCACAGGTATTTTCTAGGCACTGAGAATAATGTTGAGCAAAACAGAGTCTCCACTGAAATCAAGATTTGGCTTCTACTACTTTGGTAAAATTGCATCAATAAACATCTCCAGTGAACTTTTTTTTTTTTTTTTTTTTTTTTTTTTTTTGCCAAATCTACAGGATTCTTTGGTCTTGCTTTTATTTGATGTGTTCTAATATTTAAAACTGTTAATTATTCCCTTTAAAAAATTCTCTCTTCCCTTGAATGTGTTGATACCCTATTTTCTTTTGAGTCTCTTCCTAATTTTCTGACTCTTCTCTTTGACCCTGTACCTAATTTCTTCAACTGCTCTTTAAATTATTCCCTTGTTTTCTGTTCCCGATTTATTTTCTTCTCTCTTTCTCTTCTCAGAGATTATGAACTGATGTCCTACTCACAAATCCAGTATGCTTTTGTGTTTCTTGGCCTGAACAGAATTTCAAAAGCATTTTTAATGAGTTGTTAACTTACAAAAATTGAGAGATTTCATATAACAATTTGAATTTTGAAAAATTTAAATTCACTTGCTTTTGAAGAAAGCACATCTCACCCCCCCACCATAGCTTCTAGTACTAATTACATGTTATGAGACCAACATATTTTTCCTTATACTTGATGTTCTGTAGCCATCACAGACTTAATCTGTTCAAAATTGAACTCATTATATATTTTATTTTGTCTTTTCTAGTGTAGTTAATAGAGTGCTAACTACTGAGGCATTCAAGCCAGAACCTGATGAGTGAGAAGTCTATGGTAGGACCTACATCACCTAACTTGGATGTCCTTCCCACTATACTTTGCTATCATGGCTTCCCTGGTTCTTCTCATGAACTCTATCCACTATGTTGCACCATGGGATTCATACTGGTAGATCTCTAGCTCCCTGACATGCTTCTTATTTTAAATGTGATTTATGTGTCCTGGTTATCACATTAGTAATTTTAGCCTTCATTTGATTCCTTTAAGAATTATTTATTATTTCAACAAATATTTATTGAGTGCCTAATAAACAACCCAGGTACTTTTTCTAGGCACCAGGGATAGCATATTGAACAAAACAGATCCTCTACTTTATTTATTTTTTTTTTTAATTTTTTTTTTCAACGTTTATTTATTTTTGGGACAGAGAGAGACAGAGCATGAACGGGGGAGGGGCAGAGAGAGAGGGAGACACAGAATCGGAAACAGGCTCCAGGCTCTGAGCCATCAGCCCAGAGCCTGACGCGGGGCTCGAACTCACGGACCGCAAGATCGTGACCTGGCTGAAGTCAGACGCTTAACCGACTGCGCCACCCAGGCGCCCCATAGATCCTCTACTTTAATGGAGCTTACATTCTGGAGGAAAAAGACAATACATAAATAAGTATAAAGTTAGTAGTGATAAGTATGATGAAGAATTCTTAGAAATTTATCTAGTAATTTATATACATTTAGGTCGTCATTTTATTTACTTTGACAAGAGTAAGAACAGGACTTTGGAGGAACTGAATTATTATCTCACAAAGTCATAAGTCACATCTAGGATGGTCTAAATCCAGGATCTGGTTTTGTCCATCTGGAACTACCTGAATGCCTGATAGTACTCAGCAATAACTAATTTTTGAGCATAGTGTAGTTTAGGTTATTTTTCATGTCATATGACCATTTCTACTGGGAAAGTCATTTAAAAAATAGTTGACTTAAAAACTGAGAACAAACTGAGGGTTGATGGAGGGTGGGAGGGAGGGGAGGGTGGGTGATGGGTGTTGAGGAGGGCACCTTTTGGGATGAGCACTGGTGTTGTATGGAAACCAATTTGACAATAAATTTCATATTAAAAAAATAAAATAAAAAATAGTTGAAAGCTTATGAACCTTAATTAAGTGAAATCTTTAGCTGGTGTAATCTGATGAGCTGTATTTTCCTGATTATTGCTATTCCTTGACAGACCAAGCAAGCTTCTGCCTCAGGCTCTTGGCACTTAAGTACTTACTCCCAAGAATGTTCTTTTTTTTTTTTTTTTTTTTTAATTTATTTACTTTTGAGAGAGAGAGAGAGAGAGAGAGAGAGAGAGAGAGAGAACACAAGTATGGGAGGGGCAGAGAGAAAGGGGGGGCAGAGGATCTGAAGCAGGCTTTGCACTGACAGTCTTGAACTCATGAACTGTGAGATCATGACCCAAGCCAAAGGCAGATGCTTAACCTTCCAGGAGCCCCTATACCAGGAGTGTTCTTCTAGGTTTTTGTAAGGTTTGCTTCCCACTTTACTCTTTATCATGCTGCCAAAACTAGCCCTTTCTAATTTCTTACCCTGCTTCATTTTTCTTTATGGCACCAAACACTTCCTGATATACATGTCTGTTATCTGTATCCCCCACTAAAATGTAAGCTTACTGAGAGCAAAAATTGTGTTTTGATCATTGCCATATTTCTCACACCTAGAGTAGTGAATGGCATATAGTAAGTGGTCAATACATATGCACTAAGTGAATAAATAAATGCAAAAGAGTTTGCTGACTTTGCAGAGGAAATGTTTTAGAATGTAGTAAGTAGGACAGATTAAATTATAAGTTTAAGTGAAATATAGCTAAAGATCAAGACTGCTTTCATAAGAAGAGTAAGGCAAATACTGATTAACATGAAATGGAATGGACCCCTGGAGGAAATGAAGTAAATCTTATTTGGAGAAATTTAAAAAAATGAGAAAAAGGAATGGTCTGGCAATTTAGTGTTATTCATATGAATACATTGTCCAAGAGTACAAATATTCAGAAATATTTTAGTGCACAAGATGCTGTGGCTCTCATGAGTATGTGCAAGAACAAACAGTCCTTGAACTTTGGGATCATTGTCTGACTTAGCTTTGATACGAAATCTCTGAAGAATCTGGGCAAGATAAATTGAGCAATTGGTGTCTCATTTCAGTTTTTATTACTACCTCTTAGTCTTCTGTGCTCTTATTGGTAAGTTTTTATGTCTCACCAAACTAATATTTATTGGTTGCTTACAAAGTAAAAGGGTTGACATAGATAAGTTTTTTCAAAACAAGAGAAATATTTAATTTCCAACAACCAGTAAAACCTAAAGGCTGGAGAATGACTGTTTGAAGGTGCAAGAGAAAGTTGATTGAAGTGGATATCCTCACTACATTCAAAGTTTTCACATCTACAATGATTTGTCTCCAAAGATTATAAACATTCTTTTTTTTTTAAAGCTCTGTATTGCCAACCTCTCTTTTACTCCACTTTATCTGCTGGGATTTTGAAAAAAAACATTCTCTAAACTAGAGAAACAGAAAAATGGATTAGGTACATACACATTCAGATGTGATGTCTTTGGGGGTTGAATCTGTGACTGGAAGGTAATTTACCCAATAATGAAGGTACATGTTTCTAAAGAGTATGCCATTCCTGGTAGGAACTACAGACAGTAGTAATTAAGCTTTTACTAATCAGAATCTATAAAGTGTACATGAGGAGACTTTAAATCTATTTTACTCATCATTATTCAGTCAGTACAGGTTGAATACTTATTATGTGTGAGATGTTATAAGGTATACAAAGTTGAGTAAGAAATAAGTTTATAGTCTAACAGAAAGGATAAGGCAAATATACAATTCATTCATACTAACATAAATGAATAAAATAAAAGTTTATGAGTTGCATAAGACAAAGGGATTCCTCCTAGTTAAGATTTAGAAAAGGCAAAAGGCAGGCAGTGGTGTTGTGCTGGATCTTGAATAAGATTTTCTGGTGAATGGATTGGCAATCCATATGAGCAGAGGCATGGAAGTGGAAAATTATGGGTTGTGTTAAAGCAATAGCAGTATTCCAGAAGAGGCAGAAGGGGATAAAATTGAAAGTTAGGGTGGAAAATTTACCTGTGATAAGAAAGAAGGATACTTCCAATTTAGAGAGAGAAACAAAGACCTACTGGGTGAATCTTAAGAGCAATTCGAGGTAGAGGAGTAGAGGAAATCCTTTCTTAGCTTCGACCTCTTTAAATTAGGGGGCAAGGTCATCTGTTGAGGAGGAGGGGGATGGAATTTATCTTTGGATCCACTTATTCCAAGAACTTTACTTCAGAGGCATGTCTTGAGAGGTTATGGCTTTGTCCAAGGAGACTGATTATATAGGAAACTAGAGTCCACGTTTTATGATTTCAACTCCATGTATTCTTTCTTGGCAAAATTCAAAATCCCCTTAAGACCTATATACCAAAAATAATTTTCTAAGTTAAGCATTTCTCATCAAGTAACTTTGATCTGAGAACGTGATAATTCAGGCTATAAAAGAAATCAGATGAATCCTTATAAATATCTCTTTTTAGAGGAAAACAAAGGAGATTTATTGCTTTCAATTGAAACACTGCAACAGAAGCACTGTGTGTTAAATAAGGACAGCCTCCAGGCTGTGGCTCAAGAGACTACTGTGGTCTACTAAGTAGCCCCATTTTCTTTATTATCACTTTGTTTTTGTAGGCCTGGTATCTAGCTATCCTGGTACAACCAAGAAAGAGAACTTTGGATCTCGTACTCTTAAGGATCTACAGATCCTGAAATGGATAGTTCCAAACAATGTATTAGTTTTGATTAGTTTCGAGGGTTTTGCATACTTGGAAGTTAGACATTCAAAATGATTTCTGGTCATTCATGCCACTTGATCATCCAAGGATGGGGTGATGACATCAATGTTTCTTGGACATTAGACATCATGGCAAGTTTGGGGTTGACAGCTGTCAGTCTCATGTGTGAATGCAATGTTGCATCACTGGCATCACAGGAGGGTTTGGAAGAAAACAAGGAGTTAAGTTTATAGAGGAATAAGGTTCGGTAGACAATCTTTCCCTCCTTTTTGTCTCTGGCAGAGGCAGTTCTCTGATAGTTTTATAGGCTGAAGGACTATTTGCACAAATATAAAAATGAACTTACTGGAATGAAAAGCAGAATGGATGTACTACCTTTGTCATTTAAAAATGGCAAATGCTAAGCTTTTCTATGTGCATGCATGTGTGTGCTAAGAGACTGAAAGTCTCCATGAGATATTCCTTGGGCCAGCATATGGGGAAACATGGGATTGACTCCTGGGATTGAACCTCTCTGATTCTAAGTAAGCCAAGACTCTTTGCAAGAGTGGGTGTTTTAGGTTCTGAGATTTCCCAAACAGGATTTCAGTTATGAGATTTAGTTTTAGAGACAGACCTTAGCATCCAGGGAAGGAGATTGCTGATGCTGCTGTTGTGTTACTATTGATCTAGAGGAAACTGTATTTTGTACAAAATTTGTGTCAAAAACCTGTAGATATGGTTTATGAGATTTTACAGTCTGTGGGGCAGTTAATCTAAACAAATCATTTATGAGAAGGACTCCAAAGAAATTTTCGTTAATTAGTGGGCCAACTGATGTTAGCATGTTTTGAAACTATTTTTTTCTTAGTATCAGTCTATGTTAGTTAGGAGAATTCATGTTTGGGAGTCTTTCCTTAAAGGACCAGATAGCAAATATTTTAGGATTTATAGGCTGTATGGTAGCTATTGCAAGTACTTAATGTTAGCTACTGTATTAATGCAAAAGCAACTACAGACAATATGCAGACAAATGGGCTTTGTTATGTTCCAATAAATCTTTATTTATCAAAGCAGGTGGTGAGCCATAGTTTGGTGACTGTTGCTCTAGACCCATGACTGTATTTTACTAATCCCGGAAATGTCTGGCTAAAGGTCACACAATGGCAGAATTGGGGCAGAAATCTACACATCTTCCTTTCTACTCCATTAAAAATTTAAAAAATGGTCTTAATTATTAGGTAATTACAAAATAATATTCATTGGATATATAGAAGGTGTAAAGAATAACAATAAAATGAACATCTGTGTTACTATCACAAAGTCAGTTTAAGAAAGAGGACATTACCATTTCTTTTGAAGCTCTGTGTGTGCCCCTCCCCAGTCCCTTCCCTTTTTCTCTCCACCCTAGAGGTATTCACCTGCCTGAATTTGGGGTTTTTTATTCTCTTGTTTTTCTTCATGGTTTTACCAATATGTTTATATCCTTCTTGTAGTGTTTAAAAAGTCATTCTAAGATGGTTTTATTTCATTTCTCTTGTGTTAGAAAGTTTAGAAAAAGATAGCCACATCTTGCTTTGTGAATAGTTGTACATTTCTCTTTGGGTTTATTCTTGGCAATATGCTGAGAAGGTCCAGGGAGCCAGAGTAGAGTCCCTATATTATTTAATTTTAATTCATTTCATGGCCAAATCTTGGGTTTCTTGCACTGAGACGAGAACATCATGGGCTGACAGACAAGTGTAGGAGTTTAGTGGCTGTCTACTCCCACCCCCTTCTTGAGGAAATTGCTGTGGTAAATCAGGGCTGTTTCTAGGAATGGTAAGGTCTATTTAGTCTGACAGTGATTTTATCTTTGAATTAAATGCATATGATAGTACCATAAATTTTCCAAGTTATAGAATTTGGAGAAATTTAGTTAATAAAAAATTTTGCTTTTGTGGCACATAATAATAAAGGTCAATCTCAAGAGTAATATTTGGTTAACATTCAAAACCATAGTTAATTCTATTTGCAAACATTGGATATGTGAATATTAGCTATTAGAATGGTTTTGATGTATACATTTCCTTGCTTTCTAGGTACCTAAAACATTTTCAGAATCCAATTTTTTTTTTAATTTTTTTTTTTAACGTTTATTTATTATTTTTGGGACAGAGAGAGACAGAGCATGAACGGGGGAGGGGCAGAGAGAGAGGGAGACACAGAATCGGAAACAGGCTCCAGGCTCTGAGCCATCAGCCCAGAGCCCGACGCGGGGTTCGAACTCACGGACCGCGAGATCGTGACCTGGCTGAAGTTGGATGCTTAACCGACTGCGCCACCCAGGCGCCCCCAGAATCCAATTTTTAAGGTGTCTTTGGTGACTCTGTCTGAAAGCATTTTTCAATCTACTTTTACAAATGCTCTATTTCTTTTCTTTTCCTTCTTTTCTTTCTTTTCTTTTCTCTTCTTTCTTTTCTTTTTTTTTTTTTGGTACATCTGTAGATAATTTATCTGGCTCACTGTGGGTTATTTTAAGGGCTAGTACAACATTTGAGCTAATCCACCCACACACCTTTGCCTGGTCCCCTCTGTGAGATGATTGGTTGGTGGGTTATATCTCTGGCCATTGCATGGGGTAAAAAGAACTGGAGTTTTGCCATGAGAGGTTGGCACCATTCTCCAATGTCTCTTTCAATTACCTCAAAATATTTTTTTCAGATTGCCATCCCAATTGCAACTTCCCTAGACTATCATTTCATAGTTCAATTACTTTAATACCTTCCTGTCTGGCCTCCTTGCCTCTTTATCAGTGGTTCTTAGTTCTGGCTGCATATTGGAATCACCTGAGGTTTTAAAAAATACTAATGCCTGGTCAATCCCACAGTGACTTTGATTTAATTGCTCTGGGGTACAGTCTGGGCAAATTAAAATCATATTACATTAAAAAAATAAAATCATATTACATTTTTAAAAGCTCTCTAAATGAGTCTAATGAGCAACTAAGGACGAGAGTCACTGCTCTCGTACAAGAGGATCATCTGTTTTATTTTTATTTATTTATTTTATTATTATTATTATTATTTAATATGAAACGTATTGTCACATTGGTTTCCATACAACACCCAGTGCTCCTCCCAACCGATGCCCTCCTCAATGCCCATCACCCACCTTCCCCCTCCCCCCCCACACTTCCCATTAGCCCTCAGTTTATTCTCAGTTTTTAAGAGTCTCTTATGGTTTGACTCTCTGTTTTAACCTATCATTGATATAAGAGATGTTTGGGAAGGAGAATGGATAGAGCTTGGGGAGTGATGACATGTTTGGGATGAGGAAGAGGGATGTGCATAGGATGTAGCTTAGGTTTGGGGCTAGTTCAATAGATGAATGATGGTGCCATTTACTGAGATAGCAAAAATAGGCATGCGCTTAGGAGAGAAAATGATGATTCAGTTTTGGATTGAGAATTTGAGCAACCCAAGAGACATCCATTTGGAGATAAGAAAGAACAACTGAAATATTAGAGCTGACCAAAATTGCAATGGGAGTTTATTCTTTATTGCTAAATATATTAAAGACTCTCTGACAGATACTTATCAACTTTTGCTTAAATATTTCGAGCAATGGAGAATGAATGACCAATTCTTTCTTTGAACAGCTAAAGTAATTCAGAAGTCCTTCCTTATACTGATGCCAAAACTGCCTTGATCCCAACCTCTACCTAGTAATCCTGTCTCTGCTTCTGGAGCTATTTGTAACAAGTCCACTTTCTCTTCCATACCTCAGAAGAAATTTATTCTCAAATGTTCTTTTTCTTGGGCTCAAGGTTACCAGTTTCTCACTTAACTGCTAAAAATAGCCATACTTTCTAGCATATCTTCTTACCAAGCCAGCTAAAACATGAATGTTAATTAAATACCTTAAACTTGATTAGTAAAGGGAACAAGCATTTCTTGATCAGTCTTCATCTACTGACATTAAATATCATAATTCTTTAAAAAAACCTCTGTTTGCAGTGTAGAAGAGGTGATACTCTTTTCTGAAACATGTGTTTTTCTTTCTTTCTATACCCCATTACATTTAGACAAACAATTAGGTTTAAAGAGAAAATTTATGTAAAATGTGTTACACTTTATTGAATGAAAGATCACTTATAACTATCTTAACAATTTATCTCAGTGTGGAAAAATACTTGACCTCTTTGTTCAAGACTGAAGATGGTGGTCATTTAAAGGTCTGTAAAGTTATAGGAAAGTATAGTCATTTAAAAAAAGGCCAAACATGAGATTTTTGCTATTCCTCTCATGGCAGATTTAATCTTCGAGGATTAATGTGGCATTCAGTTTCCCACTGCTTCTATTCCAGAAGGTATGAACACATTTGGATAAGTGATCTCCCTTTTCTTCCCTTGGAAGCTGTTTTGAGCTTGGAATTTGCTGTTTAGATCATGATTCATACGTCAGAGAAGAATTAGAGAGTCTCCTTTAGGTACTTGGCAGAGCTGGGACATGTTTCCATATATAGCTGAAAAAAACCTTTGTCACCCATTCTGGCTTGAAAGAATGTTATTAAAAGCTCATTCCTGAGTTCTTTTTTGCCAAGGAACAGCAGTGGGCAGTGAAAATTTTGTGCCTGGAAGCGCCGAGGTTTGCTCCAATATAGAGGCCTGGCTCTGTGTTCTGAGAACCTTCCCTAGGTGTTCCCGGTCACTCTGCTCAAAGCACTTACATGTACATCTGTGGGTGGTAGTTGTTGATTCCTTCCTGGCCCACTTCCTACTCATGGCCCTGGGGAAGCCCCATGAGCAGGCTTTACAGAGATGAATCAAGGCAGTGCCTCATCTCCTGAGTCATGGCCAGAGGCTCCTCACTTACTCTCTGAGGATGGGATCTGTTTACCTCAGAGTTGCCTCTCTGAGAGGATATTTGGAATTTTGGATGGTGGCCTGGAATTTTGGAGAGTGGAGTTCTCTAGGGAAAAGTTATGCTGGTAGCAGTCAGCTTATAAAGTTTATACTGTCTGCCCTTTGATAAGGGTCATATGATGTAGTAAATATTCTTTGGGAAAATGGAAAATCAAGTAGATCTTCAATTCCGTCTTTGCACATACTGAGACCTCCAGGCATTGGTATGGGGAAATGAGAAGGGAGCTCTTTTTTTACCCTTCCTTCCATCTCCACCTCCTGTAGTTCTAGTAGTTTTCAAGCTCATATTCAAGTCAAAGAGAAACAGACCTGTGTTTGAATCCGGGTCCTTACCCAAAGTATAGAGTGTTGGTCAGGTCCTCATTTGTAAAAGGGGCATTAACAATGCCTATTGCACAGGGCTTTAGGTGAGGATTAAATTGGGTTAGTGGGTTAATGTATAGAAAGTGATTAGTAAATCTTCTCAGGAAAGCAAGTTTTTCGTCAAAAGGACATGAACTTCAGAACGATTCACATTTGGGTTCTATTCTGTTCTGTTCTTCCCTAGCTGCATGATCTTTAGCTGAAGACACCTAAGCATTTACATTCTGTAATCCTCCCCTTCTGTGTACCTTCTATGTACCTCATGGACCTCTATGTACCTTATGTACCTGCAATCCTCACCTTTTATGTACAGCTGTATCATACTCAGAGGACTGTTTCAAGATTCAAGTGGACCACCTTGTCCATCTTACATGGGCAATAGTTAGAGGGTTCTCAACAAATGTCAGCTTCACTTGTCATTCCCCTTATCCAAAGGCCTTTCCCAAGCCCTCCCTCTATCCCACCCCTATTCTTTGTCTTGACCTTTCGTTTTTTTTTTTTTTTCAAATAATCTTACCTCATAACTTACTTTATTCTGTTTCTCACTACATGTCTCTCTCTTCTCTACTTGATGGCAATTACTTGGAAACACTCTTCATTTCTTTGTTTCAATAGATCTCAGATATTGAACCTTATTTTTCTTTTCAGCCACCTGGAAAAATCCCCTTAAATTATCTTAAACTTGAATTCCAGCTTAATTCAGAGTTAATTTTTAAATCTTTTTTGCCAACTCAAATATCCTACAGTAAATCACTAGAGAAGTAAATAGCTTTGTGTTCAATGTAATATGTATTACACTTGGTATTTACTTCTAAGTCCAGTAACTTTGTACCTTTATGTCTTTATTGTTGGTCTGCAAAACTGTAAGAGAGGCTAGAATAAAAACTACCCAGAAATAAAAGCTTTACATTTTGAAGTAAAATTAATGGACATGGTGTTCATTTAAAACAAACTAAATTTGTACACACTGTAAAATAAATCATAATCCAGAATGTTGATATCTTAGGTACAATGCATCTTATTTGAAAGCCCCAAGAACACATTTTTGTGATATTGATTCAGTGATCTTATTAATAATAATTTAGCAATTTGGAAAAGAGAAGTTTTTGAGAGAATATCCAAAAATCAAATTTTTGACAATAGTGGAAAAAAATCAGGTTTTCTTAGAGGTGATAAAAGTTTAAATACAATTTAGAACTGTATGACAGTATATTTTATTTGCCTTTTGAAGATCATCCAGTGTTTGCAGGCATCATGAGTATTAGGTAGGCAAAGTTTGGGAATTTATGTTATTCTTAATCATGCCCCTCTTCCTCCTCTTCTTTCTCTAGCATCCTACTTAATTTGCATGGAATGCAAAATATCCCGAACCTGGTATCTGAGCACTTTTGAAATATAATGTTGATTGGGACAACAGGTCAAGAGTAGTTTTCAGTAAAACATTGGGCATTTGCTCAATGACCTGTAACATAGCCTGTGCCTTTGTCCCAGCCTCTAGTATCTGCTGCCCCTGAGTTCCTGCCAGAACACACAGAGAAGCATTCCAGACCCCCCTAGAATGCATTCCTTACATGCATAGCGATCTCTGGAAAGTTATGCTTTTGAAGAAAATGGAGAGAGGTGTTACGACTTCATAAATCCTAACAGTTCCAGGGCTATTTCCTAATACCAGACCCTGTAAGGGCCTCATTAAAAATAAATTTGAGTGGCACCATTGGGGACTGCTGCAGGGAATATTGAAGCTATATTCATTTCCTTGCTATCACATGGAGTGTGATATTGAAGAAGAGGGTACTGTCTGAACAATCAACTTGGTTTTCTGATTAGCCAAGGGATATTACAACCTTTCTCTTTTTTCCTGGACCTCTTGATTTTGGTTTGGGAAAGGTCCTTTGACTTCAACAATGTAGGCTCAAACACATTGAGGTGAAACGATGGGAGCAAAGCTGAAACTGTGCATTTTAGCATAAAATATAGGAAGTGAACAGCTTTCCCTCTGGTGTGACTTCATGGATCTGCCCCACTCTTTCCTTCTGATGGCAAAGTTCGCTGATGGTTACTAGGCAAAAAATGCCTTGTGAAGACTGGAGAGGTTTTCATGTATGTTTAATCACACTTGGTTCTTCAAGTATTACTTTGCCAAGTTATAGTCCCAAACCCTAATGAGGTTGCTAATTATGTTCTCCATCAGTGATATTTAGCTGTAGAAAAGACTGCTTCATAGTTAAAGCTTTCTTAGGATAAAGTGCAAATGAAATATAAGAAGGAGCAAACAGCAACCAGTTTGCAGGGGTGTTGCAAAGTGACCCAAGCCAGTGTGTTATGTAGAACTATTAGGTTTATTTATGTGTTTATGTATTCATGTATTTATTTATTTAGAGTGTGCTGTAAGCACAGAGCCTGACTTGGGGCTTGATCCCACAAACCGTGAGATCATGACCTGAGTGAAACCAAGCGTCGGACGCCTACCCAAATGAGCCACCCAGACGCCCCAGGTCCTTTTTGATAGATAGCAACTCTGGTAGTTAGGGACGGGCAAAGGGTAGCTTCTCCACTACACTACCTAACCAGGTTACAATGCAAATAAGACTTGACCAAATTCCATCACACACACAGACGACTTTTAGATAAACATTTATTAGACAACTCGTTCAACTTGTTGATGAAGTTGCAAGAAATTAGGGAAGAAATGCTTTGTCCACACATTTACTCAAGGCAAAAAGACAATGTTCTAGGGGGAGGATTCAGTTAACTCCTCTCCAGAATCCTCCAAACCTATGGCTGAACACAGTATTGTTCAGGGATCAGTCTTCAGTGCCATCTTGGAGGGCGGAGGTGAAGAGTCTTCTAGGTTCCTATGCCCTTTTCATGAAAGGATGGAGAGTGTCTCTAGTATTTTCTTACCCATTCGTATATCTTGAATATCACAAATTTTGCCAGTGACATTCCATTCTTCACACCCCTTACACTAAATAATAAGACATTGTTTTTACTTATGAAAATTCATTTCTAACATTCATTATGCTAATTAGTAAAGCCTCTGCTTACAACCAGATGTAAAGAGATTGGAAGTATTTGTGGTAGCCACTGATGGTGTGGCCTTTCTGATTAAATGTTAGCTAACCTTCCCAGGAGTGTGAGTCCCTGTTTAAGGGTAACTGAAACACTTTAGCTTCAGGTAATTCACACATTCATAATGTTAAAGCATTTGAGAGCAAATTATGAACCTTGTGAAATGGGGTATAAGGAAAAAGAGAAAAGTGAATAAAATATCTGATTTATATTTTTGTGCAAATGCATATGTCCTATTTGCTTTTGTATTATATTTTTATGTTGCCATATGTTCCCAGCACATGAAAGAACTATTGTGAAACAGATATATCAAACGAGAACTCTGTGTGTCTCAGGCTGACTTCTTAAGTCAGTTAATTAAAAAATACTGAGTACTTACTCGGTGCAGGGGATAGAGATGAAAGGGGCTGTTCTTGCCCTCTGCCCACTTCTACAGTACAGATAGGGTCATGATGTAATGCAATGGCTGTACAGTTCCGGGAGGCACCACTTGTTATAAGTGAACCACAGGTCCTGGTGTAGTACCCAGCATGTTGGAGGGGCAGCACAGTGGCTGAGCACAGCTTGTTGTTTCCTCCTAAAATCTCCTGGAACATGATGCCTCTTGTTGGAAGTAAGAGTTGGAGAAAGGAGCATTTGTTGAAAACATTGTCAGGACATGGAACTCTTCCCAAGGAGCCAAAATACCATTTAGAGTTCCAGAGATCCTGAATTCTTGTTTTGGCCGCACTCCTTAGCTTGCAGTTCAAGTAAGAACAATCCCATATTTTTAATGAGATTGAAGTAATTAATAAACTGGGAGCTGAGAGGAGTTTATTCTCCAACTAACCTGCTAACTTTTTTTTTAATGTTTGGAAATGATAATGATTCACATGATTAAAGCTGATCTTAAGGATCATCCAGTGAAGAAAAGTCATGCCAGCTTCAACAATGCAGTATAGAGCAGCAGGATTTGCATGTACACAATCCCATTTTACAGAAAGCCAGGAAGTCTGAACCTTACTTCCAGACCATAAATATGGAGAATGAGTTCAGGGGGGATTTTAAGTGTCAAGGATGAAATAAAAAAGAGAAATAGTCAGAAGACACTCTTTTCAAGAACTCTGTGGATGCAAGGAAGTTTTTGCCCAAACTTAAAATATTACTTTCTAGAAGGAGATTAAAAAGGAAAAAAAGCCCTGGTGATGGGAGGGTATGAAGTGTCCAGTTAAGTGGTGCTAAAATGCTAAGCAGAGGAAGGTAGAGAATCTTTCTTCTTCATAGCATGTGCGTCTTTCACAGAAGTGGCTGACTAATCCTCAGTGAGGATTTGAGACAGCCTAATATTGATTTCCAGCCCAGCAGCATTCACTTCCATGAGGTGATGATACCCTCTTGTGTCTGACAAGGGGGTCAATTTCCCCTTCAAGTCAAAGCTCTAACTCACATGGCTAGAGGGGTTTGATGGTGAGGAGGCTGGGAGATATTGATGGGTCATTCTTTTGCCAGTGATGCTTCCTGAGGTATCTTAGTTGCTATAATTTCTAGAATTAGTATAAGATTTTTCAGAGGACAATGGAGAAATGGCTAAATTAGTATCAAACAATATAGCAGCTTTAGTTGCTATAGCTGAGGAACCTTGTAGGCATAGGTCTGTGCTGCTTGTGTTCATATAATTGCTGTGACTTGGAAATGTTGAAACCTTCCTTTGTGCTAAGCATGACATCTTTGAGGCACTGACTGTACCTCTCTGCGTCTGACTCAGTAGCAATACATTTCTAGCATTAAGATACATTCTTTTGACTATTCATTAATTGTTTGTGGAGATGAGTGGTTGTTTCGTTCCTGTTTCATAGGTAGTGATGATTTTAAAAATAATTTTCAAAAATAACTGGTCTGGTATCTGAAATGAAATATTTTAAGATCTGGGAACAAATAGAAATTGTTTCTAGCTTTTTATCTTTTAGTTTCTACATAGTGTGAATTTTCCATAACAATTAAGATCACAGACTTTGGACTCAACCTTCCTGATTCAAATAGTGGCTCAAATTGCTTACTAACTATGAATTGGGGTAAATTTCTTAACGTTCCTTAAGTCTCAGTTTCCTAATTTATGGGACAGGGATACTGATAGTATCTACCTTTTAGGATTGTTGTGAAGAATAAATGAAATAATCCATGTGTTGTACTTAAAGTATCTGGCATATAGCTAGCGCTCAAAACATATTAACATCATCATTGTCATAACACATCATCATCATTATTATCATCACCAGCTGAAGCAGCTTAGAGGACAGGAAGAATAATTGTTAACCGTGTAGGAGTGAAGGCCAATTCAAACTGTGTATTAGATACTGCCCCAAACTAGGGTGAAGAGAAAATCAAGGGTGGACTCTGATACTCAGTGCCCAGGAAAATAATGTATACTAAAAAGCTATTGCCGAACAGATACTTCACTAAAGAAGATATACAGATGACAAATTAGCATATGAGAATATGCTCGAAATCATTTGTCATAAGGGAATTACAAGTTAAAGCAACAATATGATGCCACTACACATCTTTTAGAATGGCAAAAATCCAAAAAAACTGACAATACTAATTGCTGGCAAGGATGTGGAACAGCAGTAACTCTCATTCATTGTTGGTGGGAGACAGTCTGGCAGTGTCCTACAAAGCTAAAAATAGTCTTATGCAATCCAGCAATTAAACTCCTGGGCATTTACCAAACTGATTTGAAAACTTATGTCTACATAAAATCCTACATGTGAATGTTTATGGTAACATTCATTATGTTTATGGTAGTTTTAATAATAGTCACCAAAAACTGGAGTCAACCAACATGTCCTCCAACTGGTGAATGGATAAACAAACTGTGGTATATGTGTACAATGAAATATTATTCAATGATAAAAAGTGAGCCATCAAGCCACAAAAAGACATGGATTAGTCCTTAATGCATATTGGTAGGTAAAAGGCTACATACAGTATGATTCCTATTATAACATTCTGGAAAAGGTAAAATTATATTGACAGTAAAACTATCAATGGTTTCTAGGAGGGAGGGGCTCAGGATTGAATAGGTGAAGCATAGGGGATTTTTCAGGCTGGTGAAACTATTTTGTACGATGCTGTAATTGTGGACACATGATACTGTGCATTTGTTAAAACCTATAGAAATTTATAGCACAAAGAATACACCTTAATTTGTGAAAAAAATCATTTAAGAGGTCAGGGGACCTCAGGATTGAATGCAGAATGTGACAAAACAATCTAACTGTATTACAAATGTGTAAAACAACTTCACCAAAGGGAGTGATGAAAAAGGGTGCTGACCGAAATAACTTTGGAAATGAGTGTTTAAAGCTAGAATAATTCAAATAATTAGGAGGTTAATGGATGAAGGTTGGAGACATCAGTATGAACTCATGTTTAGCTTAGTGTAGATAAAGAGGATACATCTAGTAATATTTATAGATATGTATATATTCATGTGGGTTAATTTATGCACTTGTATCTCCTTACTCTGACAGCTGAGAGTACCTAGAAACAATGACACGTGGTAGGAACAAGCACACCTAGTGCCAGATCTTGGTTTTTTTTTTTTTTTTAAGTTTTTTTTTTGGTGTTTTTATTTATTTTTGAGATAGAGAGAGCAGAGCATGAGCAGGGGAGGGGCAGAGAGAGGGGGAGACACAGAATCTGAAGCAGCTCCAGGCTCTGAGCTGTCAGCACAGAGCCCAACGCGGGGCTCGAACTCACGGAGTGTGAGATCATGACCTGAGCTGTCAGACGCTTAACTGACTGAGCCACCCAGGCACCCCCAGATCTTGGTTTCTAATACCACTCTCCAATAAAAGGAACCAGGGCTCCTTCGAGAGATGGATGGTTCTAGGACTGGGCAGGAGGTAAACAAGTGGGGCCTATAAACATCCTGTGGTGCCAGAAAGTAAGGAAGTGCCAAAAACAAAACAGAACAAAACAAAACACAATGACAACAACAAAAGCAAGTGGCAAAAAAATCCGAAAGCAACAACAAAAAAACAAACCCACAATGATGGATTATATCAAAGGGACACAGGAGCCAACTGAAAGACTCCCAGTTGCCAAGCTAGAACTGTTTGAGCAGCAAAAGAAAATAAAGTAGTATTGAGTTATAATCCATAATATCAATATCTGTGAGTCCATCCTGATATTAAGAGAACGGTATGGAAAGGAGGGTAAAAGTGACTTTATAATGAAGTGACCCAGAGAATATTAACCAAGTGATCAAGGTCAACATCAGCAGTGAAAGGTCACTTGATAGTATGTATTTTTTATATGCTGTGATAAAAATGGTACTTTGCCTCTGTAATCTTCCTTCTCAAAACCTGTAACTCCAGTGTGATCATGAGAGAAATATCGGTCAAATCCCAATCAAAGGAGATTTACAAAATGCTTGACTAGTTTTCCTCAAAACTATCAATGCCATCAAAACAAGGATGTCTGAGAAAGTATCACAGCCAAGAGGAGCCAAAGGAGACTTGATATTAAATGTAATGTAGTATTCTAGATGGGGTCCTGGAACAGAAAAGAGGCATTAGGTGAAAACAAAGGAATTGAATAAAGCATGGACTTCAGTTAATAATAATGTATCTGTAATTAGTCATTAACTGTAAAAAAAAAATGTACCATTCTAATATAAGATGTTAATAGATGAAATTGAATGTGGGGCATATGGGAATTCTGTACTATCTTCATAATTTTCTATAAAACAGTTTTGGAAATTAAAGTTTATTATAAAAATAATTGGTTTAGTTAAAAGAATTTTAAAAAAGGTAAAATCATGACTCTCATGCAGATATAAAAGTTAGAGTGTTGAAAATTTTGTTTAACTCATTATGAGGAAGCCAGGATGATGCTATAACCATTTAAAGAAGAATGTAAATATCAGACACGTTTATAAAGAATATTGAAATGAATGTGCAAATGGAGGCAAAACTAGCCTTTTTTTTACCATGAGAGAGATAAGTCAGATTTTTTTTAATTAAATTTTTTTTTTTTATTTTTGAGAGAGAGAGAGAGAAAAAGAGACAGAGTATCAGTAGGGGAGGAACAGAGAGAGAGGGAGACACAGAATCCGAAGCAGGCTCTAAGCTCTGAGCTGTCAGCACCGAGCCTAACGTGGGGCTTGAACCCACAAACCATGAAATCATGACCTGAGCCGAACTTGGATGCTTAACTAACTGAGCCATCCAGGCACCCTGGGAGATAAGTCAGTTTAACCTCTACTGGACAAGACAGAATTTACAAGTCTATAGACAAGAATTATTTTCCATTGCAGTTATCTGCAGTTACAGAGTTGTTAAATAACACCCATAAAATCAGAATCAGATAACCCAGGGGGTATTTTCTAGACAACGCACAGTTGTTTTCCCTCTGGTGCATTTTCCCCACATACCATTTGTCATAACAGTATTTCCACATAACTCAAAAATATTGAGGTCATTCTTGGGGGTTCCACCTTCTCTCCAATTCTAATGTTATTCCCTTTGTCTTTGAAACCTTTATTCATTAACTTCCTTTACGATTGTCATTAGTTCTGTTCCAAAATATTTTGGCTCTCAGCCTTTTTGGCACATGGTAAGATTGCAATTCCCCTCTCCTTTGAAGTTTGGCATAGCCATATGACTTGTGATGACCAATGAAATGAAAGAGGAAATGACTTATGTTCTTTCCTGGAGGAAGTTTTAAGAGCTGATGTGAGATTTGTCAGATTTCCTTTTCCTGCTTTCATTAGTGAGGAAATATGTGTCTATTTTCTGTATACCTCCTGTATGCCTAATTCTCTGAGAGACTATGAAGAGCAGAGCTTCCCTGATGACCTGTATTAGACTTGCAGAATAAATGAGAAATAAACTTTTATTATGTTAAGTCACTAAAAGAAAAATGATAAGTTCTTAAGTTAAATTGCTTAGGTTTGAATTTTGGCCACATCATTTACTAGTTTAATGATTGTAGGGAAGCCCTTTAACCTCTCTATGTTTTAATTTCCTCATGTGTAAAATGAGGATAATAATGTCGATGACGTAAGATCATTGTGATGACTAATTAAGATAATATATGCCATCTCTTGACACAATGTTAATAACAACTGGGTTCTTGTTTATCCTTTGACCTTTTTGGTTCTGTAACTCAAAATTTGTTATTGGTCTCTCAAATCGTACTTTTGAATGTAATATATTAAGTACCTTGCTGTTGAGAATAGTACAGCTATTCCTATAGGGGAATGTCATAGAGACAACTGTTTCACTAGCTCTCTCAGAATGCTCCCTGGGAAGCTCGCTTGTATCATCTTTCCTGCTAGTGCTTTTTATGTTGAGTGGTTTGTGAAACATGAGGAAACTGGATAGCACACTCTAGAATGAAGTGCTACATCAGTGACAGGCTGAGGACAGACCACCTGAGGAATACTGTGACTTCTTTCTTGGAATTGGAATTATTACTATTTTTCTAGTTCCTGAAACAGTATCCTTACCGTTTTTAAAATTATTATTAACCAAATGGCTGCTTCACTTTCTTGTAACATTTCTGCTAATTAAAATTAATGAAATGATTATAAGGTAGAGAAAATATAAAATAAAATATGATAAAATATCTAAGGTTGCTCACATAGGTTATGCATATTCAAATTATTATAGTTATTGTGGACAATGTATAGTATCAAAAGATACACTTGCTCTGGTCTTGTATCCTCTGGGAGAATATATATATCTAAGAGTGAAATGAGTTGACATATTTTCTATAAATTTCTTACAGCCATTTTCCAAAATTGGAAGAATATCCAGCATTATTTGCATGCCAATTTAATGTTCATTGCAAACCAAAGCATGTAAACCCTTTGTATTTTGATTTATGAGCAGTTTAATTTCCCAGCTTAATGAAAAAGGATATAGAAATGAAATTGAAGGTGTATTTACTCCTTTAGTATCTAGTGATTATATTTCTTCAGAAAAGTTGGTTTATATTGAATAATAGCAAGTATTTTACTTAGTCCATTTGGGCTGCTCTAAGAGACTACCATAAACTAGGTGCTTACAAACAACAGTAATTTTCTTCTCACACTTCTGGAAGCTAGGAAGTCCAAGATCAAGGTGTCAACAGATTTGGCATATGGTGAAAGGTAACTTCCTGATTCATAGAAGACTGTCTTCTTGCTATAACCTCACAGGACAAAGGGGCAAGGGAGCTCTTTGGGGCCTCTTTCATAAGGGCAGTAGTCCCATTCGTGAGGATTCTGCCCTCATTACTTAATTGCCTCCCAAAGGCACCTCCTACAAATACTATCACATTGGGTATTAGGTTTCAATGTATGAATTTTAGGGAACACTCAGATTATGGTAGGCAACTATTATTTGTTGAGTGTTAAAATGGAGTGGAACTCATGAAATACAAAAATAAGAGGTACCTTTATCAATCAGGGACCTTTTCAAAGTTTGGGGGGTGAAAAGCTTTTGGATGTGGTAAGAATGTATGCCTTGATTATCAGTATTGACATGCAGAAAATGTACACATATTTAATCTTTACAAATGTAAGCTTCTAATAAAGGCAGTTAATTAAACAGGTAAAAGTTGAAGATGAAAATATAAGTAAAATTTTAATGAATAAACAAGTATTCCTTTAGCTTATGCTCAGAGAAACATACCTATACTTCCCAACCAAGATCTCTCCACTTTTGTCACTTAATTTTTATGTGTGCTCCACTCTTGTTCCTACTTGTGTACTTTTGATTGATGAAATGCACTTCTTTGAGCTTAAGGTCTAATAGAAATTGTGTATCTTTTCCAAAATATTGGCTGACTTCTCTGGCCCACACTGATATTTCTCAGAATTTCTACAAATATTATACTTTGTATTTTATAATCTAACAATTATGCAGTCTTGCATTATTATCTCTATATTTTATGTGTCTGTATTTTTTCCCCTTTGCATTTGGGCTGTGTTATTTAAGGAGTACAGCTTCTATCCAGAATTCTGGACACTGATGGAGATATCAAGTATAGGATGATGGATAAATTCTTAAATGCTGGGGAATTGAAAGCAGTTGTGTTACAATGCACAAAGATGTTTTCAGCTGGAATCTTCATTGATATTGACAGTGATTGAAGTTATGATATATTCATCTTTAGATTTATTTTTGATGTGGTAAATTCTAGTAACAACAACAATAAGAGTAGCAGCTAAAATTTATGTAGTGCTTACCTGGCCATGCAATATGTGAAGTATGTTACATATATCACTCTGTTTAGTCCTTACAACAACCCCATGAGCAATACTATTATTGTCAACACTTCACAGACAAGGAAACTGAAGCACGGAAGGCTTATGATCTTTATTGAAGATCCCACAGGGCTGGGACTGATTCCAGAGCCATACTGTCAAGCACTGTGCGGACCTGCCAATCACCATGGGGCAGGTGGGAACTCAGTTAAACATGCTTTTCATTTTGTGGGTCATAAGTACAAAAATATTCGTATTCTGAGGACTTAAGTGGTTGAATGAAAATTTTGAGTACTTACAAATTAAACATTTAGGATTTCCATAATAAATGGAGATGATCTAGAATTGAACATAGAATAAAGTGAAGGGAATATCCATTTCTAGCTCTGGTTTTCCTACCAATTTGTTGAATAAATTAGGGCAGTAAGCCATCCTGAGATGAGCATTAAATAGCTATTTTTAAGATGGAAAAGTGGCTTATCAATAAAAAGATTAAGAATCCCTCTTGACTTTTCCAGATAGACTTTTGTGAATAGTGATATAATTCTTAATAATATTAATAATTTATAAAAAAATGAATTTATGAATATACTGGCTAGGAAATTTTGAACAACACATGCAGTTTCCCACACTGAAAACACTTGGGCATTTAGAAAAAAATCTGCAAATATTTGAGTGATAAAGTAGGAAATATGAAATAGAGTTTTCAGTGTTGTGAAGGATTTGTTTATATGCTAAGAAAGTATGTTGGGGGAAGTTTTAAAAATCAGTTGGCTAAACACATCAGTTAACTTGAATTTTGGGTGGGATAGCTAAATTCTAGCCAGTGGATTGCTTAATCAGTCACCAGTGTTCAGCTTCTGGGAAGAAACTTCTTCCCAACTGAACACAGTAGACTCTTGGCTTTCCCAGATTTAAAATTTTTGGTTTCCAGTATTTGGGAATGGACCTTAAGCTCAGCAATGCAGTGATTTACAATTCTGTCCAATTTTAAATATGACATTGAGAATGCAAGGCTAGTGTGTTGGAGACACTCACAGCCAAGGACAGTCTGTAACCACATCTTCTAAGTGTGTATTTTATGGAGGAAATCATATGCTCTTGTGGTAACTACAAAAGCCTGAGGATGTCCATCACGAATGTTAATGGTCTACTAGTTCTACTTCAGTAACAATTTTTTCCATTCACTCACTCACTCTCTCACTCACCCACTCACTGAGACTGCCTCTGTGCCCGCAAAACCTCCAGCTAAACCTTTCCCACACCTTTGCCATTAGTCTCTTCTCATTTTGATTTCTCTTCTAACCAGTGGCCTGATTTTTCTGCTCAGTCTCAAATGCTCTTAAATATATTTAAAGTTGTTTCTTTCATAACACATCCATTTTCTTTCCTTCTGTATTCCAAACACTTTCTGAACCAAAGTCAATATTATTTTGAAGGTCATCTTTCACTGTATTCAAACTATGTTGTCTGCCTATTATGACTTTTGGTTTGTCTTTGCTTTCTCTCTTGTTTTCTCCTTCATCTTTATGGATCCTTATTTGCCACTTTATAACATAAGTGAGCTTCCTGTTCATAGTATGTCAGCAAATAACTTATCAAATTTCTGTGGACATTTTGTGATTTACTTTAACCTCTAAAGAGCACATGGAATAAACAATATGAGGACAGCAGTGCCACAGAGCCCCCAAACAACCCCTGTGGGAGAGGTCAGAGTTGCCTTCAGATCCTGCGATGAAAACTCAGGAGTAAGTGGTGACATCTGAACAGAGAACATCAGACCATGTCAAGCATAGGCTGAACCCACTTCTGGATATTACACTCTCATTTTGCCTTTCCTAAACAAAATCACATTTCTGTTTTCTGATCCTAGTTTCTTTTTTTTTAGGATCTTTCCATGTTAACATTCTTCATCTTTTTGTGTAATGTTTCTCAAATGACAAGCATTCACAGTCATGTATTTTGTTTTAAGCTTTCAAACTCAAATCGTAATTAACTTGATACCTTAAAAATTTGTCTAACCTAAATATATTCATTTGAAGCTTCCCTTTCTGATCATTACCATAAATAAGAAACACACTATCAATTGCTATAAGCATAAATGAGATTAAAGGAAAACACTCTTTTGGGGTATCTGGATAGCTCGGTCAGTTAAGCCCCTGGCTTAATTTCAGCTCAGGTCACGATCTTGTGACTTGTGAGTTTGAGCCCTGCATCGGCATCTGCGCCGAGAGAGAGGAGCCTGCTTGGGATTCTCTCTCTTCCTCTTTATCTCCCCCTCCACCACTCACACACTTGTGCTTGCTCTCAGAATAAATAAATAAACGTTAAAAAAAAAACCAAAACATTCTTTTTGTATATTCTAGTATTGGTCTGTGTACTTGCTAAACCTGAGCTTATTCTCTTTTTATTTGGGAAAGGGAGAGCTGGAAGTGTCTGGTTATCAGTTGCTGTGAAACAATTCACCTCAAATTTAGTGGCTTAAAGTAACATTTTCTTACTACCTCTCATGGTTTTGTGGGTTGACTTGGGTCATCTGTTCTTACTTTGTGGTCTCTCATGAGATTTCAGTCAGCAGCTGGGAGAAGTCATCTAAAGGTTTGTTTGGGTGGGATGCCATGATGGCTCTTGTTCAGCTGGGCAATAGATGTTGCCTATTTGCTGAGACTTTTTCTGGGACTGTTTACTGTAGTGTTTACCCATTGCTTCTTCATGTGGTATGTCCTTCTCACACATGACAGCTGGGTTCCAACAGTAAGTGTTCAAAGAGGTCTAGGTAGACACTATGGGAGCTTCTTATGACCTAACCTCTGAAGTATTATAACACCTTAGTTACTTTCTATTGGTTAAGAAGTCACTAAGGCCAGGCCAGATTCAAGGAGGAGAATGGCAAATCATTTTTAATCTATCACAGCTTGTAGTAGAGTGGTGTTAAAAACTGGCACCAAACTTAGATGTTCTCTATGACGTAATCAGTATTGAAAGTAAATTGAAAGGGGAATGAATTTCTCCCTATGTAATTCAATGTTATGAAATTCTGACTCCATTCATCACCTAAACTCATCTTGCTGCTGCCAATAGCAGTGAACCCCTCCCCAGTATTCACCTTCTAGTGTGTGTCTCGTGCCTTTGAGATTTCAAGTATTAGTTTGTTGGTATGTCCTCACATTCTCATTCTGAGGGTAACCTTCTGCCTTTTGTTAATGCTAGTAATACAACGTAGAAAGATAGAAAGCCAAAAGGAGCATTGTAATGAACAAAATTAGATTTTTTGAGGCAAACACCCAGATACTATGTAAGTAAACGTAGAGAACGTCTTTACAAAAATTCTGGAGAAATAGCTACACTGGTTTGTAGATTTAGAAACTTCTTTGGCTCATTAGGAAGGACTATTTGAGAGGAGGGATTCTCAGTAGGCATCTTTCTACATGGGTCAGATTTCTGGTTCAAATGTGTGTGGGTGAAATATCAATATTTTTCCCCAGGGGATAGGTGGTGTTGTTCTGTTTCTAAGATGAAATAATTTGAGCACCAACATCTGTGTGTATTTTGGAAAAATTTAATGTTATGCAGTTTGTTGGGAATAATAACCTAAATACTTATAATCAGCATTAGTGAGGTTATGGCAAACTGTTTTGAAAACTGATAAACAAATAAGGTGTAGTTTTTTTCTTTTTTAGGAAAAGCATATAAAATAACCAATTTTTTTTTTTGAGAAATGCACAAAGCTTAAATTTGGAACCAAAGGTCATTCATACCACTTGATGGTATGAAGTTTTTTTGACTTGGTGTATTGCTCTATATCTGCATCTAGTTATTCTGTGCATGTCTTTCAACCAAAGATATACAGTTTCAGAAACTTCCTTTCGTACAAGTGTAAGGTTTTCCTTCAGCATTGCTCAGTAAACATGCTGAATGATAAATTAGTTCATTTTGAACAAGCAATTTTTTCTAATTTATATTATCATTCAGCACAAATGGCTAAACTGTCAAGATCAACTCTCCTTGGCTCTGTGCTCAATGGCATTAAACAAGCAAATGTTTATTTGGTATTAAGTCCTAACTGTAAACAGCTGTTCAGACTTTCAGGCAGTTTCTGATACAAAAATTCTCTCTTGACTCCATTAGATTTTTAAAAAGGCAAGATAGATACTAGTCAGTTCTTGAGATATGTTTTAGATAAATATTTGAGGTGCTCTGATTGGACTCCATGCTAACATTATTGTTGCTGGGACAGTTTTTAGCTCTGAAGTTTTCTGAAATGGGTTATTTTTTTAAAGTTGTTAAGCAATGAAAGGGAACTCTCTCTCTTTCTGTCTCATAAATTACAGTAGATCCCACAGTTTGAAAAGGATTTATGAGAACAATATGATGAAGTGTTAATGAAGGACATGTATCCTTGAACTTTCTTTTGTGTTTGTGTGTGTGTGTAATCACTGATGAGTCACTCTCTCTACTTTTGCTTAATTTCAAGATTAAATTCATTCATAAACACGATATTTATAGAACTTTTAATAACAGATGTTGCAACAGTAAATGAAAGAAATGATCCACAATTAGGTACGCATCTGGGTACAACAATACAAAAATAATACAACTAGAAAGATATCTGAAGAAAATATACCAGCATGTCAATAATCTTAATATGCTTAATATGTTTAGATGATATTTTTTCCCTTTATTTTTTTATTTTATTTTATTTTTTTAAAAATTTTTTTTTCAACGTTTTTTATTTATTTTTGGGACAGAGAGAGACAGAGCATGAACGGGGGAGGGGCAGAGAGAGAGGGAGACACAGAATCGGAAACAGGCTCCAGGCTCCGAGCCATCAGCCCAGAGCCTGACGCGGGGCTCAAACTCACGGACCGCGAGATCGTGACCTGGCTGAAGTCGGACGCTTAACCGACTGCGCCACCCAGGCGCCCAAATATTTTTTCCCTTTAGTGATGTTTTTTCTTTATACCTTTTTGTAATTTTAACTTTTCTAGAATGAGAACATTTTAGCATGGACAAGTGTCAAATAACTAAATGAGATACTGTAATTGCTAATGTTTATTCCTCATCTAGATTGTTAGTTTTAAAATTATGTTCATGAATAAACAAATAAAGAAAAAGTTTCTAGATCAGTCATGTTCTGGCTTCATTTGTGCCATAGTGACATTTTTTATACACACTTCCCCCTTTTTAGTTTATACATTTACGTCAGTGGTCTTGTAAACATTCCCCGGGGAAACAGCTCCACCCTCCAGGTGATGAAGCAGTATGTTCCCCTCCTGGTGTGTGCAGACGCTTCCCTCTTTCACTCTTCCTTCTGTGGCCAGGAAGGTTTTCATTTTTCATTTGGAAATGATGCAGCTCTGTTGTCAGCAGACCAGCAGAAGCAGGCTGGCCCATTTCTGTGACTCACAGAGGCTCATTGGGATCCTCAGCAAAAATTCCTTCCCTTGCTCTTGTCAGCTTTCAGGGGCTTCAGAGTTTAGGTAGAAGGGATGTGAGTGATTGAAGGATATTTTACAGGAATAATTGAAAGCTGAGCATTATATGTATATTTTTTTAATTAAAAAATTGTTTTAAGTTTATTTATTTATTTTGAGAGAGACAGAGACAGCATGAGTGGAGGAGAGGCACAGAGAGAATCCCATGCAGGCTCTATGCTGCCAGGCACAGCCTGACGTGGGGCTCGAACTCACAAAACTGTGAGAGCATGACCTGAGCCAAAATCAAGAGTCAGACGCTTAACCAACTAAGCCACTCAGTTGCCCCTTATATACTTTAATTCTAGAGTAGAGGATGGGAAAGCTATGCATTTGGATTCTGTGCAGATGCAAATTCTCATGAGTAACCATGGAAAAGGTAAAAACAATGCAAAATAAATGATACAGAAGACTTTTTCCTTGTGCTTCTTCCATCTTTATTACTCATTCTTTGACTTGTATCATCTCTCATCCTTTCTCTATCATGTAAGGCTAGAGAATAATGGAAAAAAGAGAAAACAATATACTTCATACAATCCATTTATTGAATGAAACCTATTGCCTAAAGTTGTTCCATTGCTATTTTTGTCCTGTCCCGTTGAGTTAGAGAGAAGAGGAAGTCATTCCCAGGGGCTGAATGTGCATGGAGGAGTATGCAGTAATTTGTGCAAATTAATGCAAATGACTATTAATCATAGAACTTCTGGAGTAGAGAAAAATTCATTACTACTACTTAAGGTAAAAGCAGTAAAAGTAATTGAAAGTAGTTCAAAATGGAATATGTGCTACTTAGGTTATTTTAAGCAGATTATGCCTTTAGAAGAGAAGATAGTGGCTTTCTAGCATATAAAACTTACCACACATCCCAACCTCCCCATAATCCCCATTTTAGAGAATTCTCTTAAAAAAATTTTTTTTTGAACATTTATTCATTTCTGAGAGACAGAGCTTGAGTGGGGGAGGGGCAGAGAATGAGGGAGACAGAATCTGAAGCAGGCTCCAGGTTCTGAGCTGTCAGCATAGAGCCCCATGCAGGGCTCAAATTCACAGACCACAAGATCATGACCCGAGCCGAAGTCTAAGGCTCAACCGACTGAGCCACCCAGGTGCCCCTCAACCTCCCATTTTAAAGAGATGCCTTTAAAAATATCAGTCAAGGAGAATCTTCAATTACTACATTGCTTCAAGAAACCATACAATTCTGGTTGTTAGAAACACTGTTCATCAGTTGATGGACATTTAGGCTCTTTCCATAATTTAGCTATTGTTGAAAGTGCTGCTATAAACATTGGGGTACAAGTGCCCCTATGCATCAGCACTCCTGTATCCCTTGGGTAAATTCCTAGCAGTGCTATTGCTGGGTCATGGGGTAGATCTACTTTTAATTTTTTGAGGAACCTCCACATTGTTTTCCAGAGTGGCTGCACCAGTTTGCTTTCCCACCAACAGTGCAAGAGGGTTCCCATTTCTTCACATCCTCGCCAGCATCTATAGTCTCCTGATTTGTTCATTTTGGCCACTCTGACTGGCGTGAGGTATCACTGGCGTGAGATATCTCAGTGTGATTTTGATTTGTATTTCCCTGATGAGGAGTGACGTTGAGCATCTTTTCATGTGCCTGTTGGCCATCTGGATGTCTTCTTTAGAGAAGTGTCTATTCATGTTTTCTGCCCATTTCTTCACTGGATTATTTGTTTTTTGGGTGTGGTTTTTTTCGGGTGGGAGTTTGGTGAGTTCTTTATAGATTTTGCGTACTAGCCCTTTGTCCGATATGTCATTTGCAGATATCTTTTCCCATTCCGTCGGTTGCCTTTTAGTTTTGTTGATTGTTTCCTTTGCCGTGCAGAAGCTCTTTATCTTCATGAGGTCCCAATAGTTCATTTTTGCTTTTAATTCCCTTGCCTTTGGAGATGTGTCAACTGATGAATGGATAAAGAAATTGTGGTTTATATATACAATGGAATACTACTTAGCAATGAGAAAGAATGAAATATGGCCTTTTGTAGCAATGTGGATGGAACTGGAGAGTGTTATGCTAAGTGAAATAAGTCATACAGAGGAAGACAGATACCATATGTTTTCACTCTTATGTGGATCCTGAGAAACTTAACAGAAGACCATGGGGGAGAGGAACGGGAAAAAAAAGTTAGAGGGAGGGAGCCAAACCATAAGAGACTCTTAAAAACAGAATAAACTGAGGGTTGATGGGGGTGGGAGGAAGGGGAAAGTGGGTGATGGGCATTGAGGAGGGCACCTGTTGGGATGAGCACTGGGTGTTGTATGGAAACCAATTTGACAATAAATTTCATATTAAAATAAAATTAAAAAAAGAAGCACTACTCCAACAGATGTGTTCTTCACAAAATACAACACATGCAAATGATGTGACTGAACTAACCCTCAGGTGTTTTGCAGTTGAGTTGTTTAATGCCATATCTTGAGAAAAAAAAATGTTTGGATTCTTTTACATATGACTGTGTGAAAATTAAGGGGTTAAAAATAAAATGAAATAACTGAGCCTTTTATTTTTCTTCCTAATAGTTTATTGTGTAAAGAGACTTTATTTTCCTACCATACCTTATTATTCAATACCTTCCATTTCCTTGTACGCTTAGGAAAAGTGATGTGTGTTCATAGATCTTAATTTATTGATTTGTATCAAACAGCTGCTTGTATCAGTGGTCAGGCCTGCTGTACAAAGTACAAACATCAAAATTTCTAAACTCTAATCCCGTAGGTAGGTCGTCTGCCTCCATAATTTTTAGAGAACCATTTTGCCCTACCAGGACACATCTGCAATGTTTGGAGTTTTATTATTTGCATTTGTAACTCACAGAAGTTCTTACATAAGGAGAAGTTCTTACAAAGTTCCTCAAGGTTTGTGAACGTTTTTTTAATTATATCTGGAAAAGGTTTATTTGGTTTATTGTATCTTCTGTTATCTCCTTTCCAATAAAATGGTCTGCTGAATTATGTAGAAAGTTACTGTTTATAATATTCATGCTTTACTCTGTATCAAAGCTCTGAGAGAGCAGAGGCTATGGACATCAGGGTTATGGGGGACAGGTTGGCTGGAGATTGGCAGGGAAAGTAAGGGAGGGGTTTGGGCCAAGTCACAAGTCACATTCTGTGCTTGCTCTCTAAAATTTCAGATGGATAAATTCTGGCTGGAATGAAAATAAGGGCCACCTTGACAGGTAAATGAAAGTGTGAGGTCTCAGAAGGGAAGATAGAGACTAGGCAGGCAATGTCTATTGCCAGCAGCCATGCCCAGGCTCTCTTGTCCCTAGAAAAGTGTTTAGACCAGGCCTGTGGAAGTCATTTTCATTATATACTTTCCTGTTACCTCACTCACTGCAGAGCAGCAGTTTGGAATAGTTGCTATAATTTATACTACTCAGAGGATATTTCATTGTTTGAAAGAGAAAAGAGGATAAAGAATTAACCTCGACTAGACTTACAGGGGGCTCAGCTGTTGCTGTGGGCAGCAACTTATAAGGCTGGTCCTTAATTACATTACTAATTTCTCCACCCACATTCTACCCATTCTTTTCTCTTTCATGGCAGAAGCTACCAGTACCTTCACACAAATGGTCCTGGTGGGGTTTCTGTCTTCCTGCTTAGAGATGACCTTATTGAGTATGATTTCAGGGGTATTTGAATGGTCCTTTTGTTCTCCTCCAACTGACCTACCTACCAATCAACCAACAAACCAACTCACTGACCGATCTTTTTACCATGGAACAGAGCCCTTTATTCACAGGTGTAAAACCACAGGCGTAGAAGTATAAATGACTATGGTAAAATTCTTTCTTGAATGTTTCTGCTACTACCAGGTTGGTTGAATAAGGCAGGGGAAACAGAGAAGTTAAAGGCGTTTAGGGAAGTTACTGAAACGAGAGGGTGATGGTCATTTTACATGTATATTCCCAATTTTGGTTAGGGCTAGACTATTAAATATCTCTCATGGATCAGAACTATGCTATTTTTAGAATGAATTCTCTTGAATGGTGAATGAGTAACACACATGTGACTAAAGAATCCAAAAAATTCCCAAATTCTTTGTTTTAGGTCTGGGAACCTCCCCATACTTTCTCTCCTTAGGCCATTGCTACTTATATTGATTGCAGGGCCCTTTCTCAGTTCCCCACTACATAGACTCACAGTCTGATGAGATGTGGCTATTTTCCATGCTCTGGTCCTAAGAAAGAACTGAGAACTTAGGTATTTATTTTCTTTAGCTTGTGATGGTTTAGCAACTGCTATGCTGAGACATTGGAGAATTATCTAAGTTGCCCTATTTTTCTCCTCCTTTTATTTTTGCCTCTCATCTGGTCTTTATGTCCTTTTTACGTGTTAATTCCTCCATGGCTGGTAGGAACAAAAATAAAAAAGATCAATTGCAAATCTTTAGACAGATTGGTTAGGGAAAGGCTCTGATGTTTGGACAAAATGAGGATAATTGGTAAATTGTCTATTTGTACTGGTTCATCGTCATCAGGGTAATGACTGATGGAAACCAAAGAAGCTGGGCCTGCTGAACGACTTAAAATCAATGTGTAGGAGGAAGGTTCTTGATGTTCATAGCTTTTCCTTATTTTAATTTTTTTTTTAACATTTATTCATTTTTGAGAGACAGAGACAGAGCGTGAGTTGGGGAGGGGCAGAGAGAGAGAGGGAGACGCAGAATCCGAAGCAGGCTCCAGGCTCTAAGCTCTGAGTTGTCA
This sequence comes from Puma concolor, assembly GCF_028749965.1. Lineage (NCBI taxonomy): Eukaryota > Metazoa > Chordata > Mammalia > Carnivora > Felidae > Puma > Puma concolor. The sequence continues at coordinate 185,434,476 of NC_141674.1, forward strand.
GCTGTAAGTTCTGAACCCACGGACTGTGAGATCATGACCTGAGCCGAAGTCAGATGCTCAACCAACTGAGCTACGTAGCCACCCCGGTTTTTCCTTATTTTACACATTGTCCCAATATCCTGCATTATATAATGATTTTGTAAAGTCTTTATACTTTTTTTTTTTTTTTTTTAGTAAGTGCAGTATTTAAATTTCATAGCCTAAAATAAACTTCCTGGAAGAGTAAGCTGGGTTAAAATGGTTATAGCTGCAAGGATACATGCTGTGATATGCTTCCAGAAATCTGTAAGACAACTATGAAAGTATTTTGGCTCTAATGCATCTTAGCCAATTAGAGTTTACGGCAGCTGTCATTCAATATTAGTGGCCTATAGTTAAAAGATGAATACTTTAAAATGGATGCATTTACGGTTCCTTCTCTTGTCTCAGAATAAGTGATTTGGCTTGCCAACAAGTGGTTTTTGTTAGGGTCCCTTCTAGGATATAAATGGATGGGAAGTGGTCTTCCAAGGGATTTCTTTCTTCAGCTCTTTTAAAAGTAGTGTTAGCAAGGGATAATAAGATAAAATGCCTAATGGATCCCTAAACCCACTTTCACTGAGTTCAGGGACATTTATAAATGTACAGCTGGGGAGTGTTCTTTACAGCCAAGAAGATTACTGTTCATGCTTTTGACTTTGTGAAGGCAGCACATCCACCATACCTCAATGCCTTTCCCATAACCACAACAATCAAATTAGAAGTTTCTTTCTTATATTCAAAAGCACTATTGACATGATTGATACAATTTGAACGAGTACTTTCAGAGGAGAGAGGCAGAAGTCAAAATTCTGTCTTCTAGGGCACCTGGTTGGCTCAGACGGTTATATGTCCAACTCTTGACTTTGGCTCAGGTCAGGATTTCACGGCTAGTGTTCGAGCCCCACGTCAGGCTCTGCTTTGACAGTGGGCACTTGCTTGGGATTCTCTCTCTCTCCCTCTCTTTCCCTCCACCACTCATGTTTTCTCTATCTCAAAATAAATAAATAAAATTAAAAAAATTCTGACTTCGGGATAAAATTTTAGAAATCCCCTTTCTCTCCTTGTCTGAATTCCTTTACTAGCTCCTTTTATAGATTGTGATCACCTAGTACTCCATGATGTTCCCTGCCATATTGGCATCTAAATATTGCAGAGATTTTTTGGATAAAGATACTTTAGAAATAAACTTTAGACAGAATTTTGAAAACATGCATAAACTATACACATTAAAATGAAAGATTAAATGGAAATCAATCAAATGTTTGACATAAGGATTAAAGAATTTATTAAAGTCAATTAACCCCAGAAAGAAAAGGCTACAAAACAAAACCAATGGAAAGATCAGAAGAATTATGATTTTTCCTTGTGGAGAAAAGATTGACCTGGTGCCTCATACTGTTCCCTAAATATTTAGGATGGTATTTGGATGGCTGTGCTTGTTTTGTGCTTTGTACTTGGGATGGGTTGGGCAATGATCCCAAGGCTAATGATGAAAAGAAAAGTTACTTTCAAATCACCTCTGGAAAAAACTTGTTTGAATTTCAGACTCATCCCTTCAACTCTGATGTGACAACTCCATGTTTGTGTCTCACAGATGCCTCAAATTTTAGATGTTTAAAGTCTTGATCTTCCCCTAGAAATATGCTTCTCTTCTAGTCTGCATGAGTAAATAATGCCTCTATCATCTTATAACATTGGGAGCCATCTTTGATGACTCCCTCTACATTTAGTGCATCATTAATTCACTTTGATTGCATTTCCAAAGTGTATTTCTTCTAAAAAGTTTTTATTTAAATTCCAGTTAGTTAACATACAGTATAATATTAGTTTCAGGTGTACAATATAGTGATTTAACACTTCCATACAACATCTGGTGCTCATCACAACATGTGCACTCCTTGATCTCCATCACCTATTTAACTCATCCCCCCAGAATATACCTTTACTCCACCAACTTCCCAACTGTACCTCCATTGCTAGTGTTAGTCCAAGCCACCAACTCCTGAGCCTGGACTTCTGCAGTAACCTCCTAACTGATTTTATAACTCCCACATTTTTATTTGTCTTTTTTTGATTTAGTAAGGTTTTTATTTTTCAAAATGTATAGTTGGTGGGATCTGTTCATGCATCTTCACCAGTAGCTGGGATATCTCCACTGTTGGTGTTTCTGGTGTAAATTACTTGAGCTCTGTGCTTTGAAACCAGTTTAGTGAGTCCTTTACTAAGGAGCTCCTGAAGGGCTGCCCTGGCCAGGGAACCTTGAATCATTAGTCTCTGAGAGACCATGGCTGGGGTTATAAGCTTATAGTTGGGAACTTCCTTACAGAGTTTGTCATATGTCACTTTGTCAAATAAGACCAGATTTTTAAGCTTGTCCTGAACTTTGCCTTTGGACCACTTCTTCTTTTTTTGGCCTTGCCCTTAGGTTTGTTAACTGGGTCTTTGTCTTTTTTGTCTGCCTTTCTGGTATCTTTCTTCTTCTTGTCATGCTTGGATGGCATTATGAAGCTTGGAGAGCAGCGACCACTCCTGCAGCCTCACTGAGATGTCAGACACAAAAAAGCTAACTTCCATGTTTTTTTCTTCTTCAAACTCTTCTCCACACAATGGTGAGAATATGGTACAAGCCATGCGACTGTAATGTGGTATCCCCAAAATAGAGTGTTTCAGCAAAGGCAGACATTGAATTCTCTCTCAAGTGATATTTAATTGAGGTGGGAGTTTTCAGCTAATGGGCTGTTCTACTATTGTCAAAACATCATTTCTATTTTGGGCCCCAGACTTCTACCAGCAGGTAGGAGGGAAAGGGCCAGAGGAACACATACCTTGTCTTTTTAGGGAGACTGCCTGGAAGTTTGGAGAGTTTATAAAACTTCCTGAAGGCCACACAGCTATTTGATGGCAGAGCTGATTGGATCCAAGTTTTGCGTGACTCAGAAGCTGTGAAACTACTCTTAGGGGGAAAGAAAATGTATAGTGGTTGCCTTCTAAATTAACATTGAGCCTGTTAAAATTCATATTTTGAAATAATTATGTAAAGTTTTCAATGATATAGAGTATGGCAGTATGAAGAGTGGAAGGATAAATAGAAATAAGAATATTTGAAAACCGTATCTGTGGAGATAGGAAACAAATATACCACCACCATAAGGAAAAAAATATTCACCTTCCGCTGATGGTGTTAGAAACAGTTGAGAAAGAGAGTTTCTCTTGTGAGAGTTCTTAACTGCAAGGAGCAAAGCCCTCAATAAAATGAAAACCTTAATTTTCTATTCCTATCTTGGTTGCATTTACTAAATAGCTTTAATAGGAAGGTGTTACAAAGTGTAAACAGCTGCTCTCTCAAGCGAACATCAAGTGGAGAACAGGTGAAGTCAGACTTCAGGATACCTAAAGTCATGGTGTAGCCCTGGATGCTGATCCCTGGCTACACCCATGCCTGTGAGATCAGAATTCTGAGGATGGGCCCTGTTTTAGTTTGCTAAGATTGCCAGAACAAAGCATTACTGTGTAAGTGGCTCATGATTATTTATTTTCCACAATTTATTTTCTCATGATTCTGGAGGCTAAAAGTCAGAGATCAAGGTGTCCGAGGGTTAGTTGCTTTTGAGGACTCTCCTCTGGGCTTGTAGATAGTATTCTTTTCCTTCCTGTTCCTTCACATGGTTTTCCCTCTGTACTGGTCTATATCCTAATCTCTCCTCACTTTCTTCCCTATTCTTATAAGGATTAGGGACCCACTCTCATGGCCTCATTTCACCTCTTTAAACAATTCATCTCCAAGTACATTCACATTCTGAGGATCTAGGTGTAGGACTTCCAACATAAGAATTTTGGAGGGACACAATTCAGCTCATAACAGGACCAAAGAACCACTGTTTTTAACTCCTGCCCCAAGTTGTTCCAATGTGCAGCCAAATTTGAGAGTCCACGCCCTATGTAGGATTCTCAAACCTGGCTCCATTAGAATCCCACACGTAGCTTTAAAAAAGTAAACAAAACAAAACGAAACACCAGTACTTAGGCATCACCCTCAGAGGACTGATTTGATCTGTGTGGGCTGGGGTATTGTTAGTTTCTAAAAGGTCCCTGGTGACTTAAATATGTAGCCAGGTTTGAACACCGCTGTCCTAATGTATGTGTTTCTTAACTGTGTAAATAAAAGCATATCTTATCTGTCTATTTTTTCCTTTGGAAATTCATAAGAAACAGTTTCTTTTTGTGAAAGGTGTATGTTCAACATGTAGTATTCATGTCTAAAAAAAGAGCTAAATATTTCTAAGGTGCTATAGTTTCAAATGTCAAGCATTGATTTTATAATATAGTTTTACATTAGACTTACTGTTTTTTTTTTTATGCTTAATGAACACAAATCAAAGCAACTTGGGTATGTCACTCAGAAAGCCAATGAAGTTAGGTAACTGACACTTTAATGATTAAGATGACTAAAACGTCATAACTTTTATCACGGAATTTTTTTTAATGTAGCTTTTTTGTGTTTTATTCTTTTTTAGATCACAGAATTTCCCTTCCAGCAAATGCAATGTTTAAAAAAATTTATTATTGAAATATAGTTGACATACAGTATTATATTAGTTGCAGGTGTACAACATCGTGATTTGACAATTCTATATATTGCTCAATGCTCACCACGATAAGTGTTATCACCATCTGTCACCATACAACGTTATTACAATGTTATTGACTATATCCAGGGCTGTACTTTTCATGTCTGTGACTTATTTATTTTATAACTGGAGGTTTGTACCTCTTAATCCCTTTACCTATTTCTAGTGAGGAAATTTCTTGATTAAGAAGTGATGGTTTTCAGCTTTCAGAAGGAGGCTGGATTTTCCTTTCCAGATGATATCAAAATCTGATAGAAAGTCATTGATTTACTCAGGCCAATTTCTGTGTTTTGAAGTGAAGCCACTTATCTGGCATTTTTTATTAAGGCTTGAAAACAGCTGGCTGCTTCCCAGAATGCAGTACTGTGACAGAGATTATTTTATGAAGTCATGGATCAGCTTCCTTTGTAACTTGCTTTAGTTGATTATGTGTACATTTCTTCATTCTCTGGGCTTAAATGAAGGCTGCACTTGGGTGAGGAAACAGTATTATTGTTTCAATGATAAAAGACCATTTCTATCTTGCTATGTTCCATTGTCTTTCCCATTGCACCTTAATAATATTTTTGGTTTCAGTTTTTTTTCTGAACGTCATTTTTAAATACTATAAATACTGTGCTTTGAATTATGTAGTTTTAGAAACAGTATTTAAGATCATAAAACATCGTTTGAACTATATAAATATACTGTTCCAGGAGTGTAGTTCGTTTTTATTTGTCCTTTCCCTCTTGATTTCTGACAGAGAGATCTGGGAAAGTGAGCTTTTAACGAAAACAAAACAAATTAAGAAAAAAACTCTACTGTTATTACAACTGTACAGTATGTAATCACTTTCTAAAGTTGTGGGGTACCATGTCTGTCTGAAACAGAAAGAATTCTAAGGGCTGAGACTAAACTAGACTTAAGTATATCAGTAAGTGTAGACACCTTTTTTTAAGAGCACTTAAGAGCGTAGCCCTAGAAATTCATTAGCAAAGACTCCCAAACCGAGGAATCAAATAGTATGTTTTTCTTTTACTCAAACTGAGGACTGACCTGGGACACAAGTGCCCACATAGAATGAGGTAATGATTGTCTCAATGAAGGGAGCTACTTTTGGTTGAAAATTGAATAAAAAAGAATGAGAAATGAGGTTTTGTGTTTCGGTTTTAATCATTTTTGCCGTGGAACCAGGAGGTGAGATTTGGTCAGCAACTTAATGCCGCTGTAATTCTCAGTTGTTGTGTGGATTATTAGCCCTCACAATTCTACTTTCTCTCTTCCTTTTGCTGACAGAGGAAATAACAAAACCCCATAGATAATGGCTCATGACAAACATTTATACTTTGGCTTCACTTGTGCCTTTTAATACTGTTTTATCTGTATCTTGGGGATCACTATTAAGTGGCTTCCAGACTTAACTACTCATAAAGATCTCTTGGGAAGCCTTTAAAAATTGATCTCCCAGTTTCCTCCTGGACCTGTTGAATCAGAAATACTGAGTATGAGGATGTGGAATCTTTGTTTGACACCCTTCCTGAGTGATTCTTGATATGGCCAACCTTTTCCTTGCCCAGGAATGGTCTCTGGGGACTCATGGTGGTCCAATTTTGGAAGATGACTGTTCTCAATTCCTTCCACTCTTCTAAGTTTCCAGTCCTAACTTCCTCATCAGAAGATGACTGGGTCCTTCCTTTCAAAAAGTAAGGCCATTCTGGATATATTCCTCATGTTCCCTTTTGTTTCTCTCAGAATCATGTCTCTGGTTATTGTCTTCCTTTGAATTTCAGAGGAAAGAGCTCCTGGTTGAAAAGTAAACTCCACTTTTGTTTTTGAGTTTATTCATTTTCACTTTAAAAATTATTTTATAGAGAGAGAGAGAGAGAGAGCGTGCAAATGGGGGAGAGGGGCAGAATGAGATTTAGAATTCCAAGCATACCCCACACCCAGCGTGGAACCTGAAGTGGGGTTTGACATGGGGCTCGATCCCATGACCCTGGGATCATGATCTGAACTGAAATCAAGTGTGGGATGCTCAACAAATTGAGCCATCCAGGTGCCCCTATCTATTTTCGTCTTTAATTTCCCTTCATACCACATCGGATCCCTCTCTCCCTTTTTTAAATTACATAGTTTCTCTTTGCCTTTGAAGAACACAGATTTTTCCTATCTGGAAAATTCTTGCCCCATAATCCCTGATACCATTGAATTTCTGTCTTTTCCCCACCAAAATTCCAGAAAGACCAATGTAGTTCTTCCTCGCCACTAAGCTTTGGGGCTCTTGTTTCTACCATTCTAAACCAACCCCTGCCTCCTCAGTAATTTCCTCTAATTATGAAATCAATTTTCTTTTCTGGAAGTTAGATTGGCATTTCAAAGCAGGAAATAAAAAGTATGAGGAGAACTATAAGGAAATTTTTTTTCCATCTTCTTTAGAAAATGAAATTAGAAATACACGAAGGATACATAACCTATCTATTACAAACATTTGATAAGTAAGTATAGTTGTACCAATAAAAATTCTGGCTTCCCTTAAAAGATAAGATCAGAAGATAAATCTGTCCAATTTTATCCTTGACATATCACAAATTCTTTTGTCTAATGGTTCATAACTAAGGCTTTGATTATAGTACCTCGTGATGGATACTTAGATAGTTTATTGCAAGATGTTTTAAACAGACCTCTCCCAATTTGGAAATTGTTTTGTATAATGTAGGCGTCTCATTATTACTGGAATATCAGAATAATTGCCACATTATCGAGTTGCCCATAATTTATAAACTATTTTATTTTTCTTTATTTCCTAATTATGTAAGTTAAAAATTATGGTGAAAGTATTACATAAAAATTATTAAGTCAAATAACTTTTATAGTGCATATAACAAAAAAACGATATTCTTTTTTCTCTTACCACCTTGTTTCACTTAATAGAAGAACCATCTCAGTGTTTTTAGCTGTTTATTCTGGCATTTACTTCCCTATTTGAAAATAATATGATTGATTTTCATTGATTAATCATTTTTACTTTCTTCTAGGGTATTTGAGGATCCTTAGTTTTACCTCCTCTTTAAGTTCAAAATCGCACATGAATTACTGTTATTTCCAAGCATCTGAAATGTGATTAACTTCACTAAATAATTTGGTTTATGTAGTAAAGTAAAAAATTTACTTCCTCCTTACATAATTTATTATGTCTAAATTTCTGTATTTTTTTTAAAAAAAGTTTATTTTGAGAGAGAGAGAGAGAGAGAGAGTGAATGAGTGCAGGGGGTAGGGGTGGACAGAGTGACAGAGAGATTCCAAGCAGGCTCTGCGCTGACAGCATGGAACCTGATAATGGGGCTTGCACTCACAAACCATGAGATCATGACCTGAGCTGAAATCAAGAGTTGGATGCTTAGCCTACTGAGCTACCCAGATGCTCCTATTATGTCTGAAATTTTAGTTACATCTCTTCCCAGTATCTTCTTATAACTATGTAAGGGCTTTCCACAGTTGAGTGATCTACTGTGTGATTGCATTTCTTTTCTTATTTTTGTTGTTATTTTACCTGGAGTTAATAATTGCCTCATTTTTTTCCCTTTAATTTTTGTGGAATGCTATGTCTTCCAACACCCTCTAACAGTTCTGCAAAATATCTCTCAGTACAGTGTTCTATATGCTCAAGCAGCCAGATAATTTACCAACTCCTTTTTTTCCTGTTTCTTGGAGGCCCTCTGCCTCCTGCCCCAGTGTGCACTGTGTTCACGGGGTCTGAGGCACAGCTATCATTCTGTGATTGCCCACTGTGTCTCTCTCTGTTTCTTAAATCCACATTGTCTTTCTTCTTATATATTTTTTTGTGTTTGGAAAGGCATATCCTTTAGTGACCTCTTGAAAAAGTGTGTTTGGAAATGAATTTTTGGGCTTTGCATGTCTAATTGGACTAATTCACTGTAGGATGATCAGACAAGTTAGTCAGATCTTTTGTTGAGGGGCCCACCCACTCATAAAATAACATTATACATAAATCTTTTCTCTTGGGTAGTTTAGTATCATCAGAGAAGGATCTTCAGTCACTTGACAAGGGGAATGCAACCTGAATGCTAATGTTCTGGAGTTGAAGGAACTCTGTGATCATTGTACAGATTTTCACATATTAGACCTGTCTCAGCATTGTACCTTTCACTTGCCCTCTTTTGTGACTGCTGTACCTGAGTCTGAAACCCCACTGTCCATTTTCTCTGGAAAATAAACTTCAGATTTCTAGTGGGTGCTGAATTTGCGAGCGGTGGTATGCTGGTAGATGTTTAACAACTAGCTCTCTGAAAAAAATCAAAACAGAACAAAACACGGATTTATTGAATTTGCCAGCTTCTCTCAAATGCTCAAACTATAGTTGATTTCAAGCTACCAATGTGAGGTCACTGCAGAGTTCACTCTTGCAAGCTGGTACGAGCCAGCTGCAGCCCACCAGTGATTGAGAGTTTAAAAATCCCTTCATTTTAGCAACTGCCGTTACTTTCATCTTCCAAAGTACCCAGCATCTCCATTTCGTAAGCATTTCCAGGGGCAAATTGGCTTGCTTCTTGTAGTCATTGGCTTGACTTTTCTCCTCTCTGCTAAAATGTTTCCTCCATCTGCTTTCCATCTTCAAATGTTGGACTATAGTCACTTCTTCATTTCACTAAAGTTGGAGTTTGTGTTTTTGTTTCCTGTCATCTTTGTGGTTTTAGAATTTTGAGACCAGAAGGGAGCAAAAATGCCTTTACTTTGCCATCAGGAAACCAAAAGTTCTACTCATTTTTCTAAATAAAAACTAGAGTTACAAAATGACACCTGTTGTTGTTAATAGTATTTTTAATAATCTTGTCTAAATCTTTAAGAACCTAATTCATAATATAAGTTGCTGAGAAGTAATTTTTTACTTTGCTACATAGAGCAAATTATTTAGTGCAGCTCTGTAGTACATACATTTCAGATCAGGGCATGCTTGAAGTTAAGCAATTTGTGGTGGGATTTTGAACTTAAAAGATGTGAAGGAATGTGGGTTAGTGGAGAGAGAGATCAAGTGTTGAGTTAGTTACCTTGTGTTGGACTGTCATAGGTCCTTTATCAGATATTACAGCCAAAGGCAATATTGAGCTCTGAGGAAGGTAATTTTTGGGAGAGGTTGGGTAAGGGTGGGGATGGGGGCATGTTTATTCAATTTCCAGGTTAGAAATACAGAATTAGAAATATACAATATCCTAATAAAATGTGTATATCTTTTAGATGTTAATAGCAAAACCATCCTGTTAGTTTTTTTTTTTTTTTTCTATTTTATGGTCAGCAGTGATCTGTAAGCCAGAATAATGTAGGGGTAAAGCATAGAATCCTCTGTGTTTCTGTCTCAGAGTGTCACTCTGCCAATTGCTAGTCATGGGATTTGAGCAAGTTTCTTTATCTCTTAGTGCCTCAGAATTCTCATCTATAAAATTAAGATCGGAATAGAAACTCCTCTTAGGCTTGTTTTGAGGTTTAAGTAAGTTTACATTAAGGCAGTTATAATATATGAAGCATAGTAAGTGCTTGATAAATGATAGTTATAATTAATGTTACTGTTGCTCCTGGGACTAGTTGGCATTGGTTAATACCTGTCTACTTGCTTATTAAAATAAACATTAATATGCATTAATGTCACATTAAAGTCATAATGCACACACATTTCATTGGAATGTTCTTTTGTAACTTCATCACCCTTCCAATAATTTAGCAGACATAAATGCAGCACCAACTGTGTATAATTTTACTGGGCTAAATGCTGAGGTTATAAAGTTTCCTAAATGGACTTGTTATTTGGACAAAAATTAATATTAGAACCCTTCCTCATTCTTCACACCAAAATACACTCCAGGTGGATCAAATAGTTAAACCTAAAAAAAAAATAGAGCAATAGAAGTACTGATGGGAGATATGACTGAGTATTTTAATATATTTGGAGTAGAAGAAGCTTTTCTATTTATTGACATAAAATCAGAAACATTAACACTAAAGATGGGTACATTTTACAAAATAAAAATTTAAGTTCTGACTGAGGGAGGAATCACCAAAACAAAATCAAGAGTGAAATGCAAACTGGGAAAAATAATGACAGCACATATGATAGATAGGAGTAAATTTAATTGCCAATTAACTGGAAAATGGCAGACAGCCTAAAAGAAAACTACAAGAACAGGCCACTCACAGAAAAAGATGTTACAAATGTAAAGATATGCAAAATAAAGATATGCAAGGTTGTTCACTAAAATTTAAAGAAATTTAAATCAAACAAAAGGTATTTTTCATTTATTGGGAATAGTGGTGTGGGTAGAGTGGGAGGAGACATATACACAAACATAAAACCACCATTTCCAGAGTTCTGAGTCAAGAGAGAATATCCTTTGGGTGGTGAGATTATTTTGGCTTCTGACTTGAGTTCTCAGCCCCCTCCTTACCTCTTTCAATATACCTTCTTGAGTGCTCATTTCTCCCAGTTTTGTTTCCTTGGAAAAATGCGTTGGCAGATTACCTGAGGTTTAACGAGGCCTTCCAGCTGTGCATTAGTCATAGGTAGCGATTACTTCACACTCATATGAGCCAAGCATGTTCCACATTTTTAAAAAACCTCCCTTCTGAAGAGCTAGAGTTGGTTGATGTGTGGCCATGTGGTTTGATTTTGATATTGTTTTCTGAGACCTTCTGCTGTAGATCCCTATACACATCGTCCTCAGAGGCACTGTTTCTAGAGAAAAACAAACCAAACCCTTAGAGCTTCTAGGGAAGAAAGGGACTAGATTGGTTTGTTTGTGGGTTCATTTATTCAGCAAATATTTGTTGAGTACTTAGTATATGTCAGATAGTATTCTAATCATTGGGCATATAAGAGTGAACATAAGTTTTCATGGAGCTTAGTTTTAGAACGGGACAATTTAAAAAGTTAAATAAAAATTTCAGATGGCTGTTGTGAAGAAGGTAAAGTCAGGTAAATAAAGAGTAGAAGGATGTAGGTGGTCAGATAAATATATACATATGTACATGTATTATGCACACACTATAATAGTGCTTCTCAAACTTTACTGTATATCAGAATCAACTGTAGGGCTTATTTATTATTATTATTTATTATTTATTTTTAATTTATTTAACAAAGAGAGAGCACAGGTGGAGAGAGAGAGAGAGAGAGAGAGAGAGAGGGAGAGAGAATTCTAAGCAGGCTCCACACTCAGCATATGGCCTGATTGTGGGGCTTGATCCCACAACCCGGAGATGGTCTGTGCTGAAATCAAGAGGTGGACCTCAGTCAACTGAACCACCCAAGCGCCCTACCTGTGGGACTTATTAAAACATTAAGATTGTTGTGCTCTTTCCTTCAGAGGTTTTGATTTCATAGGGGCCTGATATGGGACCTGGGAATTTACATTTTTAAAAAATTGTGAAGTGTTGCTGCTATAGAGACTATACCTTGAGAGCCACTGGTGTAGGTCATTTGGTGGTCCCAGAAAGCCTCCAAAGAGGTGATATATTTGGGCAGAGACCTGAATGATGGGAAGGAACCAGTGAGATGAAGATGGTCAGTGGTGGGGGTAGAGGGTGGGAATGAAGAGCTTTCCAGATGAAGCAGACAAACTGTGGTTTGAAGAAAGCCGAGAGACTAGTGAGGCTGCAGGGTAATGAATGGAGGGGATGGAGGCAAGAGATGGAATCAGAGAGGGCAGACCGTGGAGAGCAAGGCTGAGAATGATAGATTTAGATCCTTTGTAACTGTATAAAATTAAGATTTTATTTCAAGTATGATGGAAAGCCATGGAGAAGTAGAGGACATAACTAGGTTTATTTTTTAGTGCTAGAATGGATTTTGTAAGAGGTTAAAAGTGAATGAGGAGACCAGTTAGAAAGTGTTACGATTGTCCAGGAGAAAAGTGATACTGGCTTTGTTTAGGCTATAGTGGTGGGGATGGTGAAAAATGGGATACAGATGGTGGATGGGATTTCAGGTAAAACAGAAGGGACTTGCTGGTGGATTGGATAATGAGAAGTGAGAAAGAGGGAGCAGACTCAACTATGATTCCAACGTCACCTTTCAACTAGTGAAAGGTGACACCAGTAACTGTGAACATTGGAGTAGAAACAGATTTGGGGAGAAATAAAAAAAGGTTTTATTTATTTATTTATATTTTTTTAACTCAAAGATGCCTTTAAGAATGGTGAAGAACCAGATATTTTTAGGGAAAGAGAGTGGGAATGAGGGTGAACCCATGCCTTGCTCCTTTGACAGGTCTGTTGTGATAGCTGACTAGGACAGGATTATTGTTCATGTGGATGTCACATACATCTTGGAAGCTGTAACTTCTGTAATGTGTGGCTTTTTAAACGGGTGAATAGAATCATGGCAGGAGCTTTCTAGAAAACCGTAAGCTTGAGCTGGTGGGCGCATGGTAGGCACTCAATAAACATTTTTAAAAATTTTTTTAATGTTTTTATTTTTATTTTTGAGACAGAGAGAGACAGAGCAGAGGAGGGGCAGAGAGAGGGGGAGACACAGAATCCGAAGCAGGCTCCAGGCTCTGAGCTGTCAGCACAGAGCCCGATGCGGGGCTTGAACTCATGGAGTGTGAGATCATGACCTGAGCTGAGCCACCCAGGCACCCCAATAAACATTTGTTAAATGAATGAATGAATGAGTGAACTGGGAACTTTTATATATCAAGCCTATTTATCATTCTGATGGGTGATGTGTCTTCAGATTTCATTATGTAGGGAATATCAAATATCCACTGGTAAAGATTATGTCTCAATTAGATTATCATAAAGTATTTAACTGGTCAGATGAATCCAAATGGGTAGAGGGTTTTTGGTGTAAGCAGTGTTGTGTTTCTTGTGATACCTAAGGCAAAGAGACAGTAAGTTGGTCTAAGACCTGTCTGGATTTCTAGTTCCATGTCTGTTTATCTTTTTGCTTTTTCTCATGAGCCAGTGCCATCTATGGTTTTAGCAGAATCAGACCAGATTTGGAACCTGGCTTCACAGAAAGATCTCCTGTTTCTCTGTAGGCCAATATGAAGAGAGGTTTCAGGGCAAGAGCTCCTGTAAACCAGCTTGGTGCAGTGTGTAATATGGGATCATAGGGGACTTAACTGAGATTTCAGAGATGATCAATATCTGCCTATAAGTGCCTTTTCTGATGAACCAAAAGTCAGAATTTGTTTCTGAAAAGGAGAGTCAGTTGCCATAGGTAGAGAAATCAGAGAAGAGGTTGAGAATGGTTGTCAGACTGTATTCAGATGCCCAAACTTGTGAATGAGCAGATGGCCCCTAAATCATGGAGTGGATAGCTTTCCAAACTCATTTCTCCTTATTAGCTCCATTTAGGGACCAATGATTCCACTTTAGTCTTGTGAAATGGGAATTGCAAGTTAAATCCAGTGGCGCTTTGGGTGGCTGTCAGTTAAGGGTCTGACTTCAGCTCAAGCCATGATCTCATGGTTCGTGGGTTCAAGCCCTGTGTTGGGCTCTGTGCTGACAGCTCAGAGCCTGGATCGTGCTTCAGATTCTGTGCCTCTGTCTCTCTCTGCCCCTGCCCCATGCACACTCTGTCTTTCTCAAAAATAAACATTATAAAAAATAAAAGAAGTTAAATCCATATCTTAACTATCATCCAAGTTCTTCTGAAGGGAGGAAAACTCTGTAATAATAGCCTGATGATTCACTTAGGGACATAATTGAAGCTGGAGAACATGTTGGAGGCTAGACCCAAGGTCACAGAGGAGAAAGGGTAAGTTGACATCCTGCTATAAGGAAGGGAGTTTATTGCGCTCTTTCCAAGCAGGTAAATAGAGAAAGAGAGGAGAGAGAAGTTGCAGATGCTGCAAAGCTAGGTGAAGGGGCCTGTGGAAAGAGTCCAGTGGTAGGATGGCCAAAAGATAATTTAAGAAGAGATGCTCAGTGTTCAATTTGAAATAGTTTGCTTTGCTCTCATGTAAACTCCTTTTACATCTCCCTTTAAATAATTGACAAAGTCTCTTATATTCATGGACGCTAAATGTGAGTGGGGTATTGGGTGGGGAACTCAAGAAAGTTTGAGTTTGGCATTGGGTCTAATGGTGGAGGGAAGACAGGATGTAGGAGTTGAATTGACCTCAAGAATGCAAGTTTTGCCCCATCTGCATCATCTACACACCTAAGGAATCCTCAGTAATTTGGGGCAGGACTTTGGTGAGAGACCCAAACCCCAGGTGACTCTTGAGTTGTAAAATTTTGGATAGCAAAGATGATTTCTCTTGAAAAATTTAGAATTTTTGCTCTTTTAAAGTGATTTGGACCCCATAGCTCTTCTTCAACTTTACTAGATGTTTCATTAAACCCATGTTCCTGACTCATGGTTTTTTTCACTATCTGCTTCTCTAACTAGTGCAGTCTCTTTTGTCTGATCTACCTTTGTTTTGGATCTGGCTCTTTCCCTCACTCTTATGGCCTTGTGGGAAATGAATTATTCACTTCTGTACCTGGGTAGGGGACTGTTGTGCCCTGCCTAGCACCTGAACCCGGAAGACCTCTGATCACCCAGGAAGGAAGAGCAGACATGACTAATATTCTGGAAATTGTTTTCCTAAGTGTGAGTATGGGTAGACATTTGTTTTTCAAAAGTCATGTATGCCATGATCACATGGATTTAAACAGGTAAGGCTTTATGGCACTTTAAATGATATTGAGAGATCATTTCACTTAAGAGAGAAAGAAGGCAATAAAAGATTCATTATTAGCCATATTGTAAACCCTAGAACCCAATGCCTTGAAAATACTTTGTATACTGCTAACATCAAAGTCAGCACATATGCTTTTGGAGGAAATAATTAAAAATACTAATATAAGATAGTTTAAAAAATATTTTAATACTTCTACTAAGTCTATTTTGCTACTTCAGAATTTGCTAAATAGAAGCAAGCAGAATTTTAAGGTAGGAATGTGGTTTATGTGTGGATACTGACCTTTTGACTTCATTCTAACAGTTGCTTAATATTCTCCTCTAATGAAATTGTTTCCAGTAATAAAATTGCATTGCAAAAACTTCTTAGGTTATCTAAGGCCAAAATTAGACACCTAGAATAACAAAATAATTCTTGCCTGAGGACTGCTCTAGACAAGAGAAGCATGGTTGTGAAATCATTGTAAATGCATTTCTTCCTGTAGAATTTGCTAGGAAGGAGGTTCATTATGTTTCAGCTAAGAGTCTGGAAGTGGGAATGGTGGAAACAGTGGGCTGAGAAGATCAGGGATACAATAAGTTACTTGACTTGAACGGCTATACAATTTATGGCCCATGGTTAAGTTTGGTGAAGGTTTAGTAACAAAATGACAAACATATGTTTTCATACCATGCTGACTGTTGAAAAAAAAAAATTGCCTATAAATACCTGTAGTGGTCTGCCCTTGTTGTCTATCCAACACTATCCTCAGTCTTTCTTTTGGGAACAGCACCTTCTTACCTTTGGAAATGACTCAAGCTTCATTCTAAAAGTGTTCCTTTGGGTTGGGGAATTTATAAAGTGTGAAACCAAGGAAATTCTGATGGCCAGGTTTGCTGCCCAAAGGAGGAAAGCAGTCTACAGTGAAAGGGTCAGTTTGCAGTTCTTGCACTTTGAGTGTTCAGTCCCTTAATAACGAAGGACACTTTAGTGTGCTTCCTGTATATTTTTACTTTGCTTAAACTGATCTAAACTTTGTTTCTGTTACTTAGCAAAAAGAATCCTGATGAACACATAGAGACTATAGGTAGGAAAGATGCTTTATTAAAGGCTGGGAGGCTGGCACCAATGTAACTCTGAGGTTTATAACCCTCTGAATTAATTGGTTGTTGGACATGACTGAAGAACATAGACTTGGGTTGGTAGAAGTTCCATTGATTAAGTGATGGATTATTTTCTGATAAATATTTAATGGTCCACAAGACCAGTCAAGGGACCTAAAGACTAATCAGTCCCTTTTGGTTGGTTAGAACAGTTGTCCAAACTCATTTTGTTTGTGTGATGAGTGTTCATGATTTACTGAGACTGATAGGACCCTATCACTGTGTCCCCTACTTGAGCAAATAGGTCCTTTCTCAAGCCCGAGTCAGGACAGCTTTGGAGTATACACTTGACAATATGGTCAAGTAGTGAAAGTTGATGCCCTGTCTTAAACCTTCCCAGTTCTTTTTTTTAAATTTGTTTTTAAACATTTATTCACTTTTGAGAGACAAAGAGAGACAGAACATGAGTAGGGGAGGGGCAGAGAGAGAGGGAGACACAGAATCCGAAGCAGGCTCCAGGCTCTGAGCTGTCAGCACAAAGCCTCATGTGGGGCTCGAACTCACGGACTGTGAGATCATGACCTGAGCTGAAGTCGGATGCTTAACCGACTGAGCCACCCAGGCGCTCCTAAACCTTCCTAGTTCTAAGTCCATACCCTCTTGCTCATCGGCCAAAGAATTTGATAAACTATTCTCTATTGAAGTGAAATTCATTGATAAAGGCTTATTTTGTTTCCCTTTCCAGTTAGTACTTACCTTTAAATGCACCGGAGCGGGGCGCCTGGGTGGCTCAGTAGGTTGAGCGTCCGACTTCAGCTCAGGTCACGATCTCGCGGTCCATGAGTTCGAGCCCCACGTCGGGCTCTGGGCTGATGGCTCAGAGCCTGGAGCCTGCTTCCGATTCTGTGTCTCCCTCTCTCTCTGCCCCTCCCCCATTCATGCTCTGTCTCTCTCTGTCTCAAAAATAAATAAACATTAAAAGAAATTTTTTTAAATGCACTGGAGCAAGCTAGTTGTGGATTTAATGTACTATGGTAAAAAGAGGGGAGAAATGACATTTTTGGGGAAACACCACCCAGTTACCAGTAGGAGAAGCCATTACATTTATTAATGCTGAAATTCTTCCTAGCAGTGAGTCTCTCATAGAGCATAACCACTCTTTGTAAATAGTATTTTATACCATCTATTCTGATGTGAATCCTACATTATTGCTTTTATGTGAATGAATCATACTTCCACATAGTACAATAATATGTACCATTTGTAGAGAGCTGCTATGTGCTAGATACTGCTGGTGCTTTCACACACTTTACCTCATTGAATTCATCTTCAGAACAATGTTATTTTACACGAGAGAAAAACTAAGCACAGAGAAGTTAAGCAGCTTGGCTAAAGTCGTAAGTCTAATGAGAGGGCATAACTCAGAAGACACACACCAATGTTGCATTTTTTAAATTGGACTCCTTGCCTGTATGAGTTACCTCCTTACCTGTCTTTCTTAGGTGGGGAGTGGGACGTGGTTGCCATCACAATCTCAAGGGAGAAGAAGGCCTTTGGGCAGCTTGCATGGATCATGATCTAACCCAGCTGTGGAAGAATCTTTTCTCTCTCTCTCTCTTCTTTAAAATTTATTTTATTTTGAGAAAGAGAGGTGGGGAGAGGGGGAGAGAATCCCAAGCAGACTCTGCACTGTCAGCTCATATCCTGACATGGGGTTTGAACTCATGAACTGCGAGATCATGACCTGAGTCAAAATCAGGAGTAGAATGTTTAACTTACTGAGCTACCTAGATGCCCCAAGAATCTTGATATCAAGTAAGGATCACTAAATGTTACACATAGACTGAGTTCAGGTTGATTATCTCCTATTTTTATCAGAGGGTAATTCCTTGTGGTTTTTGGGAAATATTACAAGGTACCTTATGGTGATTGAGTTACTGATTGAGAATCTATGGGTCTATTAATAATGTCTTATGATTCTGATTCCTAGAGGTATGTCAGATGTAGTTCATACCTGAAAGTTGTAAATGGACCAGATTATACTCTTGCTTAATATGTTAATATATTAATAATTGACATCTCACCAGTAACTTCATTTTAGAGGCATCTGGATTAATGTACTGCTATTCTCCTACTAAATTGAATTAGATCTTTAAGGATCAAAATCTTTTCGGGGCGCCTGGGTGGCGCAGTCGGTTGAGCGTCCGACTTCAGCCAGGTCACGATCTCGCGGTCCAGGAGTTCGAGCCCTGCGTCAGGCTCTGGGCTGATGGCTCGGAGCCTGGAGCCTGTTTCTGATTCTGTGTCTCCCTCTCTCTCTGCCCCTCCCCCATTCATGCTCTGTCTCTCTCTGTCGCAAAAATAAATAAAAACGTTGAAAAAAAAATTAAAAAAAAAAATAAAATAAAATAAAAAAAATCTTTTCTAAGTATTTTATTGTATTTTCAAAGTGTTTTTAATAACACTTTGTATATTCCAGATTTTTAAAAAAATTTTGTTCTGTTTTTTCTAACTTCCTAAGTAAACACCAGTGCCATTGTAGGGTAAATCTGCATGAATCTTCACAATCTGGAAATAGTATACAACTCCGTGAGGGGACAAAACTGAAGCTATCTTGCCCTATGTGTATATGGCTGATCTTTTATTTTTCTGCCTTGACTGTGTCCCAGTATGTAACACTGGTGTTGGTACCCCATCATTTGGGTACATGAATAGTTAGAAAAAAAGGTGTGTAAGAGAGCTTTGCTATACCAGATGTAGGACCTTAATCCTTACTTTTCTAGACCTTAGAATGAGGTGACTGAGAGAAATTATCTGCAGGTTTCATTCCAACTTAAAAGCTGGAATTTTCTAATGCTGGAGAATTAGAGATTTGTTTTCTGGTGTCTGACCACAAAGTCTTTTGGAGGTAGAATAAAACACCACAAATTATGTTGTTCACTGTGTTGGGATGGAAGTTGAAGGCAGGAAGGCATGCAGAGAGCCTTGATTTAGTTTCTCAGATGGCTTGCCCCCTGTTTCCTTCAAAATGATGGGCAGAGATTTTAATGTTTATCATGTTTTGACATCTGTGATTTCTTTTATAAGCAATCATCATAGTGGATGTCAAGAACTATGTGGTAATTTACAATTATTCTGCGGTATCACGTAATATGTGTGCATCTGGGAATAAAGGTTTTAGAGAATTTTTTGGCTAAAGTATGGTTGCACTCAGAAAGGAGGAGCTTTGTAAGTGAGAGCAGCTCCAGACTTCTATGAATTTCATGTTTAAGTTCATTAATGGCAGGGACTGTTTTTGGTATTCTGCAATGTGCACTATTCCTTTGTCTTTCTATATGCCAATTATGGGAGAAGGTGATAGTGGTGATTTATTTTAATTTAGATGCCAAAGAGTATTGAAATTATTTTTTTTCTTTGAGAAGAGACATTTGAGAAATGTTTAAGAATTTGAGAATGGTGGGGCGCCTAGGTGTCTCAGTCAGTTAAGCATCTGACTCTTGGTTTTGGCTCAGGTCGTGATCTCACAGCTTTGTGGGTTCGAGCCTTGCATTGGGTTCTGTGCTGACAGTGTGGAGCCTGCTTGAGATTCTCTCTCTCTCTGTCCCTCCCCCACTCATGCTGTCTCTGTCTCTCTCAAAATAAATAAATAAACGTAAAAAAGAATTTAAGAATGGTATGTCAAGAATTACTATACTGAAATTGGGAATAGTTACTAATTATAATGGGAATATATATACACACACACCTACACTCATTTTCTAGGTGTATATGCTAATTAATATCAGAACATTCTACATTTTAGGAACAGATACCATTACCACTTCTGTTAATCTTTTCCTTCCCGTACCTACACCCATTAGCTTAATTAAGGCATTTATCACCACCCTTCTGGATTATTTTAAGAGTCACCTTGCTTTTCTCCTGGCTCTCACTCTTTTCTAAATACCACTCTGTACCAGATAGAGCAAATCAGCTACAATCAGATTAAAGCCTTAAGTGGCTTCCTACTGTCTAGCAAATAAAATCCAAACACTTGTAGCTTAGCAGTGAAGATCCTTGAAAGCCTGCGGGGAGTCCAACCTTGTTCCCTATAACTCTCCAGCCAGTATTCTATGTCCTAGTGGATTCAACTACTTGCTTTACTTTTTGTTCTTGTGTTTTTTCCTTCACAGTCATTTGCTTGTGCTGCTTCTTTATATATTAGTCTCCTAATAATCTCCTAATAATATAGTCTCTCTTATAATCAAGTCAGGATTGACTGTCCAGGCCTTCTCAAAAACCTAAGTCCATTCATTCCTTCTAATTCACTTCTATTAAAGTAATCTTTCTTTCCTTTAACTCTGCTAGAATACTGAAACTCAAACATTATGAATATTCCTTTGTATTACTGTTGTTTCTTATATACATGTTCTTTATGTTATGTCCTTTGATTATATTCTAACTTTTGGGGGCAGAGACCATGTCTTTTGTTTTTTTCCTTGAACAGTACCTTGTACAGGGTTGGTCATGGTAACTGCTAGTTGAATGAGCCAATGAATGAAGGGTTCTGGTAAAACCCCTTCCCTTGCTGTTTCTTTATTCTTTCTTTGATTTAGAAATCTCTCACTAATGTGAAGTTTTGTGTGACACTGGGTACATGTAGATGTGTTAGTCCACCCTTAGGCTGGTAAATTGTGACCACTGGTGTTCTCGTGCTGAATCTAGTGCTTAGATTGCTGATGTCCTTACGTATTCTGAGACCATTTCCTCTATAGGGAACAGCCACTTCACTTTTGGCCTATCTGCCTCTGTTCAAATGGGAAACTCCCTCCTGGAGAGCCCTTCCTTCTGATTCAAGCACTAAATGGAAGAATAACATTTTTTATGCCCAAAGCCTTATTTTGCCCACATCCTTATTTTCTTGGACATATTCCCTCTCTTCTAAGTTAAATATCGCAGTAAATGTAGGTTTCCCTTATTTTTATTTTTCACCTTCAATTAATTCCTTAATTGTGCCACATAGGTTCTGCAAAATATTTCCCATATTTTAAGTTGTCCTAAAACAGATCCACTCTGTTAAAAGACTGTTTTTAATCTTCTCAAATTCAAACACAAAGAGACTCAAGTTTCTATCCAGTTCTAAATGATCAAAAAGACTTCCATATTTCTGCCCTCTCTCAGTTGTCTCTCATATGGCTTCCCTTTACTTGTGTGCTAGCTGCTGTATTTGGGTAGGTTCAGTTTATTAGCTGATAACTGCTCTCTGGTTAAGAGTTTGGTGGGATAAAAGGTTAAACTACAAGTGAATTGGACTTTTTTGGGGGGAAGCATGGGGATCACTTAAATATTCTGCGAGTCCATATTATTTCTAGCCTGTTGTATGCATATTCTTCTTTGATATTGCATGAGAATTTGCTGGTGGAGGAGTGTTGGATCAAAGCCATTATATTAGTGTGAAAATTTAATTCAAGAAATAATTTATTTTGAATAACTATTATGGAGGCTTTGTGAGCTAGGAGCTAGAGAGGTAAAACATAAATAAAATATAGCATCAACCCTTACAGAAATAGATAAGAGATCAGTGGATCTCAGAAAGACCATACAACTTAAGATTTCTCTGTCTTCACACTACATGGTGCACATAAACAGCAGACTCTCTGTTACATGTTATAGTCAAATGTGGTATTCAGGCTAATCTAATGTTTTAATATCCAGAAAGCTACTGTAAATGTTATACACAAATCACCAAGTTACAAAGCATTTGCATAAAATGAAACGCTCAGCATCTAATCACATTGATCTTTGCTTTAGAAAGCTTATCAAGATCTTAAAGTGCCACTATGATCATCACTATAAATATTGATTAGCATGATTTTGAAATTGTGCCAAAATACCTGTGATGAGAGAGGTTACTAGTAATAACTGCCATTAGTTAAATGCTAATTATGTGTAAGTGTTTAGAACCTTTCTTTGTTCAATCCTCACATCATCTGTATAACTGGCCCAAGGTCACTCACATAGTAAGTGGTGGGTTTGGGCCTCACGCCCAGGGAATTTGCCTTCAGAACCCATGTTCTTAACCACTAGTCTGTATTGCTTCTTAATTACTTTGGTGTTTTCAAATTTTGGTGTGCATGGGAATAATCTTAAGGAACTTCCAAGATGCCGATTCCTGGAGTCCCATCCTAGAGACGTAGATTCAGTAGATCTGAAGCTAGGCCTGGAAATCTGCATATAAGCAAGCACCTATATGATTCTGTGGTGCTGCAGTTACACTCTGAGAAATATGTGTTGTCTGTACTGTCTCGGGTTTTAGTAATGTATATACAAGCACATAGGCATATCTGTAATGTCTTCTCTCACTGCACCAGGATTACAACTCCAGTACTGTATACTGGAACATATTCTAGCCAGAGTTAGAATAATTCTTTCCCCTACCTGTCCTGAAACTAGTTATGTGACTTTGGCCAAAGTCATATATATATATATATATATATGACTTATATGAGATTTATTATAAAGAATTGGTTTATGTGATTATGGAGGCTGGTGAGCCTGTAGTGTGGGCCAGCAGGTTTGGGACCCAGGAATGCTGATGGTACAGATAAAATCCAAAAGCAATCTTCTGGAGAGTTCTCCAGAAATGTTCTGGAGTCTTCTGGCTCAGGGAGGCCACTCTTTTTGTTCATTTCAGGTCCTCAAGTGATTGCACATTATGGTGGGCAACCTGCTTTACCAGAAATTCACTGATTGATTGATTTTTTTTTTTCTTTTCATTTTTTTTTTTGAGAGAGAGAGAGGGAGAGAGAGAGAGAGAGAGAGAACGCATGAGCGAGGGAGAGGGACAGAGGGAAAGAGAAAAAGTCTCAAGCAGGCTCCATGCTCAGTGCAGAGTCCAACACAGGGCTCTATCCCTGACCCTGGGACAATGACCTGAGCTGAAATCAAGACTCTGATACTCAATTGGCTGAACCACCCAGATGCTCCCCAAACTCAGTGATTTAAATGTTAATCTCGTCCCAAAACATGGTCCAAGAGGCCACATAAAATTAACCATCATATTACCCAATTTCTCTGGGTTCCATAGATAAAATCCCTTTGATAAAATCATCAGGGAATTGAACCAAGTGATCATAACTATATAAAAGTGTCTCTAAATGAGTGACCAATGGGACACACCCTGACAGCTGATGCCTTTAGTTTGGCTCAAAGTTGTCTTATCGAATATTTTTAAAAATTTTAATTACTGGTAGTTTCTAACAAATTTCACATGAAAATCTGTATTTCTGGTTGCTTCAAAAAAATCAATGATTTTGCAACATTGCATGGCCACAGTGTAGCTGAGTCACAGATGTCACCTGTAGGAGGATTTTGCTACCTCCTTGTATCTCACTCTCTGTATCTCACTCAGTCCACGGATTTAATTTCTGTGAGCTGCTGAGCCCCTATAGGGATTTGAGTTTTTGACCATTGCCTTCCTAGCTACTAAACATTTGTCGCAGCTCCACCTCCCTGATTAAATATGACAAAGGGAGAAGTTGGATTTCTGAAACACATGAAAGCTTATGCCAGGAAATCACTATTTCTTCATCATGTGCAGTATGGTTTATCACCTCTCCCAGGGTTACCTTCTCTGGGCTCCGCAGATCACTAACTTCTTTTGAATTAACAAAAGGGATGCTTTTATATTTTTGTATACTTTCTTGGTAGGAGATGTTAGAAACTATGAAGTGGGTTCTTCAGTCACTGAATGGCATCAACCAGATTAAAAAGACAGAGGAACATTGATATAAAAAGAGAACCTGTTACTTTTGTGCAGAGTTGAAATAGTTTAGGAAGCAGTTTCAAATGCGTAGGTTATCTTTCCTATAGCAAGACTGGCCTTATAGGAAAATAGAATGGGCAGTTGTTTAATAGTGAGATTTCAAAGGTATAATAGCTTCATAACTTCCCCAGTTGCTCTCTGAATGCTGAAATTACTTCAACCAGGACAAAGTCTTTTATTTCATAATGGTAGAGAAAGCAGAGACCTTTGAGAATAGCAACACAGGGCCTAAGGAACAAAGTGGTGATATTAGATCCATATTGCAAATACATTTTGATAGGGGACTAGGAAAAGATGAAACCCAGGGGCCTTGTAGGTCTGAAAATAGTTGATGGAAAAAGAGTACAGTAAAGAATTTACTCTACTGATTGTTTAGTCTTTTTCTCCCCCCCATATAAATATGCCTGTGGCCACTTTTTTTCTTTTTTTTGACAAAATATGTATAAATTGCCTTTAAGACTTTGAAAATTAATTCCATCAGGCATATGGTTTGCAAACATGCTCTCCTTTTCTGTGTTTAAAAAAATATATTTCAGATGTATAGCATTATTATTATGGCTTCTCTAGAAGTCATCCTTCATAAAAGTAATTCAGGAATGTTAGAATCTTTGTCAGTTTCTTGGCAAACAGTATTCGATTCTATATTCATACTCCATAGGACACACAATTTTAGAGGTATTCTGGAATGTTTCCAAATTTTATTTTGGAACTCAGCACTTCATTATCTTTATTAATTCTAATCAATAATAGTTTATAGTAGTCCTGAATGTGTTAGCTGTAAATCGCTACTGTATTCCATTCAGCGAGAATGTTCTTGCTCTTCTTTTTCCCAGAGTATATATCTGAATGTTGACTTTTGTGTGCCAGGTTTTTTTTTTTTTTTTTTCTGATACTTGGATTCCTGTGGATAATTTGTAAGAAGATCATCCAGAGAGAGAATGCCTAGGTTTTAATGTCTAATGTTAGATTTTCCACTTGGGAGGCAAATGCTTGCCTCTTGACTTTCCATCTTAAGAATTTCCTATTACTTTTCTTTTTTCTTTCTATTAATTTTGAACATATTAGGGTCATCATTTACTCTAGCCAGTTGCTTATTTTCATCTTGAATAGATTTGTAGTTTTCTTACTTTTAAATCCACCTAGTAGTTTATTTCTAAGTCCCTTTTCCTTAAGTCATAGAAAGAGAAATATTATACTTAGCAAAAGTTTTATGCTTCCTATGCTGTCTTTTGGAGTAATTTTAGAAAATTACTGACTATAGCTCTTAGAAAATTGCTTATTATGCCATTCCCTTGTTTGGCTCAGAGACAAAATAAGCTTAGGTCCTAGGGCCATGGCAGTTTTTTCCCTCTGCCAGATAATAGTCTCTATATGAAACTTCAGACTTCAGGGAGTTATTTCTGATCTTCAAGGATAGGTGATAATGGTGCTTTCTCTTGGCTCAAAGGCTGGGATGCTTCCTGCTTTCCAATGCAGGTAAAGGGTGGAAAGTAGCAAGAAATATATTCTATTTTGGAAAAATAAATAAATGGACTTAGAGGAAGACTGTATGTGTTGAAAGTAGTTATTGTATTATAATTGGAAACATGAATAATTTGTATTTGAATAATAGAAATGATTAAACTGTCCTTGGAGTTTATATGGCATATTATATAGTAAAGTTTTTTTTTAAATGAGAGAAAAATAAATTGTACAGGAATCCCATGTTATCAGAATAGCTTGCAGATTTTGTTCATAATACCTCTATCTTCAGTCTTGTCCTCCTCCTTTTAAAGATATATAAACACAGACTAAAAGATGGTATGTATATTGATGGGTCATTTAAGGTGACAATGGAAAGACCACCCAGTGGACCCATGAGCAGACTGATGATGGTCAGTGTCACCACCTTCAGTTTGGGGCATTTAAAGAAAAGGAATATAAATATGGTTTGTCTGTGTTAATCACTTGATTAATCACAGGTGGGTTATCCATGGTGGTTTTTAAATCTTTGGTTAGTTTTTTTCTGCAGCTCAGAGTTCTTTTTTTTTTTTTTTTTTTTAATTTTTGTTAATGTTTATTTATTTTTTGAGAGAGAGATTGACAGAGTGTGAGCAGGGGAGGGGCAGAGACACACACACAGAGAGAGAGAGAGAGAGAGAGAGAGAGAGAGAGAGCGGAAGACACAGAATTTGAAGCAGGCTCCAGGCTCTGGGCTGTCAGCACAGAGCCTGATGCGGGGCTCGAACCCACGAACTGTGAGATCATGACCTGAGCTGAAGTCAGATGCTCAACCTGTGGCTCAGCGTTCTTGTGAACACGTGTCATTGTGTGCCAACTAATGCCAATTAATTTCCTGTACCAGCCTAGGCCCTCGAGTTGTGTCAGTCTGGGACAGAACCAGACTTGGGGGAGGAGATTCCTGCTCCAGTGTGGAAAATAGAGGTGTGGATTGCTGAGCAGGTGTTGACATTGTGGAATCCCAGGGAGGACTGGTCCTTGCAGCCTTGGGAAAACCTGCTTTTGTACTACGTGGGAGAATCTCCCTTTATGTTAGAGGTTTTATTCACTTTCTGTTCACTCTTTGATAACTGTCCTAAGTTTAGAAGCGACTTGGGTGTCATTACATACATACTGGCAACTAGAATAAATTCTAATCTGAGTAGTTAGAACTGAAATAGTCTGCTCAAAGGTAGAACACATTTCATTTGTTCATTTGTCCATTTCATTTGTTTGTTTATTTGGGGGGTTTCTCTAGTGACTGTCTGATGACCTGCATACATATTCATTATCTACTTGATAGTTCAAAAGGTGGTCAGAAACGTTATGTCTCTCTCATGATCCTAAATGGAAAGGTAAGAAACCCAGAGGAAAAATGACATCTTCTCTCTTGGCTTATTTTTAATATTAATATAATGTCAGTGTTTTTTAAGTGCTGAACTTTGTAATGCATGTGTGCTTTGAATTATTTTGTTCAATGTAGAACTGTGGAAAAATTACATGCTTCCTCATGTCACTCAACGGCCTGATCCATCAGAGCTGGAAAAATTACAGTCATCTTGGGTGACTTTGAGTTTCTCCCTTGTTCTTATAAGGCTCACACTCTTCCACACACTAATATTCTCTAACAGCTTCCCACTGGTAATGCGTGTCTGGCTAAGTGACTTCTAGTGAATGTAGCTATTATTGTGCTTAATTGTCTTTCACTTATTATTCCAGTGGCGTACTACGACATCAAGATAACTTACCACGTGTATATTGCTTTTGTGCTTTACATTGTGCTCTAGAATTTCAAGGCTCTGAAATTATTTTCTACTTTTTAGGGGTCCAAAAGTCAAGTTGTTTTCTGTTATCTTCTTTAATTTTCACAAGTAAATTGTGTTAAGTTGGATGGACCCCTGGTCTTCAGAGAGCTAAGCCCAAGTGGTCCCATAAAATCCAGACTATCGAGGCCCCGAGAGGCTAATCCAGAGGTCCCCTCAAGGTGAATGTGTAGCATTAAATTATCAGAGACCTCCTAATAATGCTAATAATGAGAACAATTGTCATTTTGGGGGTGCTTACTAGGTTTGGAACTATATATATTATCCTAAGGTAATAAATTGGGAAGGTAGGATACAGTTCAAACTCCTTTTCTTTCTTTGCATTGAAAGGCTTTCTGCATATCTGTTCTGCTGTCCTCTACTATTAATTTTCTGGTCAGAATGGTCTATTTATAGTTCTCTACAGACATACCTTGCCTTTTTAAAAAAAACACAGATTTATTCACATATAATTCACATAAGCATGCAATTCACCTCTTTAAAGTGTACGACTCAATGGTTTTTAGTATATTTATAAAGATATGCAACTGTCAGCACAAGTTTAGAATATTCTCATCACCTACCCCCCCCCCCCAGAAAAAAACACCCCGTATCCATTAGCAGTCACTCCCTTTCTTCCTTCTGCCCACCCTTCTATAAGCTACTAATCTACTATTAGTCTCTATAGAGTCACCTATTTTGGTCATGTCAAGTAAATGGAGCCATACCATATGTGATCTTTTTGTGACGGACTTCTTTCACTTAGCATGATGTTTTCAAAGTTCATCCATATTGTAACATGTGTCAGTACTTCATTTCTTTTTATTGCCAAATAATATTTTATTGTATTAATATGCCATATTTTTTATCCATTTACCAGTTGATGGGCATGTGGTTTGTTTCTACTCTTTGGATATTATGAATGTGCTTCTATGACTATTCATGTTCAAGTTTTTGTGTGGATGCATGTTTTTTTTTGGGCAGGGGGTATATATCAAGGAATGTTAATCCTGGGTCATATGGTAATTCTGTGTTTAACCTTTTGAGGAAGTACTGGACTGGTTTCCACACCAGCTACAGCACTTTATGTTCTCACCAGCAGTTCCTAAGGGTTCTAATTCCTCCACACTCTTGCCTTTATTATTATCTTGCCTTGTTATTATCTGTTTTTTGATTATATCCATGCTAATGGATGTGAAATGGTATCACACAATAGTTTTTATTTGTATTTTTCTGATGACTAAAGATGGTGAACATCTCTCCATGTGCTTATTGATCTCTTGTGTATCTTCTTTGGAGACATATCTATGTGTATACTCTTTTCCCGTCTTCAAAATGGATTTGTGTTTATATTTATATTTATATTATTGAGTTATAAGAATTTTTTTATGTATTCCAGATAAAGGTCCCTTATCAGTTATATGAGTTTCAATATTTTCTCTCCTGTGGGTTGTCATTTCAGTTTTGTAATGATTAACCACAAAAGTTTTAAATTTTGATGAAGTCAAGTATATCTATTTTTTCTTTTTTTTTGTTTGTGCCTTTGTTTTCATAATTAAAATGACATTGTCTAATCTGAGGTCATGAAGATTTACCCCCCTCCCCATTTTCTTCTAAGGGTTTTATAGTTTTATCTCTTACATTTATGTCTTTTACCTGTTTTGAGCTAATTTTTGTATATGGTGTGAGATAGGGATCCGACTTCATTCTTTTGCATAGGTATATCCAATTATTTCAGCACAATCTTGCATTTTTGAACTTTTATTTATTCCCAGAATGCTCTTCTATCTTCTTCTTGGCTGTTGAAATCCTTTGAGTCAGCTCACCTTCTGCTTCCTATAAGAGGTCTTTTGATCACCTTAACTTAAAGTGATTTCTCTCCTTTTAACTTGTCATCTTTTCATGGGTATGTACCTTTTCTCTCTGCATAACTAGAGCATGAAACTATATCTTATACCTATCACTTGACCTATGAAGTGTCAATTATCAGTGTCCCCTAATGCCACTGTAAAAGTCAGTGGAAGGCTGGAAGAGTAATAGGTTTTGGCCCTCTAACTCTGACATCCTTAATAGTTTCATATGTGATTATATTTGAGTTGTAGGAGGTAATCAGAGGTGTTATAGCTATATCATGGTGATATTCTGTAGATTCTTATGACCTTATCAACAATTATATTAAGTACATTAAAAATTCTAGTATCTACTATACTTTATTTATTTATTTATTTATTTATTTATTTATTTATTTATAAATGTTATTTACTTTTGAAAGGGAGATGTTATTATGAACTTTTGAATGATGTTATTATTTACTTTTGAAAGGGAGATGTTATTATGAACATCTAATATGCTTTTACCTTAAATGATTCACTGAGATGCAGTTTTTGTAACATTGTAGATCAATGGATATTCTGCAAATTGGTATTTTTTTTCTGAATTATACATTGGTGACCCTGCTATTTCCAGGTTTAATAGAGAATTGACTGCCATTTGGTTTCTCAGTGAAGATATAGTTTTGGGAATAAGGTTATATTTCAGGAGAAATTCTGTAAGTTGTTTTGCATATCTAATATGCTCCCTTTAGTGACTGATAGAATCGGATGTGTCTTATGTAACATATGGCAAATCAGTAGATATTCTACAAGAGTAGATTTTCTATGGTTTATAATACTGAATCATCCACCTATGCAGACATATGAGGACAGGTTTTCCATGAGGTATTCTTGGGAAGGTGGAATCCATGGGTTCTACTTCCTTTATACTTTGATTTATTTTTTTAATTTTTAAATGTTTTTTTATTTATTTTTGAGACAGAGAAAGACAGAGCATGGGCAGGGGAGGGGCAGAGAGAGAGGGAGACACAGAATCTGAAGCAGGCTCCAGGCTCTGAGCTGTCAGCACAGAGCCTGATGTGGGGCTTGAACTCACAGACTGTGAGATCATGACCTGAGCTGAAGTCAGATGCTTAACCGACTTAGCCACCCAGGCGCCCCATTCCTTTACACTTTTAAATCCAATAATCTTACAACTCTGTAATATATAAAATATTCCCAGATATAGCTAGTTCCTTTCCAAATGGCCAGGGAAAGATAGAAGAGCAAGGAGAAGATCTCTTAACCAAACAGTCTTTCAACAACTTCACTAGATTTTGCTTAGGAAATTGAAATTGTCTTTTGGTACTATGCTTTTTCATTTGCATTTCTTGTTCTGCTGGAGGTTTCCAGAATATAGTGCAGGGTTAGTAATTGCACATTACTTCTTTCCTTACTCCTTTTCTGAGCTATTAGAATGGTCTGGGTGATCTGATGGCTGTTTTATTGTTTTGCAGTGAGTGGCTTAAAAGGATAATTTACACAGAATTACCCTTAAAGTGCATGTGTAAGTCTAATATATGTTGTACTCTGCATTTTTACAGGATGTGTGCAGTGGCAATTTGTACTCTGTAATAGAGAAGAGATATCTAGTTTCTCAAGGCTAGACTCTGAGTTAATTAGGTGGAACTGTCTTCCAGATGTGTCAGATAGTTAGTAACTATTTATAGTTGCTGTTCTTTTGGTACCAGAAGTAACTTTGCTCTCCCCTGAATTCCCTTAGCATTTTATCTGTCCCTTACTGCTCTCATCACCTTCCACCCCATTGTAGGTTAGCTCTAGCGATCTACCTTTTTTTTTTTTTTATCTCCCTGCTTCCTTTTCACATAGTTTGACTCATGATGTTCATGTAATAGATGTGGTAATACTGGTGTTGGGAAGCAAATATTCCAGCTTTTAGCTCTGAGCAGGTGATAGGATCACATCTCCCACCACCTTTGGCTACGTGACTCGCTTTGGCATAGAAGTAATGCATGTCACTTTCAGGGGAAAGTATTTAATAGCCAGTGTTCAACTCCTACTTTTCCTTCCTCTTAACTATGATTGTATCTTGGGATGGAGCCTGAGTCCCTGAATGACTTGGAAGACCAGAGCCCCCTGCTGACCTGCAAAAGACATGTAGCTTAAGTAAGAGATACATTTTTGATGCTTTAAACAGCTGAGGTGTTGGGTTATTTTTTTGTGCACATCATAACCTAGCCTGTTCTGACAGATGAAGTAAACCTGCATTTCCAATACGAGAGCCACCAGCCACATGTGGCTATTGAACCCTTGAAATATGGCTAGTCCAGTTGGAGATGTGCCATATGTATAAAACACATACTGGATTTTGAATACTTAGTATGAAAAAGGTATGTAAAATATTCCATTAGTGATTTTTAAATGTTTACACGTTGAAATGATATTTTGGGCATAGGGGATTAAACAAAATATATTATTAAAATTCATCCCACCTGTTTACTTTAAAAAAAATTATACATGTGATTGCATTATCATTCTGTTGGACAATGCTGCACTGAATGATAAACTTACTGAAGACACGAGCTCTATCTTTCACCCTTATTCTCTTACAGCATCCCATAGTGGTCTGGTATATGGGATATGTTAAATAAATAAAAGTTTAATGAGTGAACTATGTCTCCACTTATATTTTTTTTAACATTAAAAAATAATGCAATATTCAACATGAAGCTTATTTGTATTTTTGTGTTTAATACTTTCCTCTTTTAATTCCTTTGGCTAAAGAATAAAATCTCTTTAAATCAGGAAATTTAATGGTATGTTTTAATGTTATGTTTGTGTTATGTTAATGTTTTAAAATGTTGCACACTGCAAAAATGCTGGGCTTCTGGTCATTAAATACATGACCTAATCAAAAACTTAGCATGGTTAATCCCAATGGCTAGCATTTTTTAACATTGCAAAAATAACCAAGAAGTCCCTGTTTGTTTAGTCATACTGTGACCTTTATTTATTTACCAATGTCATCCATTTTCATTATTTACATTATTGTTTTCCCCTTTGTATGAGGCCTTATGCTACAAATCAAAAGGAAACAGGGAGAAGCAGAGCAACCTTGAGGGCCTTTTGCCACATCAGATGTGGATGACCCCTCATATGAGGAAGCAGGGCTTTCAGGTTCTAGATGAATGAGACACAAAGCAAAATAAGTGGTGCAAGGAGCCCTGGAAAGTAATATGACTTTAAGAAATAAAGGGTGGAGCATAGGAAATATAGTCAATGGTGTTGTAATAGCGTTGTATGGTGACAGGTGGTAGCTATACTTGTGGTGAGCAGAGCAAAAATTAGATTTAAGCTTAAACGTAGACTTGTGGAGTCACTATGTTGAACATCTGAAACTAACATTGTGTGTTAACTCTACAAACAAACAAACCAAAAGTGAGATGAAACTTTTAGTGAAAAAAAAAAAAAAACAGGTGGAGAAAACAAAGTAACAAAGATGCTGGAAAAAATTACAAGCACTTAGTAAATTATAGCTATTGGCATAAGAGTAGAGGGAGTTATGGAAGGACATATACTAGGCTGTTCCATTGGCTAAAGAGGCACAGGGGAAGGAGAGATAGACGCCTCCACCAAAAGACTGTAGGATAAGCAAGGACATGTCCACACACCAATTCATCCATAATTTGCACAAAACTCTATGTTATGTGTACATGCATAGAAAGACATATGACACGGTGGTTACCAAAATATTAGTGGTACTTTACTTTCTGGGTCATGGCTGAATTTCAGATACTTTTAATTTCTTTGTTATACATTTGACTTTTTTCCCAAATGGGCATTTTGTATCATCAGTAAATAACCTGATCAGCATTTTTGCATTTATGAGTAACATTAAGACAGAGTTTAAGGATCCAATCAGAAGTTGTCTATATTATTTGTATTCCATTGAAATAACTGTCAAGTTATTATAAATAAAAAAGAGGAGTAATTAGAAGTGTATTAAGTATATGTGTTCATTTCAATTACCAGAGAATATTTAAATATACCTATTAATAGGTATGGTATACTCTTCTGTGAGTTAGGCTTCAGTTTCCTTCCTAACTGAAAAAGTGAAATAGCTTGTTCAGATTATGGAAGTGTCTTATCTGAAAGTGAACATTTATTCAGAAAGAAAGAAAATGCTTTTATAAGATTATAAAGGATTTGGGAATTATGCCATGAGGGCACATGCTGAGTAATGCCAGTTTTTCAGGCAGGGTGCCAAGTTTTGTCAAAGAAAGGCAAATATGGGATTTATTTTGCAATATCTGGAAAACTTAGAACTCTAATTTCTTGGAAAATCTTTCCAAGATAAATTTAGTGTGACGGCATTCTACTTCAAAAAATTACATATAGCAAGAGGAAAGGAAAAACAAAGTACAACAAGATGTTAGATGAGAAAAGGAGGTTTTTCTTCCCCCAAAGAGATTGTGACCTTGCTGAATTCAATTATGTGTCTGACAGCCTCACAGAAAACATCCTTGTAAGGTTAATTTTGCTGAAACTCCTGAGCAAGGGTGAAGTAAAAAAATGATCTTTTACCATCAGTTCACTTTTCTTCATCTTTAAAAATGTGCAAAAGATGAGGTGTTATGTGTTCAAAAGTGTTCTGAGTCTGTGGGGGATCCTGAACAAGTCATTGAAACTTTCTGGGTCCCATTTTTTCTCATTTGTCTAATATTTAGGCTTTGGACTATACAAAATTCCATGTTTTCTCCTAGGTTTTATTTTTAAAAATAAAATGAAACTATTTTATGATTTTTGATATGTTTATATACTGTCTGATGTATATCAGTAAAAACTTCTTTTTTTAAATTAAGGTCTGGTTCTTCTATGATGTAAAAAGGATTGTGGGTGAGTTTACATATAGCATTACCTAGAACTATGACTTCCCCCAAAGTCCCTTTGAGGTTTCCACACACTTTGAAAGCTTGGTTGCCACAAGGGTCATGGTGATTCACAGGGAGAATTCAACTGATACAGGTTCATGTCTGTATCTGTAAGATGGCTGTGCAGACTTGGAGACTTCAAAACATCCTCTCCATTGCAGGATAAGTATCCCTTGCCCTCAAGTCTTCTTGGAGCCATCCTGTTGATGGTGACTCTGCCTGCCTTGGGTGGGACATCTGCTCAGGTTCTCGGACCTTTATTAGGCATGTTCCAGCTGCTCTGAGAGGCTCCTAGACAGAACAGTGCGTGTAAGTGTGAACTATGAAGCTGCAGCAGGCAATGAGTGCATTTTGCTCTGTGACTGTTTCCCTCCATTCCTCCTCATCAGCTTTGGAGTTGGTGGGGGTCAATCCAGCAGGTTTTTTTTAAAGTTTATTTATTTATTTTGAGAGAGAGAGAGTGAACAGTGGAGGGATAGAGAGGGAGGGAGAGAGAGAATCCCAAGCAGGGTCCACACTGTCAGCACAGAGCCCAACGCAGGGCTTGATTTCACAAACCAAACTGTGAGAGCATGACCCAAGCTGAGATCAAGAGTTAGACACTTAACCAACTGAGCCACCCAGGTGCCCCAAGTCAGGAAATTTTTGAACAACTTTTTAATTGAAGGTAAATTCTAGGTGACCTTGTGACTTGACTGTCCAAAGTATGGTGTTTTAAGCCTATATGATGTGTTTACTATACTCCCAGTGAAGAAAAATTGTGAATGGTTTATTCATTAATTCTACATTTATTGAGTGCCTACCAAATGCCATCTTGGGGACAACAAATATGAAAAAGCAAAATATGATAATGCAGTAAGGACTAGGAGATACTAATTAAGGAACTAATTAAGATTCGGACAACTTCAGTGAGGAGGTATTATTTTCTCCTTGGTGAAAAGAAGGAGCCAGCCATGAAAAGGCCTGGTGTTAGGATATTTGGGGCAGAGGGACTAGTCTCTGGAAATGTGGGGACGAGTTTCATATGTTCAAAGAACAGAAAGAAGGCCAGCATGGCCAGAGTGAAGTGTGTGCTGGAGAGAATGACAGGAGTTGAAGTACAGAGGTGGGTGGGTGTGAGGTCAGGTGAGCCTTGCAGGGAAAAGTTTGGATTTTATTTTAAGAGCAGTAAACTGGAGGGTTTAAGCAAGAGAAGGACACCTTCTGATTTCTGCTTTTCATAATTCCTCCGTTTGGTGGAGAATGGATGGTTGGAAGAGTATGGAGGATTAGGGTATTAGTAATCCAGTATTCCATGTAAGAGATGATAGTGACTCAGACAAGATTAGCAGCGATTGAGAAGGAGAGAAATGTCATGGCTTTGGGACATGTTTTGGGGGAAAGCCCATGAGGTTTATTAATGGATGCTTGTAGGAGAATAAGGAAAAGCATGAATCAGTGATGATTCCTGTGTTGTGGGCTTGAATAACTGGGTGGATGATGTGCCATTTACTGGAGACGGACTGGTCTGGAAGCATATGGAAGAATTCTGTTTTTGCTGTAAAGTTTGAGCTGCCCATTAGATATTGAAAGGGAGATGTTAGAGAGGTCACTTGAGACCTCAATGTAAAGATTCAGACTGGAGATTTAAATTTGGGAATCATTGGCACTGACCTAGTATGAATTGTGAAAAACTAGATAAAATTGTAAACTAGTCCTATAATTTATCTTGAGTGTGTGCTATTTTCCAGTCAGAAAAAAAAATCTTTCATAAAATGATATGGTAATTATTACTTATTACTTAGGCTTTTTGTAGTAGTTGATTATCAGGCAGTTAGAATAACCACATCACTTTTATCTGATAATTAGAGTTAATTTGCAAGTACTGATAATAGGCTGACTCACTGAATAAACAAAATACAGAGCACAAAGTTTGTCTTTTACAATCATGTGTGTGAAGTTCCTTTTCATGTCTTTTAGGCTTGGGTTGCTGAATTCTTGAGAGTTTAATTCAGAATTTTCATTCTTTTTCATTGCCAAGCCAATGGCTTTATTGTATTGTGTTGTTCTGGTGAAATGCTGCTGGGGAAAATTCTTACTCCTCCCCCCACCCTCATCTGAACGGTACTTTTTTTTTTTTAATTTAATTTATTGTCAAATTGACTAACATACAGTGTGTACAGTGTGCTCTTGGTTTTGGGGGTAGATTCCCATGGTTCATCGCTTACATACAACACCCAGTACTCTTTCCAATAAGTGCCTTCCTCAGTCTCAATGCCCATCACCCATTTCCTCCCAGTCTACCCTCAGTTTGTTCTCTGAATTTAAGAGTCTCCCATGGTTTGCCTCCCTCCCTCTGTTTGTAACTATTTTTTTCCCATTCCCTTCCCCCATGGTCTTCTGTTAAGTTTCTCAAGTTCCACATATGAGTGAAAACATATGAATGGTACTTTTGAAAGCTGGTTGCACTGGCAGGCCTCGAAGCTTGGAAGCTAGCTGTGATTATAGAGATGCTTCACCTTATTGAGAATCTACCAAATGTCTGTCAAGGTGCTGGTTGTTTTGCATAGATTGTCTTGAAATTTGATTAAGCCCCTTCCAATGTAGGCATTTTTATTTCCATTTTAATGGTGAATAAACAAAAGTTCAAGGTCACCTGGCTAGCAAATGGCAGGGTCAGGACTCACATCTAGGTCTGTCTGGTTCCAAACTCATTTACAGTTTTTATTCTGCCAGGCTGTTAAACTACCAAAATTCCCCTTAGTTTATTCTCCCAGTCCTGTTTTCCCCTATCAATTCTTTTATATCTTTCTGGCCAACTACCCAAGTAGCTACCACCCACATTTCCCGTTTTAAAAATGGTCACGGGAGATGCACATGCCCACCCCCTGATACTTCTGCTTTCTATCTATAGATTTCAGCCCCTGCCATACCTGCCTTCTCCTCAACCATGCCCTTCTACTACTCTTTAGTATTCTATTAGTTAAGCAGACTTCACATTCTTTAACCTTTCCCTTCAACATTTCCCTATACTCTTGCCAAAACTCAGTCTTGGCTTTATTCTAAGTTATAAGTTCCTGAGCCAAATTCGTCACTAGTGGTCAGTTCTTCCACTTTTTCTGGCTCTCAGATTGAGGAACAGAGGTCAGCAAATTTCCTGCTTGCCATCACACCCAGACTATTGT
Source organism: Puma concolor (assembly GCF_028749965.1). Taxonomy (NCBI): domain Eukaryota; kingdom Metazoa; phylum Chordata; class Mammalia; order Carnivora; family Felidae; genus Puma; species Puma concolor. The sequence continues at coordinate 185,471,901 of NC_141674.1, forward strand.
TTTCTCATTGTCTCTCAAGAACTTGTGTTTTGAACTGTCCTCCATCCTTGTATGCCACACTTTTTCCATCTTATCTTCAACTCACACCTTCTGATTGTTTCTCACCCCATTGAGAGTCTGCTTTGGCTGACTGACTTCCTCTCTTTCTTCTAGCATCCCAGGAACCTAAATAACTTATCTACTGTTCCAGTCCCTGTCTTCACAGATCTTTGGCCTCTGGACCTTAAGCAACTTTATCTCTGTGACGTTCTTACTCCTTATAGGCACTGCCACACTTCTCATCTGAAGTGGTCTTCTCCGGTGATATTGCTTATGGTTCTACCTTGTCTCAATCTTCTCTTCTATTAAATCTTGGCTTTATTTTCATTGTCAAAGCTCCTTGCTCCATCTGTTTCCTTGAAATGCCACACTGGCCTCTCCCACCTTCCTATGCATAGGGACTTTTTGGTCCACCATTTAAACTCAGGTCTTGCTAGCTTCATGGCTTTCAGGCTCTGGTCTCATTTTACTTGCTCTGCAAATCTACAATTCTGAGTAGACTCCACCATCTGATTTCTATATTCCTGAGCTAAAAAAAGTCACAAACCCTGATTTTTTTTTACAATAGGAAAATTTATTATAGCATTTTAGCACATAGTCAAAATTCCCATGGTTACTTAAATCAGTAACTCAATAACGTCATCAAAGACCTGGGATCTCTCCCTGTCTGTTGCTTCTATTAGGTTAGCTTCAGTCTGACTAGTTATCTTCATGATTGCAGGACAGCTGCTATAGTTCCAAGGACCATACAGAGATAGCACTCAGCAGAAAAATTGGTCTGATTGATCTTGCCACAATTATCAACCCATAATTAGACCTCTGGCTCTATTGCGATCTCATTGCTAATTAGCTCCCACATGTGTTCCCCACTGGGACTAGTCTGAGTTTTTTCAAACCGCAGTCTTATCAAGCCTTACCTACTTCCTTTTTTTGCCTCAATATTTTCTCCCACTTCTGTTCCTATTACCAGTATCCTTTGGTCCCATCCATTCACTCCATATTATCTACCCCTGATAATAATTCTTCCTGAAGCATGGTGCTGAGTATATTACCTTTTGCAACCCACTTGCGGTGGATCCCTCGAGTTTAGACTCCTTTGTGTGACATTCAAGGTCCATCATGGCTTGGCCCTATACCACGTTTCTAATTTTAACTTCCATTATTCCTGTTCGTATACCCAATGAGCCAATCAAACTGAAAATTCCTAGTCATTCCTTCAATGCTCCCAGATTTTCCCACCCCTATTTTTGTTCCTTATTTCTGAAGAGGACGTCTCCTCAACTCTGCAAATGAAATTAGTACATACTTCAAGGTCTAACTCCATTGTTATTTGCTATCAAAGGTTTCCTGATTTCTCTCATTCCCAGCAAGAAATTATAGTCTTTTCTGAATTTTGAAGTTGCTTATCTTTGGTCATTCTTTATTTTGTATGATTATTTTTATATACCTCCATATCAGTTGCTCTATAGCGCCAGTTTTCAATATTTCCCACTGATATCATTTGAACAAATCTTTAAGAGTTTGATGGTTTAGTTGTTGTTTAGACTTTTTTTTTCTGGCCTCTGATCCTAGTATCTGTTATGTGCTTAGAGGACATCCGGCTTTGGGGCCCTCTGGGACTGTACATAATTTTGCCTGGAAAAAAGACCAAACACTATAACAAAAATTGTTCCCCTGGGCATTTAGTTCTATCGATATGAGGTTGTTTGTGTCTTTTCAGTTTAACAGAGTGTTTTAATTAAGAAACATAGCAAAAAAGATTTAAACAAGTATCATCAAGTTAACATTGAGGTACCCAGTTTTTAAAAATATCATTTAATTGTATTGATCCTACCTTTTAAGTACCTGTGAAATCTATCTCCTCTCCATTCATACTGCTGGTGCCTCATTTCTGATGCCCACCACCTTTCTTTGCCACTAGATTCTTCCCACTGCTATTTGTCCATAGCAGAGTTGTCTCCATCCCAAACAAGTCTTGTGATGCCATTCCTCTGCTTCTACACATTTTCTGATTCTCGTCACTTCTAGGAGTAAGTCCAAATTCACTTGCAGGACTTTAAATTCCCTTTAGATACCCAATTGCCTTCCTCAGGTTCATCTCTTGCTGCTTACTTAGTAGTATTTCCTGTCTCAGCTATTCTGAGAGTTTCACTCTTCTCAGAAAAGCCCATGATTTTCTGAGGCCTGAAATATCCTCATTTCTTACCCTGGCCAATTCCCATTGATCATTTAAGGCCAGTCAAATACCACCTTGTCTGTGAGACTTTTCCTGCCATCCTCAGAGAATGGATCCTTTTCTGTACTAGTCATTCATTCATTCATTCATTCATTCATGTATTAAAATCCAGGTGGTGAGAAATGCTGGTATACAACACAGAAGTCTTTATTTTAATATTTTAGGTTATTATTTAAATTCTAGTAATTAACATATAATGTAGTATTAGTTTCAGGAGTAGAATTTAGTGATTCATCACTTACATATAACACCCAGTCTTTAAATATGGACTGTATGAGGCTATACAAGAAAATCTATATACAAGAAAATGCATATACAAGAAAATGTATAGGGAACTGTACAAGAAAATGACAATATTGAAGGAATGGAGGGGATAAAATTTGAAAAACTCCCAATGCATTAGAAAGAAATACTAAGACTTAATGCCTGATTAGATGGGGTGGAATGCAGAAAGTGGAAGAGAATAGAATAATCCCCAAATTTCTATCTTAAGTGACACAGTAGGTATATGAGCATACAAAGAGATAAGAAAAAATAGGAAAGAGCATGTCAGGTGGGTAGTATGAGTTTAGTTTTGACATACCTCTGGGATATCTGAGTGGACATGTTCAGCACACAGTGGGATATGTGGATTAGTCAGTGTGGGCTGCCATAACAAAATACCATAGACTAGATGACTTAAACAACAGAAATTTATTTTCTTACTGTTCTGGAGGCTGGAAATCTATGGTTAAGGTGCTAGCAGTTTGGTGTCTGGTGAGAGCTCTCCTTTTGGGTTACAGATGTTTGCCTCAGTATGCTCACATGGTCTTACTTTGGTGTGTGCACATTGATAGAGTGAGCCAGTGAGCTTTCTGGTGTCTTTTCTTACATGGGCACTGATCATCTGGGATTGGGGGCTCACCCTTATGATCTCATTTAATCTTAATTACTTCCTGAAAGGCTCCATCTCCAAATACAGTTACAGTGGAGCTAGGGCTTCAACATAGGAATTTGTAGCGGACAGGGGAGGCACAAACACTCAGTCAATAACATATATAGAAGTCTAAAACTGACAAAGTAAAAAGATAATGAACATTAAGTGGTCCTGTATATTTCTACTATCCTTTTGGCTTCCTATTTCCACTTCCGTTGATGCCCACTTTGCAAATTTAAGTGCATAATACCAGAGAATAGTTAGGATTTTGCCAAAGGACAATAGGGAAAGCTATACTTTGAATGGTCTTTAAACTTCACCCATGAAAACAACCTAAATTCAATGGATGAATGAATAAAGAAAATGTGGTATATACATAGGATGGAATACCATTCAGCCTTTGAAAAGAAGGAACTCATGCCATATGTGACAATATGGATGAATCTAGAAGACATCATGCTAAGTGAAATAAGTCACAAAGGACAAATGCTGCAAGATTCCACTTATATAAGGTATCTAAAATAGTTAACTTTGTAGAACAGAGAGTAGAATGGTAGTTACTAGGGGCTGTGGGGAAGGAGCAATGGGGAGTTACTATTCAATGGGTATAAAGTTTCAGTTATACAAAATAAGTTCTAGAGATCTGTTGTACAACACTATGCCTATAGTTAACAGTACTGTATTATGCACTTAAACATTAGTTAGGAAGGTAGATCTCATGTTAACTGTTCTTACCACAATAATAATAAAACTCTCTCTTGTGCTAAGAAATTAAACTTTTTCTATTTTTTATTTCATTTTGTCTGTTTCATCAGGTATTTGGCCAACTCGTGGAATTCTCCTGCAGTTTAATCCAAATTTTATAGATCTATAAAATGTAGATACAGTTTATAGTACATAGTCTATAGTTCATAGATCTTAAAAGTTTGAAACCTACTGACCATTCTGGGTAATAATCAGTTATGGGACTCTTACATGTATAAACTTTGATATACCACTTCATATATTAAGTGGAGTTTACCATTGCTTTGCTTCCTTTGTGATACGAATGTGAGGTAGCCTGAGCTGTTGAGAAAGTAGCTGTGGTCCAGATGTGAGTTGAGTGACTCACCCAGGATACTACAAACCAGGGTGGGAGCCTGTATGACCTTGCTTCCATCCTTAGCTACAAGCCAACTGGCTTCTCTTAAGAAAATAAAAGCCGCAACAATTTGTTGATCCAAGCCTTTTAAATATCATTATTTCTCCATTAATTGTTTTATTCCTCTAAACTTTAAGGTATGATCTTTCTTTTAGATAAATGCTGCTTAATTTTAAAGAGGAAATATAAAAAATTGGTTTATAAATTAACCATTCTTGATAGAATAGAGTTTAGTTTATCATTTTAATATTTTAAATATTTTCCTTCCTCATTACACTTCTGTTCAAATGAGGAGGTAGGGAGGGGAGTGATTATTTGCAATGCTAAGCTTCTCTCAGGTTTATAAATTGGCTTGCTGAGGAACTTCTTGCAAGAGTGAACTCATTTCATTTATAGTATGATTATAAATATATAGGTTAATATAGCTTTTCATTTATTTGAAATGTACTTAACAATATCAGGTTGTTTGAGGCTGAAATAAGCATTTTCTGTAAAAGACTTATTAGCACAGAACCTGGCATATGGAGAGGATAGAACTAATGTTAGGTGTTTTTACTATTATGATTGCCAGACTCGTGTTAGGCACTGAAGATAGAAGATAAAAGGACACTATAACGAGATTAAAGTCTGGTATGAGGCCTGCAGGGAAGGAGTTGGAATTACCATTGTTCTCTGAGAATAGAATTTTGGCTATTTTGTAGGTTAGATCTAGAGCCTTCTGCCAGCTTACACTCCAGGTCTGTGCATCTACTTTCACGAAATAGGCAGATCTGCAAAATGCACAAAGGATTACAGGGGATGAATGAAGCGTAGTATTTTTACATGGCATGGCATTAGACACCAGCATTCTCTAGTTTAAAAGCTCAAGTATGCTTCCCGGGCTTTGTTTCACTTTATCCGTTGCATCTTCCCTGCCCCTTCAAGGGGAGAGAGCATAGCTGAAACACAACTACCAGTTGTTATTTATGTCAAGCTTCATCTCTTTGATTATCAAGCACAAATCTTGCTTTGCTGAAGAACTTTTTAGATTTGTTTTTATTAGTGTAGTGATTAAGCAGATCTGTGGAAAATGGGTACTTTCCAATTTCTTGGAAGTCTAAACATGTTTTAATGGTTTGTTTCAACATGTTTTACTTTCTATGTTTCAGTAGCTTAAGGCGTATTACTGATTAGAAGACAAAGAAACTATTTTGAATTACTTTATTAACCTTACATTTACCACTTATGGTAATTTATAGTTAGAAAATTTGGTTATCTTAAAAACATTTGAAACTAATTTTTCTTAGCACCTAAAATGGTAATGTTCAGATGTGTCACAAAACTTTCAATCATAACTGGCTTTGATTTCCTAACAAGTTAAGGTACAATTACCTCCTTAGAAATCAGAGCCAGTAGTTTGGATTTTACAAATGATGAAACTAAAATCTATTGAAAACATTTTCAATATTAAGAAAATAAATTTTAAAAAATCTATTTAAGTATATTTTACCAGATGTTCAATAGAAAGAGTATCATGTTCATGCATTCTTCCTGCTAAATGTTTGGATTTTTAAATAATAGGGTTCTTTCTTTCTAATAGTTGTCTCCTGGGTGGTCCATAATACTGACTTTGTTAGATTTGCAAAATTGATCTGTATTTCAAACTTAAGTGCAGGAAAACGCAAAACATGTTTCTAGTGACAATGTTTATAGAAAGAGAGTGAGAAGGCCCAGTGGAAATTCCAGAAAATGATTTATCTTATCTAGAAAAATTAGAAGTGGTCCTGTTATTACTTCATTGGCTTCTTCTACAAGAGAGTGTGTAAATAAAATTTTGCAGGCCTAATTGAAAATAAAAGGATAGTGAATGGAATTTAGCTCTGGTAGTCCTGTTTTATTAAAGCATGGCTCGTTTCAGCTTAAATTTTTAAAACATCTTCATTATGAACATTCTTTCATGGAAGCTTAATGGAAGAGTATCTATATCTCAGGTTAGCTCAGAAATTTTTGGAGGCATTCAGTAATTCCTAAGTATCCCACATGGACAGCTGCATGCTTTGGTGGAAGGGCGAGGTAGGGTCAGAGAAATCTGGGATGAAATCCTGGCTCTATCGCCTACCAGCAGTGTCACTCTGACCCAGCTGATTAAGCTTGCTGCATCTCAGTCTCCTCACTTATAAAACGGGGAGCAAAATAACCAACTCCTAAGGTTGTGTTGAGAGGAAAGTGAAATCCATTATGTAGAGTGTCTGGTAGTGTTTTGTTAGTTTTACTTGGCATCTTTTTTCATAAAAATAATTCTCCTTCCAAAGTTTGATATTATCTGATATAGAATATAACTCATAGAATGAAGTGAATGGTCTAAGTCAGGGGTTGGCCAACCATGGCCTTCTGCCTTTTTGGTAAATATAATTTGATTGCAGCATAGCTGCATGCATTCATTCATTTAGTATGTATAGTCCATGACTGCTTTTGCACTACCAAAGCAATGTAGTTGCAACAGAGACCTTGTGGCCCATAAAATCTACAATATTTACTGTCTGACCTTTTACAGAAAGTTTGCCAACCCCTGCTCTAAGTTGTTGTCAAGAGATTGCTTAATTGATATGATGAAGTGTCATGGTTTGGGCAAGTGGGAGGATCCATTTTAAGTGAGGTACCATGGGAGTAGACTACAGTATTACTTAGCTATTCCTAGGGTTAAGAGAAATCTACAGATTATCTGTGATTAGTGCTGAAGTCTCCTGGAATAGTTGGGAATAACAAATGTAAGCCTTATAGAAGGGGATTTGGATGGGACTGAAATTCTTCTCATGATTCAGTTTCAGAGTAGAGAAGAACTAGAGACTGCTATCAGATCTCATCATATGGTGTCCTTTATCAGCCTATTTCTATGAAATTGTTCAGAGCTCTCATTATACAGTTTGGATTCAGTCATTCTCAACATATCCTTGTGTATCATTCTAAGACCTGAATTACAAGATTGCTACCAAGTGTCTGAGACCTTGAATTGAGTGGATTTTTCCTGGTTATCGGAGTGGGATTCTCCAAGTGCTGGAGTGGGCCAAAGCAGGTAAGGCTGTGTATGCTACTTACTACCTGAAGGTTCAAAACTACATTCCACTTAATTCAATAATTTTGATAGATTTAATATCAGAACAATTGTTGGCCTCTACTGGAATTTCTGATAAGTACCTTTCATTTTTCACAGTAAGTTAGATTTGGCTAGTCTCAAAATCTGTTTTTTGTCCTGAGTTGATCTTTGGGAAGTTAGACCATACAATAATCACTCCTGAAAGCTGTTTAGCGCTTTAGAGTTTACCAACGGCTTCCATTTACACAATTTCACTCAAATATCACCATCACCATACAAGTTAGAAGGACTGGAATTATCCTTCTTTTGTAAATGATGAAAACTTCAGGTTCCAGGAAGTTAAGCCAGTTGCCAAAAGCCATATAGCTCTAAAGGGTGAAGAGGGCCTTGAATTTGTCTTCTGACTTCGTATCTTATGTTTGCTCTACCACGTCATTTTGTCTGATGTTCCCTTTTAGACAAATGTATTGAAAAATGGGTAAAACATAAAATCCCATTAGTTTAGAAAAGAGACATCTAGAGAAGAGAACATAGTGAATTTCATTTTAGAAAGCAAGAAAGATCATCTGAACCTGAGGTTGTAAACTATTGGCCCATAAGTCTTATTTGGTCTGCAGATATGTTTGGCTTAGCCTATATGATATCAGCCTATATATGGTTTTATTAAAAAAAAAAAAAAAGACACAGTGGGGCACCTGGGTGGCTCAGTCGGTTAAGCATCCAACTCCTGATTTCAGCTCAGGTCATGATCCCAGGGTTTTGGCATCTAGTCCCTTAGGATTCTCTTTCTCTCTCTTTCCCTCTGCCCCTCTCCCCTGTTTGCACACACTCTGTCTCTAAAAATAAAATAAAAAAAATACATGGAATTAGCTATCGATTAATAGCACAAATAAGTCCTAGCTTCCAGATTGTAGGAAGATCTGGCTGTACTGGGCCCACATTCCTACCTGGCAATAGACTAGATTGAAACACTGAAACCCTTGCCTCCTTTGGAGCCGATCATCTGCTTTCCAGGTTCTGTCAGTCTCTCTCACTCTGTCTTGTCTTCCCAGCCACCCTTTGCTTTCATCATTTATAATACTTATCTGGCTCATTTAGGCATTTGAATTTGTGACCACTGATAGCATACTCAGTTTATGAAGAAGGAAATTAAATTTGAATAGTAGGGCAATTTGGCGGCACCAAGATTAGACCTTGTTTCTCTCAGATAGAGCCCTTGGGCTCTCTGGCACCATGTCTGTATTATTACTAAATTATTACTAAAGAATAATAGAACAGCAAGGGAATAGTAATTAGTTAAGAAATTATACATACTTTTTAATCCATTAATAATGTTTAATGAAGGTCTACTATATGTTTTATATTTATGTTCTATGAGGTAGATTTCACATTTTTTTTTTTTATCAGACTATGGTTTGTAGCTTTCAGTTAAAAAAACATGGCCATGCAAATTGCAGGAATGAATTTCATTTTTTTTTTTTTTTTTGTATTGGAGGAGTTGGGGAGAGGGTGCATTTTTTTAATTGAAGTATAATGGGCATGTAACATTATATTAGTTTCATGTGTATAACATGTTGGTGTGATATTTGTATACATTGTGAAATTATCACCACAATAAGTCTAGTTACCATCTGCAAAGGGTGCATTTTGAATGGATTTGGTGGAGACTAGGTTTCAGTTTTAGAAGCAGAAGTATGTTTTTTCCCTTCTGTGTGATGGAAGCATCATCAGGCATGTAATAAATACCTCCTTAGTGGAAACCCTCAAGATAGACAATAGTGTATGTTAAAGAGAAACAGGGAAGAGAGGCAGCCATAGGTACTGGAATTGTGGGTATGTACTGAGAGACTGGAAAGAGAAGTGCAGGCGGGGGCAGACTGGCACGCTATCACAGGAAGAGTCTTCAGGGGCTGAGAGAGTGTAGGCGGTTTAAAGGAGTTGATGGTGATGTGTACCCAGTGATAAGAAAAGGTGGCAGGTATACAAATGGGTTGAATGAAGCACAGTGTTTATCATTTATTTTTTTCTGAAGTGTAATTTCTAGGATGGATTATATAGTTTAAATCGAAAGGGATAAATTATATTCTATTGAGTGAAACAACTAACTGGGGAACTTGCCAAAGATAACTATAATAAACAATGGATAGTTGACATTCTTGTTTGAATGAACCTTTAAAATCCATAAAACAAATGTTAGATGAATATATTTCTGGATAGTTATGATTGCTCTTCTTGTCATTCATTCATTCATTCATTCATTGTTTATGAAAATTTGCTATTTGATAAGTAGTGGGGAATATCCAAAGATGAAATCATTACTCCAAGCCTTTGCTCTTAACCTAGCTGGGGATTGAGATGGGAAGATAGGAAAAATGTTATATAAGACAAGCCCACATGAGTGCATGTTTTGGCTGTTTAGGGAAAGAGACACCACTTTTCCTGGCTTGATCTGGAGACTTTTTAAGGGATGAAGACTAGGGATTTGAAGTAGACCTTGAAGGATGAGTAGGATTAGAAATGGTAGAAGCTTCTTTAGAGAGGGGTAGTGGAAGAACAAAGGCCAGATGGCAGAGAACAATAAGGAGACAAACATGACAGAAGCACGTGAACTTCCTGGTAGATTAGGAGAGAGCTGGACAGGGTGGAAGGTGACAAATTGTAAAGGGTCTTGACTCCCAGGCTAGAAACTTGCATTTTATTTATTTATTTATTTATTTATTTATTTATTTATTTATTATAAATTTTTATAAATTTTTTTTTCAACGTTTATTTATTTTTGGGACAGAGAGAGACAGAGCATGAACGGGGGAGGGGCAGAGAGAGAGGGAGACACAGAATTGGAAACAGGCTCCAGGCTCTGAGCCATCAGCCCAGAGCCCGATGCGGGGCTTGAACTCACGGAGCGTGAGATCGTGACCTGGCTGAAGTCGGACGCTTAACTGACTGCGCCACCCAGGCGCCCCTATTATAAATTTTTAAATAAAAATTACTTTATAAAAATAATGTTTTTATCTTTGAGAGAGAAAGTACTAGTGTGGGAGGGGCACAGAGAGAGCAGGCAGAGGATCTGAAGCTGGCTCTGCACTGACAACAGTGAGCCTGATGTGGGGCTCGAACTCAGGAATTAAGAGATCATGACCTGAGCAGACGTTGGATGCTCACCTGACTGAGCCACCCACTTAACCACCCAGTCAGCCCAAAACCTTGCATTTTATTTATTTAATTAATTAATTTATTTTTATTATTATTTTTTAATGTTTTTATTTTATTTTATTTTTTGAGAGAGAGAGGGAGAGAGACAGAATGTGAGTTGGGGAGGGGCAGAGAGAGAGAGAGGGAGATGCAGAATCTGAAGCAGGCTCCAGGCTCCCAGCTGTCAGCACAGAGCCTGACGCGAGGCTCGAACTCACAGACCGCAAGATCATGACCTGAACTGAAGTCAGATGCTTAATCCAGTTAGCCACCCAGGCGCCCCAAGAAATTGCATTTTAAAGATATGGTTTCCATAGTTGACCAGGGGATCTTGATGCCAAGATTATGGTATATATTAAACAGTGTTTGAAATGGATAACTCTGTAGAGTTTGTAAAATGCCTTTGTTAATAGTTGCAGTTTAGAAGACAGTTTGCTCGAGAGAATCCAAACCTTCCTAAGGAGAAAGAAATCCCCAGACTCTCACTTGGAGTTCACTTGGAGACTCTCCAAGGCATAACATAGGATGTGCAGACTGGTACACCACACCAGGGGGAAATGTAGAGAAGAATGTCTGTCAAGAGCAGATTATAGCTGGAGAATCCTATTTTGCTAAAGACAGTATTGAGTCTGGAATGTTGTTTTATTTTTAGTTTCTGTATATGCCTATGGAAGTCACCTTATATTGGAGTCCTTATAAAGCCTCTCATGTTACAGGACACTCACTCAATTATCTCATTTGGAACAGCAAAGTACTATTTGGGGAAGACACATTACACTGCAATGACCTCAATCAGTGCTATTTTTATTTGCTCATAGAGGTATGCTGACATGGTGGGTAAAAAAGGAGGCAAGGAAATTTAATACGCTTTCTGTTATTATTTCTGGAGGCATGAGTTTGCAATGGCAGGTGCCGGATGTAATTCTAAATTGCCTTTTAAAGCCATATAGTAGGTATTTATGCTGTGGACACCATGAATATATGCCTCAGGACAAAAGATAAACAGCTCCCTAATTTAATATGACTAGGAACGCATGGCTTGTAATAAAATTTCCAGAAAGGGTAGATTCAGAAAATGTTTCTCTAGCACTGAGGCAGATATGAAGATGTACTTTCTGGAAAACTGTTTGATGTCTTAAAGTTGGGGTAGAAATGGAGAGTCTGGATAAAATTGTTTCATGAAATTTGCAACATTCCAAAATTAATAGTTAGTTTTATAGGATGTGTTTTAAAATATGAACAATTAATCCTACAACCATTAGGCTTGAACAAGTATTATTCACGGAGGGTAATCATAAAGCAACCGAATTTTTAGTCATCCACTGTTTTTTTAAATTTATTCATGCCCCTACTTATTCTTCTTGGTCTTGTTTGAAGTTTAAATATTGCCTCATGACTCTTCCAGTCATTTCCACTTCCTCTGGAAGTTTATGAAAACACAGTCTCTGTTTAGTAACTAGTGTGTCCAATCCAGGTGTTTATCCCAGACCTCAAATTTTCTTGAAGTTAAAGCTTCACCTGTTTTCCCAGTGCAGGGCTGTTGCAGATTGTCCTCTCTAGTGGGAGATGCGCTGAGAAGCTTTTCTCTTTCCCACTCAGTGCTTCTATTTCTTCTCTTCTCCCAGCTTGCTAACTTTGAAGCATAGTGGGGTATGTAATCAAAGAGAAAAGATTGGAGCAGAAAAGTACTCATTATCTTCTGTGGGTTCTGGAAATCTTTCCATCACTAGGGATCACTTATCTATAATTTTCTTACATGGTGAAAGCATTTCTTCAGGATGGTCCTTCAAGATGTTTTGGTCATCTTTTAGGCTTCTGGCCATACATCTACAGTTCCTTTTGTTGAGGCCCCTCACCTGCTTATCATCTCAGACATTTTTTTAAATTTTTTTTTTCAACGTTTATTTTTGGGACAGAGAGAGACAGAGCATGAACGGGGGAGGGGCAGAGAGAGAGGGAGACACAGAATCGGAAACAGGCTCCAGGCTCTGAGCCATCAGCCCAGAGCCCGACGCGGGGCTCGAACTCACGGACCACGAGATTGTGACCTGGCTGAAGTCGGACGCTTAACCGACTGCGCCACCCAGGCGCCCCTCATCTCAGACATTTTAAGTACACAGTTGTGTGGCTTTAAAAACACCCACACTGTGGTACATCTATACCACCATACCTCCCCAGAACTTTTTTAGCTTTCCAAAATGAAACAGTGGACCTATTAAATACTCACTTCCTATTGCCCCCTCCCCCATTTTACCTTCTGTCTCTATGAATTTGATTACTGTAGGTGTCTCATATAAGAAGAACCATACAGTCTTTGGCCTTTTGTGGCTAACTTATTTCATTTAGCATCATATCCTCAAGGTTTATTCCTGTTGTAGAATGTGATCGAATTCTCTTCCTTTTTAAGACTGAATAGTATTCTATTGTGTGTATATGTCCTATTCTGCTTATCCATTCATATGTTGGTAGACACTTAGGTTGCTTCCACTTTTTGTCTGTTATGAATAATACTGCTATGAATATGGGTATACAAGTATCTCTTCAACTCTCTGCTTTCACTTTTTTGAGTATATGTTCATAAGTTAAATTGCTGGAACATGTGGTAATTCTGTGTTTACTTTTTTTAGGAACTGCCATGTTGTCTTCCGCAGTGGCTGCATCATTTTACAGTGTGCACCAGTAATGCACAAGGGGTCCTCACCAGCACTTGTTATTTTCCACTTTTATTGTTACTGTGTTTGATAATAGCCATTTTAACGGATGCGAAGTGGTATCACATTGTGGTTTTGATTTTTGATTTGCATTTCCCTAGTGACTGGGATGTCAAGCATCTTTTAATGTGCTTATTGGCCATTTGTATAGCCTCTTTGAAAAATGTCTATTCAAGCCCTTGGCTCATTTTTGAATTGGGTTGTTTGTATTTTTGTTGTTGAGCAGCAGCATCCTTGGATAGGATTGAAGGTGACCTATTTTCAGGTCCTGTCTGTTGTATCATCAAAATCTTGAAGGACAGGGTGCCTGGATGGCTCACCTGAGCCATGGCTCACCTGGCTCACCTGGTTGAACACCTGACTTCAGCTCAGGTCATGATCTCACAGTTCGTTCAAGCCCTGTGTCGGGCTCTGTACTGACAGCTCAGAGCCTGGAGCCTGCTTTGGGTTCTGTGTCTCCCTCTCTCTCTGCCCTCCCCTGCTCGTGCTCTGTCTCTCTCTCTCTCAAAAATAAATAAACTTAAAAAAAATTAAAAATAAAGATCTTAGAAGGACATAGATGGCACACTCCAACAGGAGAACTGAGGAAAGTTTGGTGAGGTGTGTGCAGGTTTATAGCACACCAGTAAAGTATGTACAACATCCCTTGTTAACAATTTAGAACCATTATTGCCCCTGGGCCTGGGGGGACAAGGGGGATGAGTAGTGACAGCCTAGAGAACCATATCCATGGGAAAGGATGGCCCAGCAGGAGCTATGGGCTTCACTCCAGCCTCCATTAACTTTCAGCCAGCAGGGAGGGAAATGGAGAAATAAATAGCCCATCTTATCCCTCTTCCCTTGCTCTGATCTCTTGCTGTTACCTTTCATTGGCCAGCCCTGTCCTACAGCCTGGTTGATGCAGTCCACAGAGGTCAGCCTTCAGGACATGAAACAGGATGGTTAAACGTGGAGGCTGGATCTGAATTGGTAAACAAGACATCCAGCTCATGTGCAGCGTTCCCATTTGGTCCACAGGACCTTCTATCTATCTTTGGAGTACAGTTAGTTCTCAGACCAGAGCCCCTCCTGGTCTGCTGCCCCAGGCTGCTTCAGTCAGCCTCTTGAATTCTCAGGTGTGTGAGTCCATTGCCATTTCACCACCTCCAGGAAACATGTGTTGCTCTAAGTAGTTCTGTTGAAGTTGCTCACCCCAGACTTGAAGTAAGGGGTAAGTCCTACCCTGGCCTCTTTCTCTTGTGGGGAGGATAAGGCTCTCAGCACCCCAACAGCTTTCTCCATATATTCTCCTTTGCTTTCCAATCACCTGCCCTTTTATACCCTCCATGTAGGTGTGGAAAGGGGGTAAAAGCCATGAAAGTGTGGGCCATGCATAGTGATCTGACTCCTCTTTCCAGAATATAACAGCTATGATTTAAGGACTTCAGAACCTGGGACTGAATTAGTTAGCTATATTTTAACATCCTGTTACAAACATCATATTCAATATGTATTCCTAAAAGTTTGTATATTTGGGTTAATGTAAACACATTTTTTTCAAGTCCTCTCAGTGGGAAATGGGGAAGACTGCTTTATATTTGGGATCACTTTATCACTTTATACTTGGGGATATAAGGTATGCTTTATTTGGAAACTTTTCTGGTGTAGAAACACAGATCAATTAAGATAGTTCATAATTTCCATGACATTTACCCTAGTATATACTTAGCTGTAAACAGCTAAATCCAAAATTAAGTAAATCAAAAAAGATTTCAAATTTAGTAAGGTACACCTAAGTGAAAAATAAGTTTCATTCTAGAAATATTCTTGTTCAGTTCCTGGTAAGTTCAATAAATATCTTCTTTGGAATAAATAGTTTCACATCTGATTTGTTTATACTTTTAATTTGTTCTAACTGTGAAGGCCTAATTTTAATTGATTTTAGAATGAGCTTTAAGCCATTCTTTTTTTCACATTTATGGTCACTCAAAGCAGATGTATTCTGGGAACTGGTTTCCTTATCTCGGCAGAATAGTAATGGAGAAGAGTATCCAACATCTGCACTCAGAAACAAGGTATTAAGCTGTCATTTCTTAAAGTATTCTCTTAATACTTGCCCCATAATTTTCAGGTTTTAAATGAGTTCAGGAGAACTCTGAAGACTTAACTTGTGACATATATCTATGGCTCTAATAAATTACAAATATTAAATTTTGTCTTCTGATGCAAATGTGTTGTCACTGTGCTCCATTTGCACTTGTAACTTCAGCCTTCTTTATAGTATTGACATAGTTTCATGTGCTATCATTTTAAGTAAAGACTTTCCTGTTTTCTCTTGTGAATCTTCCAAGAATGGACCCAGTGGTTCCTGGGATCTCAAGGGGGAGGGAACAGGGCATTTTTAGGGCAGTGAAACTATTCTGTATGAGACTGCAATGGTGGATATATGACATTATGTATTTGGCAAAATCTAATACAACTATACAATACAAAGAGTGAACCCTAATATAAACTATGGCCTTTAGTTAATAATAATCTATAAATATGGGTTTGTGTACCACACATTGACAAATGTACTACACTAATGCTAACAACAGGGGAAGCTGTGTGAGGGAAAGGTGGTATATGGGAACTCTGTACTTCCTGAACAATTTTTCTGTAAATCTAAAACTGCTCCCCAAAAGTCTGTTAATTAAAAAAAAAATTGCGTGTGAAGATTAGTTACATGCATAGCCACTTTACTTTTGTAGAATCTCTTTGGTGAGCATACTCGTTTCAAGCTTACATAATATAGTTAAAAAAATGACTCTCTTCTCAAAGAGAACTAATCAGTTGAACAAATCGGTAGTTATCAGAATGCAGTCTGTAGTACATCCTGTTTTTCTAACTTCTCCAATTTAAGTAAAACAATCCAAATTTCACGGAGGAAGGGAGGATGCTACTTGGTTTTAAGGCTGCATTAACGCTGTTAGGGTCCCCTCAGAATACGGGAGGAAAGCCTTCAGCACATATACCAGATTCTAGCATTGAGAGAGGGAGAAAGTGAGAGAGAGAGAAAGAGAGAGAGAGACCGTTTTATTGCTTATTTTATTACTTGCAGGAGACTCAACTGTAAAATATTCTTAGTGTAGTTATTTGCGCTTGCTGAATACCAAGTAGTCACCGTGTGCCAGGCCATTCCAATTCCTTCTCTTTTCTGGTCCAGATATGGCAGCTGAGTGGCTTCTTATGGTCTGCTGAGGTCAGCCTCCAATTATCAGAAGAGATAGGTGATGGCTTTCCCTTAGTCTGCAGCTGATCTGTGTCCTTTGATATGTCACACGCCTCCAGTTCTGAAACAATGTGTAACAGAAATGGTCATTTGTTAATGGAGCTTGTTCTCAGCACTGGATGTTCTCAGCGCTGATTCACACCCAAGAGAGGCCTTTACTTGGCTGTGCATATGCTGTTTCAGATAGACCATTCTAGTAGGCCAGGGACTTGAATCTTTTCAGTTTTATGTGTGAAGGGAATACCTGGTTTCTTGAATTCAACTAGGTTGGCTTGAATCTGTTACATTGTAGGTTTGAAGAAGCATGCCATTCCTGATGTTCATTTCCCATTTCATGAACCCTCAGAGTAGAGCCATTAAGGAGTGGGGAAAAAAAGGAAGAAAGAAAGCCTTCCATTAGTCTGATGAGGTTGTACCCCTCATGCAGTGAAATTTCAGGAGCTGCAAGAAGGGTCTCTTTGCTCCCCCAAAAGTACACTGAAGTCTGGTTCCTTTAATTTTATAATTAATAATGCATTTAGTAACACTAGATCAAGGATGATCTTATGTTAAAATGTATTTCATGGGTATTACTCTTTTCAGTAATACTCTTTATGGTGAGCTGCTAAGAGCTCAGATACTTGTAAGGCAAAGAGAGGAGAAAGATTAAGGGTTTGGTGGCCTGATTTGGGTGGGAGGGGTGGAGCATGACACTGAGGGACACAGACAATGAAAACTCAGGCCAGAGGATAAATGGTCCTTGTTTATTCGGTTTTCCCTTGGAGTTTTCTTGAGAGGAATTGAGCAGGGTTGGTACATGTTGTATGAGAGATTGTGTGTGTGTGTGTGTGTGTGTGTGTGTGTGTGTGTGTGAAAGAGAGAGAGAGGTGATATGTTAAGGGTACAGTGGGAAGGTGGGATAGGAATTGGTAGCTTTATTATGGAATAGACTTAAGTGAGACCATTTGTTTTGTCACAGTCATACTTGTAGGTGTGAATTTATAGCTCCATGCCTCTTTAATTTGGACAGATGGAAATGTGCAGAATTCTAATTTCAACTGTACAGAATTCTATAGATTAGATGCATAGGGCATCGCAGCCCTAATGTATTCATAACAAAGAAATACCCACTCTGTTCCTTTGTCAAGTTATACCTCAAATACTGAAAGTATTATTTCCAATAACTTTTTCCCTGTCATTAAATTGATGACAGTTTTATGCTGGAAGTAGAAGCTTTTTGGGCACCTATAGTGTTTCTTAAATTACCTATAAGAAAGGTGGTACCAGAGTAGTTTAAGGAGTGAGGCTTTGGTTTTGTCCCAGTTCAGTACATTATAATTGCAATGCTATGCACTCCACAGATACTAGTGAGTGCAGAGATAAGTGCTTAGCTTAGAGTTTTAGAAGAAAAAGCTAATGAGATTCAATGTAGCATTAGAAATATCTCCTTCTCCCTCAGGCCAACTTTGTGAGCCCCAGGTTGATAAAGTAAAGCTATAATAGGATTATGTACTTTTCAGAAGTACTTTGACATTTAATATCCATTTGTGGGGTCTTTTGTGGTCATAGAGTCCTAATATATTACATTTTTAAGGGATCAGAGGAGTTATATGGTTTAAGCCATCACGTTTTGAGTGAGGAAACTGATGCCCCTAGGTGACTTTTTTAAGGTCACAGTACTGGTGAGCTAGAGAACAACCAGCTATCACTTTATTTACTTTGCTCTTATTTTAGAGATTTTATTAAAAAGAACCATTCAAATTTTCTTTCAGGCCCATATTGATGAGGTCTTAGTGTTCTAATTTGGTTATTCATTTGAAAATATTTGTTAATCTTCTATTATGTGCTGGGTACTGAGCTAGGTACAGAATCTATATATATAGTTGTGAAAAAAACATACATGGTTTCTGTTCTCATGGCTGCAACTGACTTATGGATATTTATCCTGTAGAATATAAATCATCATAGTAAATTATTTACTAGTAGCTTACCATCTGCTAGGCACTAAGTTACACAAATATAAAAGTAGGAGTTGAGTGCTATAGGCATCCTCTTAGAATTATTTAACTCTAGGAGAACTTTGTAATAGAGATGTCTCTAACACTAACCATGAGGTGTTGGTGAGATCAGACTCTGAAGGCATGATGGGTTGTACATGGTATGGGGTTAATTTTGCTCTGCAAAGACCATGAACTGAGAGAAGACTGGGGTAGTAATAATTGAGCTACTTAAGCTAACTAAGATAAACTAATTCACATTTTATAGCCTTAAGTTTCCTATAGACCCAGCAAACTTTATTAGTAAAAAGTTGGGCTTTGAAGGTAGAAAGGTGTGGTTTGAGTTCTGGTTTTTCTGTTTACTAGCTGTGTAACCAACTTATAGAGGAATAACAGTCTCCTCGTGGGGTTGTTTAGAGGATAAAAATGAAGTAGCCTACATAAAGTCTGTGATGTTTATTCCACTCCTACCACATCTTCCACCACACCCATGTGATTGCCCTGGAGACAGCAATGGGAAGGGATACCATAAACAATGAACCATCAGTGTTATAGTGCTTATTGAGGAATATTTTTGAAGTGTATGTAGGTATTTTAATATAAGCTTTCTTTGAAACTTAACATGTATGCAGAAAAGTATACACATCATTAGTGTAGAACTCAATGAATTTTTACAAAGTAAACATACCCAGGTAACCAGAACCCAGATGATGAAATAGTACATCCTAGAAGGCCTTGTGGCACCCTCACTACCTCACTACAAAAATGATTATCTTGACTTTTAACTCCATAGATTAGTTTTTCCTATTTTGGAATTTTCAGAATCTGAAGCAGGCTCCTGGCTCTGAGCTGGCAGCACAGAGCCCAATGTGGGGCTCAAACCTATGAACTGTGAGATCATGACGTGAGCCGAAGTTGGATGCTTACCCAACCGAGGCACCCAGGTGCCCCTATATATGCATTCTTTAGTTGATGGACACGAGAATTGTTTCTAATTTTGGGTTTTTAGGAATAGCACTGCCATGATCATTCTTATCTTCTTTTGAGAATATATATGTGCATTTTTGTTGCATATATATCTTGGAGTGAAATTGCTGAGTAACAGGGCATATCTATGTTTGGTTTTAATGAATATTGACAAATAATTTTCCAAAGTGATTGTACTAGTTTGCACTTCCACAAATAAAGTATGTTAACATCAGTAAAACTCTGTTAAATCCATGGTAAGATTTTATAAAAATACAGTTTGAATCACGTGAAAAATGGATATATGTTCTTCTCTTCTGTTGACGTTTTATTTTGTGTTCTTAGATTACGTGGGACAGAACCTCATTTCCATTGACTGAGGTTGTGGGGAGGGGGTTGTTACTGGAAAGCTTCATACCCATGTGAAATTGGAGGAATCTGAACTGTGTAGCTTTAGAAATGTCATAAGAATGCACAATGGCCAGGCTTGATTGTTTTACTCTTTGGGCTTGTGCTTTCCTATAAGGTATGCTAGTATCCTGAGGGGCAGTCCATTCTCTCTGGACCTGTGTTCAGCAGGCAGTTACCACAAGTACTACTGTGAACTACATCCATTTTGTTTGGGCATGTGTTCCAGATGGTAGTTCTCCTGCCTTGTGCTTTGTTAAATATTTGATTACCACCTCTACTTAATGGGAGTTATGCTTTGCAAGCAATTATCAGGATGCCAGCCTTCTATCTGAACTATCTACCATTCCTAAGCCAATCAGCCTGCTCCAAGGAGCAAGTGTATATACCAGCTAGCCTTCTAGATTTGGGGATTAATGGATAATCTTCATTTATACTAGATACCAGATGAATTACACAGAATCATAAGAAAGTCATAAGATTTTGACAATCATTGCTTTGAACTAACAACATGAAATACTGTTTTTACAATAAACATCTTTTAAAAAAATTAAAGATGTTTATTTTTTTTTAAGTAATCTCTATACCCAACATGAGGCTCAAATTTATAACCTGAGATCAAGAGTCTCCTTCTCTACCAGCTGAGCCAGCCGGGTGCCCCTACAATAAACATCTTAATGCAGACCTCTACTAACACTTACTAATCCTTTTATGGTTCTTTATAGCTTAAAAAATAAGGGGTAGGGCTTGCCATCTTGTGCTAACTTAGTCTCTGCTAATTCAACTAGTCTCTGTCAAGGAAGGTATCTATAATGGGGTGTGGGGGAGTAGGGAAGGTAAGTCTAAACAGTTTTGTACTTAATAGGCAAATGAATGAATAATAGAGATGCTCCTTATGGGACCTAGGCATTAAAACCATTCTTTTTTTTTTTTAATGTTTATTTATTTATTTTGAGAGAGAGAGAGAGAGAGTGAGCAGGGGAGGGACAGAGGAAGAGGGAGAGAAGGAATCCCAAGAAAGCCCCACACTGTCAGCATAGAGCCTGATGTGGAACCCCATCTTGCACATTGTGAGATCATTACCTGAGCCAAAATCAAGAGTCAGACACTTAACTGACTGAGCCACCCAGGCACCCCTGAAAACCATTCCTGAAACTGCCACATCTTGGAGTTATTTTCTGGAATCCTTTATTGGTTCAGTGGGTTTAGTTGTAATGTGGGACGTGATAGCCAAAAATGTATACTCTTGCTTCTGACTTTTAGACTCTCTATTCAAGATTGAAAGAGATCTATTTCACCTCATTTACCTTATAATATTACAGATAATTTCCCCGGGGTATTTTACTGGCCCAACTTATGCTTGATGTTTTTATCTAATGTCCACTCTGTCATCATTGGTGGTTTGCAGAAGAATATATGACCTATGCAAAAAAAACTTCTTACTTTACACTCTTTATATAGACCTATACAAGCATTTCCATAGCACTTTTGAACTGGAGATGGAGCCATTACAAAAGTGCTGTGGTTGGGAAAGGTTGCACTTCTGATGAGTTCAAGTGATTCTTCAAGACCTCTTTCTACCACAGGCACACAACTAAAGATCCTCATTAGAGACTCCATTAAAAAGAACTTGACCTAGTCTATGGCTTAATTTATATGTGTGACACTTTTTCTGAAAGTGAAGTGATTAATATTAGTCAGTGCATGCCCGGGACCAGAAAGTCTTGTTCTAATAAGTTATTAAACTAACCGGGTAATTAAAAATTAGAACTAAAATGTCATTTCACTGCTGTATTCCTATAAATTAAATTAAACTTTAAGCATTATTTAAGGCTTCAATGTAATATATTTGGCTTTTTTTTCTAAAGGCATGTCTGGAAGCTGGGCCTATTTCTATAAATGTTCTGCTCAGTAGCCTTTGGTGGAAACAGTAGATTTTAAACATTTGGCTCATTTAAATTACTCTTCTTTTTGCTTTCAAAAAAGATTGAAAAAGGTTAGAGGGAAGTTTAGTGGATTAGTCATTCAATTCCTTGATGGATCATTCACATGTACCAATGCCAGGGAACATTTAACTGATTAAAATGTTCTGAATGAATTTGTCATTTGAGAGTACTCTTTGAATGAATGTCTTTATTATATTGAATGTATCCTACTGATGTTATTTAGGCTTGTTTCCAATATTCATAAGAGGCTCTGGCTGACTTATCCATAGAATTCTATATCCAAGTCAAGTGCATTCTGTATGTGGTTAAAGAACCTTTGTGGCTCTTGAAAGAATTGCAAGGATTTAGTAGTCATTATTGTTTTTAAAATCTAGAGTGGTCATGTTTAAATGATAAATTTAAAAATAAGATGATTAATTTTACAAGTTCTTCAATCATTAAGCCTTAAATATTAGAAAGGATAGATTCTTTAAGAAACCCCTAATCCTTAACATCCAAGTATTTAAACATATATCAGCCTTCATCTTATATGCAAACAACTAAACTTGCAGCATTGTTTACCAGCAAAAGCCTCTTCTGCATCTTTTTGTATAGGGTTTCTTGAGAGAGAGTAGATTTGCCATGTCAGACTGATTATTTGAAATCAAAGTTCTGTTTCCAATTTCAGATTTGTAAAAAGGTCTAGTGTAGCCAATGAACATAAAAGTGCTTACTGCTCACTTAGCTGTAGAACATGAAAGGAAATCATGAGGCCATTAACACATCTAGAAATAGTCCTATTCTAGCTTTCGGTTCCTAAGATAGCTTAGGATAAAATATTCAGATAAGATAGGGTAGGATGGTGAGTTTAAAAATTATTTTCTTTTTTAAACTTTTCTTCCTTCCCGCACTCACTTCCACCCCTTCTTTATTTTTCTTTCTCCTTCTCCATCTTCACATTCAAGATCTTCAAAGTGCTAAGTTGTGAGAACGGTGAAATACACACTTTATCCTTGCATATGCAATGAGTTAGAAAGATGGGAAATTATAGCAAATTCATCAGCAGATTTCAAAGGTGAAAGTGCCCTTCTTGTACTAGGGTTTGACATGACCTTCAGCAGAATGTGCACACTGTTGATGGGGAAAGGAGAGCTCTCCTTAAGTGGCTGAAATGCAGACTGCACTTTACTTACACCCCAAGAGTCCCTTCAGGCAAGTGCTCAAGAAAGATCTTTATTTCCTTCATTTTTTTTTCTTTATTACAGAATATTTATTGACTGCCTACCTTATGTTAGGCACTGAGCTTGGCCCTGGGGTCCTATCCAAAAGATTAAAATGATGAAGGAGAGGTAGAGGAAGACATTAATTAAAGACTCATGAAAAGAGCGCCTGGGCAGCTTAGTCAGTTGAGTGTCCACCTCTTAATTTTGGCTCACGTCATAATCCCAGGGATCATGGGATTGAACCTTGCATCAGCTCCATGCTGTGCATGGAGTCTGCTTGGGATTCTCTCTCTTTCTCTTTTTCTCTCCCTCTTCCTCTGCCCCTCTCCCCTGCTCACGCATGCCCTATCTCTCTCTCTAAAAAAAAAGACTCATACAAATATCAAGATACACAGTATGATGGAATGTGATGGAAAGTATATGTGATGTCATGAGAATGTGTAACAGGTGTGGGAAGAGGTCAGGGAAGCCTGAATCTGATTAACTGGGCAAAGGAGGCAGAGAAAAAGGCCCCAGGCACATACCCTGAGGAGGGAGAGTCAAGGCTCGTGGCCAGGAAAGTGGGCTGTTGCACAAAGCTATGCCAGAAGATGTGGGGGACTGAGGGCCTCTTTTCAGCTGGGCAAATGTTGCAGATTTCTTTAAGACAGACTGTTCCTTTTCTAATACAATGGGAATATTTGCATCTCTATAACACAGCCCATGTGTGTATATAATAGCTGCTTAATAAATATTTATTGAAATAGGAGAGCTGATTAAGGCACTTAGGCCAATGGTTGAAGGATGCTTTACACATTCAGAGATGATTCCTGGGTGACTAGTTTAACAGTTTAAACAGTTTAACAGTTTCTCTCTTTCAAAGGAAGTAACATAAAAAGACTGGGGTTGCTGATCAGTGGGAGTGAGATGTCTCATGATAGAAAACATAAGAAAATTAAGTTAGTGATGATATGATTCAGAAGTAAGTTTTTAGCATTATTGTTATCAAGGATAATGGCATTGATTTTGTGAAGATTGGCCATTCTCTTTTCCTGTTAAGTATCGAGGTGTGTGTGTGTGTGTGTGTGTGTGTGTGTGTGTGTGCACGCGCGTGTGTGTACACGTGTACATGCATACTTGAAGCCAAGGTAAATTTTGGTAAAAGAGGGTAGGGTTGCCAGATTTAGTACATAAAATATTAGATGCCTATACATTTGGATTTCAGGTGAACAAAGAATAACTTTTAGTTTACATATGTCCCAGTTCCCCAACAAGATGGGCAGTTTCCTCTAAGAACTTTGGGGGTGAGCTGTTCCTTTCCCCATATTTTAAGCCATTGAACATACAATATTTATGTTTATTTATTCTCAGCTCATTCCTGCCACATATATTTTTAGAATCTGAATTTTCCCAACAGTCTGGAAACTTTGGTGAGGGTTTAGTAACACAATGAAGGATCCCTTTCCTGGGAAACCTGCTCACTTATAGCTGAGGCTCAGCCTCCTCGCTCTAAGCTTCTGTCTCTCTGGTGTTACTATTTCAAGAACGAGGCTGCAACATTTTACTGAGTGTGATACCCTTTGGATCATTGAAACTGAGGGCTACAAAGGCCCCATGAAATGATCATTAATCTGCCTTTTAGAAACTGAACTGTAACCTCAAAGACTCTTAACCAGTTTGGAAAGACATCTGTTGCTACTTCTTAGGAAGATATTAGGTAAGCAGTGGGCACCTGCATAGCTCTGCAGTACCAAGCAAACAGTTCACTGTGTGTAGATACCATGAAAGAGAAAGAGATCCATGAAGAAAAGATTAGAAGGTAATCTACACAAATGAAAACAACTGTTTCTTTGGATGGCAGGATTTTAAATGTTCCTCAATATTGATAATGATGATGATTTTGATAAATGAAAAAAAAAGGATCTGATTAGGACACATAGAAGCAGCTATCCTATGCAGAAGAGTCTGTTTTTCTAAAGAGGAAAGTAGAAATTTGAAAGCTGGGATGTTGATATGAGGATTGATGTGTCCGATGAAACACTGTCTATAAAAATGCTTTAGGAGCTATGACATACTTACACCCCTACAATTTAAAGGCAACACATCATTAGAATTAATAAATACCCTAAAGTGAGTAAGGTTTTTTGCTTTAAATGTTAGGACATTTCGAATGAAAATGGTAAACCATCAAAGCCAGCAAGTGGTATTAAATTTTTCTGACTCTTATTTTCTTGATGAGGCTCAGAGAAGAGAAATGATTTGTTTTAAGATCACCTACCTGCTAAGAGCCTGGTATAGAATCCAGATTTCCAGATAAAGTCTCTAGTTCTCTTCCTTCACTTCCTTCACCTGCTTCACTTGGCCTTTACCTGCTTCACTTGGGCCTCAAATCTGTGTTGTTGAAATGTTCATGCAAGGAACTGGTTACTTAGCATTTTCACATACAGCACAGATTATAGTCCAAAGGCATTAGATGGTATATGAGATTCCTGAGACTGTTGTAACAAATTGTCATACATTTGGTGACTCAACACAATACTAACTTATTTTCCCAAAGCTCTAGAGCCAAAATCTGAAATCAAGGTGTCAGCAAATTATACTCCTCCCAGAGGCTCTAGGGGAGTATCTGTTCCTTGTCTCTTCCAGCTTCTGATGGCTGTTTGCATTCCTTGACTTGTGGCTTCATTACCCCAAGCTCTGCCTCTGTCTTCACATTGTCTTCTCTGTGTGTATCTTATCTCCTTCTGCCTCTCTCTTAAAAGGATACTTGTGATGGCATTTGGTCCTGGCAAGATAATCCAGGATGATATCCTCATCTCAAAAACCTTTTATTCACATCTGCAGAAACTACCATATAAGATAATATTATTCATGGCTTCTAGATGACTGACATCTTTTGGGAGTCATCATTCAGTCCACTATATGCAGTAAATAAAGTAAAAGTCCTTGGAAACCTAGAAATTGAACAAAAAAAATTGTCTGAATTCCTCTCATTCACCTCAGTTTACTTCTGATAGCTTACCAACTGCTTAGGTATATTACAAAGTGGTTTTGGAGGTCGAAAACCCATACAGAATAGCTAGAATTACCAGTCACAACAGTAACAACTGATATACATGTATGTAATTCAATACCTGCATTAAAAATACTAAACTGACAATATTACAGGCAAAACGGAGCCCACTGATAGGAAATTTCAGTGAAATGGTGCAAAGAAAAGATGTTAATTAAATATCAGTATTTCTCAAAGTAAAGAAAACCATTGCATTAGTGGAATGTTAGCCCTCTCTTTTATGAGTCAGTTGTGCCAATTTCATCAAGAACCTTAAAAAATACGTTTAGCACCTGGATGTACTAAGGATTTGTATAACTGTTTTCATCAGGCAGGTGTCTAAAGTTCAGATGGCCCTCATCCTCCACAACCATTGATATTTCCTAATTTATTTAAAATTTACACTCTGCCTGCCTCCAAGAACTGTATGAAGTGGCTTATCATGAAAGATGTATGTAGTTAGCAATAAAATTTCAAGCAGTTATAGACAGAAGGGGAAATAAATATGCCTCCTAAACCTACACTAATACATTCACCGAGAATGAGTGCTAACACTTATTTCTAAGCTTCCTGGCAGCCAAGACAAAAGAGATCTCCAATAATATAACTTAATACTCATTATTTGTTTTTACTTTTACTGCTTCTCCCCATCCCAAGCTGAGATTATTACAGAAATGTTAGTGATCACCTCCAGTCTTAGTTATTATCTCCAGAAACAAAGTTATTTTTGATTTACAATCACAATGCACTCTTCCAATTTTTGCATACTATATATTACATTTGCTTGAATAATTCTTTGGGCCTGCTTTTAGATTTTATGTGGTGATATTAGAAATCACTAGGTGATAGTAAGGGCTATGCCTGAATGATACCGTCATCATCACCATCCTTTAACTGTGAACATTTTATTAGGATCGGTGCTTTCCCTTCAGGTCTTTCTTTGTTTCCAGTTGAATCCCATTAATTGACTCAAGTCACCCCTTGAGAAAAACTTCTTACCCAGAGACTCTACTTTTGTCTATTGCCATGTGCATAAATACTACACTGGCAAGTGGTTTGCTGTTTTATTCAACCGTAGCTTAACTGCAAATCTGATGACTTTCACCAAGAAAATCTGAGAAAGCATTCCATAGGTAGTCTGAACTTAAGGCAAATATGGGCAGTGATTAGACAAATTATAGATAAATGGGTAAGGAAGTTGTGAGAATGTGTGGGAGATGAATCATTATTAAATACCAGGAAACCAGCACAGTTGGGGAATTAGACATCTATGTGGGCTTAATGTATCATTTTATATAGCTGAACCAAATTAAAGCTTTGTGTGAGCATTAAACTTTCCTCTCCTAAGGCTGAATACTCTGGGGATTTGACATAATAGAATTACTAATTTTCAGACCAATAGTTCACACTTCTACTGAGATCTTAATGTCATTTGTAGCCAGTTGAGCATGTGAGGCTGTGAAGCAATGAACTCTGCTTTCCTTGTGGCCACAGTTTTTTTCCCCTAATTCCTGGCCTATTTCAACCTGTGTGTCACTGCTCCCAGGCTGAGTTAGGTGGAACATCACGTCTAGAAAAGCATCTCAGGACATATTTTATATCAATGATTGGTTAATAAAGTAAGCTTTTTATTTTATAGGAAGCAGCACAGTTTAGTATAGTGAACCTATGAGGACATGCTCTGGCTTAACGATTTGTTGGCTGTCTTAGAAAAGTTTGGGTTTGAAAGAAAAGTGGTATTTGTTTCAAAGGAATGGAACTCTCAGGGTTTAACTATAGTTTATTAGTTAAGAGCTTAACTCTGGCTCAAGTGTGAGACTGCTTGAGTTCAAATTCAAGTTGCTCAATTTACTGTCTATGTGACCGTGGTCAAGTTAGTTCTCTAATCATGAGTTTACTCATCTATCAAATGGGCATAGTGATAGGACCACAATACACTTGGTTCTGATTAGAATATGTGCTACTCTGTGTAAAGCAATGATGGGAACAGTGCCTGGCATATGAGCAGCTCTCAAAGGTATTAGCTCTTCTTGTTATTTTTGTTGTTAATTTATCTTCATTATTATAATTGGGAAATTTTGTGCTAAATAATAAATGATACTGGGTTTTTTTTGTTTTGTTTTAGAGAAGTTGTGATAGCATCTGTGGTGAGTACATAAACAATTCTTGCATTTCTCCAAGTGCTTAGTTCATGTAAATGAAAGATTCATGACTCAGTTCAAATGTACAGCAGATTAGTCTTTGCATATAATTCACTTAACACCAGCTCCTATATGTAGCCATTGTCTTAATCTTGATATCTGGGGGCGGGGTGGTGTACAGAGTGAGGGTCTACCTGTCCTAATTGCTTTCCTTTTTATTTCATAGGTTGATTACAGGCGTTTTTTTTTCTTCCAAAGATTTTTGAACCTCATGAAATTTTATATAGCTATAGCCAGCAAAGTTACCCTTGTTGCTTTCTGTGGGGTAGTCACGAGTCATTTTGTCTTAATGTTTCAGAATTATTGTCTGCTTTACCCTTGGCAGTTACATGTTTGGAGGTTCAGAAGAAATAAAATGAAGGAACTCTTATTCCCACCCCACTAGAAACAGGACAGCCAAAAAGTGACAAGACATATATCTTGTTTTCCTTTTCATTTCATCAAATCTGAAACCTTGGGGAGATTATGGCTCATGTTGGGCATCTTACTGCTCATGCATGCCTCTCTCTCTCTCTTTATCTATCTACTTACCTAATCAATCATTGTTTTAGGTGCACAAAGAGGAGTTTAATAGGACTACAAAAGTGGAGTGAAAAGGGTCTTTGGATGGTATATTTACAAGACAGAGAAATAGTAACTACTTAGTAAAAGAAATATAAAACATTATGTCATATAGCATCATTTTTTACAAATTATTCGCATTTTAAGCAATCATTTGAAAAATCAGAACCCAAAATTTATTTGGCTTCGATCTAGTTTGGTTTTGGTGAGCAATCCGTTAACAACCGCTAAGAAATAACTAAGTAAGAGATATATAGACTGTGTTTCTTGGTGTGGAAATTATTTATTAAACACATATTTATTGAGCAGGCTGGATACTATTTTAAACACTGGTAATACAAGAGGTGAATAGAATAGTGTATAGTCCAATGGGGGAAACAGACAGTGCTAAGTTAACAAATAAACATATATATATATATTCTCTCTTTGAAGGGAGACTTATCTTATATCTTTACCTGACATGATCTTTCCAAGATTATGATGAATTTTATGTGCTGGAAAACATTTATGTGAAATGTACAAATGAGTCTGACATGTGGATTATTATTATTATTATTATTTTACTTTTGAAATTGCCACTCTTCCGTGTAATATCAAGTAAAATAGTGACACAAATGCCTTGCTCAGTGGGGAGGCAGATGCTGCTGGGGAGGAACAGATGAATAGTTCCAGTTGGTAGCAGCACACTTGAAGTTCTGGTTGATCAGTGGAGTCTTTCACTTCTAGGGTCAAGGTGGTAACAGCCAATTAATAGTAGTGCAGGCTGGGAAAAGCGTAAAAGATCTACATGCTAGCGTTACTTGTGCTTCTCACGAAAAGCAAACCGGTTTTGTGTGACAAAGTTCTTCTCCCCTGACTTGAAAGCACTAAAGATTTGCTCCCCCTGGAGCTTTCTTGGATACTCCTCCCTTCAAGTCCCACATGGTGATCTTCTTTCTAAGAAAGCCTTTTATAAACTGCATCTCTCTATGCCATGGTAAGCACCAGAGGCAATGGCCTAGTGGAAATGTTTTGGAGTCATAGGTAGTTCTGAATTTAAATCTCAGTTATGACTCTTTCCAGCTGTGTGACTTAAATAAGTTATTTAACTTCCTGGACTCAGAAATAGGGGAGACTAAAACCTTCCTTGTAAGATTTGTGAGGAGTAACAACATGGCCATAAGTAAGGTGTCTTGTACTGTGTCTGGCACTTAGTTGGTTCTGCTTAGTACTTGAGGCTTGACTCCAAAAGCAGTTGAGGTTACAAAGCTCTGTATGAGGTTATTTCATGTTGTTTCATCTGTAGGTATCATTTCCCCCGTAGTGTGGTGAGAATCTTGAGGGCAGGAAACATATTTTGTGCTTCCTTTCTACCTTCCATTGCACCTTGCAGAGTTCTCAGCACCAAGTCAGCACTTAATCAATGTTTATATTGCCACTTCTGGATATCTTTCAAAAAGCTACTTAAAATTAGGGACCCTGAAGTGCTTTTCATAGTATGCTTGTAGATTTTGGTGATGGGGGGGAAATGGGGGGAAGACAATGGCACTCCGTGAAATCAACTCTTAAAACCATGATGGGGAGTAGGAAAAGAAAATGTGCCATATTGTTTGAGAATCTCTATGTGTAGCCAAAATTGCATAATGTATTTTATTATGATTAAAACCACAATGAAATATGTGATATCTATTTAGCATGCTCTAAAATACAATGGGAATTCACCTTCATAAAGAACAATAGTCATGGGGCCAAGACCTTGGATTCTGGCCAATTTTAAACATCTGCTTCCTCCTGAGACAGTCTGGAATTATCTTAAGGGATTCAGCCTTAGAACTGGG
This sequence comes from Puma concolor, assembly GCF_028749965.1. NCBI lineage: Eukaryota > Metazoa > Chordata > Mammalia > Carnivora > Felidae > Puma > Puma concolor. Next base: position 185,502,567 of record NC_141674.1, read on the forward strand.
CTTGGGAGCAAAGGGCTTAGTTTAGTTTTGTCTGAGGAGACCCAGGTTGGTTGAACATGTAAGATGGCAGTGCCCTTTTTCCACTAAATCTGCACAGGCTGTACTGTGTCCTAAGGTGGAGTTTTTCTAGGCTCTTTGGTTAGCACTTCAGTTATTTACCATAATAAAGGAATCTAAGAAAAAACTTCCACATAGTGGATCCTCTATACCATTTTTAATGAATGAAAGGTGGGGGCGGGGGAAAGATGTTCTCTGTGTATATCTTTATGTAACCCTAAGGTTTTCAAGGTGATTTTTGCCTTTATTCTAACACAGTGTAAAGATAGGGACAGACCCCTGCAGGATGAGGTTATTTCATCTTTCATCTGTAGGTATCATTTCCCCCATAGAGTATTGGCTGTTTTTCTCAGCTCTAAAGAAATTTTTGCTTCTGGCAATAGGGACAGATAATAGTGTTCTTCTCTTCAATGCTTTAGCAATAATGTAGTTGTCCAAAATGCTAAATTTTATTCTGCAAAGTTATAATCCAAAATAGATTTTAAAGTTTATATGTATTCTTTGAGCAACACTGGTCAGACATTCATTCATTCAACATTAAACATTTATTTAAGTGCACACATATGCTGGTCTAGGTTGTGTGGGAGTTTTAAGGATCAAAGAGGTTATATCTTTGCCACTTAAGACATTACAATTATATGTAGACGTATAATTTCATTTCTTAAAGCAATTGATGGTGAATAATTACTGTGAGTGGTAAATGTTTTTTAAAAATTTTATTTATTTATTTTTAGACAGAGAGAGGCAAAGAGAGAGGGAGACAGGGAATCCTAAGCAGGCTCCATACTGTCAGCACAGAGCCCAACCTGGGGCTCCAACCCCCAAACTGTGAGATCATGACCTGAGCTGAAATCAAGAGTTAGATGCTTAACCGGCTGAGCCATCCCGGTGCCCCTCCAATGAGTACTAAATAGTTTTACACTAATATCTCCTTTAGATGGCATCATGAGAAATTCTGAACAGATGGATTTCCCTAATTACATAATTCCATTATTCCTAGAGGCTTTAACATAATTTCTAATGATAGTACCATAAATGATAGGACTACCAAACACAGTTTTCAAGATTTCTTTGTGGTTCTTTTTATTTTTAGGATATTTTCCACTGAGATGTATAGTCAAAATTGTTGGCATTTTAAATTGAACTTGATACACAATTATATGCATTTCAGTTTGTTTTTTCTTTTTTTTTTTAAATTTTTTTTTAATGTTTATTTATTTTTGAGACAGAGACAGAGCATGAACGGGGGAGGGTCAGAGAGAGAGGGAGACACAGAATCTGAAGCAGGCTCCAGGCTCTGAGCTGTCAGCACAGAGCCCGACGCAGGTCTCAAACTCACAGACTGCGAGATCATGACCTGAGCTGAAGTCGGACGCTTAACCGACTGAGCCACCCACGCGCCCAGTTTGTTTTTTATTTCTAAAGATTGCCTTATTTTTTCCTTTTGATTTAACTTTGTTTTTTAATTATCTAAAAACTTGTACATGGTTCTATAATCAAAATTATAAAACAAGGTACAAATAGAGAAATCATTCTTGTCCACTCTCTATACCTATTTAAAAAACGATTTTTAAAATTAATTTTTATTTTATTTTATTTGTTTAGTTTGTTCCTTTTGATAAATAAAAGCAAATATACACATACATATAAAAATAAAAGATAAGTATATGAATATATATGTATACAAATTCATAAATCCTTTCCCATTGTTACACAAATATATTAGACACAATCTTTTGGACCTTGATTTTTTCACCTAACAATAGATCCTGAAGATCACTCCATTTCTTTTTACAGCTGCACAGTACCATATTATGTGGTGACTTAATATTTTATTCATTAGGTTGCCTATTGATAGACATATGGCTTGTCATATCAGACTTTAAATAATATTTCCCATGTAGGAAAGGAAATATGCTGATCAGCTGATCAGAATGTCTATCCCATAGGTGGTTATGTTTCTCATTGCCCACAAATACTTAGTGTAAATCAGTTTGAATGAGTTTGAATATCATTTTTTCAGTGGCACAACCCTGAGGAAAATACTAGACCCCCAGACTTTTGTATCCAGTGCAACCAGCTACCAAGACACAATGCTCTGCAGAAGACTTATCCTGGATAGTTTGGGAAAATCCAGTGTTAAGTGTTTAGAACCCGGAAGAGAGAATGTTTGGGAGTAGTTATTATCACTTAGGACTTCTCTTTTCTGAAAATCTGAAAACTGCTAGGTTATGAAATTTTAAAATAGGTTTTAATAACCTGCTTAGGTGACTTTTTCATGAGCCATTGGACCAAAGTTTTGTTTAAATTGAAACTTAAGTAGAGTTTATGAAATTTGTGATGAGATCATTAGTTGTTTGGTTTTATTTATGAGACTGTCATTATTAGAGTCTTCTTAAAGAAACTCTGCTGGGCAGTGTCTGAGATCTTGGTGGAGGCAACCGTGTGGATGGTGGTGTGTGTGGGTTTCAGGGACTCATGCAGTACTTGCCACCGTGTCCTCTTGGGAACAAACATATACCTGGGAAACGGAATTCTGTGACCAACTAAATTTGAAAAATTTCGAACTAAATTTGAAAAATTCTGGCTTAGACAGGTTTCTTAAAGGCAAGGTTTTTTAGGGTCTTTAATAACTAATATATGTGTGATTTCTCAAGACAGATATAAAATGTTGCTTTTCTCACACTTTTTTCTTTATGGATCTTTTTTTTTCTTTTAATGGAGCAAATTTTAGAAAATTTGGTGTAACAGTTAAGCTTTTTATAGTTGTGAATGATTCAGAGAGTGAGTTGGAGGGAAAGAGAATCAACTGAACGGGGTAGTTATCATTCCTGTGTTGCAGGGGATAAAACTGAGGCTCAAGTGTTAGTGATATGCCTGTTGTAGGTTGAATACAGCTCATCACCATATGTACAGATCTGAGGAAATAAAATATCTAGGAAGTTTAGTGATTTTCTTAAAAATATCAGTTGCTGTGTCTAAAGTTTTTCTAACCTCACTAGCACTCTTATTTTAAGAGTAAAAAAATTTTGGGGGCACCTGGGTGGCTCAGTCAGTGAAGTGTCTGACTTTGACTCAGGTCATGATCTCATGGTTCATGGGTTTGAGCTCTGTGCTGACAGCTCAGAGCCTGGAGCCTACTTCAGATTCTGGGTCTCCCTTGCTCTCTGCTCCTCCCCTGCTTGTGCGCGCACGTTCTCTTTCTCTCTCTTGCTCAAAAATAAATAAATAAACATTTTTTTTTTTTTTAAAGTCTAAAAAATGTTCTAGGCCATGTATAATTTCAGCAGAATGAGATCGGGATTGCTGCCGGCCTTCCTTTTTCTACATGAAATTTTAAATGAACGTATACATATCAGATGGTGCTTTCTGTGTTTCAGATGCCTTCTGGTCAAAACCCTGATAGGATTTATCCTGTTTTCAATTTAGTAAAAATAAGAAATTATTTTTATCCTTCAAACAGTTTCTTTTTTCCCCACTCTGAGTATTTCCAATTCCTTATTCCCACCCCCCCGACTAAAGTAAAACTAGTTATCCTTCATGTGACACAAAGAGAGAAAGGTCACAGTCATCTTCTTATTACACAAACCTTCTGTACCTATAGCACTGTTGACCTTTTTCTATTCAGAGAGAAGGGTATTAATTGCCTGCTCACCAAGTTTCTAAGCATTTGATGTTCAGAGTTGTTATAAAAGCAAATTTGAAGTTTCATGGAATTGTTTTCTTTGATTGAAGTGATGGGCTCCTAATGTGGCTTCGACCTGGCCTCTTCCTACAAACGGTTCTATCTTGGAACTTGCTTTTACTTTTTACAGAACATACATTTTAAGTCTATTCTAAGAGAATCATTGCAAACAAATACACAATGATTTTCAAACATTCTACAATTGGATACAGTTAGGTTTAGAGAAATTGAATAAATAAATGAAAAAAGAAACGAATGACAGTTTTTAATTTGGTATATTTACAGCATAGCAATGAAGGAGTAACTAGCTTTACTTCATTATTCACACCATGGTCATGAAATTTCGCTGGTGTTTAACTCTCTGATGTTGAGGCTAAGACTAACTTAATTTCCTAAAGACTTTCTGTCTGGAGGAAGGTGATGCTTCCTGTCTGGCTTTTCTGATGGTCTCACAACTTAATTATTTCTGTCATGTCCCATTGCTTACTGCATGTCATTGTAAACGTCCAGCACTAGAAAGTGCAGATTAATTTTTGTCTTTCTTATCAAGTTTAGGAGATGTAATTGTTTAGAGTATAATTTAAAAATTCTCACAAGCACATAACAACTCTTCTACTGGCACCATTAGAAATTAAATACTTTCTGTGGCGAGGATGAGAATTACATTAGGTTTGGGATCTAAATTGCTTTGGTGGTAGGCAGTTTTGTGTGTTGTTGTTACTGTACCTTTGAGGAACAATCAGAACACAGGATGAGCAGTATTTTAGACAAATAGAGGGATATCCCTTGTGGGTCAGTAGCTACACTTGGCATTACCAAATGGAGACTTGACATCGACAGATGGAACCCTTTTCTAAGTGTAGGCTAATGGAAGCCCCCCTGTAGCCAGTGCTGGAAGGGGACTGTAGCCAGTGCTGGAAAGGGAAGGGGAATACTGCCTGGTGATGGTGATGTCATCTCACTTTGTCCTCCAAAATTTTGGATTTCAAAATTACTAATACTAAAAGGCTTTCCTCAAACTGGGGGCAGGAAGACAAAAGAAATTCAGAAGAGAGCAAAGAAGGTGGAAACAGAGTTATTAATAGCCTTCCCCTGATTGTATGGGATTCATATGGTTATCGAATGTATATGTACAAATGCAACTTACTAGCAATAATATGATGATAAAAGTGGTAGTTATCACTTATTGGGCACTTACTATATGCTTGGTGTCCATAGCAACTGTCTTAATTCATTATTGTAGTTAATTTCCTTGACTGCTCTATGAGGAAGTGCACTGTTACTGGAGCTTAGAGAGTTTAGTGCAGCAACATAGCCACATTTATAGAGTTGGTGATTTGCAGAGGCAGAGATCTGAACAAGGTGTTTTCTACTCTATTTTCTCTGCTTTGACCCAGGAGGCATGTTAGGTACCTGTACAAGAACTAGTGAGTGTTGTTACAGAGATCATAGACTTGCCATGTTCCTAGGGCACATCTGCCAAAGATTGCCTCTTTTGCTTCATTTCACATTTTGTTCAAGCGTTCAAAATTAACAAATTTAAGTAAAATATCAGTTCCTTAATAAGGTACCCTAAAACATGTTTGAATAAAAGCCCACATATAATGCCTTAGTTGCTTTAGTAATGTAATGTTAAATAAATATTTTCTACTTTTTGTGATTGCATCATTATTGAATTTTTAAAAATATAATTTGTTTTTAACATGATTTAACATGATTGGCTCATCTCCTGGGGGTACAGTTATCAGAATCTTTTGAGTAAATGGGCATGTAGTTTTGAACAACATTTTTAGTATTATAATTGGTTGTTTTTAAATTATGATGTCTACTTTATTTAGAAACATCAGGAATGTTAAAGGAAGGGAAAATTTTATATTTATCAACTCTAAGGATTAACTATTCAGCAGTACTTTTCTTTACCTCTTCTTACACAACACTTTTGGTTTCTATTACTGTTACTTATATTTATGTATTATTTTCCCCCTTGAATTGGAAGCTCTTTGAGTTTTGTTTTGTTTTGTTTTCATATCATGGGCCCTCGATAAATATTTGTGTCACAGATGGCTGAATGTTTACTTGTTACTATTAAACTTGTGCCTCTCAATATGTTGGGTGACAATCAGAAACTGATGATAATTATTGTATTAAAAACAATCTAAGAGCACACATCCATCCTATGGCATTGTTATGTAAGGACAGAACCAATAGATTTAGGTTCTCTGTCATTCTTTGGGCATGTAAATGAATCTGTAAAACTCAGTGGAAGTGAAGCTTATTTCTACATGTGTATTTAGAGAGACAAGGTATTGATTCTCCTCCTTGGAAAAAAAAAGAAAAGTTAATGACTAAAACTTTTTTGTGATCTCTATGACAGTTTTATCCCATATGTCTCCAAAAAAACTAATTATTTTCTAAGAACACATCTTTCTGTGTGCTAACAGAATATGAAAACCTATCAGTTGCTTTTCTTTCCTCTTCTTTTGTCTTCTTTTTTTAGACCAAAAGCCAAAAGAAGTCAGTCTTTAAATATTTGGATGTTTTTCTCTGAGATAGGGCTGTACTAGGCAAATACACTGGCGTTAACATTTCTAAAGCAGGCTCAAAATAAATGAGATTAAGAAAAAAACAAAACAAACTCCTTCCTATCTCTATGTGAATTGTCATTTTAATTAAAGCTTCTGTGTGTCATCAGTGACAGGAGATTGCCCCAGAAAGATAAAGTCAGACTGTGTCTGTCTTTGTCTTTCATGAAGGCAAAAGGAATATGAAAGAAACCAAATAGCTAGATAAACTTGCCATTACAATTAAAAAAATAATTTGCTAAGCATGAGGTGAACTGCATTATTAGTTGATTAACATCCTTTTCTTTAGATTATTACATTTCCTAATCTAATTTATGGGTGGATTTCCTGGTTTGGGGGCTTAAGCTAGTTTGTGCTAGACTCCTCTCACAGGCTGTTTTATGGAGATAAAGGAATCTGGAAACGGAAATCACTTTTTTTGTGGCTTTTGATTTGAATTTTTATTTATTCAGGTTAGTACAAGGTTGTGAGATCAAATAAGAACATACTTGAAAGAACTTTATAAAATGTAAAGTATTACTTGTTATTACCTTAATTATTATTATCTGGACAACAAAGTAAAATGCCTGCGTTTATTTATCCCCTCCTTCTGACCCACATTGTTCTCCTAGGAAATTGGGACTTTTCTTTGGTGTGTTTATTTAGAAGCTAAGAACTGCGACTTGAGGTTTGCTTTTCAAGGAGCCTTAGTCCAAAATCAAACAAATACAGGATCATCAGGTGGCACACAGAGAGCAGCGTCATCATCCTTCTCAGTGCTTGGGCCAAGATGAAAATGTGCTTTATTGTGGAATAGGTAAAACTTGAATCTTGTTAATGGAGAAGAGAAGAATAATTTTAGTGATGAAGGCAAACCTGAGTCTGAACCTCACAGATCAAATGCAATCAGAGAAGCAATGAGGACTATTCAGTGCACTTAACACACAAAAATACCAGGAGCAACATTAACATCTTTCTAAGGCCTTGTCATAGTTAAACCCAGTCATCTGAAATGACTTCGGTGACTTTTCTCCCCCCAAAAGTTCACATTCCCTGCTGCAGGGACAGCCATTTTTTCCAAAGAATTGCCCCATCACTGGAGAGAACCCTGACAGAGGGGCCTGGAACTAACTGGCTTCAAGACTGCTCCAAATGAGAGCACCGTGAAGATGGAGATTCAGAGATATCAGGTGTTCTTAAATGAGACACATTGTACTGGTGTTGTTTCCTCATAGGAGCCACTACAATGTAAGCCCCTTGAGGACAGCATGTGAGTTTCTGTATTTCCATCATACATACCCAAGTTTTTTATATTCACCACATACATATGGTTGGATGAATGAGTACCCCTATGTCCACACTGCTAGCATGTAGAACTCTTTATCCAACCTCATCTTGCTTCCTTTGTGCAACATTGGACAAACACCTTTCCTGTTTGCCACTATTCTTCTTAACTTTCCTGATTGTCCTTTTACATGATGTATTGCTACTTCTTCCTTTCTCTGAGTCCCAGTCCCCACCCCTTCAAGCTGGCTATTGCCTAGGATTCTGTTCCCAGCCCTCTTCTTTAGATTTTTTGTCTGTCTGTGCATTAGAATCACCTACTGCTCTGACCCTGCAATAACATTTGTGCGTGAGTGTGTGCATGTGTGTGTGTGTGTGTATGTGCACGTGTGTGTGTGTGGTGCATACTTTTGTGAAATGTTTGTAAGTTACAGACTTAATGTCCCTTCATACATCAGTGTATATTTCTAAAACCAGAAACATTCTTTCATATAACAATTATCATGATCATAAAATTAACATCAATAATACTACTATCTAACCTACAGACTTCCTTCAAATTCTGTCACTAGGACACTAATGTCCTTTATAGCAAAAGGAAAAAAAAAAACACAATTTTTGTGGTCTAGGAATTCAATCCAGGATCACAAGTTGTGTTTTGCTCTCATTTTTTTGTAGTCTCTTTTAATTTGGAGTTCTTCAGTATTTCTTTGTTTTTCATGACCTTGACATTTTTGAAGTGTACAGGCCAGTTATTTTGGGTTTGTCTGATGTTTCCTAATGATTAGATTTAGATTTTACATTTTTGGCAGGAATAGCACAGAAATGATGTGCTCTTTTTAATGTCTCCCTCAGGGGCACATGATATCTACTTGTGACATTATTTGTGGTCACTTAGTTAATGTGTTGTCTGTCATATCTCTGTGCTGTAAAATTATTCTCTTCCTCTTATATTTAATAGCTATCTTGTGGGGAGATACTTTGAGACTCCAAGAATAAATACATACTGTGGATAATGAAAAGTCAGGTTTCTCATTGTTGGAAAAGGGCAACACGAATGTAGAAAGGTAGACGTTTAGAATGAACCCATGTGGTGTTGGATTGGATTAGAGACAATAGTATGAACTCCTGGTTTTTATATCTATATAGATATGTCCTTCCATCCATCCTCCTAGCTCTGTCCTCTGAGAGGATAAATAGGTAATAATAACTTAGTAACAATGGGCACAACTAATATTCTATCTTGTTTTCCAAATGCCATTCTCCAATGAAAATTGACCAAGGAAAGAACAAGATAAACCTGGAACAGCTTGTTTTACCAGAAAGTAAGGAAGTGAGCAAGAATGATAGAGGCATGTCAAAAGGCCACAGGAGCCAGCTTGAAGGGCTACCCCCACTGAACATAAAAATAATTGATGGTAAACAGACAGAATAAAATAAGAATTCATGAATCTGAACACAAGCAAACAAATAAATGAGAAAGGAAAGTTATTCCTTACAATAGAATTCCAACAAATAAATGTAGAAGAAATAACTGAATGAAAATCACCACTAGTCAGCTACCATAGTAACTTCTTTGAGGCAAGAATCATCAATGGATTCTTCCCACATTTAATAATGTTAGGTATGCTCTTCCTGACTCCTCCCACCCATTCAGCATACAGTGTTCAGCACATGATCATGTCAAATCTCTTCGTAAGCTGGCCTTCCTTCTGCCCATCCTGTCATGTGCCCGAGTATCTAAGACAAGAAATAAATACCCTGCTTTCTCACTATTGATTAATATCTTATCCCATTCTTTAGGTTTTCCAAGAAAACATTTAGCTTATATTATATCAGTCCATAACAAGATAAGAGCTAGAGAAATTCCCTGGAAACGTCTTCCCCTGACAATTAATGCAACTGTATTTTCAAACACACTATTGGTGAAATATAGAAAGGTAAGAGGGGGCTGTCTGTCTGGAAAGCAGTCAAAAGGGAATCTGTTGGCAAATAAAACTTTTTGGGCCTACTCCCATATCTTAGGATACATTGGTAGGCAATTTCTTTGGCCTTGGAGAAAGGTGTTAAGAACTGACCTAAGATGATGGTCATGCGTAGCCCTTAGTGTTTTTAAAAATTTTGTTTTGTTTTGCTTTTTTCTCCTTGCTTCACAGTCATCAGACACAGAATGTGAAGGAGTTTCAGGAATATTTTAACCAGTTTTTTGCTTGTAGTTTCCTTTTTATGTATGCACAACAGTGGTATTTGATAATGTGTCTAAGTAGGTCTAAAAAAGCTTTCTCGAGAAGTATAAAGAAAAATTCTAAGTGATTAGAAAGTGAGCTGTAATATAGTTGGCAGCCTATCTTATTTTTTAATGGTGCATAAAATAATGGCTTATCTTACAAGTGATGGCATCTTAGATGCTATTAAAGCTGATCTTTGCAGCTTTTGTATGTTGGCTTTTCAGCCAGGGAGAGATGAAAGAGCAGGCAGGAAAGACTATTAAATATATAACAGTAATACTATTTATTGAGTAGCTACTATAGGCCAGTGTTATGCTAAGTGCCTTATGTATATCAATACATGTAATTCTCCCCAAAAAGTCTGAGAGAGAGAGTTATTGGTTCATAATTCAGAAGAGATTTGAGGTATCATCTGCTGCAAACTTTGCTACTATATATATAATAAAAGTAAGTCTCAGACTAAATACTTCTATACACAGAAACATTTACTAAATAAACACTTATTAGCAAGCAAGGAAGAAAGAAAAACAAAACAGTTTATATGGCTTGTTTTATGCTTGTTGGGAAGCCCCAGTTCTACTACTTTGCATGAAGCTTACTTCATGCACATAAAGATTCAGAAGCTGATTTCTGTTACCCTTATTACAACTATTGGGCAACCTCAAATCTTTTTAAACCAACAGGTGGATACAAGGTCATGTAGAGATCAAACCTCAGGTCCATCCCCATGGGGAGAACCTCTATGAATGGTTATATTCTGTTCACACTAGAGTAGAGGGTGTCTCTAAAATATTTTTTGTTACTCCACTATTCTTAACTGTCTTTAATTTTAATTATAAGAGTCTGTTTCTAGAGTCTAAAAATTAACCAGCCATTAGATTCACCAAGTAAAATACGTTGCTAACTTTCATTACATTGATGATCAGAGTCTTAGGTGTTAATATAGATAATAGAAATCCTTAGACTGTAATAAAAATGTGGCTAATAGAAGTTTTTATAGTAGTTGCCTCTAGAGTGTTCTCTTTCCAGTTAGATGTGGGCTGAATGTGGAATCTTGCTTAGGGCAACCTACTACTGCAGAGTTAAAAATTGAACTAACTAGCATGTGCACAATATCACACTGCCCATGCAGGAGTTTTGAATATCGAGTACTTACATTGTAATGGAACTAGGGGAGGAGGAGATGGTCTCCTACATCCTAGGATGTACCTAGGAATCCTAGTCCCATGAGGTCCTTGATGAAAACAAAGTCCTTGATCAAATGCATTGGGAAAAAACTACATTCTGTAGTACCATCGCAGAAATTAAAAATGCACATTAGCTATTAAGAAGTCACTTTCCTGCAATAAAGGAACCTGCTTAGCTTTGTTTGACCCTGCATTTCCCAAACTTAGTAGACCACAGAGTCCTGTTGTTCATTGCATCCCTGAAATTAGTTTTCCTTGGGGCACACTTTAGAAAATACTGCTCTAGAGATTATAGAAGAAACTTTCTTTCTTCTTTTTTAACGTTTACTTTTGAGAGAGAGAGAGAGAGCATGAGCAGGGAGAGGGAGAGGGGGAGACACAGAATCTGAAGCAGGCTCCAGGTTCTGAGCTGTCAGCACAGAGCCCCATGTGGGGCACAAAGCCTGATGTGGGGCACAGAGCTTGCTTGATGTGGGGCTCGAACTTACGAACCATGAGATCATGACCTGAGCCGAAGTCAGATGCTTAACTGACTGAGCCACCCAGGCACCCCTAGAAGAAAGTTTTCTTAACCAACACCCACTCAACTGACATTCCTTTCCTAAAACTTGAGATAGCACTCTCCTCTCTAGCATGCTCTCCTATCACTGGAGTTGTTTGCTTACAAAGAGTCCATTGAGTTTTTTTCCAAAACCTAGTTATTCCATTTGTAATTGTAATTACAATTACATAACTTAATTAAATATTACATAATCCTGTGACTTGTGAGTAGAAATATGAAGAGTTAATTGTTTCTCTGAAAAATAAATTGAATGCTTCAGAAAGGGGACTAGTTGCAAGTATTGTTAAATTAGATGATAGGAAGATAACTATTAAAGATTTGGGAAAAAATAATAAAATAATTTTTTTTAGATTTTTTTGCAAGTATCTTTTAAGTTACTGATGCATTTTAAAGACTGAAATATATCATTATTCAAGAAAGATTAAATGGAGAACATAAATTAGTGGAACCATACTCAAGTGTAAGGCTTTGATTATGGTTCCACTAATTTATTACATAAATTAAATTTTTATTATTTCCTGATTTTACTAAATTTTTTGATTAAGTGACTAATTACAATTTCTGTAGGTGTCAGATAAAAGGGCTGTATCCTAGTGAAAGAGAATTGAAGAGTTTTGTATATACCCTATGGTATGTTTTTAAATATTTAAGACAGATTTTGTCCATGTCTCTCAAGCTAGTCTCAGTTGTCTTTAGAACCTTCTTTACTTGCTACCTTTTTTTTTTTTTCTTTGGCTTTATTGCAAGTCCATGGGTTTGCTTAGTGCCCATAATGCTGTTTAAAAATGAGGGTTAAGGGGCGCCTGGGTGGCGCAGTCGGTTAAGCATCCGACTTCAACCAGGTCACGATCTCACGGTCCGTGAGTTCGAGCCCCGCGTCAGGCTCTGGGCTGATGGCTCAGAGCCTGGAGCCTGTTTCCGATTCTGTGTCTCCCTCTCTCTCTGCCCCTCCCCCGTTCATGCTCTGTCTCTCTCTGTCCCAAAAATAAATAAACTTTGAAAAAAAAAAAAAAATGAGGGTTAAATTTTAATTTCTCTCTGGGAGTTATCCATACATATACACATGTGCATCTTTTTGAATTCTGTCCTCTGTTTTTGGTTTCTGTGGGGACAAATTTTATTTATCTTATTTATGTATTTTTCAGTATTATTTTATAGTGAAAGTTCTTGAAAGAATGTGCAGCAAATTACATTTGATTTCTATCTGGATTCTCTTAGGCTTGGTCCCATGGCAGAGCCTATAATTTAAGTTAGGGTTATGTTGCTATTTAAGAATTTTTAGCATCTGTACTCATATGTGCTATGCAAACAAAACAATTATTCTATTGTGGACCAATTTTTTCTTCTGAAATGTGTAACACAACAGTTATTTTTCAAGGTTAATTAGGGCTGTGTTTGTATAAAGATCTACAGTTTATAAAAGCAGTGAAGCAAAGACAATGTGGAAAAGAAAAAGAGAAAGTATTGCCTGATTCTTTCATTAAAGAAGAAAAAAGGGGAGGATTCAGACAAATTTGGAATTCACTCAGTTTTTTATCTTATGTTGTTTTTCACAAGTACCAGACATGGAGCTGTAAGATAGTAATTTGTCAAATCACATGTTAAGCTGGTATTTGATATGAAAAGGATATTTCCACCCAGTGTAATATTGCTTTTTTAAAACATTAAAAACCCTTATATTAGGGTGGTAATTGAGTGAATGCGTTACAAAAAACCCTGTGTGCTTCATTATGACACATTTCCTGTGCAATTTTTTGGGAGGGCAACCTTGTCAGAATGTGGAGGGACCGAATAGAGGTATAGAGCCATCTCTTTTCACTCTGAAGAAGAGTAGTAGTTGGCACGAATGTTTTGGTATCTGCAGGTAGTTGTTTTAAACTCCATATGGAAGAATCGGGGTGTCTGGGTGGCTCAGTTGCTTGAGTGTCTAACTCTTGATTTTGGCTCGGGTCATGCATGATCTCATAGTCATAAGATCAAGCTCGGTGTTGGGCTCAGCCCTGGACAGGGAGCCTGCTTGGGATTCTCTCACTCTGTTTTTCACTGCTCACACTCTCTCTCAAAACAAACAACAAACATGGAAAAATTATTTTATTTTATTTTATTTTTCAATATATGAAATTTATTGTCAAATTGGTTTCCATACAACGCCCAGTGCTCATCCCAAAAGGTGCCCTCCTCAATACCCATCACCCACCCTCTTCTCCCTCCCACCCCCCATCAACCCTCAGTTTGTTCTCAGTTTTTAAGAGTCTCTTATGCTTTGGCTCTCTCCCACTCTAACCTCTTTTTTTTTTCCTTCCCCTCCCCCATGGGTTTCTGTTAAGTTTCTCAGGATCCACATAAGAGTGAAACCATATGGTATCTGTCTTTCTCTGTATGGCTTATTTCACTTAGCATCACACTCTCCAGTTCCATCCACATTGCTACAAAGGGCCATATTTCGTTCTTTCTCATTGCCATGTAGTACTCCATTGTGTATATAAACCACAATTTCTTTATCCATTCATCAGTTAATGGACATTTAGGCTCTTTCCATCATTTGGCTATTGTTGAGAGTGCTGCTACAAACATTGGGGTACAAGTGCCCCTATGTATCAGTACTCCTGTATCCCTTGGGTAAATTCCTAGCAGTGCTATTGCTGGGTCATAGGGTAGGTCTATTTTTAATTTTCTGAGGAACCTCCACACTGTTTTCCAGAGCGGCTGCACCAGTTTGCATTCCCACCAACAGTGCAAGAGGGTTCCCGTTTCTCCACATCCTCTCCAGCATCTATAGTCTCCTGATTTGTTCATTTTGACCACTCTGACTGGCGTGAGGTGATATCTGAATGTGGTTTTGATTTGTATTTCCCTGATAAGGAGCGACGTTGAGCATCTGGAAAAATTGTTTTAAACTGTAGTGATTTCTCTGCCTATACTTCATTGTAAGCAGCATGGATTATTTCCTATCAGAGCCTAGAGACATTTTAGGAGGCTTTTTGATATTATGTTGAAATCTTGTAGTTAGTGATATAATTTTCTATCAAGCGTTTTGTGGAATTGATACATAATGACTTCTCAGAATTTGTTTATTATTGTAACAATTGAATCCTTTCTTGTTTTTCAGTAGACCTCTATGTACTGTTTTCTTTTTTTTTAATTTTTTTTAATGTTTAGTTTTGAGAGAGAGAGAGAGAAAGAGAGAGAGAGAGAGAGAGAGAGACAAAGAGGGAGATGGAGTGTGAGTGGGGAAGGTCAGAGAGAGAGGGCAGAATCTGAAACAGTCTCCAGGCTCTGAACTGTCATCACAGAGCCTGACGTGGGTCTCAAACCCATGGTCTGCGAGATCATGACCTGAGCAGAAGTTGGATGCTTAACCGACTGAGCCACCCAGGTGCCCCTGTTTTCTTTATTTTGTAAGTCCATGAAGGAGAGATGGCTTCTATTTTTGTACCATTGTAACTGAACTCTTGAACCTCCCCTTCTTAGGGGTTTTTAATGTTTCTGATCATTTTGTTGTGGCTACCAGATTTCTTTTTGCTTCTTTAGGGTTGATTTATAGGATCACAATAGTACTTTGAGAAACTTGGGGAGCTTTTATGATGTTAGGAAGAGTAGACATTTTAAATGTTAAATCACATTGCTCATTCACTCATTTGGTAAACATTTATGAGTCAAATAACTGCTAAGAACTAGAGATCCTAAGATGAATGAGAGAACTTTCAAAAGTTTGCTCAATATTCCTTTCTAAGTTGCTACTATCTAGAAAATGTATAGTAAGTACTATACAAAAATGTAGTTGAAATGGAGAAACAAGGTTGTTTGCTAGAATGGGCAAACATATCTCTTGATCTCCATGAAAACCACGAGAGTGACATTGAGAGTAGAGTTACGGAGAGGGAATGGACATTGTATCCTAAAGAGTGCTCCAGAAGTAATATTTGCAGTAATATTTCCTTCAGGTGTACCTCCTTTTTTGACTCTTATCTTGTAATAGAAGTCATAAAACATGCTGATGATCCCGGCATTGAGGGCTAATTGAGGAACACAGGGGGAAATACAGGCAAAATGGGACAGGAGTTTTATTGGGTGAGCATTAGCTTATTTGAAAAATGGGCTTTTGGGCTTCATGTTTTGGACAATCAGCATAGTGGTTTGTTTCAATGATTATTTCACAGGAGGTAATATTTGCAACTTTTGCTCTCTTGGAGAATGCAACCATTGTAATACTCTGACATGGTGTTGAGGGCAGTAAGTAGGGAAAGGAGGCCTCTTTTCATCTCTGCCCCAAGGTCGGTTTTTGGGCCTTCCTTGGCCTGGTGGAGACAGAGGGGAAACAAACAGAACCCTAGTGCCCAGCAATGGTGTAATGCTTTCAGACTACTGCGCCATGGCGGGTGGAATTTCACTTTCTGGCGAGGACCTGAAGAGGTTTATGAGCTTTCCTATGAATTGCTTTCTTTTCCCAACTTCTGAAAGGTTGTCCTCATTGAGGCCAAGAGGAATGAGGCAAAATGTGGCACACCTTTCTATTCTATAGGCTCCATGATGAGTCAAAATGATGAAGCTGCTGGCTTTCTAGTTGGAGATAACATTTTAGGTTGTCCTCTCAGCAAACAGGATAAGGAGAGGGCAACAAGCAGATTATGAGGATTATTTAAAATCCTGGTTGGTAGGGAGTTGGGGGTTTTGTGTCTCTTGCATATGCTGCACCTGGTTTGAAATCTTCTCAGTACACTCCCAAAGCTGCTGTGTGGCTGGCAGCAGTGTCAGGTGGAGATCTCTTAATCCCCACACAGATCAGCGTCTCTCCAAAATAAATCACTTGTCTTTTTCCTGCCTAACATTGCAGGGGATGGCTTAGAAGGCTAACCCTCAGATTTGAAAAGTCTGCAGATTGCTTCTCTACTTGACAATCTTGAATTTTACTTTGCTGTGCTGGTCTTCTTAGTTTCCTCCAGGGAAATGGATTATATTTTGCTACTGAAGTGCAAATATAATCATTGTTATTTTCTTGTCTTGTGGAGTATATTTTGACTGGAATAAGTAGATAATGTACTGTTTTTGAAGTACCAACCACAGTGGTTTTTTTATTTTAACATTAAGTAATTCATGTATTATTCTTTCTAGGCAATTTTAGAATTTTTTAGTTGCCCAGTAGTTTACTAAGCACATATATTTTCAGCACTGTGCAAGGAACTGGGGCAGACAAAAGTAATCTGAGGCACAGTTCCTATCTTCATGTAGGATAGTATTTGTAAAGAAGTGAAACTGAGTCAGAGGAAACAAAGAACAATTAAATGGCCAGCTGTGTAGTGCTCTCTATAGGAACCATAATTTAAAAAAATGAATATAGATGAATGAATGAATGAATGAATGGACAAAAAAGTGTTCGTTCAAAGAAGAAATCATTGTGGACTACAATCTGTCATGGA
The DNA here is from genome assembly GCF_028749965.1 of Puma concolor. Lineage (NCBI taxonomy): Eukaryota > Metazoa > Chordata > Mammalia > Carnivora > Felidae > Puma > Puma concolor. The sequence goes on from NC_141674.1 coordinate 185,519,548, forward strand.
GTAGCAGGGATATGAGCAGAGCCACAAACGATGAATAGGATTTGGCAAATAGAGGGAAATGGAGGAAAGATGTTTGAGGTAAAGAGAGTAAAGGTCCGAAGGTAGAGGTGAACATGGCATATGTTTGGGACAGTGAGAGAAAAGGCCAGGCTGACCGGAGGACAAACATTGTACGGGAGGAATAAAACATAAAAATAAAGTTGGGCGTCTCCCCTTCTTCCTTGGTGAGTGAACCTGAATTTTGTGCCTACCCCCAAGCGATGAATCATGATTGGTCTAATCCACTCATGGAAATTCTATTCCCTACTTTCCCAGTCTCCTTTGCAGATAGGACAGCTCTGTGACCTCACTCTGGCCAAGCTAAAGAATGCTGATGGTATTTCTGGAAATGTTTTTGCTCTCTTGATAAAATGTTGGAACTCTCTTTTCCCCTCTTTCCACCCTTTAATGAAGATGGGAAGCCTAGAATCATGCAGCAACTAGGTCCCATGAGGAAAAGGCTGAGAAGTATTGTCTCTGACACTGCTGAAGTGTTTTACCCCACCAACAGCTCTCTGCTTCTAGACTTCCTGTTATGTGAGAAAAACCAACCTATGTTTGTGTAAAACACTTTAAGTCATGGGTTTTAAAGTTATTTGATATTATTTTAAGAAGGTTAATTAGTAATAGCGTGTAAAGTGAATTGGAAGGGAATAAAAATTGAGGTCATTATCATAACATTATAGGTCTGAGGTAAAGAGGTTTTGGACAAGATTTATGGCAAGGGGAGTAGGAGAGAGACAGACATCTCAGAGAAGAAGCAAAAAGATTCAGTACAGATTCAGCAAGGAGATAAGAAGCCACATAACTTTGAAGTTTCTAAACAGGAAGGTAAGTGGGATTGCCATACAGCTTTAGGGATAGGCAAATGATGATAAAAATGAATTCTCTTCTAAAGTATGTTGAGTTTTAGTTAATGATGGGATATCCAAGTGGAAATATTTAGAAATATAGCATTTGAGTTCAGGTGAGTCTATAAGGTAGCTATGACCTCAGGCATGGACAGAAAGAAAAACATTCGATGATGCCTCGATGAATTGAGAGGAAGAAAAGTGGTTAGCTGTATAACATGGATACAGAAAAAGGAGATAACACAGGGTTAGAAGATTAAGCAGGATGCAGTGCCATCAAAGCCAAGGGCACATAGTGGGCACCAATAAATGCATGTTTCAGGGAGGAATGAGGTTGTCATCAGTATCCAATGCCCTAGAGAGGCCAAGGAAGATGAGTTCTGAGGAGCAAAGTGAATCTAGTAAAAGTAGGACACCAATGATCTCCAAGATTTACAAGACAGGGATTTCTACAGACTTGAGGGCCATATATCATCTGCCCAGATCTGCAAAGAAGACGGGGCAGTGATTGAAGGGAAGGGAGTAGAAGCTCAAGGTGATAGAGAAAGATCATTCATTGAAGAATTTGGGAATTGAGAAGAAGGGCTGATCCTTGCAAGGGTAGTAGACTTAGCAGAAGCACTGAAAACCAAGAGAGAAGAAGTTAGTGGAAAGGTCCAAACACGAAGCAAAAGTAAGGCCATAGGTGGTACTGGAAAGAGGCTCACATGCGCCTCTGAAGTTGGAGGCAAGGACGACAAGGCAGCTGTATAAACTAGTCTATGGAAGCAAATACACTTTGGTCCGTCTGTCCCCACAGGGTAGGTGAAGTCAGGTGTTAAGAGCTGGGCTAGTGGAGGGAAGAAGTGGAGGGGGGCCCTGGGGAGGGAGGAGGGTGAGAAGGCTAGTGTGCCAGCAAGAGGATCTCCAGAGGACAGAGAACAGATCTGAAGAAAAGTAGGAGAGTAAGGGGTAAGGGGCGGGGGGGTGGTGGTCTGAGAAGAGTAAATGCAGATCTCAGACTTGGAGTGGGACCTTGAGATGGTGAGACTCAGGCATTGCCTGTTAGTGGCCAGACATTTGTTACACTTGTAACACTTGTGACTTGTTATAAGAGATTTAATTATAAGTTATAATTTATAACTTATATATTATAATAATATATATATAATATTATATATATATAATATATATAATATATATAATATATAATATATATTATAATATAATTATATATATAATTATATTATATTTATATATATAAATATATATATAAAATTATATATATATATAAATATATATATAAAATTATATATATATAATATATATATATTTATATATATATAAATATATAATATAATATAATATAATTATAATATAATTATAAGTTATAAGAGATTTAATTCTTGTTCTAATATTATCATTTTTTGGAGAAAACACATAAGCAAAATTATATGGGATTTATTCATTATTATTATTTTGTAATGTTTATTTATTTTTGAGAGAGAGAGAGGTAGAGAGCACAAGCAGGGCAGGGCCAGAGAGAGAGGGAGACAGAGGATCTAAAGTGGGTTGTGCGCTGATAGCAGCAAGCCCAATGTGGATCTCAAACATGTGAACTGCGAGATCATGACCTGAACCGAAGTTGGATGCTCAACGAACTGAGTCACCTGGGTGCCCCTTATACGTCATTTATTAAAAAATATACTTAGAAATACAATTTATGCTGAGTGTAAGGTACAAATCTAATGGGCTTTATCTCACTTTGGTAAGACTTTCTCAATATGTAATAAAAAGTTATCTGTGTTCCAATCGTGGCAATATTTTGCCCATCCACATATTCATCTATATTCTTCTTGGACTCAGCATTGGATTTCTGACAGTGTTTGTTGAAACCTGCCATCCATCCATTCACAGCAGCTTCTCCTAGTAATCTCTGTGAAACACAATTTTTAAACGTCCTTAAAAGAAAGCATACTACTCTAATGAAATGGCAGATGGTGTGTTGCATGATTTCCTAACCGGTGTTACTTCCACACTGTAATTGAACTATATAAAGAACTTTGCTCTCAACTCAGGAGGAATCCTGTGAAACTCAAGTTTTTGTTCACTTATAAAAGGATCATTTCTGTAATACTGGGATTGACTTTCATATGTATGTGTTCTAGCACTAGTTTTATTATGTAAAACTACACATAAATCGTGAGAGATAAAAATGATGGATACAAATTGTGAGGACTACACAACATACTTTAACATCCTTATTTTCTTCTAATTTTTAAAAGTGGGGCATTATCATGGTAGACAATTGTAAAAATAGAGAAAAGGAGAAAGGAAGTAAAATTTGCTCCAACTTTCTGGAGATAAACACTATTAGCTTATTTTTTGGTGGTGTGAGTACCACTTTTTTCCCCCTGAAACTGGGATCATATTAAGCATACTTCTGTTTTCTACTTCGGTAGATCAATTCACTTCTAATTTTAGTTTCGTTTTCTGAAAACTCTCAGGTCAGCGAGAAAAGGTGTTCAAAGGAAGTAGTATGCAACCTAAGAGTTAACAGAAGGCACAATTTCTGTGCCTGTGTGTTCAGATAGAGAACCTGACTCATTTGTGACCTTCACTAACTTTCTATCCAAAAACTGTGGTTGCAGTGAGTAAAGTCTCCATTGCCCCTAATCTTCAGAAGATAATGATTTAACCTTTTATGATTTATATTATGTCCTTTTCAGGATTAACTGTAAGTATAGAAAAATCTTAGTTTTATACCTTGATTATAGTTATTTACTTACAGCTTAAAATATATGAATTAATTTTCGGTGATAAGTCTTTTTATGTTGTGAGGTTATTTTTCTTTTAATATTTGTATATAGTTTTTGCATTACATTTTCCAATGGGAATCAAATGTCTATTAGAGTGAATGAACTGAGTGGTCAAGTCAGATTTGCTTTAATCTTCCAGGGATTTTTTAGTTTTATTTACTACTGTAGTCTTATAAAGGTTATGTGTCATAGGAATGTAGAGAAAATGAAACATACTGCATTCTTTTAGACAGAAAGTTAAACTGTTTGTAATTAGGATATACTATCCTAATTTTTACTACATAGGATATTTTTACTGTTACTTTAACTGTGGTAATATTCAGTTTGTCAATTCATCTTATTTCATAGACTTTCCATTTTGAAACAGACAATGAAAAGGAATAATTATTTTGCATGAATTTATATTTAATAAAATCACTTGAGAAGTAACCAGAAGTAGGAGGGAAGGGATATGGATATGCATTCTGGAGTAATGAATTTTAATTACCAGAATTCAGTGGGTCAATCAAAGACTCAAATGTTAATTTTTTAATAAATAGACATTTATTTAGGAATTGATTTCTTTGGACTCAGAACATAAAAACAATTGAAAGTTGCCAATAGTAGTACATAGTCACCTGTTTGAGTTTAGCTATCATTATTTCCGGGATAAAATACTCAGGAATAAGGTGAGATGTAAGGGGGCACAAAATCTTGGAAGTGAGCCCTACCAGAACACAAATGTACCACTTAATTTCACAGAGATCTTTATTGAGGTATATATGTGTTACCACCCTTAATTTCAATTTAGTGACCAGTCAAAACCTCTTGTTGGGTTGAGTTTGAATTACAGTGGTGACTGGTGGAGGGTTTGTATATCATTTGTCTCTTTTGATGTCATATTTTAAGTTTGAGGTCAGCAAACTATGCCCCACAGGCCTAGTCCAGCCTACAGTCTGTTTTTATAAATAAAGCTTTATTAGAACATAGCCACACTCATTTGTTTATGTACTATTTATACTGTAATGGTAGAGTTAAGTAGTCTCAACAGAAGCCATATGGATGACAAAGATTAAAATATTGACTATGTAGTTTTTTATGAAAAGCTTGCTAACTCCTAGTTTAAGTCAAACTTTTCCCTTCTAGTATTCTTCATACTTCATACCTGACAGCATACGATTGTTTACTCATCAATATGGAATCAAATTACCAAGATGCTAAGGGAAATTAGAAAAGAATTGAAAGGTCTGCATCCTGCCTTGAACTTTTCAGACAAGACATGTATGAAATAACCAGAAAAAATATGACTCTTTATAATCAAGAACTAACTTGTGTGATGGTAGCAAAAACCCTCCTACATTCTATAACATAAATATATGTGAATTGAAAGTCATTTAAATCTGGTCAGAGCCAGAGCTTTCAAAATTACAATGTGAGCATGCTAATATATTAGGGTATTTTTTGACTTCGTGACTTAGAAGTGGGAGCACTAACTTTTTGTCACAGTTATGTGGTTGGATGTAGGTTAGTCAGAGTTCCAAAGGAGTCTGTGGCTTTTCTAGAAATTACAGAGTCCAGAAGGATGATGTACTGTAAGGCTTTCTTCAGTATGGACTAGGAAAGAAGTAGTTACTTCTGGATAGTTCTGTGGTCAGTGTTTAGGGATGCCCTCACAAGGGGCAGAACATAATTTTAATAAGGATCTAGGTGGAAAGACTTGGGATCAAAACATACAGATTTCTATCTTCAAAGATTAAATGGAGCTGACAGAAATAACCTGGCACACAAATAAACATATGTGGGGAAAAGAGTGAAATTGGAAGGGGCACCAGAAACAATTATAAATTGGTCTGGACTTACGTGCAACCATGAGCAACACAAGATGGTGTAATTATAATTTGTTTCATTTACTTTTAGTTTTGTACCTTGACTCTCTTGCCTTATGATAAAGCAGGCCCCAGCTTTAGACAGTGAAGTATTTCTGTTCTATATTGAAATGGCTGTTACAGGGAAGTTAAAATCAGAGAGTAAGATACCCACTCAACTTGCATAACTCTTCCATGTGAATGTTGGCAGATTAAGAACCTTCTATAGTAGAACTACTTTGTCACACTGTACCAACTATAAAATGCCATAGAAATCAAAAGAAAGGAAAGGTCAGTTGGTAGCCTGGACCAGCTGGGAAAAATGTGGTGGAAAACATTGGATTTGATCTCAGTTTTGGAGAAAAGTATGAATTTGGTTTGACAGAGAAACAGGATGGTAACTCTGAGATTTAAAAGAGCATGGTTTGTGTGGAAGAAGAGCTTGGATGGAGCGAATGGTTTGTGCCTAGAATTAGTAGATTAGTTGAGTAGTAAGAAAGGTGGGGAGAGGTGAAGGTGGGTGGGTGGCAAATCATACAGGAACTAAGGTGCCATTTTGGTCAGCCTGGTTTCTGTGATTCCATTGCATTATCGGGGTGCATGTTTAGTGCTCAGAAGCATTACCTGAATATAGCAAGAGAGGTCAGGTGGTGTGAGTAGATCTTCGTGGTTTGGGGATCACTGGGATTGTTTTGTCTGCTCCTAGTTGTAACTGATGGCAAATCACATTCCCAGAGAGAAGGAACATCAAGTGACTAAAATACAACAGCATAAATCCTCACTTTTAACAGGAAGCACCTGTAGCTTCTGGTCCTCTGCTGTAAACCTTTTATAGAAGATAGGGTATAAATACTAAATAAATAAAATTACTTCCTGATTTTATTTTACTGTACACCTCGTTAGACAAAGAGAACAAAGAAAAGATAGAACCCTTTCTCTCATTTTCTCCAGTGGACTTCCCTGATGAGTGTTGCCTTTTTAATGAGATCGATGGCAGAGCAAACTTTTCAATGTAGTTTAGCCATAAATTCTCCTAACAGGGAGGGGTGCTGTCCAATACTCCAGGGCATGGTGGCGGAGTTGGCCCAGACTACAGAAGCAGCAGGTGCTTACAGGCCCAGAAATGCCCCACTCATTAGGACTGTTGTAAATCACAGCATCTTTCACGCCTTTTGAGTGAAACTTGGCACCTCCAGTTTACTACTGTGTGGTGGTCACACCGTCCCTGACTGCAAAAATATTAATAGATGGCACCTTCCACACAATGAAACTGGGCATGCCTGCATCAGTAATGATAGATTGGGAGCCTGAAAGATTCTGCAGAGAGGAGAACAAGACAATAACAAGGAAGCTTTCTTTTCATAACTAAATACTGGTAAATAGAAAGAGTTGATGGGCACATCTATTACCCACAGTGTCACTGTATCCTGGAAGAACTTATATGAAAGTTGTGAGAGAGGCCTTGGCAAGAAGGACTGTCCCAGCACCTGAATCAGCATGGGCCTCGTGGGCTGGGCTGGTTGGGAGGGCGAGGATTGAGATTTGTGACTCACAGGCTGGCCTCCTGTCGTCTTCAGTCTGTTGTGGAAAAGGTTCTGGCTCACGCTGGCTTGGTTGAGCCATGGAAATGATTCTCGCTTAATATTCGGGGCCTCTGTCTGCCAAAGCCTGTTTGTTTTCCTTCTTTTTTCTTCATGGTTGTCATTGTACACAGACAGTGGTAGATGAGATTTGAGACTTAAGGAAGTAGACTTTACTAAAAAAGAAAAAGTAACTTTTCAGTTCCAATAACATGGCTAATATTACAGAGCCTTTATTCCTCCTGCATCTGGGGAGGTGGTGGGTATGAGGAGCAATCGGGGGAGAAAGAAAAAGAAAAGAAAAAAAGATGTCTTATATTTGAATGTATAAAATGAAGATCTAGTAAAGTATCATTTTGGGAACCTTAAGACTGATAAAAAGAAAAGAAGACAACACTTAATAGAACTCTTTCAGTGTAAAGTTGAATTTTAAAGGATTATTTTGTCTGATGTGTGCCATGGGAAGAAACATAAATCTGATAGCATTCCTTGGACTTCTGTGGTGTTTAAGTGAAGACTTACATATTCCAAGTATTATTCACTTGTCCAGTTTGGTTGATACGAAGTGATCTCGAACTAAAAATTCCTCTCTCTAGCTCTTCCCCTAAAAAGTCTCTGTCTTCTTGTACCATTTTGCTTTCATTTACCACTTCTTCCCTAATTCTTCCTTTATTTTCTCTCAGATGCCAACAACATCTGGAAACTCTCTCTTTAGAGGCTTCTGTGATCCTAGATCATGCAGTTTGTTACCCAGTCAACACCTTTGTGAGCTAGTTTTGATTTTGAGAAATTGGTGTTCTTCAAATAGTTTTATTTGAAAGTGCTATGCAATATAATTCTTTGAAGGGGAAGCATTTTAACATGGTACAACCACAATGTAGAGAGTGGAAATTAAGCTGAATGAGTTCTATCTCTTTCAAGTTCAGATTGCTAGATTTTTCTGGCTTGGACACAAAATGAAATCAAAATTAAGGATCAGGGATGACAAGAAAGCTATGAGGAGAAAAAGATGGGCCTTGGGAAGGGCACGGAATAATGGATACCAAGAGGAACAAACAAGACGAGTCTTCACATAGATGGAAAGGCATTCCATATGTAATATGGAGACATTAAACATACAGTAGATTTTTAAAAATACACTTTTCATTTTGAAAAAGTTTTATTTTTTTATTTTTGGGTGTTTTGCGATATTTTTAGCTTAATAGAAAAGTTGCAAAGATAGTATAGGTAGTTCTTGTATAGACCCTTTACCCAGCTTTCTCTAATGTTAACATCTTATAGTTCTATATTTTTAATGGTTATGATAAACATGAGTCTGTGTTTGAATGTATAAAATGAAGATCTAGTAAAGATGTCACTATTTTCTTATATTATTAGAAAAAAAATTAGAAGTAAGAAATTTTCTCCTCAAAGCATCATATTCTTGTTTACACTTTGAGACTCTGTAATAGCTTCTGGGGCTTCTAGTGCCCATAAGGTGTGGTCTGTGAGATTTGAGGAGGGAGAATTGTCTTTCTCACTCCATGACAAATCTTCTGACTTTCCACAAGCGTAAAGTGGGTAAAGTTTGTTTCGGGGCTTTTATCATTCTGTTTTGGACCTTTTCCATTTGTTAATGGTAACTCCTCCTCTGTTTTATAATTAGACTGAGGCTCTCAACATCTCTTCTTTCTCCACTGTTAAAACCTGCTCATAGGAAAGACTCTCAATTGTATTCAGACCAAGACAAGTTAAAAAACAAGTGTGACAATAGCTTAAAGAAACTGTCCTTCTTCAGAGCTATTTACATTTTAGCAGGGATGCAAAGTTTTAGGCACAAGCTTCCCAAATTTAGGAATGTTACCATGACATAGTATCCTGGAAAGTTGCTTCTACTAGAACTTTTTTTGGGTGGAAAAATCTCATTTTTATAATAAAATGCACATGAAATTATGGTAGACTACAATGTAAAATTCATGCAGTTTTTAAAGTAAAATTTGTCTTAAATTGGGACTTTTTGGTGGTCTCTGACTTCAGACCCTAGAGATAGTTCACTCTACCTTGAATTATATCTATTATGTTGAAAAGAAAAATTGAAAAGCTACTGCCTTATGCTAACTGATCTAAACTTTGGAAGTGAAATTTTAGCACCAACCAGCACAAATACCCCAGACTCTAATAACTCATCTTCCCTTTTGATGAACATTTAAAAATGATATATACACACCCAGAGTCCGATTAACCCTCTCTTATCAGATACCATTGAATGTGTATATTTCTGCATTTGATAAACATTTTTTAAATAAACAAATGAATGAAAAGTTTGGGTATTATTTTGCAATGTGGGGCCTTTCCTGTTTCCTGAAATCCCACCCTGTAAGCATTCACTTATTCCAGGAAAGCCAGGCCCTGCTAATCAATCCCTCATGTTATTCTGGGTGTTGGCCTGGCAGGGGAGAATGGATTGACCAGTGCATGAAATGACTTAAGGTGTTGGGGGCCCCTCAGTAAGATGCAGTACTATACTCTTCATTTCTAGTTTTGGAGAAGTTGGGTGCCCTGAGATTAGAGTTATAGTGTCTATTTATTATTTAGAAATAATCAAACACTATATCCCTTTATGGTGTAAATGTTATAGCTGAAGAATAGCCAGCAAGAGAAGGCAGCAACGGGTGGGGAAGAAAAAGGGGTTTAGGGTTGGAAAGATCAAGGCTCAAAACTTGGCTGTATCATTTGCCCCAGGTTATGGTACTTATCCTCATGAGACTTAATTTCCTAGTATGGAAAGCGAAGACTATCAGTTATCCTCTGTGAAAACTAAATAGAGTATAGTTAGCTCATGAGCTGGTCCTTGGCCTTTTTGCTATTAGAACTATTCCTTGTCTCCCATTCTCCCACTATCTATGACAGAGGCTTCAATTCCTGCAGGCTGATTTCCCAGGTCTGATTCCAGCCAGGCGGAGGTACTGGTTGGAGAGGAGAGAGTGCTGTAGGTGTGTTTGCTTTGTGCCTTCAGCTTCTGCAGGACAGGCCCACTGTGGTTCCAGCTTTTTCCATGACTCTGGCCTTGGTGCTAGGAACACCACCTACTCCATTTGTCCTTCCAGCCAGGAGTATTGCTAATCTCTGGGTTGCCTCATTGTTCACTCTTTGCTTCTCAGCTCTTCCAGCACTTGTGTATCCATTCTCTGTATTAAATTCCCTCATTTTAAACACTTGGAATGGTTTCTATTTAGCTCAGTAGATGCACCCTTATTGATACAGCCCATTGAAGTAACCTGTGAGCTGAGGGGAGCTTCAGCTAGGCTGGTTGTGATAGAATAGAACGGAAGGAGAGATGTGCCGGAAGGAGAGATGTGCCCGAAGAAGAGGAAGGAAAAAGAGCAAAGCAGTGACCGACTAGGTAGAAGAGGTGAAGGTCAGGAGAAATCAGGCAGTTCAGATAATAAAGACTGCCACTGATGGAGACAGGCCATTGGAATGGGAGCTTCTTTTGGGTAGAAGCTGAGGGTTTGGTGTAGAACACGCAAAGAAACGTCATGATGTCACTGTCTCTGCACTCTGCCTTTCACACTTAAGTGTACTGCAGCTGCAGAGATATTTATGGAGTTGTCTTTCTCTCTTGGGAAAGGGTAAGGGGAGAAGTTCAGATGGAAGAGAGAAGGGCAGTCAGTGTGTGGCCCAGAAGGGAATGCCCTCTGGCACCTTGCTGAGCTGGAACGTATCTCTCCAACATCATGACTCTAGCCTCACCACTGTAACCTTTTCAGGGACTAGAACAGGAGGCTGGCTGCTTACAACCCATTCTTTGCTAGTTGGGCAGCAGCTCTTCCCCAAAGGGACTTGAGATGAGCAAACTCTTCCTCTTGCCAGTGCAGCATTTGCAAGAGGAGTGCTGTGGGAGGAGATAAAAATTGACTTCCACATGGCCTGCAGACATCAGGAGACATTTTGGGGACCATTTTTAGGTCCAAACTCAATAATCTAAACAGCAGATACTTGAGTTGTGATTTCCCCATGGGTTAAGATAGTTCATAGTGGGGACAGTCAACATTGCTGCAGCAGGCTGGAATCCACTTCCTTAATGTAGTATGGCATTATGAGAATGATCTCTGAGGGAGAGAACCAAGTTCACATCTTCAGGAACAATGTCTAGATATATTAAGAAATGACCTCAGATGAAAAACAAACAAAATCATTCTGGCAAATCAGAGAGAGCACATTACATGGCATTCATGATGTGTTTTATACGTGCATTGGGAAAGAGGAGAGTCTAATAAATGGAGACAAACAGGAACTCTCTTCTCAAACTTACTTTTCCCAAACTTTCTTCCCAGATACTTTTCAGTCACGTTGTGCAGGTCGAAGGTTCTGGGAAGAAACGGCTAGTACTCTGACCTGCCCTCTGCAAATATAACATTTCCTGTTTTGTAGGAGCTTGAGGCTGAAAAATGCACAAACCAACTGATTTAAACTCTTAAACTCCTAATACACGCAAACCTCAAGGTTGAAAGCTGTGTGTGTGTGTGTGTGTGTGTGTGTGTGTGTGTGTGTGTGAGAGAGAGAGAGAGAGACAGACAGACAGAGAGAGAGGAGGAAGAGGGATTCCAGATGTTCTTGGAGTGTCATATTATATCTAAATTCCAGATAATCTCCAGTTAATTGAATAATTGATTCAATTAAATATTAAATGCATCAATATTTTATATTTCCCCAAACTAACCTTTTATTTTCTATGGCCTTTTTCAATTCTGAGTGAATTTGGTTTGGCTGAAGAAAACCATTCTTGTTATGTCCTTTAAAATGTGGTGAGGTGAAGCAGGGTACTCCTTGGACTGATGTTCACATTAATAAAGCCTTTTATTCACAAGAACTTAGATAATATAAAATTGAAATTAACTGCTGACCTCAGGGAGCAACCAGATTTTTTGGTAAGGATTCTATAGCCACCTTTACATTTCTTCCTTCCTTTTTAATAAATGATGAAAGCTGCAGTGTTGTCATAAAATCACATTTATTTATAGTGATAAGGATGAAGCTAATCCCTGTTTCATCACTCTGATCAGCGGTCACACAAACACAATGGAACCTGACATGCTGGCAGCCTCTGCTCATTACAGCCTTCCAACCAACCTCCAAGCTCATGGCTGGGAGTCAGATGGGGTGGGCTGCTTCCAAGTAAGAAAGAAAAAATAATTGGTTTTGGAGATAAAGGGATTATTAAAATTTCCATATGAAATTTCTACCACCTCTTGGCTTCCAATGGAATAAGACTTATACTAAGATGCCTGTGTTTCAATTCTGAAATTAAAAGTTCAGAAAAATGGAGAATATTATTACAACAACAATCACTTCCATAGCAGTTTCTTGTGTTCATGTTGTTTATCCCAATGACCTACTAATTAAAAACAAAATAACTAGGAAAAGTCTAGTAACAAAGTTTTTCATCAGGGAAGTTTTTTGGCTAAAGCATTGTTTCGTATCCTTATAATTTCAATCCCAAAAGGGATTGATTATTTTTTCTAATTGATGTAGACATCAGGGGGAAAGCATAATGCTTTGTTTAAAACAGTGTGGACAAAGGCAACTTTTCTGGCCATCTGGTCTTTAGAAACAAACACTCTGCAGTCCAACAGACTCCGGCTTAACTGTTCAATGATCTCTTCTTTGATCTACAGTTGAATCTCAAGTCATCTCTGCTGTGTGATTGTGGGCAGGTTACTTAATCTCTCTAAGCCTCACTTTCTCCATCTGCAAAATAGGAGTAATGAAAGTACCAGGAGGACCTGTCATGAGGGAAAAATAAGGAAATGCATGTAAAGACCTTCCATATTAGAGAGGCTGGCACATACTAAGATTCAAGCCATACTAGCGGGTTTTTTTTTATTTGTTTTTTTAAATTACACGGTCTATTTGCTTTTGTGACTGTCAGCATTTGGCAGTCTGCTCACTGTGTTACTAAATTTTGTCTTTGTAGAGCAGTCCCTGAGTGATGGTTGAGATCCGGTTAGATAGAATTGTGAAGTGTTGGGTGTTGCTGACTCTCATTTGGACCCTTGGATATCGCATTAGGTACCTCTATAACTTTAGCAGCAATGACAAAAAATAAATCCCATTTCAATCAGTGTTACAATCCTTGGTTTTGACTTTTTGCATAAAAATAGGATTTTATATTTGAGGTTATAACACCCTTTGAGCTGCTGAGTGAGACTGCACCTGGTTTGTGTGTGTACCATGGTGAAAATCCAGGGGCGAGGTGGGGGTTGCCTTTCATTATATTTTTAATAAAACTTAGCAAGTAGCAGGATTAAGCTTGTGAATCATTTTAACAACTCTTTTTCTTAATGGAGATGAGCCTCTTTATATCTTAGTAGTTAATACTTTGTGGTTCTAAATTAGGATCCTTGATGTGATTGTACTCTTCTCAAACATTATTAAGAAGTCATTTTACAATGGAGAGGCTTGTAATTCAAGCAGTTAGGGGGGCAAGGCATTCTAGGCTTTTTGGTGGCATTGAGTTGAAGGAGAGGATGAGCTGGTTGGGATATGGCCAGGACATGCTCCCTAGTGTAGGGACAGGTAGGGAGGAAACTGTCATTTTTTGACTGTGTACTAGAAGCTTTGCCTATATTGTTTCACTTAGTCTTCCCAGTGCTCTTTAAGGCATGCATTATCATGCCCATTTCATATGCTCAGAAAGATAATTTGTCCAAGGTTACATAATAAATAGAAAAGCAGAATTAAAAGAATACCGGTTCTGTTCACACAGTGTATTCTGTGAAAGCCTATGAAGATGTATATTTGTAATTTGTGCACTGTTTTGTGCATATGCCACATACATTTCAATAAAGTTACTTATCAAAACAAATAGGTCTGCCTGGCTCAAAGTCTATGCCCTTTTCTCTCTATTGTGCTGTTTTCAAAGAAGCATGTTGATGGATGGAACCCCAAGGAATTTCCCTCCATCAGTTACAGCTGGTTGTGGCCAGAAATAATGCTACCCTTATTGACTAGAACTGGCTTTAAAGACTTGGATATTTCCAAGGGAAGATACACTCAGAGGAGTGCCGTATCCTAAAATTGAAGATGTGTATGTGTTAGATTTAGAAGAAAATTTCGAATGATGTTCTGAAAATGCACTCAGCTTTTTGCAGAGTCCTTCACAATAGTGAAAAAGCAACAGGAATCTCTGAAATATACATCAAACAGGAGTTAAATAAATAAATACTATGTGGTTTAAAATTTTTTTTTTCAACGTTTATGTATTTTTGGGACAGAGAGAGACAGAGCATGAACGGGCGAGGGGCAGAGAGAGAGGGAGACACAGAATCGGAAACAGGCTCCAGGCTCTGAGCCATCAGCCCAGAGCCCGATGCGGGGCTCGAACTCACGGACCGCGAGATCGTGACCTGGCTGAAGTCGGACGCTTAACCGACTGCGCCACCCAGGCACCCCTACTATGTGGTTTTAAAAACTGCTTATTTTGAATGATATTCATGATATGTGGTGGAGTGAAAAATGATCATGGAACTGCATATATAGTAGGGTGACACTTTTGTAATTTTTTTGTTATATACTTATGTTTATATAAGTGCCTGGAAAGATGTTTGCTAAAATACCAGTAGTGGTATCTCTCTGCATTTTGTAATATTGGTTGAAATTAACTTTCTTTTTTTTATGTCTTTCGATATTGTTTGACATTGTTTTCCTACAATTCTATAAAACAAATTTGCTTTATTTTTTCTCAATATTTATTTATGTATTTATTTATTTATTTTGAGAGACAGAGACAGAGTGTGAGCTGGGGAGGGGCAGAGAGAGAGGGAGACACAGAATCCAAAGCAGGTTCCAGGCTCTGAGCTGTCAGCACAGAGCCCGATGCAGGGCTCGAACCCACGAACTGAACCCAGGACCTGAGCCGGAGTCGGAAACTTAACCGACTGAGCCACCAGGCACCCCTTGTTTTAATTTTTAATAAGATGATACTTTAAGCAAAGCCTGCATCCTGAATTAAATATATCCTTTCTCAATTTACTGTGTGAGTTCTGACACATTAAAGCAATATTATATTACCATATAGTCAAACCAGAGAAGAACATTTTCAGGAGTAAAAAGATCTATTTTGTAAGATCAAACACAACCAGACTGCTTGGCTTGTTTAAGCCTTTACAAACATTAAAATTTATAAAATATTTTAATTATATTCTATGTTCTACTTCCTTCTTGAAAAATAGTTGTTCTACCCACCCAAATATATGTCTTGAAAAGCTCAGGTTTGAAAATTCTCCATTCTCTTTAGATTTTAGTGTAATGATCAAGACACATGATTGCTCTATTTTGTTTTATTCCACTTTACTTCATTCTAGTGATTTTCTTCCTTCAATCAGGCTAATGACAGAATTGAAATCATACAGATTACACATTCATGCAAAAACAGATAAGAGAGCAAGATACAACTTTCCTTTTTGTCCTTTTCTGTACGATTCTCAAGAACTAGCACAAGAGAATCCTGAGTACGTCTCCATGTGTTGTTAATATATGGAAGTTCATTACCTATAAACCCCAACACATATTGTGAGATCTGGCCAAGTGCAGATAATTACTACCCTCTGAACAATTAGCAGTCTCAACAACATTCTCTCCTTTTATTTTTTTTATTTATTTTTTTATTTTATTTATTTATTTATTTTTTTTTTTCAACGTTTATTTATTTTTGGGACAGAGAGAGACAGAGCATGAATGGGGGAGGGGCAGAGAGAGAGGGAGACATAGAATCAGAAACAGGCTCCAGGCTCTGAGCCATCAGCCCAGAGCCTGACCCGGGGCTCAAACTCACGGACCGCGAGATCGTGACCTGGCTGAAGTCGGACGCTTAACCGACTGCGCCACCCAGGCGCCCCCATTCTCTCCTTTTAGATAAGTAGGTGCACCAAACTGGAATATTCTCCTTTCCACTTATCTGAACCTGGTGAACAGAGACCAGCTTATGCCTTTTGGGCCACAGCAAACTCTCTCCTTTGAACACATATAACTATGAAAATGGGCAACGTGATCTAATAAAATTCTGTTTGTGAATTGATTTGTATGAAAAGACTTAGAACGTGTAAAAAGAGGGGTGCCTGGGTGGCTCAGTCGGTTGAGCATCTGACTTTGGAATTTGTGAGTTTGAGCCCCACTTTGGGCTCGCTGCTGTCAGTGAAGGGCAGAACCCAGTTTAGATTCTCTGTCCAACCTCTTTTTCTGCCCCTCTCCCGCTCGCACACTCTCTCTCAAAAATGAATAAATATTAAGAAAAAGAATGTGTAAAAAGAAGACCAAAGTTTGTATTTAACAAATTTCACTTATTAAAAAGAATGTATGAAGAATTAGGATTTTTTTTCTGGAAAAATCTAGCTGTTTGGCTTTGTACAGTGCCAGTAAAATTGGCTTTTTGGTACTCTTAAAAAAATCATTATCAAAATACAGTTAACATCCAATTTTATATTAGCTTCAGGTGTACAACATAGTGATGGGACAATTCTATGCATTAGTCAGTGCTACCAAGATAAGGGTAGTCACCATCTGTCACCATACAATGTTATTACAACATTGTTGATTGTATTCTCTATGCTGTCGTTTTCATCTCCATGATTTATTTGTTTTAAACTGGAGGATTGTATCTCTTAATCCCCTTCACCTATTTCAGCCCTCCCCCTCACCCAACTCCTTTTTGGCAATTACCAGTTTGTCTTCTGTATTTTAGAGTGTTTGTTTTTTCCTTATTTGTTTGTTTTGCTTTTTTATATTCTACATATAAGTGAAATCATATGGTATTTGTCTTTCTCTGCCTGACTTATTTCACTTAGCATAATAGCCTCTAGGTCCATCCATGTGGTCACAAATGGCAAGATTTCATTCTTTTTTTAATGGCTGAGTAATATTCCATTGTATATATACACCACATCTTCTTTATCCATTCATTTATCGATGGACACTTGGGTTGCTTCCATATCTTGGCTATTGTAAATAGTGCTGCAATAAACATAGGGGTGCATATATCTTTTTGAACTAGTATTTTCTTTTCCTTTGAGTAAAATACCCAGTAGGTGGATTACTGGATCATATGATAATTCTATTTTTAATTGTTTGAGGAATATCAATACTGTTTTCCATAGTGGTTGTACCAATTTACATTCCCACCAACAGTATCCTTGCTGAAACTTGTAATTTCTTGTCTTATTTATCCAATCTAGCTGTTTGATTTCTGTAGTACCAGTAAAGTTGATTTTTTATTGTATTTTATGTTGTGTTTTTTACATATCACGAGGTAGGAAAATATCCTTAGATAGAAGTATATGAGAGGCATTTTCTCTTTTGCTTAAATAAGGCATTTTGTTTGGAGAGAAATGAGTATTTTATTTCCCAGAGAAAGAAGAAACCTTAAGAAGTTTATGCATATAGTTGGAAGAAAGTAGCTTTAATTTTGAGGGAGGAGAAATTTGAGAGAGGTCAGGGAGAATGAGGCTGGAGCCAATGAAACAGCTGTCAGTTAATTCCCCTGCTTCCTCTGCCCAGGACACCTACCCTCAGAATCTTAAGTAAAATCATGAAGTTTATTTATGTGTGGATTTCAGAGGAATCTGGGAAAAGTTACGAATTCTTTGTTTTGCATGCAGAGATTTTCTAGAATAGAGGTAACGTAGGCAAACAGAGACAGGAGACAGAAGGATGTGTGAGGGCATTCATGTTGCAGGAATTGAATGTAATATTCAATTAGATATATTCATTTATGCATTTAATTATATAATATTCAATATATATATATTTTCATGCTGAAATGCATGTGATCAGGAGATCTTTGGGCTGTCATGGACTGTAGAAATGAATCTAGGTGATCCTAAACCCCATTTCAGATATGCAGGGCTGGGAAAGAGTGTCTGCTCATGATGTTACAGGTAGGGTATGTATCCTCTCAATGTATACATGTAGGAGTAATGTGCCACTGACAGCTTGCAAGCCTCTGATATCCTACTGGACTTGAGTATTTTTTTTTTTTTTTTTTTTGCGAGAGAGAGAGAGAGAGAGAGAGAGAGAGCATGAGTGAGGGAGGGGCAGGGGGGGAAGAGAGAGAGAGAGAGAGAGAGAGAGAGAGAAAGAATCCTAAGCAGGCTCTACTCCCAGTGTGGAGCCCAACTCAGGGCTTGATCTCACAATTGTGATAGACAGACGCTCAACTGGTTGAACCATCCAGGTGCCCTGGATTTGGAGTCTTTTTAAAAAGACCTCTAGTCAGCTTTTCTTACTCCTCTTTCCTTAAAAACGAAGAAATCAGAGATTACCAGGCAGCTGAAAATGCACAGAAATAAAGCCTTTGATGGTCGGTCAGTTCATTTCCTGCCATCTTTACAACAGAAAAATGTATTAACCTTAAGCAACTAAGGTAAGTATAATGGACTGAAGTTCAATATTCAACAGAAAATTCATTATCTAATTTTGATAAAGATGCATGGATTAGGTAGTGAGTTGAGGTTGTTTCTGTGTATATAATCACTACAGATGTTAAATTTAGCATAGACATGGAAACTCCTGGGTTTGGAGAATGCAGAGTATTGTAATGTTAAACACTCCCACTCAAATGAGTTGCTTGTTGAGTTGGTCTCAGATGTATTTTCCTGCTGAGTTGCAACAGTAGCTGTGGATGACAGCTCAGTCCTACAGTTCACCATCATGCTGCTCATTTGTCCATGGAGACGGCTTACAAGAATGCATGAACACATATACATGCTCTTGAAATCTTGACGGAGTTCATATTTTTCTTCCTCCTCATTCCCAAATCTTCATAAAAAACTTTTTGTTAACACATTTCAAGTTATGTTTTGAATATAAATAAATTAGGTTTAATTGATAAGAGCTTTGTACCTTTGCATTGCTTTTTTTTTTAAGTTGAATTTATTGTTGTAAGATAGTGGTAGATTTCATTTTCTGAGGTGACTTGAAATTAGTCTTTCTAATGTCACCTTCTTTAAAGTGCCATTAAGTAAAATGAACATAAGATTGTTTCAGGATCATTGTACCAATATTGATGAATCAAACATTAGGGTTATTGGCGGAAAGCATTTATCAACACTATTGGGTATAGAAGACCCAGACCCACTTTTGAAAATACATCGGTAGCTATATGGAACTTTCCATTTAACTTTCTTAGTTAAGCTACTTTGGATTTAAATGAGTATCAGTTGGAAGTATGGACTACAAAGTTGACCTAGTAAGTATAATGATTAGCATTGGAAATGTCCCACTGTGGAATTCTAGTTCCATCTGCTTGTGAAAAAAAAGGTTAGGGGTAATTATAATTAGGAATTCAGTGTGTAGCAGTGGATTAGATGTGAAAGGAATGATTGTCGGAAGCCACTGATAATGGGGAGGGGGAATAAGGAATGTGAAAATTTCACCTGTAACCTATGCAGTACGCTTGGTTAATTAGTGACTCTTAATGTGTTTATATCCTGCTGGTAGAATTTCTCTTATTCCTTGAATGCTGGGCTGTGAATAATGTTTCCTGGTAGAATTTTTACTATCTACACATCTTAAAGGGATATTACTCATTCACATTCTCTATAATGGCCCCTGACAGTGAAGGATAGTGGGGGTGGGGGGTGAGGTGGGGGGAACCTCCGTCCTATTGCTTTAGGAACCATCAAAACTTTCCTCTATTTCAAATGCATTATTAAGTTAATAGGTATGTTGATTCTTTCTTTTTTCCACCCCATACATATTGTGTGATACTGAGGGAAAAGGTATTCTACCCTATCTGGCATGACAGTGCTTAGACTTGAATAAGTGACAGCTCCCTTTTTCATCATTTGAGTACATTTAACAGCTACAACCTGTTAACCAGAAATTTGAATTATCCAGAACATGGTGAGGCACTGGAGTTTACTGCTTAGGACCTAAAAGCGGAGGTTTAAAGTAAGCCCCAAACAGCCATTCACATTGTATTTATAAGTTTGCCTTAGTTACACAAAACTATATTTTTGTATATGTGAAATGGCAAAGGTTATCCTTTCTGGAAAATTGTGTGCATTACAAACAAACAAACAAACAAACAAACAACTTTTAGCTACACTGGAAGAGCTCCAGATTTATAGAAGACTGTTGTGGTGAACTTCCTTAAGGCAAGATATCCTTTATAACACAATAAAAACCATTTATTAATTTCTCCACATTTGAATGGATATTGGGCTTTTCTTAAAGTTGCCTGCAATTATATGTAGCTATTAATGTCTGGAGTCCTGAAATTATGTTAATTCTCTAGAACTGCTTATCTAAAGTAGTATTTACTAACATTTTTCAAATGGTGACTCCCTATTACTTTACTTGATTTTGTAATACCCTTCTTCTTCTTCTTCTTCCTGAACTAATAATAGAATGTAAAATGTTGAAAAAATATGGTTTCAATATACAGATATTTTTAACATGGAACTATCACATAATTACATGTAATATCTACTTTAAAAAAAGTGTACAAAGTTAATATCCTGATTTGGTGCAAATTTCTCTGACCATGAGAATAACTTGGGGGTGGCACTTAGATATCATTTGTTAAAAATATGTATTCCTGGGATCTATCTACCTACCTGCTGAGTCAGATGGGTAGGACCTGGGAATATATTATCTGAATGAACAATCTTAGGTAATTCTTGTGGTCAAGTGAAATTAGGACCAATGATGTTATGTAGGAAAACTTCAGGGTGCATCAGAATCACCCTTGTCTTATTAAAACTGAAATTTCTAGACTCCATCCCAGATTCAGTGGGTCTTGGGTAAAGTCTGAAAATCTGCATTTTTGACAAATTCCCCGGTGATGCTGTTGCTGCTGGTTCAGGCACCATGCTTTGAGAACCATTGATGTAGTGGAAAGAATATAGATTTGAGACCAGATACATTTGGGTTCCAATCACATTTATCAGCTGGGAAGCTTTAGTATAGCTATTTAATAACCCTTAGCTTTTTTCCCCTTCTTTCTCTATTTTCTTTTTTTTTTTTTTTGCATATACTTAAATTTTAATAAATTTATATATATACTAGACACACACACACATATAATACTGGGGAAGTATAATATAATTTTACTGGTTAAATATGGAGTACACATAGAAATCAAGAAACAGGCAGAAATGAGACTAAGAGGAGGCTGATAAGTAGGTAAGAGGGAGGGTGCGTGCTCAGCAAAGTAGTAACAGTATCCTGGAATAACCAAATTCTAGTAAAACAACATAATTTGAGTTCAACTCAAGAATAAAAAGTGAATCTATATTAGAAGTCAAGCTGACCAGTTAATTTTATGAGAAGAGAAAGGTCATTTAGCTGTATGAGTTTGATAGTGTTGATTCATTTGAATGCTTTGTCTGAATCATTGCTGTTGAGATTGTGAAGTTCAGATACTGAAGAGAAGAAAATAATGTTGAAATGGAGAAACCAGTCATCTTAGGGCTGTTTCCCATGTCAGCTGAGGATAAATCACTGCTACCTGCTCCCCTTATACAAATGAGTCGTGACATATTTGTAAATTCCGTTGTGTTCTAAGAAAGAAATATGGTCATCACATTAAGGGTTCAAACACCATTATTTAAATATGGCTACTTTGTTCCATAGCTTTCCATGGAAGTCAAACATTTAAGAAACATTTTTTTTTTTCTGATGATATGTGAAATAAAAGCCAATTTGAGTGTCAGAGCCCAATGTCCATGTAGAAGCTATATATGGAGACAGTATTTTCATGGAATTGAACTCCTGGAGAATCTGTTAAGAAAGAAAAAGGGCCCAGGAGTCAGATGCTTGCATTCAAATCTTGCTTCTACCTCTTGGGCAGGGCCCTCAGCACAGTGCCCACACCCTAGTACATGCTCAATAAGTGAATAATAATCATAGCATGCAGCTATGGAATTTCTATAAGCTTTTATTCAATAAATATCTGTCTAGTGCCTCCACAGTGCCAGGCATTATCCCAGGTACTGAGGACATCTACTCTCAGGGAACTTTGGGAGATGGGCAATGAACTTGTGAATAAGAAAGTTGCTATAATAATATTAGATGCCAAGGATGGAGCAAATGAGCAAAATGAAAATGAAGTCCTTATCTTTGTGAACTTCCATTACAGCACCTTACAATTAAGTTTTGGGCACACTATTCTGGCTCATTATGGGTAGCATAGCTTAGATTTCTTGACTAGAATTTCCTGCTTTAACCAAACCATCAGACTGAGTTCCTTAATTCAATGATTTAACAGAGGTTAGCTTGCAACTTAACAAAAATTGTTCATCTTTGTCTTCTCTTAGGCATTAACAGTTTTGGTCTATGTCACCAGGGCAAGTAATGGTGAATTTCCTATGTTTATATTCCCTATTTGATGTAGCTGTAATTTAAGTCAGACACAATTAAAGTACTATAACTAGAAATCTAAAATTTATGTTCATTTTATTAGGAGTTTTATTTGTAATTTAGTAACTTTCACTTTACTGAGGATAGATTTTGATTACAAAATCTAGGAAACTATTGATTCCTACTAACCTCATCATTTTCATGATGTTATGTTTGAAAATTTAAGTGAAATTTGTTTCCTGGGCCAAAAGAAGTGCTATCTTAGTCTTGTCAAAATATGCCAAAATTGTGTTAATTATTAACTGTGACTTTATTTCCTTCTATAAGATTGTAAATAATTCAAAGAAAAAACTGGATGAAAGTCTTTCAGTTTTTTAGACAAGAGAGCAGCCATTTGCCTTCAGGTATGAGTTGTCGGGTCAAATAATTATAAGAGATGTTTGGCAGGGAAGATTATAGAGGCAGAATCATTAATGGGCTGGGCAGATTTCTTTCTGGCCCAAGGATGAACACCAGTTTTTCTGTGACACAAAGAAGACATTGCTCTACAATCTATCCATTTGGAGCATTTTTAGCATGGTAAGTAAAATACTTTAGATGGATAGATTCACTTGTGGACATGAGTGTTGGAAACTGACAGAGCCCCACGGGAGCCCAGTCAGAGTGCAAAAGCCAGCATAGTGATCACAGGAAAACACAATATTAAAAACTTTAAAGCTTAACGTAGGTCTGCAAAACTATGATGGAAAGTAATTTAGGGTTGTGATGAGAGTTGGAATAACTCCGTACATAAGTGAGATACAAAACCAGTATCATAAAAGATATGTAACAAGAACTATTCTGTCTAGGAGCCTTGAGACCTCTTCACTATACTTAGTACTGGTGTGATCACTAATGATTTGTCCAAGTAAGTAAAATGCTTGTTTAGAAGGAACCTGAAAGCTTCAGAAACTAGGAATCATGAGGAAAATGAAAGGCATTAAGCTTTTTGAAATGCAAAATAAAAGTCTGAGGGGCAGCAAAGATTTCTTCTTTCATAACGTATGTGCGCATGCACACTTGCCCATTATGCGGACCCTGCAGTGTTGGGGAAGAATGGAATGCTCAGAATCCTCCAAGATTAGAAGAGAGAGATATGCTTTCTCATTTGAAGGATGGAGGAAGTGACGCTAGGAGAGAAATTTTGCATCTTCTTCTCTGGTGGTTCTCTCTGGATTGCTTTAAGTGTCACCTTGCAGAAAACCTCTTTAGGAAAATTTCTTAGAAAACTTCTTTAGTTTTAGAGTCTAGGAGTACTCTGAATCCAGGGTTGGTAAGACTCATCACTTTCTTAGTCCAAATGAATAAGAAAGTCAGAAAGAGCTATTTCAAATCCTGATTTCAAATCCTGATAGTGTAATTCTTATGGAATTCTCTCTAATAATTACTTGATCAATGTCAGTTCAATGAAATTGCTTTTATATTTAGAATCTTGGTAAAAAAAAATTCCGTATTTTTCAGAGTAGTATTTATTTAAATATTTTTTATTTAAATATATATTTAATATTTTTGGGAGGGGGTGGGGAAGGGCAGAGAGAGAGGGAGACACAGAATCTGAAGCAGGTTCCAGGCTCTGAGCTCTCAGCATAGAGCCCAACATGGGGTTCGAACTCATGGATAGCAAAATCATGACCTGAACTGAAGCCTGAAGCTTAACTGACTGAGCCACCCAGGTGCTCCAGAGTAGTTCTTTCTAAAGCTTCACCAAATATTTGGCTTGTCAATGACTTATTATTTTGTCACCCTATTAATGTATGTTTCTGTTGTCATTCAAAAAAAGGTTGTATTGTTTGACTTGATGCAAGGATGCTGATTGAGCACCTGCAAATGTTTGCTTTATTGGCATTGTGAGAGAAGAAAGAAAATTATTTCTTTCACTGACAATGAATTACTGCATCTGTTTGTGTCTGTTAAATAATTTAATAGAATTTATAGGGCCTGTTTTCTGTTGGCTGAACTGTAGGCAAGTATCGGTCTCTGCCTCATCTTAGATACACTTAAAAGAAAGCCATTTTCTTAATTTGTCTTTTTGCCAGTTTAGATGTTGATAAGATACAGAGTGATCTTATGTCATTCTTGCGTTTAAGTTGAATGTATCTTTAATTTAAACTTTAGACAAAGGGAAGATTGTTACATAGCAAAAAAGGGTGAGGTACAAAGATTTCTCCCACACATGCATAACCTCCCCCACAGACTGGTATATTTGTTACAATCTATGAACCTACATTGACACATCATCACTCAAAGTCCAGAGTTTACATTAAGATTCACTCTAGGGTGTTGCACATTCTAAGGACTGAGACAGATGTGTGATAATAGGTATCCATCATTATAGTATCACACAGAATCTTTTCACTTCCCTGAAAATCTGTGCTCTGTCTATTCATCCTTCCCCTACCCCCAACTGCTGGCAACCGCTGATCTTTTTACTGTCTTCATAGTGTTGCCTTTTCCAAAACATCATATAGTTGGGATCTTACAGTCTGTAGCCCTTTCAGATTGACTTCTTTCACTTAGTAATATGCCCTTAAAATTCTTCCATGGTTTTTCATGGCCTGATAGCTCATTTCTTTTTAGTGCTAATACTCCATTGTCTGGATGTATCACAGTTTTTACTTTTCTATTCCTCTACTGAAGGGCATCTTGGTTGCCTCCAACTTT
Organism: Puma concolor; assembly: GCF_028749965.1. NCBI lineage: Eukaryota > Metazoa > Chordata > Mammalia > Carnivora > Felidae > Puma > Puma concolor. The sequence goes on from NC_141674.1 coordinate 185,544,699, forward strand.
GGCAATTATGAATAAAGCTGCCATAAATATCCATGTGCAGGTGTTTATGTGGGCATAAGTTTTCAACTCCTTTGGGTATTTGCTAAGGGGTATGATCACTAGATCATATGGTAAGAGTATGTTGAGCTTCATAAGAAACTGTCACAATGTCTTCCAAAGTAGCCATACCATTTTGTATTCCCACCAGCAGTGGAATACTGTCACTCTACATCCTTGCCAGCATTTGGTGTTGCCAGTGTTCTGAATTTTGGCCATTCTAATAGGTGTGTAGTGGCATCTCATTGCTGTTTTAATTTGCATTTCTCTTATGACATGTCATGTTGAGCATGTACTTGTGTGCTTGTTTTTCATCTGTGTATCTTTGGTGAGACGTCTGTTAAGGTCTTTGGCCCATTTGTAAATAGACTGTGTGTTTTCTCATTGATTTTTAAGAGTTCTTTGTATATTTTGGATAATGGTCCTATATCAGATGTGTCTTTTGCAAACATTTTCCCCCAGACTATATAACTTGTCTTCTCATCCTCTTATATTACTTGTGTGTTTAAATTACCTACTTGTTTTTGTTATATAACAGTAATAATTATATCAAATTGCTAACTGTACTGAGTATTAAAAGATTAGGTATTATTACTGAAAATTTCAAAGAATTTGATTTGTTTAGCAGAAATCCTGAGGTTAGTGATATCAGCATAAATTCATGATAACCAGCAACTGAATGGACCCTTGGCAATGTCTGACAGTCATTTCTCTAGTGAGTTATTCTCCTGCACACCACAAGGATTTTCACTGTATCAATCAGGATACCTTCGCTTGCAAGGGTCAACAGTCCAACTGGAATACTTACATTCTTTGTATTGGAGGTATTGACTCCGAAAATGATGTCTGGGAGTATCTAGCTGAATTCAGGACAACAAAAAGTCATTGGGACCTCTTTTTCTTTCTATCTTTTAGCTCTGTGTTCTTCAGGTTTGCTTCCCAGATGTGATGAAGGTGGTTCCAGTGGTTCCAGACTTACATCCTACCATGTGAGGAGCCCCAGAGGAAAAAGCGTGCATTTTTTTTCCTCAGGGGCTTCTTCTTTCCCAGTGGTTTCAATGAAAGTTCTGGGGTTGGGTTTCACTGGGTTCAAGCAATGACTAATGCAAAGGTGATGAATGCTTTAGTTGGCGAGACCTCAGCATTCCCACTCCAGGATCTAGGTTGGTGGTGAAAGTAATGGGGGTGGGAAGGGAGAGGAAACTGGTGTCAGCTCTATCTCAAGATCATACAGTAAGAATGGGGAACAGTGGTTCCCTAAGGAAAACACTGTTAATAGAAATGTGAATGGAGGATGAACCAGTAAAAACAAATGAAGGTGGCTCTTCTCCACTCTTGTAAAACCTCTGATTTTTAATACTTCCTTCTCTATCCTCAACAAAAGACTTTGCCCTATTTAGAGATAAAATAGAAGCCACCAGATTGGAATTCCATTTTTTTTACCACTACTCATTTCTCCAATCTACTTCTTTCTGTACTCGTCCTCTTTTTCCCTCTTGTTACAATGGAGGAAGGATTTCTACCAGCAAAGCTGTTCCCTTATATGAGCCCTGAATCTGGTTTTCTACCTCTTCTCAGTTATCTTTCCTCCACCCTCACATTTTCCTTATCTTCAATTGTTCTCTCTTTCCACTTAGTACAATAGCAAAAACAAACAAAAACCCCTTTGATTCCTATTTCTCTCCGGCCATTGTTCTGTCTCTTTGTTTCCCTCCTCAATCACACTCTTGTATTCTCTACACATTTATTCTTTAATCTACTGCTTTCTACTCTCTAGATCCACCAATGATACTGCTCTAAGTATCACATCCATTGGACACCTTTCTTCATCCTGTAAGACTTCTTACTGGCATTCACTACAGCTGACCACCCCTTCCTTCTTGCAATGTTCTGTTCTCTTGGCTATCGTGACAACTTACTCTTCTGGTTTCCTCCTACAGCTTTGGGGTTCATTATTTATCTTCTTTGTAAGCTTTTCTTCTTCTAACTGATCTCAAAATGTACTTTCACAAAAGTCAGTGTTAGATATATTTCTCGTTTTATTCTGCCTTTGTAAGTTATCTCATCTAGTCCTATGGCTTCAGATATCACAGATAATCTGACTGTTCCTGGCGCCCAGATTTATATCTTGAAGCCAGATGCCTATCCCGGGATCTAGTCCCATTGTGCAACTGCATTCTCAACACCTCCAGAGCTACTCATAAATCTGTTCCTTCTCTAGGCTTTTCTACTTCTACAAATGGCTCCTATGGCCTCTCAGTTGCTCAGACCAGAGCTCTGGGGGTCATTCATAGTAGCCCCATCTTCTTCCCAGTGCTCCGAGTCCACTGTCAATAAGTCTTCAGATAAAACTGTTTCTCTTGTTCCCACCTCAGGTCATTATACTCTGGTTTCTTCTGTATTCATCATCTGAGAGTCACCTCCTTAAGAGTTCTGTATTCCAAATCCATTCTCTAACAGCTAGAGATATTTTTTTGAGTAGAAACTTTCACCTCTCTGACTTAAAATCTCCACAGAATAAATCCCAGGTTTTTTAGAAATGGCTTTCACAGCCCCACCACGTCTGCTTCTGCCTGACCCTCCAGCTTCATTTTATTTTTTCCCTTCTGTCACTGTGCATTTGCTACACAGGCCTGCTGTTGGTGCAGTTTCTTCAGGATCTTTCCTTGTTTTTCTTCTGCACAGAGTGTTCTTCCCACACTATTTGCCTGGCAGTCTGCCTAGTTTAAATGTCAGTTCCTCAGGAGACCTATAAGACCCCAGTCCAATCTAAATTAGCCCCCCCCTACCTAAAATATTTTCTTTCAGTGCATTTCTTATAATCTTTAATTATATGTTTGTGTGGTTGTCCTCTAAAATATCTTTCTACTACAAGTGATCTCATAGTACACCTACTACCTAGCTGAGGCCATGTCTGCTCACCTAGATGAGTTCCTGGCACAAAATTATGGCTCTATAAATGTATGTTGAAAGAATTGAAAATATTCCAAAATTATGAAGAATTTTCCATGCCATATCCTCTTTTTTAGGGGCATTGTTGCCAAGTAATATAGCACTGTTGGGAAGAAATAACTAGAATAAGTGACATTCCCCTTTATCCAACACTCAGTGAGAAAAAAATAGCTAGAGTTGTAAAACGTGCATTCCTTACCATGGCGAAGGGGTGAGAAAATACTCTGCGAACTAGAAAAATATAGTAGTAAAATGCAGAGGTGGTGTGAGCCCATAGATATAAATTCAACCAAGAATAGGAATATCTGGGATTGACATCCAGCTCTGCCACTGATTTGTATGTTTTTGGCAAGGTATTGGGTCTCTTTGTGTCCTGGATTTTCTCATCCTTAAAATCTTGTGGAGACCTCATGAAAAATAAATGTGGAAGCCCTTCGAAAGGTATAAAACTTGTTAGAAATGTGAGATGCTGTTACTCTCCTTATTTTGACTTTCATTTATGAACATAAAGCGACTTTACTTGGAGGTTGTTACAATGATAATGAACTCGGTCACTCTCATAGGTAGGACTATCTATGACTTTCTCTCAATTTATAAAAGTTGTTATGAAGAAACCACCTAGGGATGATAATATGAAAGTAAGTGCTGTGAATTCATTATGGATTTCCTCTGTAATTCTTTGGATGCTTTCCTGATAGCAAGGCTAATTAAATTTAAATATATTGGGGTGTCAAGTCTCTTTTTCTAAGAGATTAATTAGAGATTAGTCTCTAAGCTATTTGTAAATTGCCAAGCTTTTTCATTGTAAAGTGTTTAGTAGAAATGCTGTTTTAGGAAAATGATTATATATTATAAATGATTTTATTTAGTATTTTATTTCTCTGTCATTTCTACCAGTTTTATAGTACTAAATGATTTTAATGTCCTTTTTCACTGATAATTTAAATGAGATTTAAGAGATGAAACATTATTTTGAAACAAGTTGAATTTAATTGACCCAGCACAGCTTGGAATTTTTGTTGCCTGCAATCCTTTTATGATTAAATACTAAAGAATCTGTAATGTGAATACTTTTCTTTTCTTTTTTCAACATGGGATTCACACTCCCTAGAATAAAATATCTTATCCTTTTCAGAGAACATTAGTAGACATTTTAGAAATTTATCCTCTTAGGAGTTGTACCTTTCATCAACAAATAGGAATTTGAAGTCCTTTAGTAAAACTGATGACCTAATATAATAATAATAACAACAACCCCCCCCCAGACAGTTCGCTGTCTTTTAAATATCTTTGTGTTCACACAAACTGATAGCCTAGAGAACAGTATGTGTTAATATATAGAGTCCTGCAAAGGCTGTGATGTTCATCCCATTTTTAAAACTGCTAAGATGAGCAAGTCTAACTATTTCCAATTTTACAGGGTTTTGTAAACTCTAAGTGCCAAGAAAACAAGCCACCTGGCAGTTTTTTAAAAACAGTGAGCCAGTGCTTAAGAATATGCATCAGAATTGTTAGTATTTCAACTGAATTTGGCTCAGATATACATGGGATATGAGAGCATTTCTATTCTAGTTACCATTTTTTTTATTTTCTTATGATTATATCCTCATGCTGCAAATTGCATTCTCATGAGGCAGCCATTCTGGTGGTGAGTGAGCAGATTTAGTATGTTTTAATATATTGACAACCAGTATTTTTTCCTGAAAGTGCAAAAATGACTTGGAAAAATACTTCTTATTTTAAGTAGCATTCAAGGTAGAATGTTGAGTTCCCTAGTTGAATTTCCTAAGGTTCACAAGTCAAATGTAGAATTACGTATAGTTGGTAGATAAGTGTTTATGTGGCAAGGATAGACAGGCATTACTTAATGTGTTGGCATAAGGAATCTCTATTAAATTATATTCTCGCTATGGAGAATTTTGAAGGCTACCCTTTGTACCTGATGAAAATGGTTGACATTTTTATAATTAGCATGTGTGCTCTGAAAGATTAAAGTTCTTGTAACCTATATGGAGTTCTTGCTGAATCCAATTTCTTCAAAATATATTTAAGTCCTAATTTAATGCAGCAGGTTCGAATCTCATTATGGATGGAGTGCATTTAATTGAAATCAAATTGATTTAAGCAACTAGTCAAGAAATCCCAGCATAATCCCTTTTCTTCCTCTGGGAACATTCATCTACTTATATGTGTTCTCAAAACTTACAGGTAGCAGAAGTTTGATGTAGGAAGAGACATACTGTATATTTTCATTTAAATTGTTTAAGTAGTTATGAGATTAATTTTATAGATACATTAGAAAATTCAATTGTGTTTTGGATATTCTTTTCACCAAGGCTAATTAGAGTCAGTAGTTCTAAAATGTAAGATTCTAAAATAATTTCCAAATCACAGATTTATCTTGATACTTAAAGGATATTTTGTTATACTGTAATAGGGATGCACTGACCAGTCTCAAGAATAATACACATTTAAAATATTATATTTAATTATGATAACATTGGTGTAATATTTTAATAAAAATAAGCACATGTACTTTGAAATTGTCACTGTTTTAGTTATACTTCAAGTGAGTCTTAAGTCTGATATCATTAATTATCTCTACAAAGCATAACGTTCTGATAAGTAATGAGGTAATTATAGGTCTAATGCTATGGAAATGTCTTTAACTTGTTCTCTCATAATATATGCTAATGTATGTTAATTTTAAGTAATTTGAGCAGTACAGAGAAAACTAATTCCATAATTTTGCTAGAGATAACTACTGTTACCAATTGGCATATATCCTTCCAGATTTGCCATGTATAAATAATGAGATCTCAGACTAAGTACTCTTCTGTAATGCCTACTTTTTAAGTACACACACACAGATTATCCATTTTAAGATTTATAGATCTATGTCATCCATTATTAGTGCTGCATAGAATCCTGTGGCATTAATGTACCATACTTTATTTTGCCAGTCCCTGCTAGAGATAGATGTTATTAGTTTACTAATAATCTTTTTGATATCATCAACAGAGTGGCATTGAACCCCTTGTATTTATATCTGTGCTCATTTGCTCAAATGTTTTCTTAAGATGAGTTTTCAAAAATGATATTGCTAGAACAAAGTAGATGCATCCTTAACATTTTAAAACATATTGCCACATTGCTTTCCAGAAAAGTACCAATTTATGTTCAACATAGCATGGAAAATTCCCATTTTCCCATAACTTCACATCTTTAACCTTTGATAATCTGACAGGAAAAAATAATAGTTTTATTATTTATTTGCTTAATAAAATTTTATTTATTTATAAAATGTGTTTGAACATCTTTTCATATAATTTTGAAGCAGTCATATAATTTTGTAAATCTAACTTTTCCAAAATTAGTTCGGGAACACTTTTGTAAATTAAAAAACATATAGCAAATATTTTCCATTTTGAGGTTTTGTTTGTTTGTTTTTTAATTTGGACATGGTTTTAAGTTTTTATGTGGTCAATTTTATGAGTATTTTACTGTGTGTTTTTTGGCCTTGATATATTTGTTAAGAGATTTACCCCCCTGCCAAATAATACAAACAAATGGTTACATTTTTTTTCTAGTACTTATATTTCTTATTTAATCTTTATATAAAATTATTTTTTGGCTTGGCATAAAGCAGAAATCTATATTTTTTTGTTCAAATGGATAGTGAATTTTTTCAGCATTAATAATTGAATAATACTGTTTCCTTTGTTATTTGAGATGCCACTTCCACCCCTACCTCTTGAAATAATCCGTTTGGGCTTTTTATAATAAGTTCATTGTATTTGTCTGTGAATTAGTGGAATTTTGCCAATGTTATCTTTCTAGTTAGTATTTTTTATATTTTTATTTATTTGATCCTTCTTTTTTGACTTTAAATGAAATAAAAACATATATAATTTTTGCACATAACACGTTTATTCTTGGCTTGATTATAATATCTGTTGTTAATTTGAGTGGGAGTTGCCTCACCTCTACCCACCCACCTCTGCCATTACATTTGGAAACAGACTTGTATATGAGGCAGCTATTAATTTTTTTATTTAAAAATATTATTTTTTATTGAAATATAACTTTTCAATGAATCATTTTGGATTTCTAGGTAAATAATTATATTCTCTGCAAAAGTAGAAATGATCTTTCACCTCTTTTACAATATTTTACACTTAATTTCTTATCCTGGCCTTATTGCTTTGGCTTAAATATCCAATATTATGTTCAAATATAGAGCAGATAATAGACTTTTTGTTTTGTTTCTTTTTTATTTTAATAAGAATGCTTCTAAATCTTTACCAGTTGGCATGATATTTCCTTTAGGATTCTTGCAAAATAGGATTTTGATCAAGTTAAGGAAGTTTTCTTCTCTTCCCATTTTACAGAGAGTGTTGTTGGAAATTAATGTTGTATTTTATCAATTGCCTTTGGGGAATTTATAGGTATAATCTTATTGTTTTTCTCTCTTAGTCAATTTATTTACTGAAGTACATTGATGGCTTGCCTAATGTTGATCCATTCTTACATTCCTGGAATAAACTTGACTTTCTGAATTTCTTGCTCTTTTAATACATTGCAATGTTTTACTTATATTCTTAACTAAGATGTATCGATAATTCTCTGTTTTGGAATTGTATCCTTTTCAAAGTGCTTTAGCATGCTTTATTTCCTTTGATCCTTGAAATAGCCCTATGATTCAGGCTAGAAATTATATTCTTTTGACAAATAAAAACATTAGATATAGAACAATAGACATAGAACTTTTTGCATAAATTTATGAACGTAGATGGAGATGGTGAGAGTAAAAACCATTAGTCCCTAATCTAATGCTTTGGAGAGAAGAAATTTAATTATTTCAGTAATTTCTATCAATAAGGTACTTAGGGATACCGAGTTTTATTATCTCAAATAAAAACTATCCTTACATAGTTTCCTTTTACATTTTTCTAAATTTACACAATAATTTGTTCCACTTTGACCATGGTGCCTTCACTGGGTTTTGGGAGGGCATTCACCCCAAGGGTCTCTCTGCAATGCATTCTCTGAGATCTGCCATCTGTTTGTTGCACATGGACAGATGCTGATGTTCAGTTAATCAGAGTCATACAATAAGGATTAAAGTGTTAGATGGTTCTAACCCATTCCGGAAGTTATGGATAAAACTTGAAACCTTTAATCAGATTCATCTTGATGTTCAGGTCAAGTTGTCAATTTGAGCCAAAGCTTTTATATCTCTAAGGTCATTAATCCTGAAAAGCATATTCTATTATTACTGTAGGGGAGAAAAAATATTAAGGATGTGTTTGCACATTGCATTGGGTCATGAGAATTTTTGCTTTATTTGTGATTCAGGGATATACCTTATAAGAAGCTTAGAGATTTCTTTTAGGTATTTATTACAGAAAAATATTCATTTGGGAAGTTTAGTGTAATTTAAATGTAAGTTTTAGAATGTATAAAGATTTAATACAAATGTAAGAAGTGGTCCATTTGCTCAAATATACATATATTTATTAAACAGCAGACTAGACTTCTCCAAGCCCAGAAAAAGTGGAATTAGACTATAAATGAATTGTTTAAGTTTGAATAAAATTTTATTAAGTTGACATTTAATCCCCATGTCCCAAATTGCACAAATTTACAAAATTAAAAAAAAAATAAATTCATTGTTTTTAAATCTCCTGTAAGATTTTTTTTTCTTACTGAGAAACCTATATGTATCTGTTACTATATGGGACAATGCCACTAATTCCATCTCTAAGAATACTATTAATAGTTGTATGTTTTATACATACTTTAATTGGAATTTGTAAATGATACATAGAGTCTGAAATCTTGTGCTTACCAAATATTGCACTAAAAACTATGAATTCCTGGAAGTTGACCTTTTTTAATTCTATTTTTGTTAATAAACTTTTATGATCTGAAGCAAGGCTGATTATATCTATTTCCATTTAAGCTTATATAACTCTAAATGGTTTTTTTTAAATTGAGATATAGTTGACACATAACATTGTTTTAGTTTTAGGTGTACAATGTAATGATTTGATATGTGTATATCTGAAATGATCACTAGAATAAGCATAGTTAACATTTATCACCACACATAGTTACAGTTTTTTTCTTGTGGTGAGAACTTTTAAGATCTACTCTTACTAGCAACCTTCAAATTCTGATTTGTTTTGTTTTTGTAAATCTGTTTCTGAAACTCAGCTCTCCTAGCACCTTATGATAAACAATGGTAGAACTCACAAAGTAATGATATACTTTTTGCTTTTAAATATGCTTTGTTCAGCCTGGGTGGCTCAGTCAGTTGAGCATCTGACTTCAGCTCAGGTCATGATCTCACAGCTCATGAGTTTGAGTCCTGTGTCAGGCTCTGAGCTGAGCCTGTTTCAGATTCTGTGTCTCCTTCTCTCTGCCCCTCCCCCTGGCTCACACTCTGTCTCTCTCAAAAACAAATAAACATTAAAAAAAAAAACAAAACATGTTTTGTTCAAATTCAGATGATTAGATGTAATTCTGAAGTGACTAAAATCAATGTAAATAATATACTGGTTCTCATATTTGATGGTAAATATTTCCATTAAAAGTTGAGAAGTCGCAATGAAGGAGAAACTATTCTGTGAACTGGTTATTTAGCACCAAAAGGAAAATGGAAAATTTTGTCAGGAACGTTTTTGAAATGAACTCTAAGAACGTTCCACTACTGTTGGTATTTTAATTTTTCAGCTTAAGTAGTTTAAATATGCAACATTAGTTGAAATAAAAAAAAATATGCATGCATAATTATGCATTTAAAATTATGCATAGATTTGAAGGCCTAACTAATTATTTATCAGTTTCTGATGGATATCCTAGTTAAGCATCAAGTTATGTGCTTATAACTATGAAATAATCAGGGCATTGCATTTAATCTCTACAATAAGACACTGAAGGAGATGCATTAGATATACATTTTAAAAGTATACATTTACATATTCTTCATTATAGAGATTTCCTTTCTTTAGGGACCCTGACATACTGCTTTCCATAAAGAGCACCTCCCATTAATCCTCACACCAGAAACAACAAAGTCAGTGCTGGCATAAATTCAGTCAGGATTCTGGGGCCCTGCTGTGTGGGGAGTCTCGCGAGAAAGGACAGAATCCTATGTCAGTCTCCAGGCCCACTTGGTTCTTGGCACCTCTGCTGAGAGCTGCACAGGCTGCTGATCAGTTACAAATGTAGTGTTTTTGAGTATGAGGTGTACATCTGTCTTGGAGGAACAAGACTGAGCGCAGCATGTCATTCCTCAGAGACCATTGAATAATTGTTACATCACCTTTATTGGTGCCTACTTCACTTTGTTCATATTGGTGCTTCTAAGGAGCGTAATGTAACATATTCTCCTGGGATTTATAATAGGCAAAACCGTGCATTGTATGCAGCAGTTGGGGTTAGGAAAGAGGTCATGTTTTTGACTAGAAAAATGGGAGTGTTAATGCTCCTTGTAACTGTATACAAAGTTGTGGGCCCGAGGATGCAGGCAGAGATTAGCAAGAGTTAACTGAGAAGCAAGGCCTTTTCCACGAAAACAGTTGACACTATAAAGGAACATCTATGCTGATGGACTTGAGGGGAAATGAGTTAAGAATAGAAAGTCTGTCAGTCAGTGAGGTTTCACAACAAACAACTGCAGGGTTTGTGCCCTAATGCTGTGAGGGAAAGCAGAAATGGCAGGAATCCATGAAACTACGGAATGAATTGAACGTCTGGAGACATGGGCTTCCAAAGCTGTTATCTGTCTGGTTTCCCTGTGGCCAGGTATCCTCAACTACATGGACTTAATTTCTGTACAGGTGAAAAAAAAGTCCAAACAGGTGAAATAGTCTTTGATTTTACCTGTGAGTGTTGATCTGCAATGAGATGGCAGTGATTTTTATTAGGTTTTTATGGTCTTGCTTCTTGAATGAATCACAGAGATGAAGCATATAGAGAAAGGTACAGAGAGAGGTGTTTCTTCACCTTTACTCCACTGTTGTTGAATAAACATCACATAAGAAAGTTTATTTCAGATATTTAATAAACAACATTTTAAATATATAAATCAGGATATGGTGTTCTTTAACTTTTGACTTGGAGAGGATATACTGTTATGCTTACTATTCTTTTGAGTCAATTTCTTTCCAGTTTGTGTTAAAAATTTCAAACCAAAGCCTTTTTAGTCTGAGACAAACATTATTGTTGAGAGGAGGATAAAGAAACCCTTGTCTCAAAACTGAAAATGATAGAATGTGATTCCTTAATCCTGATTTTGCAATTCTGGTTATTTTAGCAGGCATTATAAAATTGTTACTCTACTAAAATCCAGTACTATTCTGGTTAATTAATAATATGCTTGCCAGTGTGACTATTAGAAGTTACAATAGTCTCTCCCTTGTCCATGGGGGATAGATTCAATGGATGCCTGAAACCACAGGTAGTACTGAACCCTATGTATACTTTGTTTTTACCTACACATGCATACTTATGATAAAGTTTAGTTTATAAATTAGTGGGAGATTAGCAACAATAGTTAATAATAAGGCAATTATAACATCATACTATAATGAAAGCTATGTGAATGTGGTCTCTTAAAGTATCTTACTGTGCTATACTCACCTGTCTTCTTCTGTGAGAATGTGAGATAAAAAAACGCCTATATGATTAGATGAAGCAAGGTGAATGATGGAGGCACTGTGATGTAGTGTTAGGCTACTCTTGACCTTGTGACAGTATGTCAGTAGGAGGATCATTTACTTCTATACTGTGGTTAACTGAAACTGTGGAAAACAAAGTTGCAGATAAGGGGACACCCTACTAGAAGAGCATGGCAACAAGACCTTGTTGTCATTAAGCCCACTGAAGTCATCTTCTGGGTTCCTGCTGCAAACTTGGAACAAGTCTTGGCAAGGTCTTTCTAGCACATCTAGGAGTAACAGAGTTCTGGGTAGAGCTATGTAATTTAGGATTTATTTTCCATGACATATAATATATTGAGGCTTCATGTGGAGGTTGTATTTGTCTTTCTTGTTAAATAGCAATGCTTTTAACATTATTTTTCCTAATACCATATTATAGATTTTGAACATTTCAGTGCTTAGTTTGCCTCTCATCTGTTTTTAAGTATCTCGGTAAAGGCTCTAGTGTTAAGGATGTAACTTAACTGTACATAATTACTATAGTACTTTTTAAAAATATTATCTTATCTGTTCTAATGCCCCTTTGTGGTCTTGGCTGTCAAACATTCTTAGTGTTATTTAGAGCTGTTTATTTATTAAATGTTTGTGGATTTTATTTATTTATTTATTTATCTATCTCTCTGCCCAATGTGGGGCTCAAACTCACAACCCTGAGATCAAAGTCACATGCTCTACTGACTGAGCCAGCCAGGCGCCCATTTTTATTTATTTAGAATAATTTGTTATAAGCTTTTCTCTAACTATCAAATTTGATAATTTTTGTCATTGTTATACTCACTTCATCATTAATAAGCACCTGTATATTAAAAGAGTGATGGAGCAAAAGCATTTATTCCAACAACATTAGTTTTGTGATTAATGATTTTTCAAAGAACCAGTCACTAGGACAGTGCCTAGCACATAGTAGGTACTCAATCTTTGTATCAGCAAATGCCATATTTTGAAATAATATATGGGACATGCATAATGAGAGTTATACTTGCAGAAAACTGTGGGTAGAAACCTTGCAGCAAAAGAGCTTAAGATAATTTTTATTGAGCCATTTCTTAATGAGTTCTGAGTGAATGATTTCAAGGATATTTAGCACAGTGGAAATTTCTCTGTTCAACGAAGGAAGTCAATGGTACTAAGAACGTAACCTGAAATGGACTTTCTACACTCTATGCCCATGTTTGCCTATAGAATATCCAATTATTTTTGCTTTCAAGTGAGGAGAGTCATTTAAGAGATGTCATTTTAGAAAATATTTGGATTGTCACTGGCTTCCTATAATTAAGGTAGTTTTCTATCCCGGCCACATTGTATACATATCACAGTAGGTTTCCTAAAAAAGATGGATTTAGGGTATTATATTAAATGGATTACCTTTTATAAATGAAATACATGTTAAATACAGACATAAAACATAATTTGGCAAGAGATATGTGCTTGCATACAGTTAGCATTGCCTTTAATTGATTCTGTTGAATTATGAGGTGTTGTAGAGAATGAATATTTTCTTTATGGATAATAAAATAGCTCTTCAGCTTCTTACCAGCTAGGCTTAGGAAGCCACCAGGGAGAGCTCCCAGGGCTCTCTCATGGGAGAGCCAATTATTCACAGAGCTTGGGTCAGGATTCAGACACTTCTCAATGGTGATATTAGGACCTCTACCCCTCATTGTACCACATAATGACTTTAGGTGGGTCATATGGTGTTAATCATAAATAAGTCATGTCACTTGTTGGTAACTTCACATTAAGTAATTCAAGTTTACTCTGAGAAAATGGAAATTTTAATGTGGAATAAATGGTATAATTCTACAGTTGCAGCCTTCCCTTACCTGAAGCTTGAAGGCAACAGATGTGAGGATACCATCTCTCCTACCTCCTTGAATTTTATGTGGAGAGTTAGGCTTTGTATGTGGAGGGTGGGTTTTCTCTAGACTAACTGCCAAACAAGGATGTGGATTTGGGCATAGGCCCACTGTATAGGTTATATTAGATATAATGTATATATTTTACATGGATTCCATTTCTTGAGCTATCACCAATACAAGTTAATAAAGCCAGCATTTTTGAGAATAGTCTTCTCCTGGATAATTACTGTTGGCCTCTGTCTGTTGTTCTAGTCTCATTTGGAGCCATTTTACTCCTCAGTTATACTAGAGTCATCCTGGCCTTCTTTCCCACCAAAGAACATTTATACCGGCTCCTCTCTGTTCCTTGCAGCCCTTTGCTCTCACCCCTATCACTGTCCTCACCAACTTGAAGGCAACATAAGATGTTCTCTCATCAAAGTTACCAGCAGACATTTTAACAGCTAAATCCAGTAAGCCATCTTAACGGCTTATTTTCCAGCACTCACTCCTTAAAGTCTATTCTTTGACTTCTGTGAGAGGTCATGCTCTTGGTCCTCTTATCCCTCTACCTTTGTATTTTAAGTCTTCTCTGCCAAGTCCTTTCACATAGATGGCCCACAGTCATCTAAAATCCACCGTGGCCAAAGTAAACTTTGTTTTCCTCCCATTTCACCTTGCCTGGTATTCCATATCTCAGCAATATTTCCACTCACCTCTCACTTAAATAAAAAACCTAAGAGTCATTCTAGACCCAGTACAGGACTTTTAATTTTACCACCTATTTTATGATACTTCTCACTTCTCTCCGCTCCTTTTGTTGGTGACCTCAGGCAATTGCCATCTTTCCTTTAATGCTTCAAGTCACCTACTGCTCCAGCTTCAGTTTTGTCCATCTAGTGCACATCTGGAGTGATCTTTCTAAGATAAAAGTTAGGCTTTCTCAGTTTGTTCAAAACTCTACAATGTACTTGTCCCGAGGATGGAGTAGGAATACCTCTTATTGTTTGTTAAATGAATGAACAGAGAATGGAAACCTAAGGCCTCTCAATATCTAAGGTTGAAGCTCATTTGGATTCTAGATTATATTGTCCACAATACTTTGAAGACTTCATGTATCGACCAAATCTTTTGTTTCTGAATTTTGCTTGTAAGTTCATAAAACAAGAACGAATAGAATAGTGTTATAGTTCACAGGTTGTCTATAAGAACAAGATAGAATCCCTGTGGTGAAAACAGGATTTATGTACCTATAGTTCTGCTTATCTTTTAGTTATAATCGATTAAATTTTTGTATAGAAACTTTCTTAAGAGAGCTCTTCAAAAATAAGTGTTTTCCCCCTCGTACTAAAAGAGAGAAATGAATGTCACTTTAGTATCTGCATTCACATACCTGGATTTCCGCAAGATGAAACAAGGATTCCTTCTAAACAGTTTGACAACTGGTGTTTTGATTGCTATTCTTTAAGGTTTATAAATTTGTTCTGTTTTAACAAAGCATCATTTTGAATGTTCACTTAAAAACAACTTGCCAAAAAATGAAAAGAATATGTGATGGTATAATCTCATGTTTAAACATGCTCATCAGATGAGAGGTAGCCAAATGTAGATATGATGTTTTCTTTACTCTTAAATTTGTATACAGTACTTTAGTGTACTCTTTTGTGTGGTAAGATGTATATAACATAAAATTTACGACTTTAACCATTTTTAAATGTGCAGTTCTGTGGCATTGGGTACATTTACATTTGTGTGTTGCTTTAGTATACTTTTTAAAAAAATATTATATTGAAATAATTCAATAGTTTCATTATTGAGACCCCAAACTGGTTGCACTGAATAAGCTGAGTTGCCTCTGTGGCTCATCAGTGTGGTGCTGAAGAAAAATGATTTTGTTTGTTGATTGTTTCATAAGGAATTTGCAGTGTATCCAGCCTTGTTGGGGTCAGAGAGCAAATGCCAGTGGAAACTTATGGAAATAAGTATTGTATTATTTTTTAAAAATATTTTTAAAAATCTATTGTGAGAGAGAATGAGAAAGAGAGAGAGTGTGTGTACACACACAAGTGGAGGAGGGGCAGAGAGAGAGGGAGAGAAAGAATCCCAAGCAGGCTCTGCACTGTCAGCACAGAGCCTGACATGGGGCTCCATCCCATGAACTGTGAGATCACGACCTGAAACGAAATCAAGAGCTGGATGCTTATCCAGCTGAGCCACCCACATGCCCCTGTATTATTTTAATAAAAGAATAAAACATTTGCCTATTACCTTGCTAGTTTATGAGACTCTTCTTGATTCTGATGATTAAATCCTTTATATAAAGTATAATTAATTTAAGTAGATCCCGAATATAAAGTTTTATCTTGAAATGTTCAGAGATCATATAAACTCAACTTGGTTTGGTTTATTGCTTAACTTGTTTAAATGTGTTCCCTTCCTGTGAAATGATAATTTGGAAACTTGAACATAGGATATTAAACAATAGAAAGGATTGAGTTCACTGCCTAATTCTTAGCCCCTGCTAGAATAGGAGGCTAAACTTTAATTTAGGGGACAGAGGCGTCATAGTGTGCTATTCATCCTAATAAATTTTGTAAGCTGGTCTAAGAGAAATTTGGGGGTTAATAAGTACTTTGGCCTCTTCCTTTCATTGCAGAGTGAGGAAACTTAGCTTTAAAAATAAATGGAGGGGCACCTAGGTGGCTCAGTTGGTTAAGCGTCTGACTTCAGCTCAGGTCATGATCTCGTGGTTCCTGAGTTCAAGCCCCAAGTCGGGCTCTGTGCTGACAGCTCAGGGCCTAGAGTCTGGTTCAGATTCTGTGTCTCCCTTGCTCTCTGCCCCTCCCCTGCTTGTGCTCTGTCTCTCTCAAAAATGAATAAACATTAAAAAATTTGAAAAAAAATTGGAAAAGTCTTCATTCTTTATAATAATCTCCTTATAATAATGACCTTATGACCATTGGATTCAATTCAGTCATCTAATGAGCTAGAAGATGACAAGTGAATACCTAAGTGACACCAAACTTTGGTTTCTCTTAGAAAGTGTCCAAAGCACCTGTCTTTCCTATGCATATATATATATATATATATATATATGCATAGGAAATATATATATATTTATATATATATTTCCTATGCATATATATATATATATATATATATATATATATATATGCAGTACATTTTCTCTCATTCCATCATCAAATACTTTTTTGTATTTATCAACAGGACGATCTAATATCAACATTTCAAATTCTTTCATTTGGGGATATCTCCTGACTGTTTACCTGAGTAGTCCCCCCTCTCCACCACCAATCTGCGAAGATCTTATTAAGGGAAACACAAATGTGGGGGCGTAGGGCTTGGCAAAGAGACCATGGTGGTGATGAAGCTCAGAAGGAGATTTGGGGTCATCCATCCTTCCTGTGCTCTTCATACAACCCCTCCCACCCCACACCAAAGCTTTGCAGAGCTACAGCATAGCATGACCACTGAAAATACAGAGTTAAAGAAATATCGGAGTCCTGAGACTTTTCCAGCATATTTTGAATAGAAATAATCTTGGCTGTAGTCAACAGCAGACAAGCTAATTATTTGTTCACATGTGCTTTGGCGAGTGTTTTGCTCATTTGGGGGCTTGTAATAACTTTGGAGTTTGTCCTTCGTGAGATGAGAACCTAAGACGGTATCTTTTCCACTGGTTCCAAGTTATAAGGCATTTTGGGGTAAATTTTGTAACCATGTAGGAATTGGAGGTCAAAGCAGGAAATAAGCATTTGGAGTGGGTCATTCTTTCCTGGGCTAGATAGAAAACATTTATCTCTTGAAGGCTTATCTTACTAGGAGAGAAAGTCTTGATTTAAGGAGATATCACCACAAAGAGGAGAGGCTTATAGGAGAAAGCTCTTTCCACAGCAGTACTTTTGTTCTCATAAACAGTGGCTCAAGTCAAGAGTGAAGTGTTAATAGTGCTTTTGAGGTGTGGAGCCATACCTGGGGTGTAAGAACTATATACGTGCATTTTCAGCAACACTGATTTCCCACTGAAGGTTTGTCAGAGACTATTAGAGGTTTTATAACTCTGTTGACAATAATCCTGCTTAGAACATGATCTGCTCATATAAAAATATTTTTTTCTGTGAAAGGTCTCATTAGCTTAAAAATCTAGGCAAACGGTAGCTTTAAGAGCTGAGTCACAGTCTACCTTACTATCACAATTCAGTTTCCTACCTTACTATCACAATTCAGTTTCCCTCTATTGTACTTGGTAGATTAGTCCTATCTGAGCAGTGCCATTAGGTGCCTGCCTGCACGGTGTGGAAACACACACACACACACACACACACACACACACACACACACACACCTGAAATTTCTGAACATGTGGGTTGTGATGAATTTAAATGTTTTCTTTTTTTTTTAAAAAGTTTATTTTATTTTTGGGACAGAGGGAGACAGAGGATGAACGGGGGAGGGGCAGAGAGAGAGGGAGACACAGAATCAGAAACAGGCTCCAGGCTCTGAGCCATCAGCCCAGAGCCTGACGCGGGGCTCGAACTCACGGACCGCGAGATCGTGACCTGGCTGAAGTCGGACGCTTAACCGACTGCGCCACCCAGGCGCCCCTAAATGTTTTCTAATAGTGCAACTGTGTCTAAACAGCTGAAGATTTATACTTGTTTTTTAACTTAAGGATGAGGAAATTGACTACTATAGGATAATTAAAAATCACAACTCTCTGAAAAAGCATGAGCTAAGTTGTTAAATGCCAGGGCATCAAGAAACAATATTCTGTAATCTGTACAGATTTTTTTATTCTGTAAATAAATTGGGTAATTTATATCTTTGTCACTTGAACATCAGATAAGTATTTGAGTTAATGAATCATCCCACCAACATCCCATAACTAAATCAAATTTTGTTTTCTTTTCACAGGCAAGGTTTTAGTCAATTGAATAATAAATCATCCTGCCTTTTTTTCTGAATCACAGGATAGGGAGGCTCTTACAGACAGGATGACAATTAAATAAGCCCTCAGAGGAGAGATTCTACCCTATTTTAAAAGAAGGCCAGGGAAGGAGAGAGTCCTGACTATTTTGGTCAGACTTTATAGTGCTTAAAATAGTAATATCATGTGTCTGTTTTTATTTTTTTTTTTTTTTTTTTTTTTTTTTTTTTTTTTTTAAATTTTTTTTTAACGTTTATTTATTTTTGAGACAGAGAGAGACAGAGCATGAACGGGGGAGGGGCAGAGAGAGAGGGAGACACAGAATCGGAAACAGGCTCCAGGCTCTGAGCCATCAGGCCAGAGCCCGACGCGGGGCTCGAACTCACGGACCGCGAGATCGTGACCTGGCTGAAGTCGGCCGCTTAACCGACTGCGCCACCCAGGCGCCCCATGTGTCTGTTTTTAAATATTTTCAGTTTATCACTGAAGATTTGTCTTAAATGCAGAGGTCAAGAATGAATCAACTTCTTGATAACCCCCAATATCCTGGTCAGGTCCTGCAGTGACCAGGCGTATGAAGAAATGTTCCTCTTCCTTCAAAAAGACTCATCCAATAAGCACCTACAGTTTACAAAGAATATTCATGCACACTCTTCCTTTTGAGTCTCACAACAACACTATTATATGTAAGGATTATTGATTCCTATTTAAAAGCTGAAATTAAGAATCAGGGAGGCTAAGTGACTTACCTAAAGTCATATATTTACTGAGCAGAAAATTACAGCTTGAGACTAGTTATTTTTATGTAAGGACAATGCCTTTTGCATTTGACACTTTGCTGCTGTTTTGCTATGCTTATAAAATCAGTCACTGTAAACATGCATTTAGGTGCTTTTGCATGATTAGTTCCTGGGAGAATTATATGAATTGGTGATCTGGTTGGGAACATTATCAACTTCAGTCTGTGGTCTTAACAGAGGAAAGTATAAAAGAGTATCCAGTTTTAAGTGGCATTGGTCAGATGCTCAGTGTAAAGGAATTGGGAGTGATAGATACAGTGGACAGTCTGGGACTAAGAGGATATCTGTTATGTTACGAATACAAGGATTGGACCTATAATTTGGGAAAGACAATATGTGAAAGGTCAAGATATATCCAAGAACAAAGCAGCCACAAGAAATAATTAACCTGCTTAAGGCACACTAATCTGAACACAGAAAGTCTGATGCCATCAGCACTGTGGTTCAGGGAAGTGTGGCAAAATGGGCTGAGGATTCTGTGAGACTAAGATGCAGAGACACTTTCAGAAAGAGGTAAAATGCAAGGTGCAAGTGTTCTCTGTGAAATTCTGTGGTGAAAGGCTTGAAAATTTAATTTACATTGGAAGAACCTTAAGAGTTAGTGGAACCATTAGGATTTCTGTTTAGTTCTGAGCTGTGGCTGCTAATAGCTTTATACTGAAACACAGGTGCTGATTCTCATAAAGTTCATCTAAACTGTGTACCTCAGTCTACAAATTTGATCAAGTGAGAGTCATCCGTTTGTCATTGGCTTCCAATCTGACTTTCAAGAAACTTACTTCCCTCAAAATAGTTTGAGGGGGAAAAAGTGACTTTTAGTTATGGTATATTGTCAGTCCTGGGGTGCTTGGGTGGCTTAGTGGGTTAAACACCCGACTTACGTTCAGGTCATGGTCTCACAGAGCCTCTGTGTTAGGCTTTGTGCCAACAGTGTGGAGCCTCTTTGGGATTCTCTCTTTCCCTCTCTCTCTCTGTCTGCCCCTCTCCTGCTTGCAGTCACTCGCTCTCTCTCTGCCTCTCAAAAATAAAAAAAAATAAACACTTAAAAAAGGCATATTGTCAGTCCTTTTTGATATAAAGCATATTAAGGTGAAAATCTTTTATTTGAACTAGTTTTAAGTTTAAAACTTAAATTGTTGCAAAGTATAAATGAAGAAAACTTTTTAAAGAAATCCAGCATTATTTCTTTCACATATCTATAGGGACTTGAGCTCGTCCCTACATGTAGTGGTTCTTAGGGAATCTGCTTTAATGAACAAATGAGTGATTTGTAGTTAACTTAATAGTTGCTTTTATTTCAAAGAACACCAGGCATTTGAAAAATAAGTTTTTCTTTCTAAAGCTAATAATATCAATTTTCTTGGCAATTTGTCTTTTTCTGGAATTGTGAAAATGTGAATTTAGGCCAGCCTCTGTCCAAATAATCCTAATATCTGAATGGAGTCTGAGGAGTTCATAGACTGTTATTGAATTTTGTCTATTTTCTAAGGGAAAATTGATTCCTTATTTTCAACTTATTTTACAGGATCCTTCTAACCAAAAATGCGGCGGAAGAAAGAAAACCGTGTCTTTCAGCAGCATGCCGTCAGAAAAGAAAATCAGCAGTGCGAGCGACTGCATCAGCTTCATGCAAGCTGGCTGCGAACTGAAGAAGGTCCGGCCAAATTCTCGTATTTACAACCGTTTTTTCACTCTGGACACAGACCTCCAAGCTCTTCGCTGGGAACCTTCCAAGAAAGACCTAGAGAAAGCTAAGCTTGACATTTCTGCCATAAAAGAAATCAGACTGGGGAAGAACACAGAAACATTTAGAAACAATGGCCTTGCTGACCAGATTTGTGAGGACTGTGCCTTTTCCATACTCCACGGGGAAAACTACGAGTCTCTGGACCTAGTTGCCAATTCGGCGGATGTAGCGAACATCTGGGTTTCAGGTTTGCGGTACCTGGTTTCTCGAAGTAAGCAGCCCCTTGACTTTATAGAGGGCAACCGGAACACGCCGAGGTTCATGTGGTTGAAAACAGTGTTCGAAGCAGCAGATGTTGACGGCAATGGGATTATGCTGGAAGACACCTCTGTAGAGTTGATAAAACAACTCAACCCTACCCTGAAGGAATCCAAGATCAGGCTAAAGTTTAAAGAAATCCAGAAGAGCAAAGAAAAACTAACCACACGAGTGACAGAAGAGGAATTTTGTGAAGCTTTTTGTGAACTTTGCACCAGGCCGGAAGTGTATTTCTTACTGGTACAGATATCTAAAAATAAAGAATATTTGGATGCTAATGATCTCATGCTCTTTTTAGAAGCTGAACAAGGAGTTGCCCATATTACCGAGGATATGTGCTTAGACATTATTCGAAGATATGAACTTTCTGAAGATGGCCGTCAGAAAGGGTTTCTTGCAATTGATGGCTTTACCCAGTATCTGTTGTCACCAGAATGTGACATTTTTGATCCTGAGCAAAAAAAGGTTGCTCAAGATATGACCCAGCCATTATCTCACTACTACATCAGTGCTTCTCATAACACCTATCTCATAGAAGACCAGTTTAGGGGGCCTGCTGATATTAATGGGTATGTTAGAGCTTTGAAAATGGGCTGTCGAAGCATTGAACTCGATGTAAGTGATGGTTCAGACAATGAACCCATCCTTTGTAATCGAAATAATGTGACAACACACCTTTCCTTTCGAAGTGTCATAGAGGTGATAAACAAATTTGCCTTCGTTGCTTCTGAATACCCACTCATTCTTTGCTTGGGAAATCACTGCTCCCTACCCCAGCAGAAGGTAATGGTTCAACAAATGAAAAAGGTCTTTGGCAATAAGCTCTATACTGAGGCACCTTTGCCATCAGAAACCTACCTCCCATCACCAGAAAAATTAAAAAGAATGATTATCGTCAAAGGAAAGAAATTGCCTTCTGGCCCAGATGTTTTAGAAGGAGAGGTCACAGATGAAGATGAGGAAGCGGAAATGTCTCGAAGGCTGTCAGTAGATTACAATGGTGAGCAGAAGCAGATCTGGCTGTGTAGGGAGCTCTCTGATTTGGTCTCTATCTGTAAATCTGTTCAATATAGGGATTTTGAACTGTCCATGAAAAGTCAAAACTACTGGGAAATGTGTTCATTTAGTGAAACAGAGGCTAGCCGAATTGCAAATGAATACCCAGAGGATTTTGTAAATTATAATAAGAAGTTCTTATCAAGAATCTATCCAAGTGCCATGAGGATCGATTCCAGTAACTTGAATCCACAGGACTTTTGGAATTGTGGCTGTCAGATTGTGGCAATGAATTTTCAGACTCCCGGTCCAATGATGGATCTTCACACAGGCTGGTTTCTTCAAAACGGAGGATGTGGTTATGTTCTAAGGCCGTCCATCATGCGAGATGAAGTTTCTTACTTCAGTGCAAACACAAAGGGCATCGTACCTGGGGTGTCTCCTCTAGCTCTTCATATCAAGATCATCAGTGGTCAGAATTTTCCAAAGCCCAAGGGAGCTTGTGCCAAAGGAGATGTCATAGATCCTTATGTTTGTATAGAGATACATGGAATTCCAGCAGACTGTTCAGAACAAAGAACTAAAACTGTACAGCAAAACAGTGATAACCCTATTTTTGATGAAACTTTTGAGTTTCAAGTAAACCTACCTGAGCTGGCCATGATCCGTTTTGTTGTTCTAGATGATGACTACATTGGGGATGAGTTTATAGGACAATATACAATACCATTTGAATGTTTGCAGCCTGGATATCGGCATGTTCCCCTGCGCTCTTTTGTGGGTGACATCATGGAGCATGTAACCCTTTTTGTCCACATAGCAATAACTAATCGAAGTGGAGGAGGAAAGCCACAGAAGCGCAGCCTGTCAGTGAGAATGGGGAAGAAAGTTCGAGAATATACCATGCTCAGGAATATTGGTCTTAAGACCATAGATGACATCTTTAAAATAGCAGTTCATCCTTTACGAGAAGCCATAGATATGAGAGAAAATATGCAGGTAGGAAAAATCCCAAACTTTCCCCCAACCTGCTCCTACTTCTTCCTACCCTTCTCTTACCAGGGAACATTGTATTTTACTTGTGATCTGATTACAGAAAAAAATTACCAGAAAGGTTGTATAAACTCATAAACCACCAAATTAAGTGCTACCTGTAAAAGCAGATATATTTCATGTGTCTGATTATAAATGTTAAATTTATATGTTAAATTTATATGTTATATGTTAAATTTGGCCTGAACTAAACAAGCTAACATAAATGCTTTATACATCCATTAGATATCCCTACCACATAACCAAATAGATATATGGCGTTGTGTATATGAAGACTATAAAATATTATATGTATGTACAATATATAAAATATTATATATACGTACAATACTAGTTACAAGTATATATGTAAAATATTTGCAGATATGAACATGAAAGGGAAGTTGAAGTCATATAAACAAATATAATGCCTTCAGTTTATTTTAGTTAAGTGTACAACAGCAATAATAAATTACTCCCATTAGAAAACACAACTAAACAAACAATATTCAGCACTTGAACATGTTGAAAACTAGGTAGCCTTCTCTTAGAAATGTGGTTAAATTGAAAGTTGAAAGAACATGGATTCTGGCTTAAACTCTATCCCCTTATGATCTTGAGCGAAGTTTTTCAGATCCCTGATCATCAGTTTTGTCCAAATAAGGTAATGAAAATAGTAATACATCACAGAATTATTATTAGAATTAAATGACAGTATATGTAAATTTCCTGGTGCTGACACGTGGGAATTCAATGTTAGTTTCTTTCCCTTTATTAATGTTGTAATCAGAGATGGTTGCCAATTTCTTTCTTCAGTACCATTGAATGTACTTATTCTAGGCTCATATTACTTAGAAACCATCAAACAACAAATACTGAGTTCCTGCAATACTCAAGGAGGTGTTGGTTAGCAGAAGTAGAAGCCTGAGAGCAGAACAAAAGAGGAATATTTTTCAATGCACCTAATTTGCTCCTTTAGCTAACATTCTAATAGTAATTCTCACCCAGAAAATCCCTACTTTCAAGACAGAAAACAAGCTAGAAGAAGTTAGGTGATTTCCCAAATAGGAAATGGAAATAGGAGGTAAATAGGAATGTTGGGCTTTAAATCCAGAATTGCTGACTACCAAAAATCATTCATGGTTTTTAGTCAGGTGATGCTGAACCTCAAATCCATCATTTGGTGAAGACTTTGTTTTTACATTATTTCACAGAGAAATTCAACATAGACTTAAAATCAGTTTAAATAGCTAAAATGGTAGAAAATAGTATGACACATAAATTACATATAAACACTTAGATGGTGAGCATTTATTTGAGGTGGTTGCCTTAGCCACTGTTTTAAAAATAGGCTCCAAATATTAGCATCTTCTACATGACTTTTTCTGACATAATTCAAAGCTACTATAAATCCCTGCTTCAGATTAGTTATGTCATTTCTACATCTTATTTTGTATGTTACAAGTAGATTTTATTTATTTCTATGCAATTCTTAAAAATATATCCTTTCCACATATTATGTGTTTAAAATACATGTTAAGCAGAGTTGGTTATAAATAAAGTTTTTTCAGATAGCATTGATAATTTATATCATCCCAACACATAGTCTTTTGGGTTAAGAATTGTTTGGAGCCTAATCAGTAGAAAAATGAAATACTATCATTGTCACTAAATTCGTTCGACATAGAATAGATTAGGTACTGCTCCCTATTAATAAAACACAAAATAGGCATAATTCCTATTTCAAATGAATTTTAAAAGCCTGTAACATGGACAAATGTAGCTATACATGAAATTTGTTTCAGTATGTGCACCTGTCAGGTGCATTTCTGATGCGACGACAAAGAAATACCTTTGATGGTTAGTCGAATGGAGGATGGTGAGTAATTGCAGCCTGCTACCTTGAGGGGAAAAGCTCACAGAAGATGCACTCCAATGTACAGTCATGGACTTATTTTTATGATCATCATGATACAAATCAAGTAAGATATTCACAACCAGCCAATGCTGATTTGTGTGACTATTCCAGTGCTCTGCTTTGAAAAGCACTGTGTAGCCTTGGTTCACAGTCTGCTTTACTTTATGGCATAATGTGACAGTTGCTAAAAATGAGAAAGATGAGTTGTAATCATGGATTAGCTCTGTGTGTCATCTCTGCACATTACATTTTTGGCTGATTATAATCCAGTTTCCTCCAAACATGTATGCATTAAAGGGTATACTTTTAATGAATATACTTTAGTGTAAACCTAGAAGTGCTGGGGGTGATGTGTCATGTGGTCAGAAGTATAATTCCATGTTTTCTTCCCCACAGAATGCCATAGTGTCTATTAAGGAGTTGTGTGGACTTCCTCCGATTGCCAGTCTGAAGCAGTGTCTGTTGACCTTGTCCTCTCGGCTCATCACCAGTGACAATACTCCCTCAGTCTCTCTTGTGATGAAAGACAACTTTCCTTATCTGGAGCCTCTGGGGGCAATTCCAGATGTGCAGAAAAAAATGTTGGCTGCCTATGATCTGGTAGGAAATTGTGACTCTATATTTCTTACCTGAATGTGTGTGTGTGGGGGGGAATCATCTGACAGGGGCTCCTTTGTGTAACTCTGATGAGTAAATAACATTGCAGGTGGCAGACACAGCACACCCACTCAGCTTCCCCTAGGTCCCAGTGAAGACCTCTGAGGCAGTGCTTTGAACCCAGAGCCCCACAGATTACAAATAGAAATTCTCTGCTTTAGCAAGGAATGAATTATTGATAAAGTCTTCAAAGAACAATTTTGACCATCTAAATGATGTTAGCCTGCAACATAACCGTTTAATTGTATACCTGTAGGAAATGAATTTATGCTTCTCACTGCTGTATGATGTTTGAGACAAAAGATGTCTCTGGAATTTATATTTCTAAGATGATACTATTAAATGATTTTTTTCTGACTATATAATGGAATTTATGTAGCAATTAAATGTAAGGATAGTTATATTTTTGCATCTCCTAATTCCATAAAAAACTAAGGAGCAAATGAAAAATTGGAAAAATTTGTAACTTATATACCAGATAAAGTGTAAACTATCCTTAAAAATCAGTGAGAAAAAAAAATGGGGAAAAAATCTTACGTCAATTAGGTTTAATTTCAGCTTGATAAAACAAACAGTGCAATACAATCATGGCTTAAAAATACAAAGTTTTCGGGGTGCCTGGGTGGCTCAGTTGGCTAAACATTCGACTCTTGATTTTTTGCTCGTAATCTCACGGCTCATGAGTTTGAGCCCTGCATCAGGCTCTGTGCTGACAGTGTGGAGCCTCCTTGGGATTCTCTGTCTTTCTCTCTCTACCTCCTACCCCTCCCTCAAAAATAAATAAATAAACATTAAAAAAAATACAGTTGTGCTCCTTCAAATAAAAATCTGGACCCAGCCTTCCAGGATGAAACTTCTATAAAGTTCTTAGGAACTTAGGCTCCCTCTACCTTTCTGCTCTACCATCCCTGCAGTGTGACCATTATTCTTCTGGTCCAAAATGGCTGCTGAAGCTCCAGCCATAAAATCTGCATTCCAGTCATCAGAAATGATGAAGAGGAAAAGAAAGTATATCTTCTGCCTTTAAGGACATTTCTCTGAAATAGCATAGATCATTTCTGCTTATATTTCATGAGCCTAGAGTTAAAACAGACACACTTAGCTGAAGAGGAGAATGGGAAGTATCTATGTCAAGGGGCTATGTGCTCAACTAGAAGTTATCTCTTCTGATGCTAAGAAACAGAGGGAGGAGAGTTATTAGGGAATAAAAATAGCCCCTTTTTGGGGCGCCTGGGTGGCGCAGTAGGTTAAGCGTCCGACTTCAGCCAGGTCACGATCTCGCGGTCCGTGAGTTCGAGCCCCGCATCAGGCTCTGGGCTGATGGCTCAGAGCCTGGAGCCTGTTTCCGATTCTGTGTCTCCCTCTCTCTCTGCCCCTCCCCCGTTCATGCTCTGTCTCTCTCTGTCCTAAAAATAAATAAACGTTGAAAAAAAAAATAGTCCCTTTTTAATGTTTATTTTGAGAGAGTGCGAGAGTGTGTGTGTGTGTGCGCACGTGCACATGCACACGTGCGCACACACACACACGAGCAAGTGAGGGAGGGGCAGAGGCAGAGAGAGAGAGAGAAAGAGAGAGAGGGAGAGAGAGAATTCCAAACAGGCTCTAACTGTCAGCCCAGATCCCGACGCAGGTATCCCCACAAACCATGAGATCATGACGTGAGCTGAAATCAAGAGTCCACGTGACCGAGCCACCCAGGTGTCCCACAAATATTCTTTACTTCAGAGATGAACAGGCAGTTCATGTATCTCTTCCTCCTAAAAAAAAAAGACAATGAAAACCTAAAACCATATTTAACCTTAAAATGAGTTTTAGGTTAAAGATATTAAAGAAATGTAGTGAGATATTCCCTCTCATTGGCACTAAAAAATATCATACCTCTGATAGAGAATTTAAGATAATGGATACTCTCATCCATCTACCTCTACTGGGAAAACAAATTGATATAATCTTTTGGGAGAAAAATTTAGCAATAGTATTGAAAATGTTTACCTCATTTGATTTATGTATTTCTTTCCTGGGATTTATTCTAAAGCAATAATGATATGCATAAACATTTATGTTTAATAATGTCAACATAGAACTATAGTTAAATGAAATATAGTAAACCAAGATGTATGCTCTTGAACCCACTAAAATCATGCATTAGAAGAATATTTAAAGGTATGGAAAACTTCTCATAACATATTTTGTGAAAAAGCCTGGTTATAAAAATATACACTACAGGATTTATATTGTATTTACATGTCTACATATCTACAATGTTAGCAAAATATTCATAGTAAGTATTTTTAAATAAAGAGAGTGAACTTTATTTTCTTATTTATGCTTTTCTAATTTTTATTCTATATTTGCCAAACTCTTTACAAGGAACCCAACTAATTTTCATAATTGAAAAATATTTTATCATTAAAAAACGACTAGAGGAAAAACATTTGGGATACACATCCTATAATTGAAAAAGAAAAAACCCCATAGAATGCATTCTCCTTCTGAATTATCATACCTCTTATAAACTGTATTCCATGACTGCTGGGGGAAAAGTTCACCTATTACCTATATCTCATTTTTCATGAAATCAGTTTTTTCATCATAAAAGCAGGGACTGAAAGCTATTCAGTGAATAGGTATAATTGCCATTTAAGAGGTGAAATTAGGGTACTAGTTGCCATAGAGACAGACAGTGGAAATCACTTATTCCTCCAATTCTCTGTGAAACTAAGAAAGAAAAATCATTCCCTGGGAGGGGAGTCTATTCCCCTGGAGCTGGGCTTGGAAAAGGCAGCTTACAAAAGCACCTGGACTGTGGTTGGCCAGTTTCCATTTCACATCTCCAAGTGTCCGATGCTGTTTTGTTTTCTCAGTTTTATCTGTGGGAGCTAAATCTGAACATCAACCTTTTCTCATTTGCATTTTTAAAATGCAAGTTGTAATTACAGGCTTAGCATGATTTTCCAAAGCTTAAAGTAAAAGTTGGAGTAGAAAACAGAAATACTTACAATGATATATTCATTTATAGTTCCCCATGGAAATGATTTATGGAAATAATTTTGAGTGTAAATATCCCTATGCCAAATGGCAAACTCAGAAGACCTTGCAAGTAATTGAAAACTCTTTTGACAGCTCTGCTGGGTTATTTCTTTTAGGGAGGAAGTGGGTAGAAACAGATATAAATAATGATGATATTAGCCTCGAACGTGAAAACACCATTTTTACTTTCTAGGATTTGCATTGTATTGGTTGGCACCTTCAAGCTCTTGATATATTTGTGTTAATATTTATTTTAAAGAAGTCTTCTAAGATACTCTGCAGATCCAGAATGATCATTTAAAACACATAAATCTGATCATGTCACTTTCCTGCCTAAAATCCTACATTGGCTTCCCATTAATATAAAATTGAAACTCCTTACTGTGCTCTATAGGGTCATTTATGATCGTGGTGTATAAGGTCATTTATGATCAGGCCTTGCATACCTATCTCACTCCCCTCTCCCAGCCTCCTCTGCCTCTCCCAGCCTCACCCCCACAGTCTTTCTTCTGTTCACTCCCCCCAGCCACATGGGGCTTCTTTCTTTCTTCAATCAGGTCAAGTTTGTTTCCATCTCTGGGTTATTTTATTTGTGGTTCCCTCTGCCTGGAATCTTCTCTTGCATGAATAGTTGCTTCTTATCTCTTAATTTTTAGTTCAAATGTCATATCCTCAGAGAAGTCTTTGCTGGTAACTGTCCCCACTTGTTGCTCTGTCACATAACCTTATATATTTCCATCATCCTACTTAGCAGTAATGAAAAATATTTTGCTTGACTTTTTGTTGAATTTCTGCCCTCCTTTCCCCTTCAATTTGAATGTATACTCCATGAGGGCCCAGACCCTGTGTGTTGCTTCCTACAGTTACCTCCCTCATCTAAAACAGTGCTGGCATGGACTATATTGCCAATTAATGTTAGCCGAATAAAAAACAAATAGAAGCATTTATTGTTGGCAGAAATAGTATAGTTCTGATGCCATAATTGATGGGTTTTATGGTAAATCTTTAAATCTCCTTTGTTTTACCTCTATGACACCACTATAACCAAACTGTCCCCTGTCTTATACTTGTAGTTAAAAAACCCCTACAGACAAAGACAAAACTTATGGAGACTGTAAAAAGATCAAGGGGCTGGAGATGGGCCACAGGGTGGGGTGAGGGAGGGAGGGATGAATAGGTAGAGCACAGAGGATTCTTAGGACACTGAAACTATTCTTTTTTTTTTTTTTTTTTAAGTTTATTTATTGTGAGAAAGAGTGAGAGACCACGCGCAGGGGAGGGGCAGAGAGAGGGAGAATCCCAAGCAGGCTCTGCATTGCCAGTGCAGAGCTCAATGCGGGGCTCCAATTCATGAACCGTGAGATCATGACCTGAACTGAAACCAACAGTCAGGTGCTTCACCAACGGAGCCACCCAGGCACCCCCACTGAAACTATTCTATGTGATACTATAATAGTGGATATATATCATTATACATTTGTCAAAATTAATACAGTGTATAACAGAGTTAACTCTAATGTAAAGTATGGACTTTAATAATACTGTATCAATATTGGCTCATCAACTATAATAAATATACCACATTAAAGAAAGATGTTAACAGTAGGAAAATGAGGATGGGCTCAGGGCGTTTATAGGAATTCTATGTACTTTCAGCTCAGTTTTTATGTAAACCTAAAACTTTTTGTAAAAATAAAGTCTAAAAAAATCCTTTACAGACTATTAATAAAAAAAAAAGTTGGATGACTAAGGCTGAAGATAAATCCTGGGTGGTGGGGGGGGGGGGGGCACGTATTCCAAAATGAACAGCTTGTATGTTCAACTTAGACTCAAATCACTTAAATATTTGGATTTCTCAAACATGGTAATGAATTATATAGACGCTATCCAAGAGGAAAAGTTGTAACTACTAAAAAAAACATAGAATACATTTACAATAAAAAAAGACCTGAAGTCATTTCTGAACAGATACAAATTTGGCTTATTTCAGTATCAAAAGAAACAAATCAGGCAACAAGTAACCTCCATTTACTGAAAGCCAACCTGAGTGTATCAAACTATCCTATTTATCAACCGGAAATAAAATGAAAATATTTTAGAAAACATTAACCCTGAGTTCCTCTGCATAGATTTCCCCCCCCTAAATTTAGCTTTTCCCTAATGACCTGAGATGGCTCTATTCCTTATCAAACACTGGCTAATTTAATATTTGGAAATATTTCTTCTTGAGGGTCTTAAAAATTCAGTCTTAAAAGTCATTTTAGTATTAACATTGCAATTATAATTATATTGTAGTATCTGTGTTGATGTCAAGAAATCAAATATATATCTACTATATATCCATAGTAGAGTAGGCTTATTTACATGGCGTAATTTCAGAAGACACCTTCCCTCCCATTCTGTATCTTATTTAAAATATAGGTTTTCTATCTGGTACTTGAAATTCCAAAATTATAATCAATTCCTTTGGGTTAAGACTTTTTATTCTCTTTTAAAATGCCAAAAAAAAGGGGGCACCTGGGTGGCTCAGCCGGTTGAGTGTCCGACTTTGGTTCAGGTCATGCTCTTGTGGTTCACAAGTCTGAGCCCGCGTCGGGCTCTGTGCTGACAGCTCAGAGCCTGGAACCTGCTTTGGATTCTGTGTCTCCCTCTCTCTCTGCCCCTCCCCCGCTAGCACTCTGTCTCTCCCAAAAATAAATAAACATTAAAAAAATTTAAATGGCAAAAAAATAGCTATGAATAATAATACAGTGGGTTATCAGTAATTTGTGGCTTTGAGTGAACGTAACAGATCCTGTCCTGCAACAAATTTTTACCTGGGAAAAGGAAGAGATCTTAATGACAGAGTGTTCCTCAAGTCTGGGTTAGCTGAGGGTGAGTTTGTTCAAAGAATTACAATTTTTCCTAAGAACAATGCTGTTTACAATATCCCTTAATACTCTGAATAGGGATGTAGCTATAAACATCTGTCTGATATTTGGGGCAGCTGAAGCAGAGGTGATTTTCCTGATAGCAAATACATGTCCCAGCCAGAGGTGGGATGGGACAGCTTCTGAAAAGCACTAAAGCAAACTGGGAACATTATTAATCAATAACTTAGGCAAGTAGAATGGGTTCTAAAAACTGAAGGTGGAATTGATGCCTCCTTCCTGAACTAAAGATCCACGGTGGAGGGCCATTGGTATTAGGCTTGTTACATTGCCATTTCAGTGGTCCTGTGGTCACCAGGACAGATTTTCAGAAATTGTCCCCAGGATATAATTGAAAGCCAGAGCACCACTTCTAAGTGACCTGTTCCTTTATTGCACTGTGATTTTTTAATTAATTAATTTTTTATTTTTTTTGCCCAGGTCTCTGAAAGAGTAAGCTTCACTTGCCCACTCTGGATTTTCTCTTTCTCTAAGAAAATTGGGGCTCCTGGGTGGCTCAGTTGGTTAAGCATCCAACTCTTGATTTTGGCTCAGGTCATGACCTTACTGTTTGGAGACTGAGTCCTGTGTCGAGCTCTGTACTGACAGTGTGCAGCCTGCTTGGGATTCTCTTGATCCCTCTCTCTCTGCTCCTCCCCCACTCATGCTCTCTCTTTCTCTCTCTCTCTATGTGAAAACAAACAAACAAACAAAATATCCACTGAAGTAGGAAATATAGAGTCGCTGTCAAGTCTTTTAAGGTTGCTAATGCAATATAATTATGTTTTACAAATAAAAATGATGTAAGGTTTTGTTGTTGTTGTTGTTGTTGTTGTTAGGAATAGTCTAATTCTTGGGGCTGTTAAAAAATGGAATTGGTTACCTAAAGAGCTGCCCAGTGTTAGAGCCAAGCATGGAGATATTTAATTTTATAAACATTGACTGAGTTCCTCCCATGTGCAAGCCACTGGTTTGAATGCTCTGGAAGGTATAGCAAGCAGATGCTGTGTTCCAGCAGCTTACAATTAGGGCAGGTGACGTGGTAAGGTCCATCCCAGGCCTATGAGTCTGTGGCTGGTGATCTTCTTATGTTCTTTTTTTTTTTTTAATTTTTTTTCGACGTTTTTTATTTATTTTTGGGACAGAGAGAGACAGAGCATGAACGGGGGAGGGGCAGAGAGAGAGGGAGACACAGAATCGGAAACAGGCTCCAGGCTCCGAGCCATCAGCCCAGAGCCTGACGCGGGGCTCGAACTCACTGACCGCGAGATCGTGACCTGGCTGAAGTCGGACACTTAACCGACTGCGCCACCCAGGCGCCCCTTTTCATTTTTAAAAAAAAAATTTTTTTTTTCATGTTCTTTATCATTTAACATGAAGTTGCAACAGTGGGCAATTTCTTTGGAAAATACTTTATAATTTCAGTAGGACACTGTCAAAATTAGTTTGTTTTAATAGATAGGACTTTTTTCTTTCTACAATAGTATTTGTATGCATGTCGATTTC
This sequence comes from Puma concolor, assembly GCF_028749965.1. Taxonomy (NCBI): domain Eukaryota; kingdom Metazoa; phylum Chordata; class Mammalia; order Carnivora; family Felidae; genus Puma; species Puma concolor. Next base: position 185,578,055 of record NC_141674.1, read on the forward strand.
ATATTATTTTTGAAACCCATCTTTAGCCCCAACCTTAATGTTTTACTCTAGTCACATTGCTACATTTGAATACAGAACATTCTTGGGTGTCTAAAGAACCAACATCAAAAATTTCATAGGTCAAAAACTGGTTCATCTTCTTATTTCCTAGGTATTCATTTACCATTTCCAGACCACTGCAAAAGATACCACCTTGCCAATCATCCTCAGTTCCTCTAAATCATTTCAAATGCTTTCTCTCTATTAACTCCAATAAGGTCTTTTAATTTATAATTCAATATTAATGAGATCCATTGCTTTTTTTCCTCATGTTTTTCTCATATGTACATTTTCTTTTTTTCTTTTTTGAGGGAGAGAACGAGAAAGGGGGAGGGGGAGAGAGAGAGAGAGAACATCTGAAGCAGGCTCCATGCTCAGTGTAGAGGCTGATGTGGGGCTTGGGATCATGACCTGAGCCAAATTCAAGAGTCTTATGCTTAACCCACTGAGCTACCCAGGTGCCCCATGTATCTATTTTCTTATATTGACTTAGCCAAGGTTCTTACCAGACTCTCTTCTTCTCCTACCTGAATTTTTTAGTAGGTTGACTAGTCCCTCATTTAGTCTCTACCTTTCCCTAATTCAACAATTGGAATAATCATTCTCAAATTCTATTTTTGAGTTTTTACTAGACTTGCAAAATCTTCGCCCACCAGTGCTGGCTGTTTTGCCAATCTCATTTCCCATTTCCTTCTGTTTGTACCCTCTCCTTCAGTTAAGCTGACGTATTTCCCACCTCCTTTTTATTTTCCATCCTTTGTATCTCCTTTCTATACCACCTAGAATGCCTTCTTAGCCTTAGTTCACTCTCCATCAATCTAAGTCCAGCCCTTTGTCCTAACTTCTCACAAAATTGACCTTATTAAGAAAAGAGTCATTTATTGAATTTATTCATAACATTCAGTACATACCAACTATAAAGAACTTTAGTAGATTTTGTACAATACAGAGACGAATAAACAGAGACAGTTATCAGCACAAATAGCTATTTGTAAAGCATGATGGGCCTTTGACTCTTTGACAACAAAAAACAACACTTTCTCTTTCAATATATCATTTTGTATAAGTCATTAAGCTTTTGATTAGTCAACTCAATAAACAGGTCTTAGACACGTTACTGTGCAAGTTGCTGAGGGGGAGAAATGGTATGAATCAAAATTTCTATCCTTGAGGAATAAAAAATCCTGATGAGAAGGCAGGACTTAACGCCTTACAAGGGCAGGAACAGTGGGCTGCCTGGGTGGCTCAGTGGGTTTAGTGTCTGACTTCAGGTCATGATTTCACGGTTTTTGAGTTCAGGCCCTGCGTCAGCTCTGTGCTGACAGCTGGGAGCCTGCTTTGGATTCTGTGTCTCCCTCTCTGCCCCTCCCCACTCACACTCTGTCTCTCTCTCTCTCTCTCTCTCAAAAGTAAATAAACATTAAAAAAATTTGAAAAGGGGGGGGGCATGAATAGAGACATACAACATCTACATAGTGGAGCAGATGATGTTTTATGTCCTAAAGTGGATGGAGTCTAAGGAACTTAAGTAATACGATGGACTTTTCACAGTGACTTTTTTTTTTTTTAATTTTTTTTTTCAACATTTATTTATTTTTGGGACAGAGAGAGACAGAGCATGAACGGGGGAGGGGCAGAGAGAGAGGGAGACACAGAATCGGAAACAGGCTCCAGGCTCCGAGCCATCAGCCCAGAGCCTGACGCGGGGCTCTAACTCACGGACCGCGAGATCGTGACCTGGCTGAAGTCGGACGCTTAACCGACTGCGCCACCCAGGCGCCCCCACAGTGACTTGTAATACACCCCACCCCCATTTCCACTCCATGCTCAACAGAATTTTATTTGCAAAGAATTTTTTTTTTGAAAAACGTTCTGTCTCTCTAGAATGTTTTTATTTTCACTCACCTCTCCCTTCTCTAAAGAAGGCCTAGCCTTTCTGCCCAGGGTCTACTCCAGAGCACTGGGGAGGTAATTCAAGGATCTATGACCCTTGTTACTCATGGGCCACTTATTTGTACATTCTCAGGTTATGATAGAACCTTCGTAAGGAGTAGCAGATACAAATGAGAAGTCCCTATCTGCAACTAATTTTAAAAGAAAAATGCTGTCCAACCTTTATATGATTTTTTTCTTCAGATAGCTGAATTTTTTCTTTTCTAATGTTCTGACCTGTCTACTTTTTCATGAATCATCAAGAAGTATTTGCTTAACATATTTGGGCTTTTTCAGTGTTTTAAATTAATGTGAAAACTTTTAGGTAATTAATGTTTTGAATACAACATTCAGAGGTGGAATACTTACAGGAGATTGCAACTGAAAAATAAGCCCAAAGTATTCTCTGAAGGTGACTTCTGTGCTGAATTATTTAACATTAACATAAAAGTTAAAACTTTACTATGATAAGAGCAACAGATTTTCTGACGATATAAAAGAAAGCAAAAACAATCTTGAGAACGTGGGTCAAGGGTTATTTAATCTTTTACTAAGTCAGTCGGGGGTATGATTTGGAGAACAGTTGGTTTTGTTAGCATGATCAGGAATCTAGCAAAAAGAACTAATTGCTATCTTTAATTACTCTTGTAATGGAATCAATATGCTGCCAGGTTATCAGTTAAGCGGAACATAATGGGTTGTCAGTGTTATTACAAAGATACATTGAGGCTCAGGAAAGGAAAAAGTTGTGGTATGTCTGCAGTCTCTCAATATAGTTTTACTTATTGAAATCAATTTGAATTGAAATTAGGTAAGTCACAGATACTCTCCTATCACTCTCTCATTGTGAAATTTGTGTAGAACTTTATATTGGTTTGCTTTTCAAAAAGCTAACTGTATACTAATAGATGCAAAAAAAAAAAAAAAAAAAAAAAAAAGAGCCTGCTGGTAGGTGCTCAAATAGAGCTGCTTATTTAAAAACAAGGTATCATATGCTCAGTGCATTGAAACTTCTACTTGTAGGTGTAGCAATGTCTTCTGATACATTTTTTGCATATTGGGGGAAGTGTCAACATCTTGAAGGTTGACAGCATTTCCACTTGGTACCAGCATTCCAAGGACACTGGACCTCAGAGGTGAATCAATAAGCTGTCTACATCACAGGCTAGATCTCTGTGAAATATTGTGCACGCATCCTCAAAGTGTGCTTTGCATTTCTGAAGACTCAAGTGAAATTCTCGAGTTGGTTCACAATGGTTAGTAACCTGACAATTTTTTTTATGAATGAACTAAAATTTAAAATTTAATCATAGTGGAGACAAAAACAAACATTTCTAATGGTTATTCAAGATATAGCTGACAACTATATTATGGAAATAGAACATCTGGAGAAAAGAAAAGGTAAAATGATCCCCCTATGCAGACAGCAGCTCCCTGAAGTAGATCTTATCACTGTTATGGATGTGGAGACAAATGTTTGGCCTGCTCTGTGTGAGTTCTCTTGTCCTGTATCATCATGAATGAGGCTTGAAAATGTAACATAGAGTTAATCCCAGGACAGAGAATACTTTGTTGCATACATCAAATGCAGTGGACTTCCAGTAAGCTTGCAAATGTTCTGGCCTTATATGTGTATCTGTTTCACCGAAATTAACAGTCTCAATAAGATTGACTTTGCTTAAAATCAACAGATGCCAATTTATTAACAATCCATTGGATTTAAAACTTTTAAAGAAATTAAAAATTGAAGGAAGTTGTGTTCATTCTAGTTGGCAAATATATATGTAAATATATATTTGATTTTAAAAGGTATCAAGTTTGATAAAATTTAAGTCTTATTTCAAGTTTTTTTCTTTTTCTTTTCTTTCTTTCTTTCTCTTTTTCTTTCTTTCTTTCTTTCTTTCTTTCTTTCTTTCTTTCTTTCTTTCTTAGAGTAAGAGAGCCTGAGCGGGGGAGGTGCAGAGAGAGAGGGATAGAGGGAAAAATCCCAAGCAGTCTCCAAACTGTCAGGTCAGAGCCTGACGCAGGGCTCAAACTCACGAACCGGGGCATCATGATCTGAGCCAAAATGGAGTCAGAGGCTTAACTGACTGAGGAACCCAGACGCCCCTCAGTCTTCTTAAGAGGAGAGAACAAAATAGGTCTAGAGCAGATTGGCATATTCTTAAGTGATTAACTTTCCAAATTTGATAACTCCTTCCTGAAAGAGCAGTAGATGCCACTGAGTATATTTCTCTCTAGGTTTGATAGGAAGAATATCTATGTTGGTTGATGCCTGCTGCAAATTAGATGCGGAAGGAGAAGTAGTCAGGGAAACATGTATTTTTATGATACTTTACTTGGTGAATTTTACTTTATTAACATTTATCACAAATTTGTACTTGCAGTGGAAATTCTGCACTTTAATATAACATCAGTATCACAAAGCAACTCATAAGCTTAGATCTGCTCCTCATGAACCTCGGTTCTAGTCTAAACTATTTCACTGACCAGCTGTTTGGTTTTAGGAAAGCCCATGTAGGCTCAATTTTTTCTCTTATAAAATGGTGTTGTCCATGATAGATGGTCCGGAAGGTGACTTGTAAATATAAAGTTCTGTGGTTCTAAGAATTTGAATATACTCAGGAGAAAGTTGGAATCTGTGGAAGGTTTATGAGTCATGATATGACAAAAATTGATCTTTTTAGTACCATTCAGTGGTTACATTGACTCTGCAATGATCCCAGGCAATTAAATTCCCTATTTTTAAAAGTTGTTTAAAAATTTATTTTGAAAGAGAGAGAGAGAAAGAGAGGGACAGTGTGAGTGGGGGAGGGGCAGAGAGAGGGGATGAGAGAGAATCCCAGGCAGGCTCCACACTGTCAGCTCAGAGCCTGACGTGGGGCTTGAACTCATGAACTGTGGAATCACGACCTGAGCCGAAATCAAGTGTTGGATGCTTAAATGATGGAACTACCCAGGTGCCCCTAAACTCCCTATTGAGAAGAGCTGGAAGCACAGTTTATTCACACAGGTAGGACACTTTAGTCCATCCCTGAGTAAAAGCATTACTATCCCCCTTTGGTAAAATTTTTATTTTATTTTATTATTTATTACTTTTTTAATGTTTATTTTTGAGAGAGAAAGAGAGACAGAGCACTAGTGGGGGAGGGGCAAAGAGAGAGGGAGACACAGAATCTGAAGCAGGCTCCAGGCTCTGAGCTGTCAGCACAGAGCTCAACGTGGGGTCGAACTCACGAACTGTGAGACCATGACCTGAGCTAAAGTCGGACACTCAACTAACTGAGCTGCCCAGTTGCCCCTAAAATTTTTATTTTAAATAAATGATTTTGGTCTTAACTGAAAACACACCACTGATTAGGACACATCTAATGCTTAAAGAAATGCTAATCTCTGTCTGAATAAGTCTTCTATTCTTTTAGATTCAAAGCCATGGTAAGGAAATAAGATCCATGAGGCGATATTCATGTGACAGAACCAAAGAAAAACTCTTTGTATTACTACAACAGACAGAGGCAACTGGGAGCTGAGGCTGAGACCTCCATGTAAACCCAGCATGCTGCCAGATTCTATCAACTGAGTCAACCTACCTTTGGCTGAATAAGTACACTGACTACCCAGCAAGGAGATTCTATGAGGACATGCTTCTCACCTTCTCTCCTTAGCTTTTGCATTTTACATTTCATTTCTGTCAGGATCTGTAGAGACCTAGGAAGGAGATTAAATGCAAATCAACCATTTCCCCTTCTTTACAACTTAGATATAAAGCCAGGGGGAGAGGTTGAAGTTGTTGATTTAAATTTGGTTTGGAATTATTGGTATATTTTGGCCATCTATCTTATTTGTTTTCCCTACAACTACTAACTGAAAGTTGACTGCAGAAAATAGAATAAAATTATTTTTCTAAATACAATGGAAGCTGTTACCATAGAGAAAATGATCAAAAGCTCTTATGAGAAAAGTCCATATGAGCAATGATATTAAGTTCTGGGAATATTGATGATGAGTATTTTCAGAGTAATAGTTAGGACTTTTATTACTAAAGGATTTCAGGTTATCCAGAATATCTCATTGAGATATTCTGTGTGGAAAATTAAATCACACTTGACTATCTCACTACAAAGTGATCTGTTAGACAATGGGAAATACAAACTTCTTACACTCTGGGGTGAACAAATATTTATTTGGGGGATTTTTAAGATAACTTGAATCATAGAGTTTATTGAATGTTTTGGTCCTGATTTATTTTACCTTAAATAAGTAACAATGTTTAAAAATGTATTTTCTAATACTTGAGTAGTGTATTTTCTATAGGTATAATCCTATTAAAAGGATTATTTGAAGGGGAATTCAGAACATATTGGATTATAGAAAAGTGGAGAAGCCTAGAAAAAAAGACTAGAGATAAAAAGAAATGAGTTCAAAAAGACAATTATAGGTTTGAGAAGTGATCAATAATAAATAAAATACTTTCTTGTGTGTAAATGTGTGGGTAATCGATATGTAGAAGAAATAAAGATCACAGAGTGAAATAGGGAAAAGGTGATTCTATAAATGAATTGATGTATCTGGGGATATAAAGGCAAATGAGTAAATGATCTACTAGAATTACACTTTACTGGAGAAATGAAGTGTGAGAGATAATGTAAGTAAGCAGTTAATTGTAACTTGATGTAGAAAATAAGACATTTTGTAAACAGACTAACAAAATAGAATGTTCTTGGGATTTGGAGGTGAGAGGTGGAGAGGAAGGGAAATCAGGACACCAGTGGAAGAGGGGGGCACTCGAGTGAGTTTTGAGGCTGATGGGATTTTGACCAAGGGAGGTGGCTTATTCAGAAGACTTCCCTAATAGAAAGAAATCTGAGGAAGGAGGAATAAGTGGGGTGTGTTTGGAGAAGTGTGAGCCACACCTGGACCTGGGAGAATTGGGAAGCCATAGGGGAAGAGGCTGCTGAGGCAAATAAGAAGACTCAAACTTGGAGTTAGAAAATTTTACATCATCTAACAGGCAAAGGAGAAAATAACAAATCTAGGAAGTAGCTAGTGCTATGCTTTTGGACGATGATTCTGGAAGTGATATTTGGAGGGAGTGAGGTGGGAAGGACCAGAACCTGCCAGTAGCCAAGAGGGATTCAAAGCCATCTTTGAGTGTCTCCAAGGGAGTTTTGGGCGCTTGGAGAAAATAGGAGATCTACACTTTTTGGCAGGAGTAGAGGTGGGAATGGGGTGAGGCAGGGAAAGTAAAATGGAGGATAAGAACATTTGAGCTGCTTCTGGAAGGATAATTAGAATTTGAAAGATGGCCTAGAGAGTGAGAATGAAGGCTTAAACCAGGAGTGTTGTGATAAAGAAGGAAGCAAAGGGATAAAAGTGGGAGGTTAGGCAAGACTTGGTGACTGACAGAATGTGGGAGCTCACCTTCTGGATGTAGTGAGGCAGAGTGTGTTGGTGATCTGAACCTGGGTGTCTGGAAGAGACAGAGAATGCTGGAAATTACAGATACAGCTATCTGATAGTAAGCAACTCCACCTTATTTGTTCTCTGCAGAGAGCATACTCAAAGGGGTGACTAAATGAGTAAATGAGGGCTTTGGTTATAAAAGTATGGGTATGGGTTAGTAAAGCATCAGTGGGCGGTGAGCACCACAGGTATAGCAACAGTAGAAAGCTGTCATCACTTGCAGACCTAAAGGAAAAGGGGAAGGAGCCATACCTGGCACTCAGTAATATGGTACCTGCCAGAACGGGACCACTTGACAGGAGCTGTGGCCTTGTATAGAGGAAGCTATGGAGCCACAGTCTGGCAGGGAAGGGATGATCAAGGAGTAACTGCCCTAAACCTCTCTCCTCCCGCCTCCTGTCCTGATCCCTTGCAGGTTGGTCCCATTGGCCAATCCTAACAGGAATCAGAGGCAAGGGAGCCTGCTTGATGTTGCCCACAGAGATCAACTTCCCCAGCCCAGAGCATGGCAGAGAGGGCATCTAGAGAGCCGAATAGAGAGGGCCCAGCAACTCCTCAGTAAAAATATTTTGAGAATTTATTCATTCATAAATGATACAAACTCAGTAACATACCAATTCATACAGTGTAAAAGAAATCAAGAATAGAAATCAGCATTGGATTTTAAAAGTTTTACTTATGAATAATAGAAATAAATCTTTTTGCTCTTCCAGTGTGATTGAATATGTTGATCTGATCCGACTGTCATTGTTATCACTTGTCAGTGTTGCTGAGAAAGAAATCATGGCGTGAATAGAACGAGGAGCTGCTCTGCCATCTTCACGTTTTTGCTTGTGCTTATGTAATCTTCATTTTCCTTTCAGGAATGCATATTTGGAAGGCTTAGTTTATCTAGAACAAGAAAATATAAGTGGTACTTACTCTACTACTTTACAGCCATATGTAAGTTGAAATATTCTGGAAGAAACTAATAAATGAGTGCTGTTGTCAGCCCTTACCTAATGTGGAATTACCTTCTTCGTCTTACCTCAGTTCCCACCTTAGAGATACTTGATCTTGATTTCGCAAGGGGGGCAGGATCAGTCTATAAAGCTTAATTTCCTTGCTAGTTTTATGGGTTAAATAAATGTGAATAAAAGTCCTCATTGTTTCTCCTCACACCTCAAAGGATTATCTTGTGCTCCCTGCCCCAGAGTACATGTACCTCCCTACTTTGGAAACCACTGCTATACACCGTTGGAGGTATGAATCTGGAATTTAGGAGAGAGCTGAGCGTTGAAGATGTTGGCTTTGAAGGGATCTGCATGAATACAAATTTCATATCTCTAAGCACGGATGGAATTGCTAAGAGGAGAGATAACGATGAAAGGAAACAGTGGAGAGCTTAGGCCAGGCAGCTGGGAGGATTCCTACATGTATGGATATAAAAAAGGAGAAAGAGGTAGTACAGAAGTCAGAGAAAGAGCAAAGCATGAAAAGAACCAAGGTCCCAGAAATGACGGAGGGCTGATCAGAGGTGTCAGCTGCTGAGTTGGGAATGAATGAAGACCAAGGATTGGCCAGGTGTAGTTGATCATGAGGCCAAGGTTAAACTTTGAAGGTCTTGGTGGAGTCTTGCATGAGTCAAAACAATGAATGCGGGCTAACTTTTAAAGGAAGGATTAATGAGGACAACCATTCAAAGGCCAATAGAATATTTATTATTGTTTTTGTTTTGCTTACTTTAAAGTAGGAGATGTTGTGTGGAGAAGGGAAAAAGGCGGGAGAGAGGTGGAAATTTTGGAAAAAAAAAAAAGAAGGAATCATTAGAAACAGATTCCTGAGGGAAGCAGTAGAGATGGGTTTGAAAGTCTAGGTAGAAGGGTAGCCATGACAGAGAGGATACTTCCTTCTCAGGTTGTTACAAAGAGGCTATGGTGTTTTTGGATGCAGAAGTTATATTCCTTTTATACTCAACACTGAGGAGATACTTAGTAAAATACTGCAAAGAAAACTGGCCACAAATTAATAGTTTCTTAAAATCAAAGAACATGTTCTCTACTGAGAGCAAAACCAAGGGAAATGAGTGTAAGATGTCAATCAAGATTTAATAAAGGAAATTATCAGTCCTGTTACTTTTTTGAGTTTTTCTTAAAAAGGGCAAATTTGAATCTGGTTGAAATGGATTGATTATGGGCATGCTCACACATTTTTTTTTTCTGACAGGCTGGGCCAGGTGACTTTGGAAATGCTATATTTTATTCTCAAAAAGATTGCAAGTATTTGAAGGCATGCATTCTCTCCTGGAGTATGGGCAGGGCAGACAAAATCAGAGGGGTGCTATTTTTTTCATGACAATAAGTGGATGCCAGGAAACTGCAATTTCAATTCCAGCTTGATAATTAATTAGTTCTATTTTTTGGACAAGAATCTTAACTTCTATAACTCTTCACTTCTTTTTTTCTAAAACAAAAATTAAGGGGGTGGCCATGATATCTAAGATTCTTTTGGTCTTAAAATTAAATGATTCTAAAAATGTATATCATATTACCTATTTTGCTTATGGTAAAGTCACAAAATATGTCCATTATTTATGAATGTTTCCCTTGCTTGAATTTCATGAAAATATTCTGTCTACTACTTAACTATTGCAGTATATAACTTTTGAAAGTATAATAAAACTCAATTGATGTTGCATGCATGGATGCTAAGCTTAGAAAAGACTGAATCAGATTGCCCTCATATTTAATCTTTTTCTGCTTATCAGTTTCATTCACTTGGAAGCTTTAGTCAGTTAGGCTACTATTAGTCATTTCGTAAATTGTTATTCACTAGCTTTCCACTTCCTTTTGAGAGTTGAAAGAGTTAATGCAGTTAAAATGTTTGACTCAGTCTAGAACTTCTTGGGTATCTATTTTTATGGTTTTGATGGTCAATTTAACTCTCCAAATAAGTTACTTTCAACTACTACTTTAGGCAGAAAATATGAGTAATTGAATTTTGTTTGGTTGAATTAATTATCCCATTTCATTCATGCATTTGAGTAGACTTCCCTGCTAGACTCTGAGCTCCATGAAGCTAGAGATGTGTCTGTTTTTACTCCTTAATGCATCATATCCCATGTACTTACCACAGTGCTTACAAATTTGTGATTCAATATTCTTTTCCATTTAAAATTTGTAGTCATAAACCACTTTATATTTGTCAGTGATTATACAAGACTAATCTGTTCAACAGCACTTAATTATGAAAGATGTCTTACCCCAGACCTTCATGTCTACTTTGCATTCTGCCTTAAAGTCCCTTCAGAATATTCAGACACACAAAACACAGAATAGCCAGATGAGGGGCGCCTGGGTGGCGCAGTCGGTTAAGCGTCCGACTTCAGCCAGGTCACGATCTCGCGGTCCGTGAGTTCGAGCCCCGCGTCGGGCTCTGGGCTGATGGCTCAGAGCCTGGAGCCTGTTTCCGATTCTGTGTCTCCCTCTCTCTCTGCCCCTCCCCCGTTCATGCTCTGTCTCTCTCTGTCCCAAAAAAATAAATAAACGTTAAAAAAAAAAAATTAAAAAAGAATAGCCAGATGAGATGGGACAGCATTTATTGGGGGTAGAAGAGTGGCTGGAAATTCAAGAAGTGTTAGTTTGCCTCTTGGTTGCCTTTCTTTAGTCACTTCTTCAAAGGGACCCCCAGGCCTTGTCATCCTGATCACAACTTCTTTACTGATTATCATCTTCCCCCTTCTTCACGTACAGATTTTTCTTCTCTCCATCTCTCCAATAGTTGTCTTATTTCCCCTACTTCATTCAGTAGATTAATTATTCCTTGGACATTTTTGCTTTCTATCCAAATGTAAAGGTCAGGGACACCATTTTGGTGTTATTGCCTACAAGCTCTGTTGAATAATTGGTGTCTCTGAAATCTGACCCACTCCTCATTCTTGCCAGTGGAGCTGGAGCCCTTTTAGAGGGAGGACCAGACCTCCACCATTTTGGGGCCACTCAAATCCAAGCTGCTAACTTCACTGATGTGTTCAGTAGTCCTTTAGCTCATTACTAGGTGATGCCTTATTCTGATTCTTGTTGCTATTGTTCCAGTACCACTTGCCTTATTGTTGCAGTTACGTTTGGAGTGAGGCGATGGAATAGAGGTGTTCCTGAATGTGATCTGGGGCTGAAAGAATGTGTATACATCTATTTAGCAATTACTTATTTGGCACTCATGATGTGCCAAGCATGTTACGTGACTGAAGCAATTATAAGGTAGGTGCCTCTAGTGGTAGTGCTAGAATGAATGGGGGTTGGAGCACACGTTATCCCTCCGTCTCCTACCTCTTGTGGTCAGGGCCATGATTCCCCATTACTGCCAGCATCAGGAGAGTCTCTCTGTGTGTTGTCTTTCCAATGAGTCAGTTTAAGGACTGCTAACAACCACCTTTTTTTATTTTTGTGACAGATGATTCAAGAGAGCCGGTTTCTCATAGAAATGGCAGATACAGTCCAGGAAAAGATTGTGCAGTGTCAGAAAGCAGGTAATCCCCCCAACTCCTGCCCCATTTCATTTAGAAACTTAATGATAATTCTTGGTAGATTTTTCAAGTTTCCACTTTTTACTCTTAAAATTCAAATATTTTATGCCATAGTTTAGCTATAAATTTGAGTTAAACTTAAGTCTTTGTTTAGTACAGAAGAAGTCTTGGTGACAGTAGGTGGGTTGTATGTATATAGGGGGGTAATGTCTGAAGATGTCTAGAGAGGTGAGGGGTTCTGAATCTACTTTTGTGGTTTTTACTACACATTGCTCCTTAAGAACCACCTCATTTTTACAATTTGAACCATAATCCTATTAATCTTCTAGGCTTTGGCCTCATTTATTAGTCATCCTTTTAAATTTATTCTTTCTTTAAGGATAGGATGGATCACATCTCTGTGAGGGTACCCCTTTGTTGATTTATATTCACCTTCATCCATATTCTATACTTTTGTCTTTCTTGGATTTATATTCTCCTTGATTCCGACGCACAATAAATAGGATGAAGGAGATGACAATAATGACAATTGCTTGATATATTGGCATATGATATACTGTGCAAATACACTATGTTGCTTAGTCCTTATAACAACTCTACAAGGTAATCACCATTATATCCAATTTGTAGATGAACCATCTGAGATTCTGAGAGATTGAGTGAATCACCCAAGATGCCTATTAACACAAGGTAGAGCTGACCTTTGAACCCAGACCAGACTTTAAAAATGGTGCTGTTTGCTGACTTGGTCCACAGACTTAACTGTTTCTGTTGACAAAAAGCACAGAAATGATCCCACGTACTTATATAATGCTCCTATATGTGAGGCAGTACTTTGAGAGCCTTTTATGTGTTGACTCATTGAATCTTCACCACCATCCCTTGAGGTAAACACTCTTGTTATCACCATCTCACCAGTGAGGAAACTGGATCACAGAGAGGACTTGTTCATGCTTATGTAGCTAGTAAAGTGGTAGAGCCAGAGGGTAAGCCCGGCTCCACAGTCATGCTCTTACCATGTGCTATATTTGTGATGTTAACACTAAGAAGGTTAATGTGGTTTTGGGCTACGTTAATAAAAGTAGAGTAATTAGAATAAAGAGGGTTGTGGGCTACTTCAGCCTTGTGGGCTGCTACCCTACCTTGTGTGGGCTGCTTCAAGCCCACTTTGAATATGATGTTCCTACAAGCTCTTCTGGATGCAATGCAATATGCAATATGCAATCTTCCTGGATGTCATATTTAGAGAAGAGACATTATTAGTAAAGCTGAACCGTGCTAGAATGTTCAGTCTGGAGGAGAGAAGACTCCAGTGGACTTTATCTAACATCTTTCTTCAAATATTTAAAGGTCTGCACAGTGGAAAAGAGGTTGGACCTAGCAGGTCTGGATCTAGCTAGCACCAAGGTTCCAGGGAGAGAGACTTTGGCTTGACATAAGGTATAGCTTTCCAAAGATGGCATAAGCTGTCCAGAAGAAAGTGTGATTCCCATCTCTGAGGATAGTTATATCTTTTATAGTATTCAAGCTTCTTAAGAAATAGTTGAGCTAAACATAATTTTAAGGTCATTCTCAAATATGAAACATTTAGGTATTTCCAGGAACTCTATTTACAAAACATGTTTTTATTTTTACTCAACATTTGTCGGTTAACCTTGTTATCCACATGGGCTCCAGGATCTACTGTCAATCTGTGGAGATGGTTTATAGGGAAAAGTAGAATAAGTGCATCTATCACATACGGTTATCAGTTGCACATTACGCTGTTTCATGTAAAAACCAGGTAGAAGACAAACAAGACATATGTACCCTCTTGGAAGAATTTGGTTCTTAACTTCCTTCTTATGTCTATATCTATGCCTCCTGGCTGTTTCAAAGGTAATTTGGTCTAATGCATCCATTATTGTTAGTTTGCCCCTAAAGACAGCCATTGGTGGGGATGAACAGAATGAGAAGGAGCATTCAATTCAGGGATTTCAAAATTATAAGAGAAGGGCAGGCATGGGAAATAATAACATTTTTCATAATAAAATGTTTTTCTGAAATAGCATCATACTAAGAATTCTTACATGTTCTCTTTTCAAAGGGATGGAATTTCACGAGGAACTTCATAATCTAGGGGCGAAAGAAGGCTTGAAAGGAAGAAAACTCAACAAGGCGACTGAGAGTTTTGCCTGGAACATTACAGTATTGAAGGTAAATGAAATTCCCAGGGACCTTCTTTGCCTTTATTATTCTTCTCCTCATGTCTCCAAAGTGTAGAGAAACATCAGTGGTTAAATGCAGTGATTTGAATTTTTAAGTAATATGTGGCCTAAATCACCAGGTTCATGCTCTAAGTGATGGGGAGATTGACATACTTTTTGCCCTAATAGGACAAATGAGGTTTGTGGTGGAGACAGAGGACAGCACGACCTAATTCCACTGCCTGGTGGTTGTGCTTGTGTGTTTTTACTCACATGGACTCTGCTGTTCATGTCAATATAGCTGTTCTTGTCTGTGGCAAGAATAATGCCAAATGTTGTGGGAGAAGGATCCAGCACAAGTGATTTGGAAGAGCTTTAAACCTCAGAATATCTGGAACCATTTAGGATTATTTTATTTTAAGAACAGTTTCTATAAATATATTTATTTTTGCAAATAGCTTTGGAAGTCAGTTTCTTGAGATTATGATTTGCTCTGCTGAAAATTAATTTTAGGAGTTTGAAGTAAAGATGCCACTTTTCATATTTTCTTATGTGAAAGGACAGATGATTTAGGCAGTTGGAATAATTTATTTCTGACAGTGTGTTGAGAAGAAAATAGCCACAAACGTGATTAATTAAAAAATTAATCGTTGCCAATGTATAAAGAACATCTACTATATGTCATATACTGTTTTACAAGCTTTAATAAACTAACATTTTAATATGCACAACAACCCAATACTACTATTATTCTCATTTTAGAGGTGAGAAAACCGAGGCATTAAAAGCTTAGGTATATTACCGAAGGTCACTCCACTAACAAACAATGGAGGTGGAGTTTGAACCCAGACAGCTTGGTGCCAAAGAGATATGTTTATGAGGAGGTGCCAGGTGAACTGTAAGACATGTTACAAATGTTTCTTAAAAATTCAGTTCACAAATATTTGCTAACCTCCTACTATGTACTGGACTTTATGCTAGGTATTGAGGGTCCATGGAGAGCGAAAGAGGCACAGACCTTGACCTCATGAATCAACAGTCTGGAAGCAGGAGGTGGGATGAGCGAAAATAGGCATCATTTGCTTAATGAGCAGGGAGGAGCTATAGCATTAATATGAAGAGGGGCTTATTTTATAATATTAGAAGACAACATGTCAGCGTGAACCCTGACTCAAACACTTTCTGATCAGATATTTATGTGGTCTTGTTTATGTGCCAGTCACTGAGAAAGGAGCTATGGATACAAATATCAGAAGAGTAATACCTGGGCCTCCAGGACTGGTGTACCAAGGGAGACAGACATATAACCAATAATGGCCATCAATTATTCAGCACTTAATATGTGACAGGCGCTCACAGCTAAGTAGTTTATATACATTTTCCCTTTCCTCTTTGCAACAAAGGTGTGCCCTTGCAGCAACTCTTGCTGACCCTGGTATGCCTCTATCCATCTCACAGATGAGGACATTGAGGCTTAGCAAGGTTTAAGCTTCTTGCCCTCATCTAGTAAATGGCAAAGCTGAGGTTTCAACTCATGTCTGGGGTCTCTACTACACTGTCCTTCTGCTCCCCATAAAACTCAATCCATGTGACTGAGTCTAGGCAGCCTAGTGCAAGGGTGAGGCAGGCTCTGTGTGCACATTGCCTGATAGCTGTGAGGCTTTAACCAAATTGTATGATCCTTCTGAAGGCTGACAATAATATTAGAGTGACAATAATATATATATTTTGAAAGTTTATTTTGAGAGAGAGCACGTGCTTGCAAGTTGGGGAAGGGCAGAGAGAGAAAGAGGGAGAGAGAAAATACCAAACAGGTTCCAAGGTGTCAGCTCAGAGCCCGATGTGGGGCTTGATCCCATGAACTGAACCATGAGATCATGACCTGAGCTGAAACCAAGAGTCAGATGCTCAACAAACTGAGCCTCCTACAGGCCCCTAGAGTGACAATAATATTAATACTCAGGGTTTTGTGAGAATTAAATGAAGTAATATATACAAAATGTCTAAGTCACAGTGCATAAAACTAGACACTGTATACACACATGTGCATATATAAAGTAATAACAATAATATACATAGTTATATGTATAATATATATGTGTGTGTATGTGTGTGTGTGTGTGTGTGTGTGTGTATGTATGTATGCTATTATTTTTGCCACGCGAAGATGACATTGTAGGAACAAGTTTGTTGTTTGTTTCTTATTTTATTTAGAAGTCTTTTAATAATTAATTTTTAAATTGCAATTTCTTATTTCTGTATTAATCTGTGACTTAAGCACATTCACTGTTCTGTGTTTATTTGGTTTAGTGACAGGGGCTGGTTGCTAGATTGGGCTGAGCAAATACTATACTTGCCATTCTAAGACAGATCTTTTGAAACATGACCAATATTCTACTATTGTAGCTAATGTACTAGCTGCTAGCATTTCAGCTTGAGTGCTAGGAACTTAAACAAGAATAGTGAATTTTTCCAAACTTTTAGTATTTCCTTTCCTTCATTGCATTTGGTGGGCTTGTTAGTCAGGTGCTCTTTCCACAGTGCTGAACAAATGACCTTCTTGGAGTTTGAATTTTTAGCTGAGGGACAGAGACTAGGCTCTTTTGGAGACTGTTTAGTTCAATGATGCCTCTCTGAGAAGATCCTCCTCTCTAAGACTCTCCCTTTCTTTTTTTCTTTTTAAGTGTTTATTTATTTATATCAGAGAGAGAGAGAGAGAGAGAGAGAGAGAGAGAGAGAGGAAGCAGGGGAAGGGCAGAGAGAGAGAAAGAAAATCCCAGCAGGCTCTGTGCTGTCAGTGCAGAGCCCGATGCAGGGCTCAATCTCCAGAACCACAAGATCATGACCTGAGCAAGTCAAGAGTCAGATGCTTAACTGACTAAGCCACCCAGGCACCCCCCTCCCTTTATTTCTTGTATCTTGAATGTGAAACTCTTAATTCCTGCTTTGTTCTCCAGCCTTCCTGTTGATTTTCCAAGCTTCTAAAGTCTTCCAATAAATCCCCTTTTTCTTAGTTTTCTAGATTCAGTTTATATTGCTTACAACTGGTTGAATAAGCAGTAACCAAACTTTTGAGACATAAACAGTGAATAGGTAGAATATGGCAGGGCCTGCTATAAAGTTGTGCATTGCCAACAGAAAAAGTTTCCTTACATGCAATTGATATACGTACTCTCTACTAACTAGAGGAAGGAGTGGGAATTGATGAATATTGGTTGAATATATGGGTTCGTGAAGCTAAAAATATTTAATTCCAATGTACTTTCCAACAAGTAGGGGAGAAGCTGAAAAAAATGAGAAATGTACGTCTAGGAAAAAGGTTGTTGGGACCAAGGAGTGGTGGAAAGGAGCATTGGCTTTAAAGTACATTGAGCTGAGACTAAAAAAGTAATTCTTTAGTTTATGTTTTCTGAAATTCAGTATTACATTGATACGATATTAATAAATGAAGGGGAAGCTAGAGAAAAATTGGCAGAGACAAAGATAAATAGCTCTATAGTAAAATGAATATGAATTATACTTAGTGTCTACACTTTCCAAGCCAGAGATGAGGACTTAGGATCCAGCAAGAAAGCTGAAGTCAAGATGGTCCTGGAAACAATCCATGTTTTTTTTTTTTTTCCTTCCATTCATATTTTAGTACCATACATGGGTCCAGAATAGGGAGTTGCTTAGCATATCATTTGCATTTCCCCACACTTTGGCCATATGCCAATAGCCAACTATAATATTTTCCTCCTATCCATTTCTTTCTCTTTCACTGCTGAGCACAGAATCAAATTCTATATATAGCCATTGTATTTATTTGGGGTGATGTGATGACACATGTCTCAATGACTCAGTCTTCAGTATATTTTCTAGATAATCATTGGACCAAGATAGTTGCATCTCATCCTACCATCAGACATTAAGAGTTACTTCCATCTGTCTTTTCCCCATGCTATCCTTCAGAAATGAGTGTTATTTGGTTATTAACATAATATTAAAATCTTACAATGGGAATTTTCCCTGTTCTTTAAGTCTTCCAGAAAGAGATGCTACAATTTCACTGGCTTAGTTAACCTATTGTAGTAAATTGTTATTAATTTTGGAAGTGTTTCACTCATGAGAGTTTTGAAGTTCTTTTGGAAGAGAGATATGAATTTATACTATATGTCTGAGAAAACACAATGTGTTATTATGTGGAATCCATTTAAAGGCTTGGACTCCATCCAGAGTGTCTTGACTCCTCAAGTATAAAAAGAACTTCATTGTAAGGCAGTCACACCTGTAAAACTGAAATTAGAAAGAACCCTTGAGTAGCATTTTAGTGAGCTTTCCCAGTATATATTTTTCTAACTTGGCCTGTTAGGCATTTTAAGGAACTAAATTCAATTATCTTTACATTTTTAAAAGTTTGATGAAAAAATCAATTTTACCAGGCTAGACATGTGTCAAGTAGAAATATATAAAAAATAATATTCAAAAAATATAACTAGTAAACATTTTATTATAAAGGAAAAATTATGAAGTTAGGTGGTCACTAGAGCTTAAAAAGGAATAAAAATATTAGGAAGTGGCTGACTTCTTATTGTTCATAAATTTCATTGATTACTAGTTGAATGACATGTATTAAATAAATTATGATGAACAATTACTTCATCAATGAGCACTTCTATTAATTGATATGTATTTATACTTTCCCTATATAGATTTACAGCTTGTAATTTAATGCATTCCAGTGTGTGCCACACAAAAAAATCCAGTTGAAGCATCTGGGTGGCTCAGTTGGTTGAGTACCTGACTCTTGATTTCAGCTCAGGTCATGATTTCTCCCAGGGTCATGGGATTGAGCCTGTGTTGGGCTCTGCACTGAGCATGGAGACTGCTTGAGATTTCCTATCTCTCTCTCTCTGTCTAAAATAAAAATAAAAAAACAGTTCTTTTTTGTAGATTTATATTCACTAGGTATGACTAATCTTTTCTGCCTGACTTGTTGGCTTTTTATTATTGTTTAAGCCTTTGCTTCTTCTGCTTTTTCTTGGCAACATTTTCATTTTTCTTGGGAAGAGCAGAGAGAGGCTGGAGCTTTTCACTTCTCCTTGGGTACTTGTGTTTGTAATGCAGGCAGATTCTCTTATTCAGGCCCCAAATTTCAGGCTGTCACATATCTGGGAAATATTGCTGAATAAGGGCAATTAAGTGGATGTCAGTGTGGTAATACACTTTCTAACAGAGCCTGCAAAACCACTTGAAGTCTCATTGTTGAGAGACAGGAGAAAGGAAATAAGATGATGGGTTATTGAGAAAAGAAGTATGAGAGGTATCCATCTCTGAAAGACTGAATGATAGCAAGAATGGAGTCACCCTCAACCAAATGACCATTTAAAATCATTCTTTGTGACTGTGTGTGTGTGTGTGTGTGTGTGTGTGTGTGTGTGTATGTGTGTGTGTGTATCAAATCAGCCTCTTTTGGTATCCATAGTGACCATATATCCTGGAGGCTTCTCTGAGGTTATATCAAGAAGGGACATGTCCAGTGTCCTCTATGTTGTCTATTGAGAACCTCTCCAATGGTGTTTCTGGTAGCTGTTGGCTCTTGTTGTAGTAGAAGCTAGAGAAAGGCTAGCTTTCCTCCTGAGGCAACTCTTTGAGAAAAGAATGTCAGTTTAGGAAGTCTAGAAACAGACCGCCAGTGACAACAATGCATTAATAATAAACTATTCTTCATATTGATAATACTATCAATTGTTAAGTAACCTAAAGCAAAGGAATCAAGAGTACAGACTCTGAAGCCAGACACTTTCTACCTGTGTGTCCTTGGAAAAACTTCCTTTTGTCTCTGTGCTTCTGAGTCAATTGGGATATGCTAGATTGTGCTGTGGTAACAAAAATGTGAAAATCTCAGTGACTTAAAACAATAGCTTGTTTCTTGCCTCTACTGTATGTCCATCACAAGACATACACAACAAGTATATTTTAGGAACACAAGCTAATAGGAACTGTATCTAATATTTCTACAATCCTAGAGGTAGGGAAAAGCACAAATTGGTTTTAAACACTTCTGCCATATGTTCACTTCTGTCCTAGGTCTGCCATATGACACATGGAATCATAGTTTCCTTCTATTTATATTTGAATGGCCAAAACAAGCCACATGGTCAGATCTGAATTCAGTGGAGTGGGGCAAGTGTATACTTCCTCAAGGAAGGGGAACAGATTTTGGTGAATATAATGAGGTTCCTCAATTACACCCACTTCATAGGATTATATGAGGACTAAATTGTAGAGGCCATTTTTAGGCAAACAGCCTTGAGCAATGCAATGTAGAAAGGGCCCACAGTGTTCCCCTGGCTGAATACAGACTGGCCATCAGGTGACCCACCTCAGTATATCCACAGGCCCTAACTGACCAATGGGCTACTTACAACTAGGCACAGCTACCAAAAAAGGGAGAATTCCATATATTGCCATACCTCTTCCTCTTCTCCCTTTAAAACCGAACCCCACCCACTGCCTCTCCTTTGCTGTCCTGCCTGCCATTCCCTTGTGTTGTAGTCAATAAACTTCTATCACCTCGTTTTGCTTGAGGTGAATCCTTTTACCTTCTGCATCACCAGCTTCCACCCAATCACCATCCCACATTTTGAGGTCCCCATCTGATTTAAACACCCCGTAAACACCACGTAAGTGAGTTAAGATATATAAAGTGGTGTATGGCATATAAAAAGTGCTGTATAATTGTTATTTTTATTATTAGTAATTAGCATTCACTGCTTATAATAAGCAGGTAAGTGATTTTCACACAACATCTTAAGTCATTTTAAGGGTAATGCTATGAAGTTAGTGGTACTACACCCATTTTGTAGATAAGAAAACTGAGGCTTGAGAGGTTAAGTAACATTCCCATTGGCGTACAGGTACTGAGTGAGGGAGCAAGAATCTAAATCCAGAGCCCATGCTGTCAGCCCACTATGCTATATTGTTGGAATATTAATAGTACTATAATAATGATATATTAACTGAGTGCTTTCTATGTATCAAGTATTGTACTAAGTGCTTTATGTCTATTATCTTATAGAGAGTAAGTGTCCTGTCCACATAACATGAGAATTCCAATCACCTTGGCAGTATATTCCCACAGTGCAGAAAGGTACATTGAAAGCGTGTAGCTTTAGAACACCAATTCTCCTTGTTCTGACATTATACTCACCAAGCAACTCTGTTGTCAGTTTGGCTTCCCAGGCATACTTTTCTGGTGGAGACAGAATGAATTGACCAAGTGACAAAACTAGTCCTATCTGCCTGGAGGTCGCATTTGTTTTTGTAAACACATCAGTTAACTTCCTTCATTACCAATGCATCTCCTATGAGTTTGGGTAGCACGTGAATTAGCTCCCCAGATGTAATTGAACACTTGGACAGATACCACTGAAATTAGGAAAGGAAAACAAAATAACAAAAATACCAAAGCAGAGGGCCTGACCCTGGACCCACCCTGAGAACCCAGCCAGCCTCCTCCTGTTTCTCTTGGACCAGGTTACTGTTCACTCGCTTTCAGTCTAGATGTTGCCAGCCTCCACAACTTGATGAGGTAGAGGAAGTGCCTCCAGCAAGAGCTTTGCAAAGGCTATAATCCTATTCATATTCCTTCCTCAGCCTACTCCTCTACACCCTCAACTCTATCTCTCAGATGTTCACTCTGTCCTTTATCACCTAAGCCATTAGAGCAAAAGTCCTGGAATCTTCTTCCTTTGAATAGCAAACCTGAGATGATTTGGAAATGAGAGGTGAAGTCCTTATAGGTAAGGACTCCTCAGGCTTCACTGAGAAGAAAGGAGCCTGACAGGAATATTGAAGAGGCTGTAAGTCATTAATCTTGAGATGTGGACTTACAAAGAGTTTTCAATAAAGCTTTTAATTCTGTTAAGTCTAAGGAAAATATTTTCTAGTAATACATACAAAATAACAAGATTTGGGGCTGTGAGTTCCTGTCTATTTTATCTTAAAATTGATTATCTCAGAGTTTTGACGTATAGGAAGTTGGACATGAGTTTAAAAATCTTCAACTAATATAATTTTTAAACATTAGATTATCTTCTCTGGGGCTAGATTTTCTCACCTAAAGATGGGATCAGGTTTTATGATAGCTAGAGTCCTAAGTCTTCACATTTTATGACTATATATTATTTTCAGTCTTTTTCTGTGCTTAACTACATTACATTGCTTAAACACACTGATCCTTTTGTCACTAAACTTATCAATAGTGTAAATCTCTCTACTTATATACCCTCTCTTTTATATCTTACTCCTCCTCCTTTGTTTTATTTTTAACCTATGGCACTATGAAACCCTAATTACACTCCGTTTCTATTCTTACTTCACAATTTCTCACTGTAATCTCTCCCACTGCTATATTTTGCCTTCCTGATTGCGCTTTACAAATAAGATGATCTATTCTTACCATCTTGTTGGGAATTTTTGTTTTCCAAAGTTTTTTTTTTTATTGTGCTAAAATACATAGAACATAAATTTTGCCATCCTAACCATTTTTAAATGAACAGTTCAGTGGTATTAAAATGCATTCATAGTGTTGTGCGACCATCACCACCATCCATCCCAACTCTTTTCTCTTGTAAACCTGAAACTCAGGATCTATTAAACAATAACTCTCCATTCCTCTCCCTCCCCAGCCCCTGACAACCACTGTTTGATTTTATGTTTCTATGATTTTTGACTACTCTAAGTAGTCATATAAGTACCTCATATAAGTACCTCATATAAGTGTGATCATGCACTATTTGTCCTTTTTTGACTGACTTATTTCACTTTGCATAATGTCCTTAAGGTTCAGTGATGTAATAAATTCCTTTATACAGCTAAATAATGTTCTGTCGTATACATTTTGTATGTGTGTTTTACATTTATTTGTATGTTTATTTTTATTTGTTTTATTTTATTTTTATTTTCATTCCAGTATAGTTAACACACAGTGTTGTATTAGTTTCAGGTGTACAATATAATGATTCAATAATTCTATACATTATTCAGTGCTCATCAAGATAAATGTACTCTTTAATCCCCTTTACCTATTTCACCCATCCCACACCCACCTCTCCTAATCATCAGTTTGTTCTCTACAGTTAAGAGTCTGTTTTTTGGTTTGTCTCTTTTTTTTCCTTGTTCATATGTTTTGTTTCTTAAATTCCACATATGAGTGAAATCATATGGTATTTGTCTTTCCCTGAATGACTTACTTTGTTTAGCATTATACTCTCTAGATCTATCCATGTTGTTGCAAATGACAAGATTTCATTCTTTTTGGTGGCTAAGTAATATTCCATTCTATGTATGTACCATATCTTCTTTATTTTTTTTTATTAAAAAAAAATTTTTTTTTAATGTTTATTTATTTTTGAGACAGAGAGAGACAGAGCATGAACGGGGGAGGGTCAGAGAGAGAGGGAGATTCAGAATCTGAAGCAGGCTCCAGGCTCTGAGCTATCAGCACAGAGCCCGATGCGGGGCTCGAACTCACAGAGTGTGAGATCATGACCTGAGCCGAAGTTGGACGCTCAACTGACTGAGCCACCCAGGCGCCCCCATATCTTCTTTATTAATGAGCACTTGGGCTGCTTCCATATCTTGTTTATTGTAAATAATGCTGCAATAAACATAAGAGTGCATATATCTTTTCAACTTAGTGTTTTCATTCTCTTTGGGTAAATGCCCAGAAGTGGAATTATTGGATAATATGGTAGTTCCATTTTTAATTCTTGAGGAAACTCCACACTGTTTTCCACAGTGGCTGCATCAATTTACATTCCCACCAACAGGGCACAAACATTGCTTTTTCTACACATCCTTGTCAAAACTTGTTTCCCATGTTTTTGATTTTAGCCATTCTGACAGGTGTGAGGTAGTGGTATCTCATTATGGTTTTGATTTGTATTTCCCTGATGATCAGTGATGTTGAGTATCTTTTCATGTCTCTGTTGGCTTTTTGTATCTTCTTTGGAGAAATGTCTGCTTATGTCTTCTGCTCATTTTTAATTGGATTATTTGTTTCGTGTATGTGTGTTGAGTTGTGTAAGTTCTTTATATACTCTGGATACTAACTTTTTATTGGCTATATCATTTGCAAATATCTTCTCCCTTTCAGCAGGTGATCTTTAGTTTTATTGATTGTTTCCTTTGGTGTGCAAAAGCTTTTTATTTTGATGTAGTCCCACTGATTTATTTTTGCTTTTGTTTCTCTTGCCTCAGAAGACATACCTAGAAAAAATGTTGGTATGGTCAATGTCAGAGAAATTAGTGCCTTTGTTCTCTTCTAGGATTTTTATGATTTCAGATCTCACATGTAGGTCCTTAATCCATTTTGTGTTTATTTTTCTGTGTGGTATAAGAAAATGGTCCAGTTTCATTCTTTTGCATGTTGCTGTCCAGTTTTCCCAATACCATTTGTTAAAGAGATTGTCTTTTTCCTATTGCATATTGTTGCCTTCTTTGTTGAAGATTAATTGAACATAAATCGTGGGTTTATTCCTAGGCCCTTTATTCTGTCCCATTGATCTGTTTCTATTTTTGTGCTGGTACCATACTATTTAAATTACTATAGATTTGTAGTATATCTTGAAATCTGGGATTGTGATACCTCCAGTTTTGTTTTTCCTTTTCAGTTGCTTTGACTATTTGGGGTCTTTTGTAGTTCTGCACAAATTTTAGGATTATGTGTTTTAGTTCTGTGAAAATTGCTGTTGGTATTTTCACAAAGATTGCATTAAATCTGTAGATTGCTTTGGATAGTGTGAATATTTTAACAGTATTCGTTCTTCTAGTCCATGAGCATGGAGTATCTTTCCATTTGTTTGTGTAGTCTTCAATTTCTTTTATCATTGTTTTATAGTTTTCAGAGTACAGGTCTTTCACCTCCTTAAGTTTATTCCTAGACATTTAATTCTTTTTGATGCAATTGTAAATGGGATTTTTTTCTTAATTTCTCTTTCTGCTACTTCATATTAGCTTATAGAAATGCAATGTATTTCTGTATTAACTTTGTATCCCATGACATTACTGAATTCTATCAATTTTAGTAGTTTTTTGGTGGAATCTTTAGGGTTTTCTGTATATAATATCATGGCATCTATAAACAGTGTAAGTTTTACTTCTTCCTTACCAATTTGGATGCCTTTTATTTATTTTTCTTGTATTATTACTATGGCTAGGATGTCCAGTACTATGTTGAATGCAAGTGGTGAGAGTGGACCTCCTTATCTTCTTTTCTGATCTTAGGGGAAAAGCTCTCAGTTTTTCACCATTGGGTATGATGTTACCTATGGGTATTTCACATATGGCCTTTACTATGTTGAGGTATATTCCCTCTAAATCTACTTTGTTGAAGGTTTTACTATGAATGGATGGTCTACTTTGTCAGATGCTTTTTATGCTTTTATTGAAATGATCATATGGTTTTTATCCTCTCTCTTATTGATGTGCTGTATCATGTTGAGTGATTTGCAAATATTGAACCACTCTTGTGTCCCAGGAATAAATCCCACTTGATTGTGGTGAATGATTATTTGTAAGGTATTGTTGGATTTGGCTTGCTAATATTTTGCTGAGGATTTTTATACCTATGTTCATGAGAGATTGACCTGTACTTTTCTTTTGTTTTTTCTTTTCTTTTTCTTTTTCTTTTCTTTTCTTCTTCTCCTCCTCCTCTTCCCCCTCCCCCTCCCTGTCCTCCTCCCCATCGTTCTCCTCCTCCTCCTCCCCTCCCCCTCCCCCTTCTCCTCCCCCTCCCCTTCCTCTTCCCCCTTCTCCTCCCCCTCCCCTTCCTCTTCCCCCTTCTCCTCTTTCTTCTTCTTCTTCTTCTTCTTCTTCTTCTTCTTCTTCTTCTTCTTTTTCTTCTTCTTTTCATAGTGTCTTTACCTGGCTTTGGTATCACGATAATGCTGCCCTCATAGAATGAATTTGGAAGCTTTCTTTCCTCTTCTATTTTTGGAATAGTTTGAAAAGAATAGGTATCAATTCTCTTTAAATGTTTCATATCATTCACCTGTGAAGCCATTGGTTCTGGATTTTTGTTATTTGGGAGTTTTTTTATTACTGTTTCAATTTCAGTTCTGATCATGTCTCTTCAAATTTTCCATTTCTTCCTGACTCAGTTTTGGGAGGTTGGATGTTTCCAGGAATTTATTCACTTTTTTCTAATTTGTTCAATTTGTTGGCGTATAATTCCTTATAATGTTCTCTTAAATCCTTGTATTTCTGTTATATTTTTGTTGGTTGTCATTTCTCCTGTTTCATTTATGACTTTGAGTTCTCTCTCTCTCTCTCTCTTTGATGACTCTGGCTAAAGGTTTATCAATTTTATTGATCTCTTAAAAGAACCAGCTCCTTGTTTCATCAATCTATTCTATTGTCATTTTAAGGTTCTTTTATTTTTAAAAAAAGTTTATTTATTTATTTTGAGTGAGAAAGAGAGATACAGTGGGAGAAGGGCAGAGAGAAAGGGAGAGAGAAAATCCCAAACAGGCTCCATGCTGAAGTGCAGAGCCCAGTATAGGGCTTGAACCCATGAACTGTGAGATCATGATCTGAGCCAAAATCAACAGTCAGATTATCAGCTGACTGAGCCACTCAGGCACCCCTGTTTTAAGCTTTTATTTCATTTATATCTTTATGTTTTTTCTTCCTTCTGCTGGTTTAGGATTTGGCTTGTTCTTCTTTTTCTACCTTCTTTAGGTATAAGGTTAGGTTGTTTATTTGAGATTTTTCTTCTTCTTGACATAGGCTTGTATTGCTGTAAACTTCCCTCTTAGAATCATTTTTGCTGCATCTTAAAGATTTTGGACCATAGTGTATTCATTTTCATTTGTCTCCCTGTACTTTTTTATTTCCGCTTTGATTTCTTGCGTGACTTATTCATTGTTTAGTAGCATATTATTTAACCTCCATGTATTTGTACTCTTCCAGATTGTATCCTTATGGATGATTTCTAGTTCCATAGCATGTGGTCGAAAAAGATGCATGGTATGACTTCAATCTTTTTGAATTTGTTGAGACTTATTTTGTGGCCTAATATGTGATCTATTCTTAAGAATTTCCCATGTGTACTTGAAATGAATGTGTATTTTACTGTTTTAGGATGGAATGTTCTGAAAATACCTGCTAGATCCATTTGGTCCAATGTGTCATTCAAAGTCCCTGTTTCCTTGTTGATTTTCTGTTTGGGTGATCTATCCATTGACATAAGTGGGGTGTTAAAATCCCCTAATATTGTATTAATATTATTGTATTACTATCCATTGCTTACTTTATGTTTGTTATTAACTGCTTTATGTATTTGGATGCTTTCATGTTGGTTGCATAAATATTTACAATTGTTATATCTTGTTGGATTGTTCCCTTTATGATTATATAGTGTCCTTCTTTGTCTTTTGCTACAGCTTTTGTTTTAAAGTCTGTCTTGTCCAATATAAGTATTGCTACCCCAAGTTTCTCTCACTGTATTTATATGATAAATGCTTTTCCATCCCTTCATTTTCAACCTGCATGTATCTAAAGAAGCTTCAAATGAGTCTCTTGTAGGCAGCATATAGTTGGGTCTTGCTTTTTTATACATTCTGTCACCCTTTGTATTTTTATTGGAGCATTTAGTCTATTTACATTCAAAGCAATTATTGATAGGCATGTACTTATTGCCATTTTGTTACTTGTTTTATGGTTGTTTTTGTAGTTCTCTGTTCCTTTCTTCTCTTGCTCTCTTCTCTCACAGTTAGTTGGCTTTCTCTAGTGATATATTTGGATTCCTTTCTTTAATTTTTGCATATATATTATTGATTTTGATTTGTGGTTACCATAACATCTTTGCATATAGCAGTATATATTAAGTTGATGGTTGCTTAAGTTTGAGCCCATTCTTTACTCTTCCCCTCACATTTTAGAATATGGTGTCATACTTTACATCTTTTTATTTTGTGAGACCCTTGACTTATTTGTATAGATATACTTATTTTACTGCTTTTGTGCTTTCTACTTTTCTTACTCCTGCTTATGGTCTTTCCTTTCCACTCGAAGAATCCCCTTTAACATTTCTTGTGGGTCTGGTTTAGTTTTCATTAATTCCTTTAACTTGTGTTTGTTTGGGAAACTCTTTATCTCTGCTTCAATTCTGAATGAAGGCCCTGCTGAATAAAGTATTATTCGCTGCAGGTTTTTTTTCTTTCAGCACTTTGAATATATCATGTCACTCTCTCTGGCCTGCAAAGTATCTGCTGAAAAATTAGTTTATCACCTTATGAAGTTTCCCTTGAATGGAAATGTTTTTGTTTCTGTTTCTCTTGCTATTAAAAAAATTTTTTTAATGTTTATCTTTGAGAGAGAGAGAGAGAGAGAGAGAGAGAGAGAGAGCAAGCAGGGGAGGAGCAGAGAGAGGGAGACACAGAATCTGAAACAGGATCCAGGCTCTGAGCCATCAGCACAGAGCCCAATGCGGGACTCAAACTCACAAACCATGGGATCATAACCTGAGTCAAAGTTGAATCTTAACCTACTGAGCCACCCAGCTGCCCCTTTTTTGCTATTTTTAAAATTCTCTTTTTATCATCATTTTTTTTTGCCATTTTAATTACTGTATGTCTTAGTGTAAACCTCCTTGGGTTGATTTTGTTGGGGGCTGCTATGCCTCCTGGATCTGGATTTCTGTTCCCTTTCCCAGATTTGGGAAATTTTCAGCAGTGATTTTTTTTTTTTTCAAATAAACTTTCTTCCCTCTTTTCTCTCTCTTTGCTTTCTGGGATCCCCATAATGCAAATGTTATTAAGCTTGGGGGTATCGCTGAGTTCCCTAAGTCTATTGTCATTTTGTATTATTATTTTTTTCTTGCATCTTTTCATATTGATTGCTTTCCATTTCTCTGTGTTCTAGTTCGCTGATCTGTTCTTCTGCCTCCTCTTATCTACTATTCCATCTAGTGCATTTTTAATTTCAGTTATTGGGTTCTTCATCTCTAATTGGTTCTTTTTTATGCTTTCTCTTTCTTTGCTGAAGGTCTCATTGAGATCCTCCACTCTTTCTTCATGTCCAGGGAGTATCTTTACAAACATTACTTTAAATTCTCTATGAGGCTATTATCTGCATTTTGCTTAAGTCTCTAACTGTGATTTTGTTGTGTTCTTTCATTTGGGACCTATTCCTCTGTCTTCTCATTTTGTCTAACTCTCTGTGTCTGTTTCTTTGTGTTAGGAGAGTCAGTTATATCTTCTGCTCTTAAAAGTAGTGGTCTTATGAAGAAGAAGTCCTTTAGTGCCCTGCACTGTCCCCTGTTACCCAGAACCAGGCACTTCAGGGCTGTCTTCTATGTGTGTTGTGTGCACCCTGCTGTTCAGACTGAGCCACTTTCTCCTTCATTTCAGTCATCTGCAATTGCTCTCTTTGTCTGTTATGGGTAGGATTTTGTTCTTGTGTTGTCAATAGGCCAGTCTGGGACTGCCTTGGGCTTGAGCATAGTCAGTATAGGCACTTGGCAAGGATGCAGTAGTGCTTTCCCTGTGTTGTACCTGAGAATCTTTTGTTGGTAGGTGAGACCTGCAGTCAGACCAGATATCTGCCACCAGCCCACTGCTGAAGCTGAAGTCTGACTGGTGAGTGTGGTTCTCTTTTCCTTTCCCTGGGGCAGGCATCACATTAGAGTGGTGCTGGCACCTGTCAGGGCTGTTGATAGACTACCAGGCTTGTGGCACTGCTTTGGATGTGTTCAGACCAAAAGCAAATTGGAGGGGATGGAACTGCAGAAGCACACAGGTGCTGGTTGGCAGTGTTAGCAAGGTTTGTGCTGGTGTGCTGTGGGAGGAGACCTGGAGCAAAAGCCTGGCTGGAGGGGGTGTGTCTTCAGGGGATTGCAGGGGCAGGGTGCACTGTTAACAAGTTAGGTGGGGAGTATTGGCTCCATAAATAGTTGGGGAAGGAAATGGCCAGCTTCTTTCCTCCTGGAGAATTTTCCCAACATCCCTGCTCCTCTACCACACATTCTGAGATTAATAAACAAATTTCCTTCTTATATACCCCAGGCATTTTTCAAAGTGCTGCTTCTATGCTATATCTCTGTGGAGCTGTTTATTGTACCATCTCTTTAAGGGCAGGGACTCAGTTGACTCTTGCCCTCCCTGCTCTCCTATGATCCTGCTAATTTTTAAAGTTCCAGGTTTTAAGTTCTACTGATTCTAAGAACTTGTGAAATTTGGCCCCTCTGGTTTTCAAAGGCAAATGTTATTCATCATCCTGTGTGGGCTTCCCTGTGTGAGTCTATTTCTCTCCCTTATCTGTGCCTGTGGTTTCCCTCCCTCCTGCAGACAGTCCTGGGGGTCTATTTAGCTGCTGACTACATCTCTGCCCTTCCTACCCTCTTTGATGCAGCTTCTTCTCTATATTTAGGTGTGGAGCGTTTGTTCTGCCAGCCTTCAAGTCTTTTTCTGGTTATTTACATGATGTGAATGTTATCTAGTTGTATCCATGGGAGAAAGCTAGTTTAGGGTCTTTCTGCTTTGCTATCTTCCCTGAAAGTCCTATAAATACTACAGTTTGCTTGTCCATTCATCTGTTGATGGATGCTTGGACACTTTCATGTTTTAACTTTTGTGAATAATGCTGCTATAAACACGGATGTACAAATATCTCTTTGAGATCCTGATTTCAGTTCTTTTGGGTATATACCCAGAAGTGAAAATTGTTGGGGGGGTGCCTGGGTGGCACAGTCAGTTGAGCATCCAACTTTGGCTCAGGTCATGATCTCACGGTTCATGAGTTTGAGCCTTGCGTCGGGCTCTGTGCTGACAGCTCAGAGCCTGAACCTGCTTCAGATTCTGTGTCTCCCCCTCTCTCTCTGCCCCTTCCCTGCTCGCACTCTGTCTCTCTCTTTCATACATACATAAATAAAACATCAAAAAAAACAAAACAAGTGGAATTGTTGGTAATATGGTAAATCTGTGTTTAATATTTTTGAGGAATCATCATACTATTTTCCACATTGGCTGTACCATCTTACATTCCCACCAGAAGTGCACAAGAGTTCCAATTTATACACATCCATTTTATTTCTTTTCTTTCTCTCTTTTTTTTTCTTTCTTATTTTCATTTCTTTCCTTCTCCTGTCCCCCTCTTGTCCCTCTCCCCCTCCCCTCCCCTCTGCCCTCCTCTTCCCCTTCCCTTCCCCTTTCTCCTCCTCCTCCTTTACTTCCCCCTCTGCCCCTCCTCCTCCCCCCCTCCTCTTCTTCTTCTTCTTCTGATAGTAACCATCCTAAAAAGTGTGAGGTTGTATCTCATTGTGTGTTGTTTTTTTTTTTTTTTGGTTTGTATTTTTCTAATGATTAATGGTGTTGAAAATTTTTTTTCATGTAATTATTGGTCATCTGTGTATCTTTTTTGGAGAAATATGTATTCAAATCCTTTGCCCATTTTTGAATTTGATTGTTGCTTTTTTTTCTTTTCATTGTTGAGTTTTAGAAATTCTCTATATATTTGGGATGTTAATCCTTTATCACATACATGACTTGCAAATATTTTATCTCATTCTGTGGGTTGCTTTTTACTTTTAACATATTGTATTTTGATGCACAAAGTTAAAAATTTTCATGAAGTCTATTTTGGCTCAGGTCATGATCTCATGGCTCCTGGGATTGAGTCCCACGTTGGGCTCTGCACTGAGAGCATGGGATTGGGGTTCTCTTTCTTTCCCTCTCTCTCTGTCCCTCCACTGCTTCTCTCACTCTCAAAATAAAAAATAAACTTTATAAAAATATTTCATGAAGTCTAATTTGTCTATTTTTTCTTTTGTTGTCTATGCCTTTGATGTCATATCTAAGAAATCATTACCAAATCCAACCTTGTCAAACTTTGCTCTGTGTTTTTTTCATAAGACTTTTATAGTTTTAGGTCTTACATTCAGGTCTTTTCCACTTTAATTTAATTTTTGTATGTGGTGCTAGGTAGCTGTCCAACTTAATTCTTTTACATGTGGATATCCAGTTTTCCCAACACGGTTTGCAGCAAAAACTATCTTTTTCCCACTGAACGGTCTTAATATCCTTGTCAAAAATAATTTGTTCATATACACGAGGGTTTATTTCTGGGCTGTCTTTTCTATTCTATTGGTCTGTATGTCCAAGTTAATGCCTGTATCACACTGTTTTGATTACTGTAGATTTGTAGTAAGTTTTAAAATCAGGAAGTTTGAGTCTTCCAGCGTTGTTCTTCTTTTTCAAGATTGTTTTGGCTATTCAGGGTCTCTTGGGATTCCATGTGAATTTTAGGATGGAGTTTTCTATTTGTGTAAAAACATCATTGGGATTTTGATAGGGATTGCTTTGAATATGTAGATTGCTTTTGGTAGTATTGTCATCTTAACCACATTGTCTTCCCGTTGGGAATTTTTGCAAACAGAATGATGTTATCCTTTCTTTCATTTTGCGAGGCTGCCCTGCAGTGAAAATACTCAAAAAACATTATAGAGAGTCTGACAATTAAATTCAGTTTATAATTCACAGAATTCCACTCTGGAAATATGTGGTATAGCTGTTAAACTCTATAAGTAAAGTGCTCTATAATAAAAAGCAAATTGTATAGCAAGGACCACATAAGTAATTACTATCTCAAGACATACCTGTCTGCTTGTTCATCTGTCTAGCCAGCTAGCCGGCTCTGCTCATTGTTCCTAACAACATAAAGTATTTCTTGTATTGTTAGGTTAAGTGTGCCTAATAGCTAATGAAAGGAATATTGTGTATCGGCCTACTCTTTATCTTCTTTAGGCTATATTACTTTAAATTTTTTTCATTTTATTTTTTAGTTTTTTTGCCAATTAAATTTTTAAAAATAATTTTTGAATGTTGGCAAGCAGTTATGATATTTGTCATGCTGGAAATATTCGGTGACTGCAGTTGAGAAGGGCAGAATAGCGATGATGCCAACATTGAATGTCTGATTCTAGTGGTAGCTGGTTTAGTCTCACTAAGCCTACCAAGCCACAGACTCACCTGTAATTTCAACCAGATACCTTACAATTCATGCCATTTATCACCAGGAAGAAGGTGGCAGGTGAGAGAGAATGAATGGATTAGTCCTAAGAAACAACTCTAATTATGTATCAATACCATTATCTTCATTTATAAAAGGAAGTATTATTAGGCCTTATGAAGTGAAGAGTATACATTTAGAAGGCATAGCATCTATTCCTGGGATTTCATAGGCTAAGTTTGATACATTTATACTCAGATTAGGTATTTGAAAAGGTATTTCGGGCACATTTTTTTAGAACCTTGCTATTCTTTGGCTTATTAGGGCAGAATAAAGGACTTCTTATTCTATATCAAGAAGTTGATTTAATTTGTTTCCACTTTAAAATTTTATAAATAAGAAAGTGCAAAACATAAACAAGTCTTCTAATCTATAAATGAGGAAACTGTAATTTTTGTTTTGGTTCAGTAAGGCCATATTCTTCATCCATCCAGTGCCCTTACTGGGTGCTAAGCTTTGTACCTGAGAATGTACTAGTGAAGAAAAACACGGTCCCCTGGTCTCTTGGAGCTGATAGTCTGGTGAGAGAGGCACCCATTAATAATCACACACTGCATATTAAATTTTTTACTGTGATAAGTGCCATGAAGGAAATGTTGCATCACATAATGAGAGTGTGTTATGGGATTTGACCTAACAGTAGAGGTCAGGAAAGCCTTCCATGAAGAAGTACCATTTAAGCAGAAAGTAAATATCTTTAGCTTTTCATTGATTCCAAAATTCTGCCTGTATCTTGATTCTTGAGTGTGGTTGCCAAAACAAACTGAAAATAATGGTGAAAATAAAACAAATCAAAATAAAGATATGCTACATCTCCTCAACTTGGTCTTGGGAGTTCTAAAATGTCTGCCTCACTCATTTAATTACCACTCATTAGCATCATAGCTAATTAGTTATTATATCAAATCTGGCAATGAGTCATATTGTCAATTTTAAGTGAACTTAATCACTCATTTTCTAAAATAATAATCCACAGCAACATTCTATGTTCATGTGTATCCATAAAATTTATTTGACAGCTTGTAGTTGCAGAGGAGGACGTTGAAAGTTTGGTTTTTGAGAATTTTCTGTTATTTAAAGCTGAAAACCAGAGAGAGGATTATATAGTATACAATATTTGCTGTATTAGTGTTACAAAGAGCAGTATTTTTTAAAGGAGTCTAATTAATGCATCTATAGTAATAACAAATGTAAACCATAATTTCAAACAGCTCTTGTCAACAATATAGGACAGTTCAGATGGAATACTAATGCTTCTTAGCAATAAGCAGGCTCGTTCCATGGTGTCCAAATTTCTGCCTTGGGTGGCTGCATCCCAGCTGTGCTGCCCAGGAGTTTAGTAGAGATAAAAGCTAGGCTGTTGACATGATTATGGAAGCACAGACCACTTTACTTGATCTCCAGTGGAACTAAATTTAGTGTCTCTCAGAGGTACATTTTTTTTTCCAGATGAAAGCTGCATTTTATAATGATTTTCAATAATTCAGAAGTGGCAGGATCCTAATGAATAGATGCTTCATAGACCAGAGGACTAGGTTCCAACCTGTGAGGTTGGAACGGTATTACTTTTCTCACAGGCAAACTTTCTTTGGAGAAAATTTGTTTCTTACACAGTCTTTGTCTAGGGTGAGTTTTAGCTAAGGTGAGTTTGATGGCTACAATGATATAAGTGGGAAAAAAATATTGATAACAAATGTGTTTCATTCTAGTTTCTTTTTAAAATTTTTTAATGTTTATGTATTCTTGAGAGAGAGAGAGAGACAGAGTGCAAGTGGGGGAGCAGCAGAGAGAGGGAGACGCAGAATCCGAAGCAGGCTTCAGGCTCTGAGCTGTCAGCACAGATCCGGACCAGGGCTCGAACCCATAAACTGTGAGATCATGACCTTAGCCAAAGTCGCTCAACAGACTGAGCCACCCAGATGCCCCCATTCTAGTTTCTTATAGCCCTTTCAGTTTTTCAGACTCAAGCTCTTCTTTCTTTCATGTTACTCTAGGGAGAAGCTGGGATACATCTGTCTAATATCCTTATTCTTAATTCACATCAGAGCAACATGAGCTTACTTCTCTGAATGTGTATGCAAGTGTGGTGTGTAAATTTTCAAGTAAAAACAAATCCAGATTTAGGTAAAGAGAGATTTTATTTGAAAGGATTATTGCAGTAAGAGGAAGGGGACCATTTCAAATAAATAGGGAGAATGTTCCTTCCATAAAATCTGTAAGCTTCTCAGAGATCAGGCAAAAAGGATTTTTTTTTTTTTTTTTTTTCTGGGAAGAACAAACAAGGCTAGAAAGAACTGGGTATGGGAGAGTGAGTGGCTGGGTATGTGATCCTAAGAGGCTATTAAAGGGCTGTCTGCCAGCTCAGGCTGCAGGAGGGGTAAAGTTCAGGGGCCTGAAGGAAATAGAGAAACTTAATTAAAGTTTGGCCAAGTCAGGGAGGTAGGTATTTTGTCCAGTTTGGTTAGGGGGTACAAACAGTTCAGCTAATCATTTCTGAAAGGGAATCTGGAGGGTCTGTGTTTGACCTTGGGATAAGTAAACAAGGACGGTACCTATGAGTCTTATCTAACTCATAATGGGGAATGGTAGTTGTTTGCAGTAAACCATTTCTTGGAGTAAACACTAAAGGGTGGGAGATTTCTAAATGACCCTGTTTTCCAGGAGCACAGGACTCAGGTAAAGTTTAATATCATCAACATACATACCTACATAGGTAAATATGTATATTAAAATGTTATATGTGTTTGTAGATATATATGTATATATATATATGCACACACACATATATACATATCTGTAAATGTAAACATGTAAAGAACAAGTTAGGTTAAGAATGATGAAATTAAATGTTACTTTTTAAAAGCCATATTGAAAAGAACATGATGGGCAGCCAGAAAATTTCTCTCAATCCAGAGGTGGTTATCTTCCAATTTAATTAGACTTCTCTTATTTCAAGTAGATCCAGTGTGCTCAAATAAACATCATGTATAAGATTACATACCCATAGTAACAGACCAGCAGGGAGGGGGTGGGTGGTGAGGGGAACCTGTTTTTCCTTCTTATGTCCAAATCCTTGTTAAGTGGTTTTGTATTGTTAACTACTCCCCCAATATATTTGTGATACTTTAAGCATTTATAATAAATGAAAGCACCTATTCACCAAAGCAGAATAATTACAAACAAAATTTTCCTTTTAAAGAAAAATTCATGGCTTTATGAAAAGATTAACTATAGATTTTTTTGAAAAAGAAATCCCTTTGGATTCTTAAAAGTAAGTTTAGATTCATAAAAAAATTTGCACATAACTGTTTAGAAAACTATTTGAATAAGTCAAGAAACATTCATCATTATCATCATAATGATATTAATGCTTTGAAATAAAGTAACTTCTGGAAGGAGAAGACATAGAACTGAGTCCCAGACTTTTGCATTGTTAGATGATTTTATGGAAAGGTTATCAAGTCATTAGGTAGAAGCCGCTTGCTTTCAGAGGCAAGCAAGAGCATAGGTTTCTTTCTAGCTGAAGAGAATCCTTTGGCATGCAGGAAGATACACTAACCTCTTATGATTTGGTCTGTAAATCTGCCAGGACAAAGCGATGTGTTCTAAAAATAGCCAAACTCTTTGAGTATTTATTTAAAAAATACTATTCTCAATGGACTTTTGAGTCAATGGATTCGGGGATGAAAAGTTCTTAAATTGCTCTACAGTGTATTCCAGGATAAAAAGATTGCAATCCAAATCTCTCAGAGGTAGTAGCCCTTAATCATCTAGAATATTCTAGATTTCCCAGCTGTCTGCTACTAAGCAGCTGGCATTATGGAACAACTAGAATAAAATTGATTTGTGGACCCTGTTGCCTGAGAGGCATTAATCTCTTGGGCTAACAAGAAGTTCCTTATCAATTACTGACAAATTTAGTTGCAGAAAGTTGAGCTTTTTTTCTTCAACATGCATTAAGAGATATATTTCTAATAGACCTTTAAAATAGGGGCGCCTGGGTGGCGCAGTCGGTTAAGCGTCCGACTTCAGCCAGGTCATGATCTCGCGGTCCGTGAGTTCGAGCCCCGCGTCGGGCTCTGGGCTGATGGCTCAGAGCCTGGAGCCTGTTTCTGATTCTGTGTCTCCCTCTCTCTCTGCCCCTCCCCCGTTCATGCTCTGTCTCTCTCTGTCCCAAAAATAAATAAACGTTGAAAAAAAAAAATTAAAAAAAAAAAAAATAAAATATACTAGCTACCCAAAAATTCTGGGCTGGGTTTCAGCACTTAATTCTGATTGCCTTGGGTCAGAAATGTGGGTTTGTCACACTGTGATTTTCTGTTTCTCCAGATTTAAATGAACTTCACCTTTTTTTTTAAGGCAAAAAAATATAAATAAAATAAATACATATATAAATATATAGAGAGGGAAGGTTGAATGTTTTAGAGTATTACTTGTGTTCCCTGGTGGAACATTATTATATCAGTAGTTTATTCCTTCATACTGCATGGGTGAGTACATTTTGAACATCTGATAGAATAGCCATATTGACAGTTGAGAGCTATAGACAATTTATTTGCTGGTGAAATCATGGCTGGTTGCACACCACTTCCTCCATTCCCTTACCTTCCAGATGGTTCTTTACACTTATTATACATAGTGCAGGAAGCAGCTCTTTTGTTTATTGTGGATTTGATATCAACTAAGAAACTGACATCCAAAGCTGCTAGAAATGAAGCTGGCATGTAAATGCTTGTGTATGAAAAGTGTATTTTAATAGTAACTATGTCCTAATATTAAATATGAATAAATGAGACTAAAGATTCTTAACAATGTATATTGTGTATTCTCTGAGTCAGCCCACAGAGTGTTTTCATGCAATCTGAAACCAGAGAGGGAAAAAAGCCAGCAACTTCCTTCCTGTTCTCTTTTATCTATAATACGTTTTTGCCTGGGAGAGGAAGAATGTCATTGAAAGGAACAATTATATGTATATATAGTGTGTGCTTGTGTGCTATGTTATAACATAGCCCTGGCTCTTATATTAAACAATTCCTTTATTAACCCTACTCATCCTAAGCTTTGCAATAATGCGTGAAGATACAATAACAACATTGGAAAAGCGATGTCTTCCTCTGAATTTTTTGTTATTAAAACCATTCTCAGTTGTTCTTGGGAAAATCATATAAATGTACAACAATATAATAATTATAAGCACTGCCAGGGTAGAAATTCCATTTCTGAATTCTGGAAAGTACTGTCTCAGCTACTAAATTGCAGTTGTGTCACTCAGACTATGTCATTTCTGGGATCCTTCACTTAATAACCACCAACTTACAGATTATTGGGTTTGTCTCAGAAAGTGTAATTTTGTCCTAAAACTTCCTCCCCGGCCAGAGGGAGAGGGAGCAAATAGTGGAGTGATTACTACTGTTCTTATTCTTTAAATAACTGCTCCTGGGAAGGTCATTTCCTTTGGCTCCTTTGTCAAGGACGCCCAGGAAGGGTTTTCACAGGACACCTTGAACTACAGCTGACCTTGATAATTAATTACGAGACTGTGAATTTCATTGAAGTTAAACACCAACACACCAAAAATGATCTTACTGTAGCTCTTTGATTAGACATTTCTACAGCAGTGCCATTTCTTTTCTTGCAACACGCAGTTGGACAATCTGATCCCTGATTGGGCTGAGCTGCCACATCCTACCATGTGAGCTGTGCACTATGCACTCTAGGGGGTGCCATTTCCTTTGTGTCTGTGCCCTCTGCGTTTGTCTTAGAGCCTCCAAGAAGTTGCCAGTCCAAGTATTTTTCTATCTCTCGCCTTCTATTTTCCATGAAGGGTTTGGGAGTGTTTTTAAGTATTTATTACTTATGTTAATTACGATCATTGTCTATCGCAGCGATTTTCCCTGCTGAGGTTTCCACTTAAGAGAAGTCTTCAGTAACTTCAAAAGGATCCATGTGCCGTGCCTAGTCTCCTCGTGAGCCCATCATTGTTTTGGATAGCGGAGCACAGTAGAGAAGCTCAACAATCCAGAGTGTTCTGGATTTCAGAAGAGGAAAATTTCATTTGTAGCTGAGCTTGATCTTAGTTAGATCTTTTTAAAAAAATTTTTATTATTTTATTTAATGAAATTATTTTTCTAATATTTACTTATTTTTGAGAGAGAGAAAGAGACAGAGCACAAGCAGGGCAGAATCCTAAGCAGGTTCAGGCTCTGTACTGTCAGCACAGAGCCGGACATGGGGCTCAAACTCACAAACTGTAAGACTTGAGCCAAAGTTGGACGCTTAACCACCTGAGCCACTCAGGCACCCCAATCTTAGTTAGATCTTAACTTTGGTTTCAACAATCAAACTTACTTGATTCAGTTTGTCAACTCCAGATGACAGAAAGAGAAGACGTTGAGAAAGTAACAATCCAATCCACTTTTCAAGTCGAATACAAGCTTCTTGTGAAAGAAAATTTAATTAAGATTTTTTAATATTCAGAAAAAAAATGCTTAGAAAAGAAAAATTTAAGAGGATTGAAAAACAAATGAATAAACAAACCTTTTTAATAGCCCAAGTAGAGTTGAATGAGAGAAATGTTTTGATGTCTGTCAGCTATAGGAAGTCATTCCAAATTTTTGGCCTGGATAGGTGATCCTCTGTGATGGGCCTTTTTCTTAGCTCTGTACTTTCACATCTCCACATCCACGGTTCTGTGGTTCCTGGCACACATTGGGCAGTTTCCAGATTCTGTGCCTTCGCATATGCTGTGCCTGATGATAGTAAGGTTCTTTGCCTCCTTAGTCACCTAACTAGCCCCTCCTCCTTGCTGAAATCTAGCATATGTTATCTATTACCTTTCCAGGGAAGCTTTTTCTGCTCTTTTCTTTCTCTCCATGTACTCCAACCCCCAAATCTCATCAAAACCAGATAATCTCCTTTTCAGTGCAATGTCTATAGCTTATACACAATTTCATCCCTATGGTCCCCACCCTGACTCACTATAGCATAATGATTTGTTCCCATGTCTTTTTTTTTTTTTTTTTCATATGAGATTGTGTTCCTTCAGTGTGGGGACTGTGCCTTAGCATGGTGCTGGGCTTAAGCTGTGAAAACAGGATTACAGAAGCTAAACAATTTGTTCAGTGTAGCATAAGTCACTAGTAAGATGCAGAACTAGATGCAAACTTTGATCTGTGTGACCCCAAAGTCTGTACTTCATATCCAGAGTCATGGTGTCCAATGTCACCACTTGATGCCTGTGTGCCACTTGGGAAGATGGGTGCTTCTGTGGTTCTTGGCAGCTGTGTTTTCTCATGGGTTGCCATTTAGTCCTCTTCCTTCCTCCTTCTATCTCTGGGGAGTTTCATTCTCCCTGGCCTAAACTTACCCAGGCTCATCTTTCCTACCAGGATATTCTGTCTTCACAGAACAAGGCAGGCACCTACATGCACTAAATGGTAATTTGGTTTTTACCTTTCCTCTCAGTAGGCCCAATGCCCACCTTTATTTTTTTCATCTTCCCTATTCCTATCTTTTGCCCTTCAGACAGTTAGGAACTATTCACAGGGGAATTTATAAAGTTGCAGAGGTTTCCAGACCACTGCCTCAGCTCCCTTTTCAGCCATTGTCCTCAGTTTACACAGTGTGTGTGCCACGTGTGCAAAAGCACACAAATATCCTGAGTATATGAGTATACAATGTTTGGTGGCCCTGTTCTACATTTTACCATTCTAGTGCCCACATTCAGTTTCTCTATTGTTATAATAGACACTGTATATGGTATGTGCTCAAGGTGTGTTTGTTTAACTGAATTATTTGAATATAAACCTAGAAAAGAATAGTAAAAATTGCCCTGGTGTAGGAACACTTCAGTTGTTACTGCTTTTAGTTGCTCATAAGAGGACTGAAAAAACATTCTTCAGTTGTCTTCAGGTGTCTTATCTTTTTTTCCAACATGGTTCAGATCATTAACATTCCAAGTGGCTGTACTTCAGATATTTTTATACGATCTTTTTAAATAATCTGGGTAACTTTCATCCTTGAGTTCCTGCCTCCCTTTGTGAATCATCACCATCTTCATCACTGTCACTTTTAAAATATTTATCAAGAGTTCATCTTACACTTAGTGCTATAAATATATGAAAATGCCTTGAGAGTTCCCTTTCCTTGCTAAAATTCACTTGCCAAACAGGCAAACCTTATCACTATGGTCTTAGTTATACTTCTGGAAAAATCTTCTCCTCTTGAGATCATTATTTGTATTCAGTAACTTAGGGAATTATTGAAAAGCAACCTTTGTACACCAAAACAAACTGGGACATTTTAGGGAAAATGAGAATATTCACTGTAAAACTGGAAATCAAGCATATGGGTGATTAGAATTGAGGAATATGATTCTCTTTAAAATATTTTAAATGCAGACTGCACTTTAGCAACAGCAACAAATAATAAGAGCCAACAGATATAAAATGCTTATTCTTTGCTGACACTGTTCCAAGTACTACACGCTTATTAAACCATTTAATTGTAATAGCAACCATATGATGTAGACCCTATTATTTCTGATTTATACATGAGCAAACTGAGGGGCAGAAAGGTTAAGGAATAGCTAACCTTTAAGAAGGCCAACTAGCTAATGAGTGACGGCCAGAATTAAACCCAGGCACTGTGAACTGGAGTCCTCATCCGTAGTATGACAAGACCGTCCCACCTCTTACATGTCTATTTCATATATAATGTATGAAAAAGTGTGTGGTAAAGCCATACTTTATAATGATCATTAAAGTCCTAAGCTTACAAACATATAAATACAGTGGGGGTCCACAGATGGGCAGAGAAGTGTTTGTCATTCTTAGTACGGTAGGCAAACCATCCTCAGATTTTAAACACAGAGGTTTCTAGTGTGGTTGGACATAGATAATAAGTTATCCTGAGACACAAATTGGAATGTTGAGAGAGGGGTGACTGTTATGGGCTGGATTGGGTTTACCCAAAATTCACGTGTTAAAGTCCTAACGCCCAGTATCTCTGAATGTGACTCTATTTGGAGATAGTGTCATTAAAGAGGTAGTTAAGTTACAATGAAGTCATTAGTATGGACCTTATCCAACATGACTGGTGTCCTTGTAAAGAAGGGGAGATTAAGCAGACATACACAGAAGAAAGACCATTGAGGACACAAGGGCAAGAAGGCTATCTACAAGCCAGGGAGAGAGATCCCAGAAGAAACCAACCTTGTCTACATCTTGTTAACAGACTTCTAGCCTCCAGAATTATGAGAAAATAAATTTCTGTTGTTTAATCCTCTTGATTATTCCTGTGACTGTTACACTTTGTTATCACAGCCTTAGCAAGCTAATACAGTGACTGTATTAGTTTGGGCTGTTACAACAAGAATACTGTAAAGTGAGTGGCCTCATCAACAAACAGTTTGAGGTCAGAGTGTCAGCAGGTCACGTTCTGGAGACAGCCCCCTTCTTTATTTCCTCTTATGGTGGAGAGAGAGTGAGCTTTAGTTCTTCAGCCCTTAGAATGGCACCAATCCCATCACGGGGGTTATACCCCTATGACCTCATCCATACCTAATTACCTCCCAAAGGCTTCACCTCCACATATCATCACACTGAGGATTAAAATTTCAACATATGAATTTTGAAAGGACACAAGCATTCAGTTCATAGCAGTGACCCAGGACAAAGAAAAAACTTTTGAAAGCTAAAGTTTAAGGAGCTTTCTAATATAAAACTCATCAGAAAAAAAAAATCCACATTTTTCTTTCTATTGATTGTTGGCTGATATATATAATTTGATTAGATTGCATTTTTTTTTTTTTTTTTATGTGAGGGGCGCCTGGGTGGCTCAGTTGTTTGAGCATCTGACTTTTGATTTTACCTTAGGTCATGATCCCAGGGTCATGGGATCAAGCCCTGCTTTGGGCTCTGCACTGAGCATGGAGTGTGCTTAAGATTCTCTCTCTCTCTCTCTCTCTCTCTCTCTCTCTCTCTCTCTCCCTCCTTCCCTCCCTCCCTCCCCTCTTCCCTTTCCTCTCATGCTCTCTCTGTCTATAAAACAGTATTAAAACAAAACAACACACACACACACACACACACACACACACACACACACACACACACCAAAGCACACACACATACAAAGAACAAACAAAAAAAGAATGCATTTTTATGTGAAGTGAAGCGTCCATGGTCACAATGACTTGTTTTCCACGTGGGCAGATAGGATGATCTCCTTAGTGGTGCAGTTGGAAGAATTCCACCAGCCCACATCTTCATCTCTTATCAAATATATACATTATTACTTCACTGGATCCCACTGCATCCAAGATACACCCATTATTACTCCACTGGCTCCTGCCTCCCCCAGCTATACTTGTTGTCATATTACCTGACCTTGAAATTGCTATTAACATCATGGCCAGTCCTTTGGTTTTTTTTCTTCCAGAAAATTTTATTATAAAAGGGCCTGAGTAAAAGGTAGGGGGCAGTATACATACTGGTTATGAAAAGGTGAGCTAGTTTTGGGGGGAGGTGGTTCTTCCTTGCTAGAATTAAACAGTTGGACAATAAGATTTTGCTGGTGGAGTGAATGGTAGTTCACTGGTGGAGTGAATGGTCCTGGGAAATTCTAGGCTGAGGTGAATGTGTATTCAGTGGCACCCAATTTATTCTTT
Organism: Puma concolor; assembly: GCF_028749965.1. NCBI lineage: Eukaryota > Metazoa > Chordata > Mammalia > Carnivora > Felidae > Puma > Puma concolor. The sequence goes on from NC_141674.1 coordinate 185,621,898, forward strand.
CATTCAACAAATGCTTTGGATTCCTGTTGAGCAAGACCCTTGCTAAGCTGCTGGGAATATAGCTGTGCACATGATGGAATCAGCCTCTACACTCAAGAAGCATGTGTTCTTGTAGGGGGTACAAATGTTAAAAGGTGCAAGCCATAATTAGTTATTAAGTTGTAATTGTGGCAAGTGCTATGTCAGGAGAAAGGCTGGAGAGAGTGAAAAATAATTTCACTTAATTCATTACATTGCTAAAGGTTGGCATCATTTTTTAGCCTGTGTTGTCTAATGTGGAAAAGCTAGCTACAGGTATCTATTAAAATAAAAATAACTAAAATGAAATAAAACTATATATTCAGTCCACCAATGGTACTAGTCACTATTCAAGTGCTCAGTAGCCACTTGTGCTGGTGACTACCATATTGGACAGCAGAGATGGAGAATAGTTCCATCATTACAGAAAGTTTCTTTGGCAAACACTATCTGGGCCATAGAGGTATACCAGAATTATGAAGTAAAAAAGAGAATTCTTAACTGTTAATTCCTTAGAGACTAGAAGATATATATATATCTATACATATCTATATCTATCTATATCTATCTATATCTATCTATCTCTATCTATCTATCTATCTATCTACCTACCTACCCAAACAGTCCACTTTTGGCTTCAGGCCACAGTGCAAATCTCATCTTAGTCTGGCCTTCAAAATGAGAAATGGGTCTTCAATTTAAACTACAGGCAGATTTTCTTTTCTCTTCGTATTATGAATGTTGAGGTTTTGCATTCTTTGAGTGTTCATTTTTGTATTTATGAACAATTTGTCCATAGTAACTAGGGGATTTTTCATATTTTTCCTTTTATTTAAGAGAAACCTGACTATATAACATAAACATCCTGTGGTGTGTAGATAGGAAGAGCGCTGGAGACTGTTACTTTACAATAGTGTAGTAGCACTTGGAATGTTCACAGCTGGGAGAGCTCATCTCAACTTCAGCATAGTCTGTCTCCGTTTTTCCAAGGACAAAAGAGGAGAGAATGATACGTGGGCAGAGAAGAAAAAATTAGCTGTGGCGGTTTAATACCCTTGAAGTTGGTGTTACTGGAAAACTTCATGAAAATATGCAACCTGAAGCTGAGGATTAGAACAAATATTATATCATGGTGGGGGATGTGCTTTGGCCGCCACACCTAAAGGTCACCCTTTGAAGGCCACTGAGACGGCTGCCAGGATCCATTGATTCCTCTGTAGTACTGAAACATCTCCTGGCAGGTGTCAGCCTGGCTGCTTGAACACATCAATATGGAAAGTTACAGAGTAGGGAAGAGTGGCCCATGGGATCCTACTGGATGGTTAGAATGCTTCAGTGTTTGTTCTGAATAGACATTGTGTGAATTTTTACTTAAGCTGCATTACAAATATAGCCATGTGAAATAAACAAATATTGACAAACATATTTTTCTTACAGGGATATAGCTTTTTTTTTTTTTTTAAGTCTTTAGGGTAACAAAGTTTTAAAATCCTGCCTGGGTGTATACAGTACCTCTAATTCATGTCTAGTGAGGTTGCTGTCTTGTTAAGTAGGTCATTTCCTTTAATGACGTGCTTTCATTCTTCTTGTATTAGTTGCCACTTACCCCTATGCTCCAGCCACAGCAATCCCTCTGCAGTTCTCCAGGTATCCCTTGGTCTCTCCTGCCTTCTTAGGTGATTTTGCTTAGTGGCTGATATTTTGGATATTTTTTTTCCTCCAAGTTTCTCAGAAAACATGGAAAGATGGAAAAAAGTGGTCGTAAAATGATCTGCTTCCCCAGCCATGAAGATTTCCCAAGGGGCTGCATGAAGGGAGCTGTCTCTTCCTTGGCCCTTCCCTCATTTCCATTTCAGTCCCAAACCTGAGATGTTAGCATTCATTCTGCACTATTAGCAAGTTAAAAATGATAGAACTGTTTCCTAAGAAGGTTAGCAAATGAAGGAAGCTGGTTTTAAGTGTTATTTTGGTAAGTGTGTGTGTGTGTATGTGTGTGTGTGTGCGCGCGCGCGCATGTGGGCTTGTATTCTTAGTCTCTTTGTATCCTCATAGTTGTAAAACTGACTTTTGTCCTCTCCACTTTTATTTCTGGTGGGTGTTTATGGCACAGCAGGATGGAGAAGGGCTAAGGGAAGTATCTATGGGGTGGACTCTTTCAATTGCCCTTCAACTCATATATCTTCCTTACTGTGAATATTCATAAATGCATAATGGTAACATTTCCCCCATGCTGAATCATTGCTAATAACCCCCATCAAGTAGAGGAAAGATCTTTATGTCTTGTAACTATCAACAGATTACTTGAACCTGAGAGCTTTGTCATATTAGATTGAATGGTATGTGTTAACATTTTCAAAACAGCAAGTATAAAGATACTGCCTTATACATATAAGAGGCATTGATATGTTAACCTATTTTTGATTTTATAAAATAAACCTTATTGGACATTTTAGAGTTATAATTTTTTCTCCATTTGCGAAATTGTAAAAGCAAGTGGCTACATTTTTTTTTTGTCTTTGAGGAGGCATGACTAGTTCAGATGTCGCTAAGATACTTTCCTTCTGTGAAAATCATTTTCTACTGTGTGAACATAGTGTTTGCTTCTAATTTAAAAGCTTACTTATACAGGTTAGTGTTACATTAATGTTTTTTGATGACTTTTTAAGTTTTCAGAATGTCTTTGAGGTTACTTTTACATGCCTAGAATGATTGAAGTGTGAATTTACATGGAAGCAGATGAATAAACCAAATAGTTTTCGAGGGACATTTCTAACCATTGGAGCACAAGCTTTTTGTGGACAGACAGGAACTCCCTCCCTAAGCCCAAAACAGGGGAGCCACCTGGTGGACAACATGAAATTCTTCATTTTGTAGAGGTAGTTGTACATGCATGGACTATGAAATCCCTGCTTTTATAACTTTTTAATGTAGGTAGATTTACGTATATATTTAAGTTAACATGCTTTATACTTTTAATTGATGAGTGCCCTTCTCACTTCATATAGTTAAAAGGGCCCTAAAATAAGGAGAAAGAATATTAGGATACTATGAAAATCAATTTAGAAGAACAATCAGTTCAAGAAGTAGAGGTTTTTAGTTATTCCATTTCATATTTTGTCTTTTTCCTTTCGCAATTCATTGTTCAGCCAAACTGTGTTTATATATATAAAATGGCTTTTTTGAAAGACTTTCAGCTCCCCTCCGGCTACTCTACTTCCTATCTCTCTCTTCGCCTACACAGCCAAACTTCTTAACAAGGTTGTTTACACTTGCTGAATCCACTTCCTTACCTCCCACACAGTCCTTAGTCAACTTTAATATGTCTTCTCTGCTGACACTCCATTAAATCATTCTCACCAAGGTCACCAGTCACCTTCTTGTCACGAAATCGTGTGAACAGTTTTTAGCTTTTATTTTCTCTGACTACTTGGGAACATTCTGCATGACTGGTCACTCTTCCTTCTTGCATTTCTGCTTTCCTTGAATTTGGGGACACTGCCCTCTCCCTGTCTTCCTCTTACACCTCTGGCTCTTTCTTTCCAGTGGTTTTTGTAGATTACCCTTCCTCTGTCCTTCTACTAAATGCTGGTGTTTCTTAGTGTTCTAGCCTAGGTGCCCTTCTCACTCCATTCTCTCTCCCTGGGTCACAGTGTCCATGCACATGGTTTTTATTACCCTAGCTCTGCTGTCAAATTCCAAATGTGTATATTGGTCCACAGGTCTCTCCTAATCTCTAGATGGCCTCCATTTGCCACCCTTCCTTCCAAGCTACCCTTCAGGCATTGCACTGGGGAGGTCTCTCCACCACAGGGAGGTCAGCATGTCTCAAACTGTGCTCATCTCCATGCACATCTACCACCTGCTCTCAGTGACACCATTGGTATCTCTACTTGAGTGAATAAATGAATGAATGAATGAATGAATGACAATTCAGAGTTATCCATGCAAGCATCCTGGGAGTTACTCTTGATCTTTCTTCTAAACCTCTACCTCTAAGCAATTACCAAATATTGTTGAGTCAACCTCTGAAATATATCCCTGAGTGATCTCCCTTCTCATAGCTATTGCCTAGTTTTTTCATTCATCACCTGAGTTAGTGAAAAATCTTTCATTTCCCATGTACACTATCCCCCTCTGCAGCACAGCAGCTCAAGTGACCTTCCTAAAACATAAATCTAATTATGGCTAGTCTTTGTGTTTAAAGCCCTTCCAAAGATCCCCATGGTGCCTCCTGCAAACTTCCCAACTACCTCTAGGGAGCTTTTTGTGACCTCTTTCCTCTCCAGCTTCGTCTCTCACCTCTTCATCTCTCCAGCGTCCTCTGCCATGTGCTCCTCTAGCCACACTGAACTTTTTCAAGTTCCTCGATGGCACCAGCTGTGCTCTCATGCCCAGCAGTTATGGGAGTTGTCCCTTCTGCTTCAAAAGAGTGTCTTGTATCCCTGCTTCTGGTGGGGGGGGGTCTCCACCCTGTTGTTTACACACTGCATCAGGAGCACTTTATCTGTGCTTCAGCTGTTAGCTCAGGTACCCAGTCTTCAGGCTGCCTTCTGATACCTCCTTCTCCAGTCCCTCCATCCTCAACAGGATTAGGAATCTTTGCCATGTGATTTCCACCATACCCTGCTCTTCCCCATCATAACACTTTAATCACTTCCTTACCTCTTTCCCACCAGAAGTCTCTTATTTAAAATAATTAAATGATGAATTTTAACACCACAATTTTAATCTGAGCCCTAATTAATAAATGATAGACTTTCAGTATATACGATGAGCTCAAAGAACATCTCCTCCAATCCCCTTCTTTAATAAAAAGGAAAGTGCAGCCACGGGAGTTAGTGGTGATATCCCCAAGGTCACACAGCCGATTCCTAATTTGTTCATCATTCTTTCCACTGCCGACATCAGTTGCAACCGCTGTCTTTTCTATCCTTTTGACTGATTCTGGCTTTCTCTATCAGAAGCTTAGAGAGCTTTAGCTGGGATGAAAGTGTGGTTTAAACTGTATTGTGCCTTGATCATCAACCAATCAAATGGTGTGGTTCAAATTGTAATGGGCCTATCATTTTTCATTTAAAGTATTTTTTTTTTTTTACCTGAGTTACAGGGAATAGGGACTCATTCAGGCTTCATCGGGTAAGAAGCATCTATGTGACAAGGCAGGAAACATGTCTTCTGAGAAGAAGAGAAGCCACAGAATGGACAGTCTCACAGGGACTTGGGCTGGAAGACCATTGCATTCCAAGCAGGCTTTAAGGGACCGTATTTTTTTCTTCTCTCAGGAGTAAGAATTGTGGATTTTCTTTCTAGTGTGGTGGCCTTGAAAAGGCTCAGCTCTCTCCTCTTTCTTGCTTTCCTCTATATATTTCCTAGCACCTCTTTCTGACTAAAGCTCTTTAAATTTCCCAGGTCACCTTCTAAGAGAGTTAATCTGATTACTTTAACTAATTGCCATCATTGCTGCCTGGAGTCATGCCAGCTCAGAGGTCACTGGCCAGCTATTAATTGGCCACTCTTGGGCTACATGTGAATGCTCAGTCCAACCAGCTGTGGCCAGAGTGGCAGGCTATAGTGCAGAGTAGGGCCATCCCACCTCAAGGTCAGCCCAGGACTAGTTTCTTTAGCAAGTGTCTGTGCACATGGTCAGGCTCACACAAGGCTTGTTCTGGATTTTCTACATGGTGATAATTTAAAGTTCATTTTTAAAATGTGCACACTTTTTGGTCTGCATATCAACTACTGAACTATTGGAACTGAATATGAATGTTCTCTCCCACTAGTTTCTGACAGTTGATTTTCACAGTCATCTGGGAAGAAACCTAAAGATTAGGCAGGAAGAGCATTTAGGGAGGTATCAGCCTGGCACTCATAAAATTGAATGGGTTTGGTGAATATATGATGAATTTTTCCAGGTATATATATGTATAAAGTTGATTTAAAAATGAGAAGGTAAGAATGATGGTATCTGAAATTCAGAAGAAATGTTTTGACAGGTGTATGTGATGATTTAATGGTGCATTTTCCATAAGGTGGATGGGATGATGCTGTGCAAATGCATGTTGTTCAGAAAAGTGGTACTCACTGCTGTGAACTTGCTGTTGAATTTCTCTGTGAGCTCTGCCATTCATGCTTTTGCTCTACTGTCACAAAGCTGGATCATTATTTTCAGAGGTGCTAATAATGTGTGAACCTTGATTGGATTCTGGATTTTAAAAAGTTGCCTGAGATATTTTGGGACATTTGGGAAAATTTAATATGCATTTCATATCGGATGAAATTGTTGAATGAGTGTTAATTTCATTGGGGTAATAATAGTATGTGGTTATGTCCTTCTTTTCATGATGATATGCCTACTGAGATATTTAGGGTGAAATATATATAGATAGATGGAATAGATAAATTGACTAAGCCAAAATGATATAGTATGAATAGTTGGTAAATATAGATGTTATTATTTCAACTTGTGTCTAGCATAATATACTAGCACAAATATACTTGTGTCTAGTATATTTATTTATTTTGAGAGAGAGAGAGAGAGAGAGAGAGAGAGAGAGAGAGCATATGAGCAGGGGAGGGGCAGAGAGAGAGAATCCCAAGCAGGCTCTGCACTGCTAGTGTGGAGTCCGATGCTGGGCTCGAACTCACAAACCCTGAGATCATGACCTGAGCTGAAATCAAGAGTCGGAGGCTTAACCGACTGAACCACCCAGGTGTCCCCATGTAACATAATTTTTAAAGTAAACGACACGTTGGAGCAAAATATGTTGCTAGTAGTTTGGTGTTGTGGGTGACTTGAGTTTGAGATCTGAAAGTTGAGTGAGTCTTAGATTAGGGAAAACAGGTCTTGAGATATTGGCATTTCTTTGGTGTAACGGTAGTCTGGTGTTTTAACCAAATGCCCTGTGGGATTTAGGGCACCGACAATAAACACCTCATTACTGACCAAACCTCCAAACATTCCTTGTGTTGGAAGCCAAGTTGGCCACTCCTCGATTTAACTATTAATAAGAAGTAGCCATTTCATCTGATAGCTGCCTTACCTTCATTAGTTAAAAAACGACCCATTGGGTGGAGGATGCAGGGCAGTTGCCCCTTTAATAGTGTCTTGCTAAAAGCTATTTGGCCACTGCAGTTGACACAACCTAGAATTCCTGCCAGCATAATTGGGTGCCTAACGGGCTGCTGGATGGGCTAGCCCTGCACATGTCATGACACACTCCTAAAGGGGACAGTTTCAGCCTATTTAAAAGTGTTAACGATTTTGCAGAGAATAAAGATGTCTTTGGTAAAAGGACATGTCTAGACCAGATGCGGTATGGCTGTCATTGGGCTGCAGGGAATGCCATGCACATTGAAAGCTGTGTGAATGGTGCCCTTAAAGTTGTGCAGCCCAGGACCAGATGGCACGAAATACCACTTGTGTGCTGAAACCCTCAGGACTGTGGAGGTGGTTAAGCAGCTGAAGCCATTTTGTGATCAGTTCACTCTGTGGCCCATTGTTATTACATTTACACTCTTATTCTAGCATTTTTGCAGATTTATTATTTTGGATAGATGAAGTAGCCGATAATTTAAGCAATGTAATCAGTAATTTCTTACAGTGAAATTCCAAGCAAATAGAATGCATTTTAAAAGTGTTCTTTTCGTACTAGTAACTATCTCTATAGTCTTTGTCTGCTGTGGGGTTTGGAGTATCCTGCATCTTTCAGGCTGCTGTGAATGATCTTTTTGAAATGGAAATAGTATGAGCTGGGTAAGTAGAGGTTGCTCTAGAAGCTCCTTCTGTGTTTGGCCTACAGCACTCATGACACTATGAATTCCGATTTCAGGGTCATTTACTATCCAATGAAAGTTAATCTGAGGTATCAGGAACTTTCAAACAGCGTTTGTTTTTTGTGCTGATGACCATCCATTACTGAAATTTCATTTGAAATGCAATTAATTATCTTTGTCACCTTGCTAAAGGTTGATACTAATCTTCTGTCCTCTCTTATTAGATCTGTTGACACAGAGGCAAATGATCCCAATAATGGGAAGGAAAGAGCAGAGAGCAGGAGAGTCAACAGGCAGTGGCTTCTTACTGTTTTATTGAATGGTTCTTTTGTCAAAATGACTGCAAGAGAATTCTCAGTATGCCAGTCTCATCACACAAACCTAAATTCATGAAGTTTTCTGCACTTGAGTCATATTTTTAAAGTTTAGCTCAGGGGTCTCTATTATTCAGCTCACTGGTGTTGAAGCAATTTTGTTGACATTTTCTGTAAGTGGATTAGGCTCACAGTCATTGCCCAAAGCAGACAGATGGCTTCTTACACAGAACACCCTTGCAGGAACCTATCTTATGGTATCTTCAGAAATATAATGGGTCTGTCACAAGAGATAATGTTTGTCATTAATTTCTTTTGGTGACAGATGACTTCAGTTCATTTTTACTTTCTCACCTGCCTTAAACAAATTGGCTGTTTAACATTTTTTTTATTCCAATAGTGAGCAGTGCTTCGATGTTTTACACTGAGCAATGATGTGACCTCTAAATTACAAACAAGGAAATAAGCTTTTGCACGGGAGAGGGTGATACATTCTGTGGTTTCCCAAGGAACGTTCCCCCATCAATGGAATTATTACTCTTTTAATTTTAATCATGATGGGGTCTTTCACAGGTTATCAGTCCTGCATTTTATTCTCTGTAACAGATTGTTCCCTCTATTTTGCCAACTTGTCTTTTTTAAGTTTCAAAGTGGTTTTTGTTTCCTCTCATTTTGTAAGGTAGAGACAGTACAGTAGATGTCTATAACATTGTCATTATTGATAGCAAAATATTGCATTACTGAAACTTTAAAATTTTCTGTTTATAGGATAATTATAATGCTAACATTCATTAGAGTTTGCCACATATTATTCTAAATAACTCACATGTATTGTGAATACAATTCTTAGAGCCATTTTATGGATGAGGAAACTGAGGCACCAGGTGACTTTGCTTAAGGCCAAAAAGCTAATAAGTGGTTAGAGCCCAGGATTTGAATATAGGTAGGCTGACAGTGGCGGTCACACTATATATTCACCTACAGAATAGCAGTATGGTTACAATTCAAAGCCTCTGAGCCAAACTGCTAATATATGAGAGAAATGTGGCATCCTTAGAATCAGATGTATTCTTTCATCACTCCTGGAGTTCTGGCTCTGCTCCCCAATTTGTGTGTGCCGCCATCTCGGCCAGCCAACGTATGGGGGAGGTTTTTAGGAGCTCGTGGATACTGCAAGGAGAATCAGTATCCCAGGGAGCTGAGAACTAACAAGTCCTCACATTAATAGCATCCTTTAAAATGTACAGCTAGTGCCTGTAATGAATTTGATTCTCCCATAATCTTCTTTTTTGGATCTGATCATGATGATACCTTTAAAATGAAAACCAATCATCTTCTCCACACTTCTCCCATTCATGAGTCTTCTACCATTGCTTTTATATTTCACTTTTCTGAAAATTTGGCTCAGATTAAAATTATTGAATTCTTGCAAACGCTGTATATACCTTGAAGGCAAAAATCAGACGTCAAAGTATCAGCACAAAGGAAGTATTTATGTGTGGGACATTCATGGGGTTTTATCACAGGATTTTTTTTCTTATTTACTTATTTAGGATTTTTTTCATTTTTAAACCAAATCGCTCTTAAGCTATTTTTTTCTTCTCTCCATTTCTAAGATCTATTAGATCACATGTACAACGTATCATGTAATGTACCTCAATGCAAAGAAAATAATACAGTGAAGAAAAAGCATCTGTTGGCCTGGGGAGCAGGCAGTATTAGTTATTTCCTTCATACTTCTTTTCTGTGTGAACTTAGGCAGTATATTTACTTAGTATTCTTCACCTGTAAAGTTGAAAAAAATGATAATTGATCTTCAAATATCTCAAAAATGTGAAGTAGTTGCCAAGAACTCTTACTTAGCAGAGGAAAATGATACTGTCACTAAACGATACTTCATTGAGTGTTTTCCACTTTCATTGTTTTTTCTTCAGTATAAACCCAAGGAAACAAAAAAATTCTACGTTGGTAAAATATAAGGGAAAATGGCATGTATTTGGCCATTTTGGTGCTGTCACAGAGGCAGTATCCTACTAAAGCACTCTCCCATCCGATCTCTCTCTGTGTCAGCAAGACTATAGGAGGATTGAGGACTCAAGGCAGGTATCAAAAGATCCTTATATCATATTTCACTTGTTATAAGATGCCAAAAAAGAAACGAAGTTGCTTCTGTGTCTCAAATTGTTGCTCAGATGTGTCTTAAACAGGAGAGACCTGTTTGATCCCCCAGGCTACATGTTCTCACCACATCACCTTCCTGTAAGCGCACGGCACCACTTGTGATTGGACATAATTTTGTTTTTGTGGCTTTTGGATTTATGCTTGTATCCCTAACTAGACCTCAATTCTATGCGGGAGGAAAGGGCATCTGTGCTTACCGTCTTACCCAGAGTCTAGCCCTGCGGTTCTTAATGCGTGCAGTACTGCCCTCTAGAGGGCACTTTGGAAAATTGAGGAGGTGATGGAAGAATTCCCTGGAGGTATTTAGTGGGAGCAGTCAGGAATGCTGGGTGTCCTGCACTGTGCAGGACAGGGCAACATAAAGAACAGTTGCTCTCGTCTTGCAAGACTTTAAGTCCTGCCTTACTAAATCATCTAAAATAAGAGTACTTTAGTACACGATATTAATCTTTTTACAAGAAGTTATGTGAAAGGCCCAGTATCCGAGGAAAACATAGTGAGAGGCATGTCTAAATGAATGAAGATATTGTTTCTAAATTATTGAATAATTTATTCACTCTGGGAATTCTGTCTACTTAATTGTATGATTGCTATACAGTAAGCAATTTTGGAACAAACTGGGAAGTGAGTTACTGGTTTTAATTTGATACTTTGTTATTATTGACAATCCATGGTAGACATCCCACAGTGTCCTGTGAAGTAGAAGCTGATATCATCAATCACAAGCAAAATATCCTTTGAGATACCTTTGAAGATTTGGCAGCTCTGGTAGGGTGTATGAGTATTATTTATTTGCTCACTTGTGGACTATCAGACTTTTTCTCCATGGTGAGAGTCTGTACTTGTCTTGGTATGTTATCCCTATCTTAAAAAAATTTTTTTTTAATGTTTTTATTTTACTTTTGAGAGAGAGACAGAGTGTGGGCTGGTGAGGGACAGAGAGAGAGGGAGACACAGAATCTGAAGCAGGCTCCAGGCTCTGAGCTGTTGGCACAGAGCCTAATGTGGGGCTCGAACTCATGGACTGTGAGATCATGACCTGAGCTGAAGTTGGATGCTTAACCGACTGAGCCACCCAGGCACCCCATGTTATCCCTATCTTAATTAAAGTTATTTTCCTTTCTTCTTTTATTATATGCAAATAAGTGTGATCTGTTGCCATTATTTGTTTTTATGCTAGTGTCTATCTGGTGCATCTGCATTGTCATTTTCCTATATTCTTTGTGTGTGTGGAATGGCATCTGATCTCTTTGTTTCTCTGCTGAATTTAATGAATTCATATTAAGTTCAGGCCCCTGCCTACTTCATTATGGTTTCTTGTGTGCCTGCCTGTTTAAATATTATAATACATATTATTTTGTTTTAAATGACTATTCTTTTATTTCTCTTTACAGTGTAGCTAGGATGCTATTTTTACTTCATTTTTAATGTATATAACCAGCTTATTTAGTTTTGACTTTCATTGTATGATAGTAAAGGGAACCTTGCAAAATATTCGTTTTAAAGAACCTTGGTTTTGACAGAGCTGGGACCCACAAGTCAAAGACAAAATGCCTTGTGTATAGAATATGTTTAATAAATATTTGCTTGATGAACAAATAGATGAATAAGGCAAAAGTGAAGACGTAAATTTTGTTGATAGTTAAGGGAGACTACCATGGCTCCTAAATCAAAGGAAGGAGGTGAGTGTGTCTTCGTTCACACACGCATAGCTGAGAACGACATACAGTAGGGACAACAAATGGGAATTGGAGGTATTGAATTCTATACTTCTTAAGTTCTGGTCAACAAGTGCATCTCAGTGCAATAGATTTTATTGAGGAATGCGATGTTACCCATCACGAATGGCATATGTTGTCAGCACTGTTGCTGCTGGATTGTTATTACCATTATTATTATTATTACCACAGTAAGTTAGTTAACACATTTATCAACTCACATAGTTACTTTTTTTTTGTGGTGAGAACTGTTAAGATTTACTTTCCTAGCAACTTCCAAGTATATAATACGGTATTGTTAACTGTCGTCACCATACTGTATGTTAAATTTCAAGAACTTACTCATCTTGTAATTGAAAATTTATACCCTTTGACCACTTTCACCTTTTTTCTCTATCCCTTGCCCCGGGCAGCCATCAAACTACGTTTTGTTTCTATGAATTCTGTTTTTTTTAAGGTTACACATAAAAGTGAGATCATCTGGTATTTGTCTTTCTCTGTCTGACTTACTTCATTTAGTATAATGCCCTTGAAATGTCTCCATCTTGTTGAAAATGGTGGGATTGCCTTCTGTCTCATGGCTGAATAATATTGCATTATATATGCAACATCTTTTGAAATGTCATTAGATGCTATATATAGTATATGGATAATATATTAAAGAAGATATATATTTTATAAATATATATTAAAGATACATATATATTAAGGAAGATATATTAAAAATCTATTCGTTTGATGGACACTCAGATTGTTTCCATGTCTTGGGTATTGTAAATAATGCTGTAATGGGCATGATGGTGAGAATATCTTTTCAACATCCTGATTTCATTTCCTTTAACCCAGAAGTGGAATTGCCGGATTATATAGTAGTTCTATTTTTAATATTTTTGAGGAAGCTCCATGCCCTTTTACATAGTGGATGTACCAGTTTACCTTTCCAGCAGTGCACAGGTGTTCCCTTGTCTCTATATCCTTGCTGGTGCTTGTTATTGCTTGTCTTTTTGATAATAATTATTTTGATAATAGTTATTCTAACAAGTGTAAGGTAGTTTTGAGTAGCATTTCCCTGATTATTAATGGTGTTGAGCACCTTTTCATGTACCTTTTGGGAATTTGTATGTCTTCTTTGGAAAAATGTTTATTCAGGTCTGTTGCCCATTTTTTTTTTTTTAATTTTTTTTTTCAACGTTTATTTATTTGTGGGACAGAGAGAGACAGGGCATGAACGGGGGAGGGGCAGAGAGAGAGGGAGACACAGAATCGGAAACAGGCTCCAGGCTCTGAGCCATCAGCCCAGAGCCCGACGCGGGGCTCGAACTCACGGACCGCGAGATCGTGACCTGGCTGAAGTCGGACGCTTAACCGACTGCGCCACCCAGGCGCCCCTGTTGCCCATTTTTAAATCAGATTATTTATTTTTTTGTTATTGAGTTGTTAAATATTTTGAGTATATATATATATATATATAGAGAGAGAGAGAGAGAGAGAGAGATAGTTCTTTATGTATTTTGGATATTAACCTCTTATCAGCTGTATGGTTTGCAAATATTTCTCCCACTCAGTAGGTTGCCTTTTCATCTTGTTGATTGTTTCTTTTGCTGTGAATTGCTGTGAAGAGCGTTTTAGTTTGATGTTGTCCCACTTGCTTGTTTTGGCTTTTGTTGCTTGTGCTTTTGGTGCCATACTGTTTTAATTACTGTAGTTTTGTATTATAGCTTAAAATCAGGAAGTGTGATGCCTCCAGCTTTGTTCTTTCTCAGAGTTGCTTTGGCTTTACAACCTTTTGTGATTCCATGTGAATTTTAGAATTGTTTTTCTTGTTCTTATATTACCATTGGAATTTTGATAGGGATTGCATTGATTCTATAGATGATGTTGGGTAGCATGGGTATTATAATATTAATTCTTCTAACCCATAAACATGAGATATCTTTCCATTCATTTGTGTCTTCTTCAATTTCTTTTATCAATATTTGGTAGTTTTCAGTGTGCAGATCTTTCATCTCCTTGGCTAAATTTATTTTTAAGTATTTTATTGTTTTTGGTGTTATTGTAAATTGGATTGTTATTTTTATTTCTTTTTCTGATAGTTTATTGTTAACCAATAAACAACTGATTTTTGTGTGTTGATTTTGTATCCTGCAACTTTAATGAATCCATTTATATAAGATAACGTTTTCTTATATATAGATAACGTCTTCTGCAATCAGAAAGAATTTTGCTACTTCCTTTCTGATTTGGATACTCTTTCTTTTTTTCTTCTCTCTCTCTCTCTCTCTTTCTTTCTGTCTTTCTTTCTAAAGTTTATTTTTAGAGAAAGAGAGAGAGCAGAAGCAGGAGAAGGGCAGAGAGAGATAGAGAATCCTAAGCAGGCTCTGCATCATCAGGGCAGAGCCCAATGAGGGGTTTGATCTCACAAACTGAGAAATCATAACCTGAGCTGAGACCAAGAGTCAGATGCTCAACTGACTGAGCCACCTAGACACTTTTTCTTCCTTTCTTTCTTTCTTTCTTTCTTTCTTTCTTTCTTTCTTTATCTCTTTTGCTCTCTTTTTCTTTCTTTCTTTTCTTTTTTTGCCTAACTGCTCTGGCTAGGATTTACAGTACTATGTTGAATAGGACTAGTGGGAATGGGCACCCTTGTCTTGTTCCTGATCTTAAAGGAAAAGCTTTCAACCTTTCACCATTGAGTATAATGTTACTTGTAGTCTTGTCAGATATGACCTACGTTATATTGAGGTGTGTTCCTTCTATACTCAGTTTGTTGAGAGTTTTTATCATGAAAGGATGCTGAATTTTGTCAAAAGATTTTTGTGCATCTATTGAGATGATTGTGATTTTTATCTTTCATTCTATTACAGTGGTGTAATTAAAATTATTAGTGAGTAGTATTTAAATAATGTTAAACTACTTCGTTTATATATATACTAAACAATACAAAGATAATTTCTTCTATATTAAAAACTATTTTTAAAAAACATGGCTAATGCAAAGGTCTTATGCTTAAGACACAGTTACCATTTTGAAGTAAATGGGGTTCTTCATTCCTTCAACATTCAAGTTAGTCAAGATTTCTTGATGAGAAAGATATTGTAACAATGGAGGATGTTATTTGAAAAATAAATGTGGAAAAAGATCTTATTTGCTAGGTCTTACATATACTTTCAAATTTAACTTTCAAATATAATTTTCATTATGTTGAATTTCAACAGATTCTAACTTCAAATTTTTTTGTAGCCTTTTGAATAATTGTGCTTATTAGACATGTCATGCTGCTTTAGTTTGCAATGTTGTCTTCTCTTTGAGAAGTACAAGAGAAATACCTCTGTCATGACATCACCACATTTTTGATCTGCTATTTTAATTTCTCGAATCAAGGACATTGTAGTAGTTATTTCTACCTCATTGGAGCAAAACATTTGACCTCTTCAGATAATACAGAAATTCCCCAAAAGCATGGTTTTTGAACCAGTAAGGTGGTAATAGGGCACCACCTACCACTACATGGTTTTGTCCAACAAATGGTAGCTGGAACAAATAAAGAGCTGTTAATTCCACCATACTGTCTATGGTTGACTTTTACTATAGTATTGTTGTCCGTGGCTATTGACACTAACTGTAGGTGTGGACCCCCACATGAAAGAATACCAGTGTATTGAGTATGTGCTGAAAAATACCATACAAGTCTGCCAGGAGACAGAGCTACATTTGTTTATGTGTGTGGATGTGTATGTGAGAGCTTCTTTAAATATTTGTGGTGTGCTCTGAGATGACCCACGCATTTCCTTCACATGTGACACGGGCACTAGTCGTGATGTTCTCCTGCTCTTGTATGCACTAATAACACAAGGGATAGTGCAGTTCATGGGAAAAATTGGTGTGGAGGAGTCATGGATGTCTTTGGTAAGTTATTCTGCCAGATTGTAGCCAAAATTATTTTCAAATTAGTGTGGGGGAGGGGGAGGGAGCTGCCTTTCTTAGTAAGATGAGGAATAACACAAATCCTAAATATCTTTTGAGAATTAATAAAATACATTCCTAATAGATAACTTACAAACATATAACTACTAAGTTTACTTGCATTTAGAATTCCAGCCCTTTTTATGATTGTGATATAATGAGATAATTTATGCAAATTTGCTTATAGTTCATATAGTAAGTGTTCAATAAATGTTAGCTTCTGTTTTGGATTGTGATGATATTTTATTGTCAACAATAAAGTTATTGGCAGTAATAAAAATTGTAGTGGTATTGTACAGCAGCCCCATTTACAGTTTAAATTGCATCAGATATTTCTTGACTTCCAGGATTTTAATTGCAATCTAATGCAGTTGCAAGGATTTGGTTATGACTGCTTAATCTCTCTTTTTTAAAAAAAGCTAATTAAGCATCACTAATTTCTAGATTCAAAACCTCTATAGTGATCTCTCTATGGTTTTCTGTGATGCCAAGTGTTACTGTTTAAATGTGCTGGGATTTCCATGGACTCTGAATTTTGAGAGCCAAATACATGTGGAGGCTGAATTGTGGCTATTGCCCTTGAGAATTTCGATAGTCCTATTGTCCCATGAGCGTCAGTCTGCCTGAGATGCCCTCTATTACTCTTACTTTTCTTTGGGTTAAATCAGTCCTCTTTTTTTCTGAAGCATCCCTAACATCAGAGGAGAGAAACCACAAATTGCCACGAGATCACTAGAATATCCAAACATCAGCAGCAGCTTGACATTTCTTTCAAGTTGAGTGTTCAGTGATCAAATTGTACATTAATTTTACATTTCAGGCCATAACAATCCCAGATTTATTTGAGTATCTAATAATATTCAGTTTATATAATTCCAAGCAAAGTTCTCTTCTCTCCTTTTTCCTCCCCTCCCAAGACCTGTGTTTGAGGAAATATTTTGAGCATATTTCTTTAGAAATGCCTGTGACAATACTCCTTAAATACATACTACACACGAATACCTTCAAATTGATTAGCTGATCTGAATACCTAATACATGTTGTGGGAAATGATACACAGGACAACGACGTTTTGACAGAGGAGATACTGTATAAGCTGGCTAGTTAGAAGTTTGAGAGGGCGTGTAACAGAATAAAGAGAGGGATGCTAGTTGGCCAGGGGAAATTGCTGCACATATAAAGGGAAAAAGCACTAAAAAGGAATGCCAAGTTGGGGGTTGTTAACAATAAACTTCACTCTTTAATACAATAGTATAAGTCTTTTCTGGTCCTGATATCCTAATAGGGAGGACTCCAGGAGCCGCAGAACAGAAAGGTGACCTTTATTCCCCCTTTTTAAAATAATAGGGGACAAAATTTTTATGTAAATGTTTAAATGTAAAATCTTTATAACTTGGACTTTCACTTTGTCTTCTTCTGTTAGTTAACAATTAAATTTATCTTTCTATTTTTTTCTTCTTGTATCATTCAGCCAGGATGTGTCGTCTCCTGGTTTTTAGGAGATGATGTAGTTGTGTTTTCGTGCACTGGCACAAACCGTTTTCTACAATTGGCCATTGTTTTCTAGAGAGACTGACTTCTGTGTACCAGAACTGGCACAGTCTGGCATTTAGGCCTGGATGCCACCTCTCAGAACTGATGAAATGCCATTCTGGCTGATTAATTAGATACGTTTCACAACCTGTTGCAGGATAAGGGATGTGAGAGCATTCTGCATTAGTAGCTTGAGAATTTTGAGATTTTTCTCCTTCTCTTACAATTAGGAAAGATGCCAATTTTGCTTTTGTTGTAATTTTAAAATGCTTTGTGAAAATTTCAAAACTAAAAGGAAAATGATGTCTTAAAAGTAACACTGAAAATGAGTCTGGATATGATCTCTTCATTAATACAGTTTGGTTTTTAAAGGAATCTTTCAATTTGTAAATCCAGTAGCAATACACATATTTCTGTGAAACAGACTCTTGCAGGTGCATTTAAAAATGTTTTTGATGTTTATTTTTGAGGCGGGGGGTTGCAGAGAGAGAAGGAGGCACAGAATCTGAAGCAGGCTGAGCTGTCAGCACAGAGCCTGATGCGGGGCTCGAACCCACAAACAGTGAGATCATGACTTGAGCTGAAGTCTGATGTCCAACTGACTGAGCCACCCAGCCGTCCCATTGCAGGTGCATTTTAAGCAAATTAGTCAAATTTATCTGTTAACATATGTACAGTACCAGGGTATTCATTATAGTAGTAGACTGCGATATTCGCTCTTTCGTATCACCTTATAGCATAGTTTACTTGTGATTATTTCAATTACAAACAGTTTTTCAACATATTTTCTTTAATCTTTAAAACTGTGAGGAAGGCAGAAGGATATTTTCTTGTTTATAGAAGAGAAAATAGCCCAAGGAGAAATTGTTGGAGCTGAAAGCAAAACTAAGATAATCTGACTTGTGTCCCTGTCAGCGTGTCCTTGGTATACCTGATCTTCCTGACTCCAACTGTCTCTTCTGAGTTCTGTCAGACTTGCCACGTGAGCAGTGATTCTCTTTATATCTGTGTTGTTTTCGTGGGTAACAATAAATAGGAGGCTTTCATGTGCTTTGTAGAGTGTGCAATTTTCCTTGAAGAGATGTCATATCATGTAGTGCTTGAGACTGCAGACTTTGGAGGGGCGCCTGGGTGGCTCAGTTGGTTTAGCACCCAACTTCAGCTCAGGTCATGATCTCACAGTTCATAGGTTCAAGCCCTGTGTCAGACTCTGTGCTGACAACTCAGAGCCTGGAGCCTGCTTCAGATTCTGTGTCTCCCTCTCTCTGTGCCCCTCCCCCACTCACACTTTCTCTCTCAAAAATAAATTAAAAAATAAAAAAAAAGACTCTAGAGCCCACTGCTGGGCTGTATTTGAACCCCAGCTCTACCACTTAGCAGCTGCATGATGCTGGGAAAGGTGACTGCTCTGGGCCTCAGTGTTTTTTCATCAATAAACCGAGAATAAGAAAAGTGCCTATGTTCTTGGGGATGTTGTGACAGTTGAATGAATGAACATATGTAAAGCATAAAAAAGAGTGCCAGCACAGAGTAAGCACTTCACACATTATTATGATTACTTAAGAATTGCATTTTTTGGAGTGGACGTGACTTTATTTTGCAGTGTCCAGAGGGGACTCATTATGTCTACATTAAACAGAACCGACTTCCCAAATTCTGCTTGTGTAGTGAATATTTTTCCCTTAGAAAATCCATCTCTATCTGACAGAGTGTTCATTTTCTTGCCTTGGGTCTTAGTCTAAAGTATAAATATGGTGTGTGGAATAGGGCACTGAACCAAGGTACGAGACCGGGACTTTAGTCCCAGCTCATTTACCAGCTGTGACCTTGGGTCAGTCACTAAACCTCCTCAGGCTCAGCCTCTTTTCTCCTCAGAAGAAGGCTAGACTATAAGACTTCCGAGTCCACTTATCAAATCCCTTTCTGTGATTGAGGTGATCGGGGCAAGTCCACTTTAACAAAAATATTAGGCAAAGCCCTCCTTATGCATCCCATTTAGTTAAATCCTGTTATTAGAAGGATTTAGCTATTATTACATAGGTAGTATTGGGAAGTGCCTGTGTAGATTTTGGGGAATGAAATATTCTAAGGCGTTTTTAACACAAGTTTCCTGAAAATGCCTAAGGAAAAACCATTCATCAAATTAAGCAGCGTATCATGGAGCACCTTGGATAAAATAGGTGACGTATCCTTTGGTCGAGTCTCTGCTTTGTGGCGCAATCAGTGTAAACTCTGCTTCTTCCCACATTGTCCTTTGCAGTTCAGGGTCACCTTACCAGGCACTGCAGTGAGAATGGAGAGGAGAAAGAGAAAGGACTCTTTTGTCTGTGCACCGGGGGGAAAGGTGCCGGCTTCCCCACACTTGCTCCTTCAGGCTTCTGAGCCAGCATCAGCTTATAATTCGATCATTATAATGAAGAACTAAAATGAGAAATAAAAATAAGGAGAGACAGTCTTTCTTGAGCAGTGATGTAACTGACAGCTGATGATTTCCCGTGATCCTCCTTTACTTTTTGTTTTGAAGGACATGCTGAACCTCTGGAGCCTTTTTTCTCCATCAGCCAGATGGGAACACTGTCCTTAAGGACAATGTGGGTAAAGACAGAAGGAATGTGGGTAACTAATAACTTATTAAAAGACAGATTGCAAGGATAACCCAATATATAAACCTCAGCTCGCCAAGCATGGTGGTGTGTGATTTACGTCACAGAAGATGTTTGGGTTTGTAAACTCTTGTACACTGAGGGGCAACTTTCAGTTCTTTGAGGAAGAGCTTCCTTCCTTGATTTCTCCCAAGCCTAGGAATGCTGGGCCTGGGTGGGACAGGGGTTGCAGCAGTGTGCAAAGTCGCAGACCATGGTGAGGGAAGGGTGGATTGTCCTCAGTAATTCAGAGGAGCCCCCCCACCCTCGCCCTGAGGTTGCTCCTCAGGAATCTTAAGGGGGTGCTGTCAACCACAGAGCTGATCAGGATCAGGTTGAGGTCCTTGGCTTAAAGAGCAAAGACCCTCAACAGTGCTAGAAAAGAACCTGGGGATAATGCCTTGAAAAAGTGAGCTCTCAGGGTCTGGGTCTGTTTCCTCACTGAGTAATAGCACTAACATATAGAGTGATATCACTCAGGATATGCCTGGTGCATAACTTTCTTCTTTGGTGTATATTTCTACTTGTTTGCAGGGCCAAGGAGATCTGTTGAAGAATGCCAAGAATGAAGCTGTAGAAAACATGAAGCAGATCCAGCTGGCGTGCTTGTCTTGTGGACTTAGTAAGGCACCTAGCAGTTGTGCCGAGGCCAAGAGCAAACGCAGCCTGGAAGCCATAGAGGAGAAGGAAAGTGGCGAGGAGAACGGGAAGCTGTGACCCTGAGCAGTACCGACACACTCGCCCATCCTTCCTCTTGAGGAAGCTGGTTTTTCTTTCTGGTTTTCTTTCTGTAAGCTTTATAGAAATTCACAAAAAGGTACCCTCTATAGGGTGTTGGACATAGACAGATATTTTCACAATGTCAGTATTTTAATGTAGTTAATTTATCTAAGTTAAAAGCTTTAGTAGCAGTGTTTAAAATTCTGAGATGAGTGTACATACCCATGTGTGGATGTGAGTGGGAGTGTGTGTGTGTGTGTGTGTGTGCGTGTGTGTGTATGAGAGAGAGAGAGAGAGAGAGAGAGAAAGAGAGAAAGAGAGAGACAGAAAGTGAAGTGAGAGAGAAAAAGAGAGGGAGAGAGATTGAGATCCTGTGAAAATCTATTCTATGTTGCATTATTCATTTAGTAAGTTATTATGTTATCATTTTGGGACAAATTTGTTAATCTGAAATTCTAAAGAGCACTTACTATAACCTGTTGCTGTGTTTAATTTTACTTCTCTACCTTCTTCATTTAATTTAGAGATCTTAACATAGGTTATTATCAAAGGAAGCCGAATTTACCAGTACATAGATGTTTTGATAGACTAAATATAGATTAGAAAAATTCTTAAGAATCACAGTAGAAATAAAAGTGAGTGAAAGATTAAAAAATGATCAGAATTTCTAAGAGAATCAGCAAAATTATTTCTTCACTTAGAAACTCTTTAAACTATTTATTAAATAAAATCAAATTTTAGAAAGTTTTTTTGTGGTTGTATATTAAACATGTATGATTTCAGTGGAAAAGCTGATCATAAGTGAATTTATACCCACCTACATGGAACTCTGAAACACAGTGAGAGCTCTGTTGTAATTAGGACTTTGATGTGACCTTATTTTCAGTTATGAAATGTCAAGGTTGAGATCTTTAGGAAGGCCTCATTCTTCCAGACTGGGAGTCTAGCATTCATCTATAACAGACATGAGCAGCTAGGAGGTCTTGGCTTTTATCAAATATAATTTATTGTACTAAATTTAAATTTAAAGACATTGTTCAACCACATCATCATGTTGAATTGACATAAATTCCGTGGGTCAGATAACATCTTTGTGATGATTTAAGAGCTAACTTATTACAAAATATGATATAATTTTAATACATGAACAAAAATATACATACAAAAGAAGCAAACTAATTAGGGTACATTTATAATTGCATCCAGATAATTTTTACCCTTATATCTTCATAAAGAACTTGAGTGTAATATGTTTGTTACTTCCACCAGAACTAAATGTTCTATTGTTATGAAAATATATTTATTTAAAACATTGCTTTTATTTTGAAAAGCTTCTTAATTAATTTGATTAACAAATACGCAAGTTTGGGGGAAACTAGGGAAGATAATTGTTAAAATTTTTGCAATTATAAGCATCTTCTATAGCTACTGTGTTAAGTTTTTTTCTGACTTCTTAACACTATTATGTTCATGTTGCACATTACTGAAAGTAAAGATATGAAACAACACTTTTATGGTTCTCTTTTATTATGAATTCTTTGAAAAGAGAAAAATAATGAAAATGAGTTATTATATTAAAAATATCTCAAAGGGTATGATATTCCCATGAACCAAATGTGAAATTTCTCCTTGGGTTTAAAACTGGGTGTTTAGCGAGGTTCATGAGCTCATTTTAAGGTAGGTTTTCAAGGGTGCTATAATTGCCTGAAAAAATTTCTTTACACTCCATTATATTTAACCTGCACAGTAAAAGGAATAGTGGAATGTAGTATCTAACCTCCTTATGATAAAAAAAAAGAGGTGATAGAGACAAAAACAAAATCCACTTTACATCAGCTAATTAGTTGGTTTCACCGGTGGACCTCTTCACCTCCCTGAATTCCATTCAGAGAAGTACATGCCTTTACTGGTGGTATGGAGAAGTGGGAAGAAAAGACAAAGGGTAAAAACTCTCAAAGAATATTATTAATTTCTTAATTTGAGGCTCAAAGCTAATCCTTAAAAGTGGCTTCCCTAGTTTATTCCAATTGTCCTAGAGCTCCACTTACAGGAGCTTATTACTCAAATGTTCTTGGACTGTTTTTGTTTTTAGTTTAAATAAATTGAGTCTGGGGGAAAAAAGTATTTCTGAGAACATGATATGGGTTCCACCTCATCTAATGCTCCTTCTGGCAATGGGTTGTCTACCAGTCTCTACTCCACTGCATTGGGTCTGATTGCTAGCCAGGGAGTGAAGGGTGGGGGCAGGGTGGAGCTTCAGATTTTGAGAATAGAGAAGTTACAAGGGAAACATATTTCCTGTAATGGTCTTGCCTCTGGATGGAATTATAGAAACAAAGCAAACTTCTTACATTATTACATTCTACCAGTGTCTGTCTTCTTTCCAGACTTGCACTGTAGTAGAAAAATCCTCCTTCCACCTGCTTAGCTTTTGATGATGCTAGGAATGTAATGGTACATATTAATTCAATTTTTGTTTATTAGTTTTTAAATTACCAATGTGATATGAAGCAGAGATGGTAGGTGTTATCACTGACAGAGCCACTGATAAAGTGAATGGAAGATTTGACTTTAGATTCTGGTCTGTCTGATTTTATATGGAAGAGTATTTGTTCAGTGGTTTTGATTTTTTTTTTTTTAATTTTTTTTTTCAACGTTTATTTATTTTTGGGACAGAGAGAGACAGAGCATGAACGGGGGAGGGGCAGAGAGAGAGGGAGACACAGAATCGGAAACAGGCTCCAGGCTCTGAGCCATCAGCCCAGAGCCTGACGCGGGGCTCGAACTCACGGACCGCGAGATCGTGACCTGGCTGAAGTCGGACGCTTAACCGACTGCGCCACCCAGGCGCCCCAGTGGTTTTGATTTTTTAATTTAGTTCTCAAAATTTTAAACTAAACTATCAACTCTTTCCTTTATAACCACCAATGAAAAGAACTTTATTGTATTCTTTGATAATAAAATACTAATGATCAATATAAAAATGCAACAATACAGATATATAAAAAAATCACCCACTAGTAACATTATGGATTTATATCCATTCAGACACTGTTTAGAGTTTATACATCTAAATGTACTTTCATTTTTAAGAAAATTGAGATCACATTATATAAAGTGTTTTTTGTAACAGTCTTTCCACACAATAAAAACAATACATTATGAATCTCTTTCTATGTCAATGAATATATCTGTACATTGGAGCTCTCAGCCTTTGAATGGAATCTAGTCCACAAATAATGTATTTTATGTGGCTGCTGAATCTTTTTCAAAAAGTTTTAAACAATAGACAACTTTTTTTTTTAACTTTTTTTTTTTTTTTCCAACGTTTATTTATTTTTGGGACAGAGAGAGACAGAGCATGAACGGGGGAGGGGCAGAGAGAGAGGGAGACACAGAATCGGAAACAGGCTCCAGGCTCTGAGCCATCAGCCCAGAGCCTGACGCGGGGCTCAAACTCACAGACCGCGAGATCGTGACCTGGCTGAAGTCGGACGCTTAACCGACTGCGCCACCCAGGCGCCCCTAGACAACTTTTAAAAATCATGAGATTTCACATAAAAATTTAATTTTCTACTTCTAAAAGATTGGGTATTCTGACAACACTAGACGTCCTTCTGCACCTCCCCACATGTTACTTGTCATGAATTAATTGGAGTTGGCCTCTCCAAAAGAGGCATGTGCTGTCCAGTTTGCCAAAGAGCTTCTTCATTCTTTTATGTTACATCTTGCCTCTGTAGATGTCTTAGGTGGTGATTCTTGATCCAGATTAGTATTAGTGTCTTATTATGTGGATTACTATAATATATTAAACAATCCCCTATTGTTAGACTTTTCTCTCCTAATTTCTTGTTATGCAAGCATTGCAGTGATGAAAATCATTTTTTCAAAGTGGTACAATTTTTTTCTTTAAGACAAATTTCTAGAAGTGGAATTTTTGGGTCAAAGGTTATATAGATGATTTTTAGGGATTTTGTGATACATTGCCAAATAGTCTCCAAAAAAACTTGTCCAATTTAAATTCCCACCAGGAGTTTATGAGAGTGCTCAAATCTTGGCTAATACCAAATGTAATTATTGTTATTTATGTCTTTGCCAATCTGCTAGCTTAAAAAATCTTATTTCTCTTTATCCTCTACTCTCTAGTGAGATTGAACACATATTAGTATATTCATTGACTTCAGATAATTTTATATAGATAGTTATAATTTTTCTGATTGCTTTTGAGTGGGATGGTAACTTGTAATCTGTTTATTATTATTTTTTAAAAGGCATTTACTTAGTAAGAATATTAACCCTGTGTTTTTCATATATGTTGCTACTAATGTCTTTTGATATACATATACCTAATTTAATCCAAGCATGATTTTTTTCCTTTATGATTAGTGTTAAGACATCTTTGCCGACCTATGCTTGTGAAAATATTATCCTATATTATCTGCTAGTATCTTTCTTGGTTTACTTTTCACATTTAAACCTATAATCCTCCTAGAATTGCTTTTTGTGTATAGTGTAAGGTAGAGTTCTAATTTCATCTGTTCCCAGAATGGATAATCAGTTGACCCAGCCCATTTACTGTAAATTGTTTTATGTCCATGACTCTGTAATGCCACCCTTGTAAAAATGAAGCACTTATATATGTGTGTGACTCTTTCTGGAATCTCTGTTTGGTTCCATTGGTCTGTGTCTGTCCTGGCAACATTACTGTACTGTCTTAACTGTGATAGTTTTTTTAATGTTTTGATTATCAGAGAGAGTAGGCCTCCCTACTTCTCTACCTCTTCATCATTTTCTCGATTATTTTTGGTTCTTTGCATTTCCATATATCAATTTCTATCAGGTACCTTCTGGAATTTTTATTGGTATTACATGTATATATCATGTATATCAGTCATATATTACACGAATATATCATTTGGGGGAGTTTGGACACTCACATTATTGAGTATTACAGTCCATTCACAGGATGCATTACTCCCTTTATTCAGGTCTTGTTTAATTTCTCTTAATACAATTTTATGGATTTCTGTATGAAGGTCTTGCACAACTTTCAGTAGATTTACTCCTAGGTATTTGATTTTTTTAAGCTATTAGAAATAGTAGCACTTTAAAATTTAAATTTCCAAGTTGTGGTATATAGAAAATATAGTATATTGTTTTGTAATGATCATGTATGGAATGAACTTGATAAACTAATTGTTGATTTTAAATTACCTATTAATTCTTTTAGATTTTGTAGGTACATAATCATGTCATCTGCAAATAATGACAATTTTATTTTTTCTTTTATTATCCTTAAGCATTTTACTTATGTGTCTTATCTGTTTTTCTTGATTTGTCGAACTGGTTAAAACCTCCAGTACAATATTCAATAGAAGTGATGTTAGTAAACATCATTTCTTATTCCCAATCTTGGAGGAATTTTGCACTATTTCATCGTTATGTATGATGTTTACTCAAGGTTCTGGTAGATTCTGTTGGGTAATTTAAAATTTTTTAAATATAAATTTTGCCATTGATATATAGATAAAACCATAAAACTCTTAGGAGAAAATATAGGAGAGAATTTTGTGAACTTGAGTTAAGGTTATGAATTTTAGACATGACACCAAAAACACAAGTAACAAAGGAAGAAATAAGATTGAACGTCATATTTTAAAATTCTGTACTTCAAATGACACCATAAAGAAAGTGAATAGACAATTTGCAGAATGAGTTTGCAACTTGTATATCTGTTAAAGGATTGACATCCAGGATACATAAACCATCACTACAACATCATAAAAAGACAACCCATTCTAAAAAAAAAAATGGACAAAGGATCTGAATAAACATTTCTTCAGAGAAGATACACAAATGAGCAATAAGCACATGGAAAGATGCTCAATAGCATTGGTCATAAGGAAAATTTAAATTGAAACCACAATGGGGTACCATTTCTCACCCAGCAGGGTAGCTATAATAAAAAGAAGACAGATAGTAACAAGAGCTAGTGAGGATGTAGAGAAATTAGAACTGTTATACACTATTAGAGGAAATGTAAAATAGTCCAGCTTCTTTGGAAAAGAACCTGGCACTTCATTGAAAGGTTAAACAGAGTTACCATGTGACCAGCAGTTCTACTTCTAGGCATATACCCAACAAAAATGAAAATATATGAACATAAATGTTCATAGCAGCATTATTCACAACAGCAAAAAAAGTGGAAACAATCCAAGTGTCCATCAACTGATTAAAGGATAAAAAAGATAGCATATCTTTAAAATGGATTATTCAACAGTAAAAAGAAAGGAAGTACCAATACATGTTACAACATGAATGAACCTTGAAAACATTATGCTAAGTGAAGGAAGCCAGGCACAAAGGCCACATATTGTATAATTCCATTTGTATGAAATGTCCATAGGAAAATCTGTGGAGACAGAAAGTGCACTAGTAGTTGTCAGGAGTTGGGAGAAAGTGGGGTGAGGAGTTACTGCTGATGGGTATGTGGTTTCTTTTGGGGGTGATGAAAATGTTCTGAAATCAGATAGTGGTGATCGTTGCACCGCCTTGTGAAGGTACTAAAAACTACTATGTAGTGTAAAAGGGTGAGTTTTATCTTATGTAAATTATCAGTGAAAGTGTTCTTTAAAAAGAAGAAATATAGAAAAGAGAGTTTACATAATGAATTGAGCACCAGTGAATAGTGAAATAACTCCAAAAGTCTGACATATGAAATTGGAGTGGAGGAGAAGGGTGGTAGAAAATATATTCGAAGGAATAATGACTGAGAAAACTCTTACTTTTAATAGAAACTATAAAACTACAGATCTAAGAACCTTCAAAAAAATCCCCAGGACCAGAAACATGAGGTAAACAACCAAGGCATATTGCAATAAAATTATTCAAAAGTAGCGATATTGAGAAAGTCTTAAAAGTAGACAGAAAAATAAGACATGTATGAATAGTACATAGAAAATTAGCACATTTTTTTAGTGTAAACCGTGTGAGATGACAGTGGAGCAACTTTAAATACTGAAAGAGAAGCCAACGCTTAATCATTCAAAAATAAAAGTGATATGAAGAATTTCAAAAGATGAAAGAATTCATCCCAGCACTCCTGCACTACCAGAAATATTGAAGGAAGTTACGACTTTGTTAAATGATCATTTATTAGGTAGAGTCCCACAGTGTTGGATGGTTCCACAGAAGACCACAAGGAAATTGAAATAGAGAAGTTTGTTACTCACAAGTCTTGGAGAAAGTATGTGGTATGCCTTAAGGGGCCATGGGGAGGTCAAGGCAGGGAGCAGGCAGAGAGAAAGTGGGGGCACCCAGGGTGCATGCCTTTATTAGGACCTGAGGTGGAGAGCTTTGGGGTTCTTGGGCTAAGTAAGGCTGGATTAGTCAATTCAAAAGGTTTTGGTAAGCTTTGTGGGGGTCTTACCTACAGAGCATACAAGGAGAAGGCCTGGGGAGGTGGAGAGACTATGTGGGGTAGTGATATCAGAAATCTGTGTACTGTGGGCTGCTAACCAGGGTGTACATTCAAGAAAGGGACTGGTATCACATCAAGTCCCCCACAGGCCTCTTGGCCACACAAAATGGGTGCGGAGATGGCAAATATTATGGAGTAATTTCATTAAACTCTCAACAAAATTCCTCCAGAATGGAAGAGATGATGGCAGATGAAAACATGAATCTACACAAAGGAATAAAGAACACTAGAAACAGGAACTGTAGGGGTAAATACATTAAAAAGTGTATTACTTAAATCTCAAAGAGATAAATGACTGTTTAAACAAAAACAACAAGGCAATGTGGAATTTGTAAATGATATAAAAGGATAAGAATAGCACTAACCTGGAAGGAGATAAATGTCCCTGTACTAGGTGTAAAATAGTATGATGTCACTTGAAGACAGATTGTGGTAAGTTAGAGTATACTCTAAGCCCTCAATCAACCACTAAAACAAGAAAGCAAAGAGCAATAACTAGTAAGCCAACCAAGGAGATAAAATTGAATCAGAAAAATATTTGATTAATCCCAAAGAAGGCATACATAGAAAAAAAATAGGAGAGATGAACAGATAGGAGAAAAAAAAAAAAAAAAACAACTAGCAAGATGATTGTCTTAAAGCCTAACTATGGCAATAATCACATTAAAAGTAAACTTTATAAATACTACAATAAAAGGCAGAAATTATCTGATTGGATAAAATAAGACTAAACAATCTGCTGTCTATAAGAAGTACACCTCAAATAGAAGGGCACAAACAGGTTAAAAGTGAAAAGATGGAGAAGATATATCGTCCTAATATGAATCAAAAGAAAACTGGAATGACTATATTAATATCAGATGAAGTAGCTTTCAGAGCAATTAATGACACCAGTGATAAAGAAGGTCATTTCATAGTGATTGAGGAGTCACTTCATCAAGAAGATGTAACAATTCTAAATATGTATGCAACTGATACCAGAACTTGAAAATACATGAAGCAAAAACTGATAGAATTGCCAGAAGAAATGCATAACCATACAGTTATAGTCAGGGTTTTTGATATACCTTTCTCAATAATTGATAGAACAAATAGAAAATAATTATGAATATAGGAGATTTAAATCATATCATCAACCATCTTAACATAATTGGCATTTATACAACACTGTACTCAACAACAGTAGCATACACACTTTTTTAATGTGTACAGGAAAATTTACCAAGATAGACCATATTCTGGATCATAAAACACGTCTCAATAAGGAATTTTAAAAGAATTAAAATTATACAAAGTGTGTTCTCTGACTACAAAGGAATCACATGAGAAATCAGTAATAGACCTTTGGAAAAATCTCCAAATATTTGAAGACTAAATGAAGCACTTCTATATAATTCATTAGTCAAAGAAGAAATCAAAAAGGAAATCGGGTGTTATTTTGAATATGTGACAAATCATGGAACCACACTAATGCCATTCATAGGTGGAAATTTATAGCAGTTATCATCTGTATTAGAAAAGAAGGGGATATGAAAACTTTAGGCCTACAAATTCTATAACTTCCTTGGAAGACACAAAGTGCCAAATCTCAAAACAATTATATGAGTAAAAGAGGTCAGACAAGTGCATACTGCATATCCAATAATATAAATGTTTGGAAATGCAAACTAATGAATAGTGACAGATCAGTGGTTGCCTGGGGACATTGGGGAGTGTGGGGTTACAAAGTGTGCAAGGAGGATGTGTATGTTCATTATCTTGATTGTGGTGATGGTTTCATATGTTATACATATATCAAAACGTAATCAAATTGTGTGCTTGAAATATGTGGAGTTAATTGTGTGATATTATACCTCAATAGAGCCCTTAAAGATACATGACAGTATCTCTAAGTTAATGATAATTTTGATTAATAATAATAATAATAAGTAAACTTTACTCCTGACTGTATGTTTGCTGTTTCTTTTTTTCTTTGTTCAAGACTTTGCCTCTGTGTATATAGTGAGTTTGCAGAGTTAGGTGTCTTTTTAGCTTATAAAAACTTTCTTTTTGTATTTTCCAGTGTGTGTGTGTATGTGTGTGCCTAGAAACACATTTTCTTTGTGTCACTACTTTAGTTTTTTGAGGTGCAGCATTTGGCCTTATCATCATCATATCTTTCCTTCATATTTTCTGTAATCATGTTATTTTTCTGCACTTGTCTTTGAATCCTGGGGGGTTTTCTTGTGACTTTCCTTTACAACAACATTCCATTTTATATATTGTCAATATTGCTGCTTAATATTCAATCACATTTTTCATTTCAAAGTATTTCTTCTTATCTCATCTGGCTCTTTGTTTAAATTCCTGCTTGCCTCTCAGACAGCTTTTTTCCCTTATGATCTATTTTCTGATCCCATCATTATTACCTAGCACTTACCTATCTTCTATGTCCCACATACTGTGCTACATGCTGACATGCATAAGTTCATTTAGTTCTCAAAACAGTCTTATAGATTGCTCTTATTATCTCCATTAAAACCGGGCAACTGGGGCTTAGTGAGTGTTCAGTTACCTATTGCTACATAAGAAATCACCCGCAAACCTACCCTTTTAAAAAATGGAGCCCATTCATTTTGTTCAACTATCTGCAATGTAGGTGGGCTTCAACAGGGGTACCCATCTCTGTTTTACTCTGTGTCAGTTGGGATGATGTGAACGCCAGGGGCTGGAACCATTTGCAGACTTGTTCTTGCCCAGGGCCAGTGGTTGATGCTGGCTGAGACCTAAGCTGGAATCTATAAGTAGCCCCTGCATGTGGACACAGAGTGAGTGTCCCTTCCCTTAAGAGGGCCAGCCAGGATAAAGCCATATTGCCTTTTATGACCTAACCTTGTAAGTCACACCACACCATTTCTACCACACTGTATTCACTGAAGCGATGATAAATGCATACCCGGTATCAAGGAGGAGGGTGTGAAAAACTTTAACTATTGATCAGGTGTGGTAAGGTTCTGAAAGAGCACGTGACCCCCGAAATGTTGCTGTTGTCCTTTTTGGAAATTTTAACCTCTCACAGAGAAGTTAAATGTTTTTCCCAAGGTCATATGATGATAATGAAGGAAAATGACTTCCTATAAATCTTATTTCATAGAAATTATAATAAATTTCCTTGAGTAAAACTTGATGCTATCTCAAATGTTCTTAAAAATGTATGACCTTCCATGACTTATGGTCATGTCCCTTTATATTTTAGCATTTGTATTATAGTCTTTTATGTTACAAAATACTTTTTTATGTATCCATATTGATTTTCTTTTCTTTCCTAATTACTCTTGTAATATTTTATTCAAACATTTTTTTTTTCTTAAGAAATGGCATGGGTTTATTCTTGCTAGATTTCACTTTTAGCTTGGATGTTATTAAAACGCTTACTTAAAATTTAAGTGAAGAAC
Source organism: Puma concolor (assembly GCF_028749965.1). NCBI lineage: Eukaryota > Metazoa > Chordata > Mammalia > Carnivora > Felidae > Puma > Puma concolor. The sequence goes on from NC_141674.1 coordinate 185,653,674, forward strand.
TAAATTTTTTATCTTAGTTGCAGGATCTAGTGTTACTTATTTAGTGATCTGGTTACCATGGGGTAAGGATTTGAGACTTAGCAAAATCTCAGGTATTTTAATTCCTAATGAAAAGACAACTTTGTGGTAATAAAAGGGAATGGTTTTACATGGTTTTTACTGATTTCACTCCTAAATGGTACAGTGTTTTGTTTTGCAACAGTTTTATGTTTTGTGATAGGTTTTGTAATCCTCATTTGGCTGTTGGGGAAACCAAGACATATTGCTTTGTTTGGGGGACCCTAGAAATTATAATTATTGGTTCCCAATTTGGTGACTTTTCATTCCTCTATAGCTATTTTGCAGTCCCTTGTCAATATAAAGGAAACTTGAATAGTAATTCATCCAAAATATGTTAAGTTCATAGCCAATTTCAGCTGAAACCCAGGAAATTCCAAGGATTCAATGGTGAGGTTTTCTTTCTTCACATGTTTTCATCAAGGTGAACATGTTATTGGCATCTTGGTGCCATCATCCATAAATGGACTTCCAGGCTCTAAATCCCTTGTAAATTCTTTAAATTTCCTCAGGCCCTAATTGGAATATATATTTGGATGTGTTGGAATATGTAGGTGAATATGTAATATGAATATATATATATAATATTTTTTTATTTGGAGATTGGTAGATTTGATGCTACTGTATTGACATTTGATGTCTGCATTTGTCTATTTACAAATATGCCATATAAATATTGTCATCTCTTCCATACAATCTCTCTACAAAATATAACGCATAAATGTTTAGTTTTTAGGGTTGCTAAAACAAACAAACATACTAACAGCTCCTGGCACAATGCTTAATAGTCCTTTTTATCTTTATTTTATTTATGCTGTCACAGACTCAAGCATTTCTCAACAAGGAATTCATAATTACTTGTTGGGTAAAACAAACCATTGACATAGGAATGAATAACAATAGCTTTTATAAGAATATTGTACGGCACTTCTTATCTCTAAAGAAAGCAATGTGACACAGCTGAATGGAAAAGAATGCTATTCAAATAAAACCTCAAGGGCATCGTAACTGTTCAATGGTTAGAAATTTTGCTCACTAGCTAATATTAATGTCCTAGATTCTTAAAGTTCCCTTTATCTGTTTTACTTAGTTGTAGCTGCTGCTAGTCAGCACATATAGTATAAGTAATTTGACCTTGCAAGCTGAAGAGTCCAGATTTTAGACTTTCTGCACAGTGTCCTTCGTCAGTGTATCCATACCCAGGACACCATGTGTGTTGATTTTCCTTTATAAAATACAATACTGTCAGGAGAATGTAAAATCCTAGCACTTCGGCGAAAAGGCCTGAAAAATATATTGGATTTGCAATATTCTAACCTCCTTGTCATCATGTTTGGGTCAAGGTGCTGTGTATAGTATCCGTGAGGGCCTTTATTCCTTTTGGCGGAGCAATATGGCGACACAAGGAAGAAGATCCAGGTTTGTAATCATAACCTTATATTCTGAATTTCCTCTGTCTTTCTGTGCAGTCTTCCTGCTGATTTCTCACCACACCCTGCATGTTTTCCCATGTTTCTATGATCCCATGTTTCATTGGTTCCCCCCTGTGCTCAAATTTCAAGTAGCCTCTCAAACAAGAGAAATATTAAGCTTTTTGGAAAAATTTTAAAAAATCTCACTCATAGTTATCACACAAAGATAAATCACCTAATATTCTGGGTTTGTTTCCCCACAAAATCAAATCCACTTTTATCCTTGTATTACTTTCATTTGATTTTGACTCTTTCACCATTCCTCCTTCTAATTGGTTAATTCTATTTTTCAGAGAAGCTGTGTTTCGGAGCCTGTTCTAGAGGCCAGATGTTCCACAGCAGACTACCCTCCATTGTGAAAACAAAGGGCTTTCACACTGAAGCCGTGTATTTTAGCAGTCACCAAATTAGGAGGATTTTCTTCTCCTTTTTTATTCTTGGTTGAAATATCACACTGGATTTCATTACTATCAATTAATTTCTCTTTTCTGTCAATTAAGTTTAGTTGTGAGGAGGAATTCAACATGACAATTTAAGGAATTGTAAGTCTACTGTTTAAAAATCAAATTGTAAAAGAATATGCTTTTAAAATTGGTTTCTATGTTTGTTCGGTTGTTAATAGTGTCAGATTTTACCCTAATTTTTTCATAGAGAACATTTTGACACCTCTGAGATTTAAAATAAATTTCAAGTAAGAAAATATTATTCATTAATTCTTTGTTTCTTGAACAGTTTCTAAATAATTGTGAAAAATATATTCCACAGATAGAATAAAACTTTATGGATTATGAACTCATTTTTCAGTCAGTGACAAATAGATTATGTTCTTTCCTCAAGGTATGTGCAAGGAATTATAAAATGGCAATACATCTCTGTTGCAATTTACAAAATAATGCTTTATTTTCTTTTATAGTTTTAAACATGTGCCTGAGGTTATTTTCTACCATTATAACTAGAAGAAGCTTAAAATCTAATTAGCATGTAAAAAAAGTTTTGATTTCTCAACCCCCCACCCCCTTACTGCCTGTTCTTCACTCAGTCTTCTGGCTAGTACAGAACAGCATGGCCGTCTCCCGAGGAGCTTAGCCCCAAATCCCAGAAAGCCATCTCCATTCCATTCTTTCACACTCTTCTAACCAGTCTATAACCAAATCCTGTTAGCAGCTCCACCTGAATAGATCTGGAATTTTCCTGCTTTCTTTTACCTCTATCACCTACTATCCACCATTGTCTTGGCAGGATTATTGAAATAGCTTCCAACAAGACCCTTTAGTGTATTTTTCTCCAAAGTAGTCAGAATGTGCGAAAAAAATACATGTATGTATATGCCTATATGTGTGCAGATGTATATGTAAGTGTATACTGTATGTGATATACATATACAATATACATATGTATATATGTATATATATGTATATAATTGTGCCATGTGTCCATTAAAAATCCTTAAACAGATTCTGACTGCACTTAGAATTCAAATCCACAGGCATGATCCTCATGACCTCTCAGGTCTGACTCCTGCCTACTCACTGCCTGCTAGGGACTGCATGTTTATGTCCCCTCAAAATTCATGTGTTGAAACCCTAATTCCCAATGCAATGGTATTAGGAGGTGGGTCTCTGGGAGATAATTAGGTTTAGATGAGATCATAGGGTCGAGCCCCCATGATGGAAATGTTTTTTTATAAGACAGACTGAAGCTCACTCTTTCCCACCACGTGAGGACATAATAGGAAGACTCCTATAGAGTGGGAAGAGGGCCTCCACCAGGAACCAAATTGGTTAGCACCTCAATCTCGGACTTCCCAGCCTCCAGGACTGTGAGAAATAAATGTCTATTGTTTAAGCCACCCATTACATGGTATTTGTTCTAGTAGCCTGAGCTAAGACCCAGCCCTTATCTTCTGCCCACACCTCTGCCACTATATTCCTACCTCTAATTCACCAAACTTACTGCACTGGATCTTTTCTCTTCCAGTGACTGGTGTTTTTCATGTCATTCTGATCTCAAACATCAACTTTTTATTGATTTATTTTTAATGTTTTTATTTTATTAAAAATACTTTTTTTTTTACCATTTATTATTTTTGAGAGACGGAGAGAAACACAGCACAACCAGTGAAAGAACAGAGAGGGAGACGGAATCTGAAGCAGGCTCCCGGCTCTGTGCTGCCAGCACAGAGCCTGACGTGCGGCTCAAACCCACAAACCATGAGATCATGACCCGAGTTGAAGTTGTACGCCTAAATGACTGAGCCACCCAGGTGACCCTCAAACGTCAACTTTTTAGAAAGACCTTCCCTGACCACATAATCTGAAGTAGTGTCCCCAGATATTCTCCAACCCATCACTGTTCACATTTTTTGAGGACTGTGTTTATTTGTTGATTTCTTTGTTATTATCAACCTTCTCCAACAGGGATCTCACTTGTCTTATTCACCATTATATGCGTGGCTTCTAGCACAGTGTCTGGTGCATAGGAAGCACCCTATAAAATATCTGTTTCATGAAGGCTATAAAGCAACTGGCACAACATAATAAATTAACAGAAATTGCATAGGGAAATTATGTATCATTTGCTTCAGGAAAATCTTTGAATGCTACTCAAGGATTCATACTGAAATTCCTTTATCTTCCCTGAGATCTTTTATTCAGGCCCAATAATTCTGCCTCTTAAAATTCAACTTCTTAAATACACCTGCTCTTTCTATATAGCCTATTCCTATGAAAAGAGGATCATATCCCTTGTGATATGATTTCAATACAGTGGAGTGTACCTTCTATAATAAGAGTAGCTGGTGTTTTTCACATTTATTTAAGCAAACTAATATAATCTCCTTTCTCTTGTTTTTGGACGTGGTGCCTTGAAAAAATGGCTCATGTTAGCAAATTAATTTATTTTAATTGGCTGTAAGAGTTAGCTCTGAGCTTCCAGATAACTTGGGCAAAAAGTATGGCACAGTGAATAATAAAGCTCTCATATAAAGCAGAGAAAGATAATAATTCATTAGTAGAAAAAATTCAGAGCTCTGAACCAAACAAAAGTCTTAATTCAATATTATTTTGAACATTTATTATGTATTAAGTACATTTATTGAGCACATTATTGAACACCTATATTGTATTACTAGGTATCATTATTTCACTGATGTGAAATAAATTATAAATTATAAATTATAAGACAGCATAATTTTATGTATCATTTAGAAATTTAAAAATTCTGTCAATTCAATAATAGGATAACATCAATTAAAAGGCATATCCTGATTAAAAAGTAGATATTATGGGCAAAGATATCGTCGGAGAGTTTACAGTCAAATAGGGGAAGCAGAGATATAGTTAAGTAAGATCATATACTGTTTGATAAGGCAGCAATAAAAATATATGCAAAGAACTTTTTCTTCTTGGTGGTTCACTTCTTTTCCCTGGAATCAGCTTCTAAATAAACTACCTACACACAATTCCTATCTTAGGCACTGATTTTCAGAGAGCCTAAAATAAGCTAGTTGATATCAGGATTAGCTCTAGAAAGTAGACTTTTAGGATGTGATTCTAGAACAATCACTACTTGTCAAACAGTAAGAAGTACCTATTGCTGGTAGTAAGTGGATGATTCCTCATGATAATCTATGGCATCCTGAAGGATCACAGCAAAAAAAAAAAGTCACCTGCTATAGATTTGGATGGGTTACAGATGGGAGGTGAAGTAGTTGTTCGTGTAATAGTTCGCACCTGAATGTTAAGGGGTATTGGTCATTCAAAGGATTATAGCACTGGCTGTGGAAATCTTCAAGAAAAAAAACGACAGGCTCAGTTCAGCCAACTGTTAACTCAGAGTAAACCATAAAAGCCAAAGTTTCTTCATGGCAGCACTTAAAGAGATTCTCTTCTCATGGGGTCACAGAGAAGACTAAGTTGAAAATCATGCCTACTCAGTGCCTACTCATACCTAGTTAGGGGAGCTAACGAGAGACTGAATGCACACGTGTGATGGGTTTCCTATGCAAAAATGTGATTCCTGATAAGGACCACTTGGGGTGGGATCATTTGGTTGGATGAGTTCTAAAAAGCTTGAAATTCAAGATCCTCTAAAGGGGCTAGTGTCGGTAGCCTCTTCCCCTTGGTATAGGGTGAAAGGAAGCAGTCATCCCTTCTCAGAGTCTATTCCTCAAAGACCTGACCTGAGGATGATGTCTTGAAAGGAAACACTTGCCACCCTCCTGAGAGCCACCCTCACCTTGCCTCATTCCTCTAGAAAAGTAAGTAAAGTAAGGTCTTATTGTAGCCCAAGAGGGGAAGTGAGTTAGTTCTCCAGGAGAATATAGTTTACTCACTGAAAAAATTGGCCAACATACACCAGAAGAACTCATGTGGAATTGAGTCTTAAAAGTATCGGATCAGGGAGAACAGAACATAAGGCTTGACAGGAAGGTTTACATTCATGTGGCAGACTTCTCCCATAACACAGGTTTCCTGTAAAGGGAAGGACTTGGAGATGGTCAAAATATGCTGCTGGATGGCTCCTTGAAGCATGGGTACATCAATTCCTAAAATATGGCAGAAATGTCTGGTGGGGTCAGAAGTGTCAGGGAGTCACTGGCTTTCTCTTAGTTCAACCAGAGCAGCTCTGCTCCAACTGCTTTATCAGTAGGACTTCCACAGAAAATTTCATTTGATAAGAGAATTCATACTGCTGTAAAAAAAAAAAAAATGGAAAAGCACTAGATTAGATGTCTTTTGCACTCTAACACACCATAGGATCCTGGTAGGTTGAGCTGTGGAGTCTGACGACCTAAGGCCAAATTCATGGCTCTATCTTTTCTTGGCTGTAAGACCTAGGGCAAGATGTTTCACCTGATTCAGCCTCAAACTGATCTGTAAAATGGAGGTAATGATGCTATCTACTTAATATAGTTGTTGTTTTAATATAGAAAAAAATCATGGGGGCACCTGGGTGGCTCAGTTGGTTAAGCATCTGACTTCAGGTCATGATCTCATGGTTCATGAGTTCTAGCCCCAAGTCAAGCTCTGTGCTGACAGTGTGGAGCCTGGAGCCTGCTTTGGATTCTGTGTCTCCCTCTCTCTCTGCCCCTTCCCCACTTGCTCTCTCTCTCTCTCTCTCTCTCTCTCTCTCAAAAATAAACACTAAAAAAATTTAAAAAGAAAGAAAAAAAGCATGATATTTAGCACAGTACCTAGTACATAGCAAATACTTGATACTTATAGAAATATAGGAATATCTAAGAAATAAATTCCTTTAGCCAGATTAGATCAAACATAGCTAGGTGATGTAGTTCTAGCTATACATATTTAAATACATTTTAAACCATGTAGTATTTTTATATCAAAGTATTTAATATCTGCATTCTAAGTAGAGCCTAGTAGAATAATAATAATAATAATAATACATTAGGTTGACTGTAAGCACTTGTCATTTTTATAAGTCAGAAATGGCTGAAGATTGGAAGTTTGGGTTGTTTGTACATAATATCTGGAAAGGATGAACTTTGCTAAGGCGCAGGTTCATGGTGTGGGGGAGAGTTATCCAATGATCACCCAGTCTCATGAACAAAGCCATCCCTTCATGATGATCTCTTGCACAGCCCCCATGGGCTATGGAGCAGGCCAGCTTTCATCTTGATTTAGGAACATGGTTCCATGGTAAAGAACAGAGACAAAGCAAGCCAGAATGGCTTCCTGGTTCAGTTTCTATTGCAGCATAACCAGTCAGCTAAGTCCTTGGATGCTTATTTAAAACCCAAATAGGACAAAATGTGCAAGCAGGTAGGCAATGGTGTCACTACTCTGGTACCTACAGGTTCTGTGATCGTGTGAACTACAAGGTTTAGTGTCACATTGCTTGGGGGCAGAGTTAGTGACATGCAAAGGAGAAGTCTCCTGGCATCTTAAATGACAGTTCTGTTATCCCTGTTGTACTTCAGGATTTAATGGTATTAAAATTTAGGTGATCTGTTGTTAATTTCTCTCATTTTGCTTTTCTGCAGTTTGTGTACCAGCTAAAAATAACAATTTTCAGATAGAGATCTTATAATGCCTGAGCCACATAATGGAGTACTCATATATTCTTTTCATCTTGCATTTTCCCTTACCTAGAGTTTTACCAGGTAAAAACACGAAAATGAGGTTTTTGTCTAAAAGACAGCCTTTCCACTAAGCTCATGTGGTCCCAGGAAATGTCATAGAATCTTTGTATTCATTCCCATGGCAACAGGCAACCCTATCACCAAGGACACTACTAGCTTTTTTTCTTTAAGAAGGTTTTTTCTATATTGGAGATTGAGAGCTATCTTCTTTATTAGTATTTATTTTTGGATGCATTGTGATGCCTTATGAATACTGAAATGACTTTGTTAGGTATACTTGAGATGGGAAGGCAATCAATACCTCTTCACTTATGAAGCAAACTGATTACATTAAAGGACTTTAATACTATGTGATTGGAAGTTTTTGTGTGGTGAGGTAGAAGAGACACAAAAGGAATGGAGATAGAAAAAATCAGATTAGGCACTGCTGACTGCAATGCACACATAGACACAAACCTACACACATATGCTCACACACACACACATCAACAACAAAATAGACACCGGAGGATAATAAATGGCTACTCTGTATATTTAAGCTTTGAAACCGAAAGGTTTATTTTCAGTCATCTTGACTGTGAAATTTGTGTTGGAGATGAAAGCCATCATCAGTGGCATCTTTTCCACCAGGTGCCTGCACTATTAGGGATACTGGCAAGGGTCATTGGGGTATGACTGTTTTTATGTCTCTGGATCCTCATTATTTTATCACATTTCTCTGATGTGACATGAGGGAAGTAAATTACTGGAGACATCGCTAGATATAATCTATTAAAAGATTCTATTCCATAGCATGTGAAATGGAAATGAATTAGGAAAGGTGTACAAAGGAGAACCTTAAAATACCAATGCCTCTCCCCTCCCCCCAACTCCCAGAGACTGGTCTAGGGTAGGACTCCTTTAAAAAAAATCTATAAGATTTCAATGTGTGACCAAGCCTGACTATCTTAAATCACCTTAGAGACCATTAGCATTTTATGTGACAAAAAAATGTTTCGTTTTGCATCATCTCACTCTGACATACGGTGCTACGTTCCAGTTTTAATCAAGACACACAGGGTGTTTTTAAATATTTCAAATTATATATGTAAAGTCTCACTAAGTATTCTGAATTAGCTTGGTTAATAGGAGAGGTTCTACTTCCCCTTGACAGAAAGGAAAAGTGAGTCATTGTGTAACTCAGTGATTCCATCAAGTTTGTCACACACAAAATGATAACTAATATTTTAAGTTTTCCATATCATCTGTATCAACATCAGACAAGCAGATCCTGTTCCAGAAACCTGGTAGCAAACAGGTTAGGTATAGGTGGCAGAATGTGAAGAGCAAGTTTGGGCCTGTTAAGGTTGACTATCTTTCCACATACTGTTTCCCAAGGCTGCTGTAACAAAATACTACAAATTGGGAGGCTTAAAACAACAGACATATACTCTTTTGCAGTTCTGGAGGCTAGAGGTTTGAAATCAAGGCTTCTAGCCCTCTCTGGCATTCCTTGGCTTATAGCTGTATCTCTTTGCCTTTGTCTTGATGTAGCCTCCTCCTTTGTGCCTCCTCTGTGTCTCTGTTCCAAATTTTCTTATTTCTCTTATAAAGACACCAGTCATTGGATTTAGGGCCCACTATAAATGTGGCATGACTTCATCTCATGATCCTTAACTAATGACATCTGTGAAGATCCTGTTTCCAAATAAGCTCACATTCTGAGGTTACAGGTGGACATGAAAATTGGGAGACATTATTCAATCAATCTATTCTGCAACTGACATTTGGAGACACAAGTCCTTTCTCAGTGAGAAAACTGTCCCATGTGTCTTGAGAAAAGATTGGCACAGGACAGTGGGAACAGGCAGTTAAGAGGCAGCCTTTCTGGGAGCCCTGACAAAACACAGGCAGATCCCGAGGAAGGTTTTTGGGAGAACTTCTGTGGGATTCTGAGTGAGAAACAGAAGTTAGAGAAAACTCTTTCTCTCGAGGCAATTAGTCAATTATGTATAATAGTATATAAGAAGGCTTGTTTTCCCACCTGTGCAAGTTGGTTCAATAGGAGTTTATTGGATGCTTTTCATAGGCATAATGCCTACAAGCTTTGGGTCCATCAGAAAAAAGCTGTAAGCTCCAACTGGATGAGTTGACCACCTGGAGTGTGAAGTAAGCTTGTCTCCTGCCAGAGAAGCTAGAAAGGCTTACAGGAACACCTGTTTACTTGTCAGCTAATGACAAGGGTTTTAAACAAAAAGAACCAATACACAAAGGAAACAGGCAAAGATTTTGACCAGGCAAAGAGAAACACCCCAAGGAGTTGAGCTTTACAGTTAGTTGGAGGAGGTTCTTTCTATAAAGGATAGACCGCATGGAGAAATGATAGCCCTTGCTCTGTAGCATATAGGAAAGACTCACAGGTGTTGGTAGGTGGGAAGAAATCTGTTACTAGTCCCACAAAGAGCTGCTCCATACAGACAAGTGTTCGCTGGAAGGTAATGGACGTGGAGAAGGTGGAATTGCCTTGGCTAGTTGGAAGCACAGAGTCTGCCACAGAATTGATAGTACAGAGACAAACTCAACAATGCATAATTTCACCAACTGGCAACTAAGGTTAGGTAACTAACTGCAGCAATGTTTCAGAGGGAGTTGGAGTAGCTTATCTGGTCTAGTAGAGCTCAGATACATATCAAGTGTGTCTGGGTCCAATGCTCTAAAATTTTACTTTTAAAAGTTTTTAGAAAGAAAAAATAAGAATGCAATTTTTTTTAGAAATATCTTGTTCTTCTATTTGGTTATATAGAAGTCAAGCAAAATAGATTGTTTCTATGTACCCGCGATAGTCTCCTCAATTTCAAGTCATTTGAAGTTAAGAAGATCTCCTAATCTATCCATGTGTACCATGGTTCCCAACGTATTTCTCTTCACACCTCCTATCTCCTTATATTTTTGTGCTTGGACTATACAGCTTTTGCTGAGCTGATTCATTTGTACACAAGTTCCCATTTGCCTATAATGGTCTTCTTGTTAGAGAGGAGACTACACCAAATGAAATAGCTTAAGATAATGGTGTTAGTTTGGACAGTACAGGTTCTTCCACTAATGTATTTAATTACCATATCAAGATTCAGAGTTGGTAGTGATTATATTTTATTCCTAATTAAAATAAGCTCAGGGAAAGTATATTGAAAGGATTTGGTCCAATTCACTTTGGAAGTTTTCTGTTGAATAACCTCAAAAGACTTTCTAACTATTGAATATGCAAGGTGGGGGCACTTTGAAATTTGAATATGCCTGGTGGGGGTACTTTGGTTTCTTCCTACTCTAGTCTGTTGGAATGTCTATAGATGTCAGGCTTCCTCAGCTTATGGGTACAAGTGGAGGCCACTATAGTGAAACAATCCATCTCTTTCTGCCTATTGCCCTCTCTGTTGACATAGGATCTATAGTCCTACTTTGAAAACCTCAGTTATTTCTGAGCACCTCAGGGAGTTTCACACATGCTCACAAACATCTTTTTCATGTGGTCCCCCATTCTGACCCTACTCCAAGAATTTGTTCTTGGAGAATACCATGTGACCTAGTCATTGGAATAATAGCACTGTCACAGTAGTGCATACAGTGGTTGTATCTATTGGGTATGGATTTCCTTCTGGACCAAAACTTAGTCTGTGTGGCGTGGGCTACAGTAGAAGTTCATATTTTTCTATCCAAAAGTATTTTGGCTAGTTAAAGAAATAAACATTATATACTGTAAGGTGCTACACATTTGTATGAATTTCTTAAGCCCAGTGATTCATTCAGTATTTGATACTTTCATATTTAAACTTGGGGCACCTGGGAGGTTCAGTTGGTTAAGTGTTGGATTCTTGATTTCAGCTCAGATCATGATGTCATGGTTTGTGAGATCAAGCCCCAGGTTGGGTTCTGTACTGATGATGCAGAGTTTGCTTGGGATTCTTATTCTCTCTCTCTCTCCCTCTCTCTCCCTCCGTCTCCCTGACCCTCCCCTGCTTGAACATGCATGTGCTCTCTCAAAATAAACATTTAAAAAATACTACTAAAAGAAAAACTTACTTAAATTTAAAATAAAAAGAATAAATTCAACCTTTAAGATATGGTGGTATCTGAAGCCAGGTTGAATTCATGTCTGGAGGAAAGCAGAATAGCTAAAAATCCAGCTGTTGATTCTTCTCCCAGTATTTCTCAGCTCTCCTCTTACAATTCAGTTGACAACTTTCCTTTATGCTACTAAAGGGATTTCTAGAGCTGTGATGTTAGATTGTAAATTTTCTCTTACAAAGTCACTTTATTTATATTTGATCTTCATTATGTTCTTCTGGAATAGAGCAGGCCATGAGTATTAGCCTTCTTTTGTATTTGATGACACAGGAAGGCACTTGACTGTCCAAGATGATACAGCTCTCATGAGGTGAAGTCAGGTTTTGCATACAGATCTCTTGTCTCCAAATCTGACACATTCCCTTAGGTGGCTTTTAGTGGGTGGGAACAAGTGTCCTTTTTCCTTTGTACTCAGGGATACATTCACCCCTCTGTTTATAGCAGCATTTTTCACAATAGCCAAGATACAGAAGCAGTCCAAGTGTCTGTCAATTGATGAATGAATAAAGATGTGTGTGTGTGTGTGTGTGTGTGTGTGTGTACACACACATATACAATGGACTATTATTCAGCCATAAAAAAGAAAGAAATCTTTCCATTTGCAATGACATGGATGGAGCTAGAGAGTAAAATGTTAAGTGAAATAAGTCAGAAAGACAAATACCGTATAATTTCACTCATGTGGAATTTAAGAAACAAAACACATGAGCAAAGGAAAAAGAGTGAGGGACAAACAAAAAACAGACTCTTCACTATAGAGAACAAACTGATGGTTACCAGAGGGGAGGTGATTCAGGGGATGGGTCAAGTAGGTGATAGAGATTAAGGAGTGCTCTTGCTGTGATGAACACTGGGTGATATATGGAATTGTTGAATCATTATATTGTACACCTGAAACTAATAAAGCACTGTGGGTTAGCCATAAAAAACTAACTTTGAGAGCCTACCATGTGCCAAACATCAAACAGTTCTCCACAGCTGCCCTATAAAGTAGATACACTCACTATTTTTTAAGATGAATTACAGATTCAAATAGGTTTAGTAACTTGCCCAAGGCCTCATCTGGGGAGTACAAAAGTCAGAACTGAGATCCAGGTCTTCTTCGTCTTTCCACTATGTCACAGTTGCCTCCTACATGTGTTTACAGGGACTTGGACAATAAAAGGAGATAGGATACAAGTCATCGGAAAAAAATGCTGTCCTCAAGATAAGAGTAGATAGTAGGGTCCTCATGTGTGTATGTAAAGGTAGACCCTGGGCAGGCCTGATTCCTAGTTGGAAGGGTCATTACCTACATTGTGTGACTTAGGAATTCCTGACAGATTCCTAAACAGACTTAAAAATGTTTCCCCCACAAACATTCTGGCAACTGTGTCTTGGAATCCTTTTAAAAATCCATATGCTTCCGGAAGGATATTACATGTTAGGGCTAATTTGCTTAACTAGAGATTAGGAAAGGGATGGCTCTCTGCCATGCACTCTCTCTTAAGGTGGTCAAGTTTAAAAACCACACAGCAGCTGTATCGGAAAGGGTTGGTGTGTAGGCGCTGACCAAGGGCAGCCTAGGTGAAGTCAGGCCCAACAGAGGAAGAGAAGCCATTAACCCCTGGGGCCCCAAGGCCCTGTGTGAGGCTGTGGAAGAGACGAATGAAGAAAGGGGGTGGGTATGAGAGGCCATTTTGCCTATTTTACCATTTATTCTGCTGCCAGCCCTATATACACTTGTCCCCCGACTAAATTTCCATGAAAATTCCAGAACTTTTCCTTCATCATTAAAAGCAATGCATTTTATTTTCACAGACCAGAATTTCAAACATTCTGTGGATTCTGATTCATTATTTCTCCACACTCAATAAACAGTATCACTCAACAGCAAAACATTATCGCTTGATTAATAAAAGCACACTCCTGACAGTTCATTTTTGAGAAATACCAACTCCTAATTGTTATTTTTTTCCTTGCCTCTGTAGCATACTAACATTTTGCTATTGATATTTGGCAGAATCTTACTACTGCCGCAACTGTTCCCCGAAATTCTCCTATTGTTAATCACAGAGCTGGCAGCCCCCTCTCCTCCTGCTGCTTCTGCAGACACTCATTTTAAGCTTGCGGCACCATAAATAGGATTCTCAGCCCCTGCTGGCTGCCTCATTATCTTCTTCCAGTTTCTTACTGCATTACACCTACAACTGGTCAAGCATTCCCATAATTAATGTATAGTTCCCTACTTTCTCTTTCTGAATACAATATGCAGTTTCTTCCTGATGGGTCAGGTATGTGGTTTTCCTTTGTACTTTAATTTTTAGCTCGTCTTAAATCTGCCACTCTACATCAACATGCACAAAGTGACAAAGCTTTGAAACCTTGGCCAGCACATGAGAAACAAAAAAAGATAAATTAGTGAAGTTGATCTGTTTGTAATTAAGGGACTCAATTTCTTTCCTCCAAACATGGGTTTCCTGCCTAGGAAAGTGGCAGAAGAGACAAAACTTATATTTTGTATCCTGATTTTTTTTCATAAAATTAAAAAAAATGTTTTAATGTTTATTATTTTTGAGAGAGAGACAGACAGAGAGTGCGGGGAAATGACAGAGAGAGAGGAATACACAGAATCCAAAGCAGGCTTCAGCCTCTGAGCTGTCAGCATAGAGACTGATGTGGGACTTGAACTCTCAAACCACGAGATCATGACCTGAGCTGAGGACAGACGCTCAACTGACTGAGCCACCCAGGTGCCCCTAAAAATTTTTTTTAATGTGAAATAAGTATATGTAACTATACTAAGTTATGCTGACTCTACAAGGATCAGGTTGTGGACACGACAGCAGCATACTGAGCCATTAGCTCATTCAGGGCTAGCTTCAGTTTTGGAGATGCCAGCCCATGTCACACCCTTTCCTGATCAGCCTGCAACTAATGACTGAGCCAGCAGGAGGAGAAATTACCAACCATCTGGACCTGACTTGGGACCTCTCTGAAGCAGGGATGCTCACTCTAGAGCACTCTTCCAAGTTGGCCAAGGTTTTTCAGGGTCTCCATCACGTTTGATTATCCCCCTGCCCAGTCCTGTCTCTTTGCCTTTTCTTTCACAGCTGTTGATCTCAGTACCTGCTTCCCAAGACCCCGGCCTATGACAGACACTATTTATTATAAATAAGTGTACATGCTTCTGGCGTTTTGGAGTTTCAGAGATGACCAGGACTCTAACTGTATTCTGACAAGCTCCACTGAGGCCAGGGAAGGTACTCAGGGTCTAATGGAGCAGCTGAGGTCAGATGGGGGCAACCACTGTAGGCCCATTGATGGGGAGGCCTGTGGAATCTGGCTCTGCTGTCTGCTAAAGAGTCCTGTGAAGAGGCAGCTTGTGTCTCCCTAACTAGCTCCACCCTAGAGATTAGAGCCTGAAGATGAAAGGACTGTAGAGGACTGTAGGCTATTTACAGCCTGGTGTCACTGGTGGGGGCTTTTTTTTTGGGGGGGGGGTGTTGAGTTTGATAAGTTCTTTATAGATTTTGGATACTAACTATCTGATATGTGTTTTGCAAATATCTTCTCCCATTCCATTGGTTGCCTTTTAGTTTTCCTTCGCTGTGTGAAAGCTTTTTATGTTGATGAGGTCCCAATAGTTCATTTTTTCTTTTGTTTACCTTGTCTCTGGAGATGTGTTGAGTAAGAAGTTCCTGTGGCCAAGGTCAAAGAGGTTTTTGCCTGCTTTCTCCTTGAGGATTTTGATGGTTTCTTGTCTGACATTTAGGTCTTTCGTCTATCTGGAGTTTATTTTTGTGTATGGTGTAAGAAAGTGGTCCGGGTTTATTTTTCTGCATGTTGCTGTCCAGTTTTCCCAGCACCACTTGCTGAAGAGATTATATTTATTACATTGGATATTCTTTCCTCCTTTGTCAAAGATTAGTTGGCCATACATTTGTGGGTCCATTTGCGGGTTTTCTATTCTGTTACATTGATCTGAGTGCCTGTTTTTTATGCCAGTACCATACTGTCTTGATGATTACAGCTTTGTAATACAGTTTGAAGTCCGGGATTGTGATGTCTCATGCTTTAGTTTTCTTTTTGAAGATTGCTTTGGCTATTCAGAGTCACTTCTGGTTCCATACAAATTTTAGGATTGTTTGTTCTAGTCTGTGAAGAATGTTGGTGTTATTTTGACAGGTATTGCATTGAATATGTAGATTGCTTTGGGTAGTTTTGACATTTTAACAGTATTTGTTCTTCCTATCCAGGAGCATGGAATATTTTCCCATTTTTTTTGTGTCTTCTTCAATGTCTTTCATAAGTTTTCCATAGTTTTTAGCATATAGATTTTTCACCTCTTTGGTTAGATTTATTCCTAGGTATTTTATGGTTTTTTATGCAATTATAAATGAGATGGATTCCTTGATTTCTCTTTCTGTTGCTTCATTATTGGTGTATAGGAATGTAATTAGCTGATTTCTGTGCATTGTTTTTATATCCTGCAACTTTGCTGAATTCATGACAATCTAGACTATAAAATAAAGAGTGTAACAAGAGATGAAGAAGGACATTATATCATAATTAAGGGGTCTATCCACCAAGAAGACCTAACAATTGTAAACATTTATGCTCCAAATGTGAAAGCACCCAAATATATAAATCATTTAATCACAAACATAAAGAAACTCATCGATAATAATACTATATTAGTAGGGGACTTCAACGCCCTACTTATGGCAATAGACAGATTATCTAAACAGAAAACCAACAAGGAAACAGTGGCTTTGAATGACACATTGGACACATGGACTTAACAGATATATTCAGATATATTCAGAACATTTCATCTTGAAGCAACAGAATATACATACTTCTCCAGTGCACATGGAACGTTCTCCAGAATAGATCACATACTGGGACACAAATAAGCCCTCCACAAGTACAAAAAGATCGAGATCATACCATGCATATTTTGAGAACACAACACTGTGAAACTCGAAATCAACCACAAGGAAAAATGTGGAAAGATAACAAATACTTGGAGACTAAAGAACATCCTACTAAAGAATGAATGGGCTAACCAAGAGGTTAAAGAGGAAATTAAAAAGTACATGGAAATCAATGAAAATGATAACACCACAGCCCAAAACCTCTGGGACACAGCAAAGGCGGTCATAAGAGGAAAGTATATAGCAATCCAGGCCTTCCTAAAGCAGGAAGAAAGTTCTCAGGTACGTAACATAACCTTACACCTCAAAGAGATAGAAAAAGAACAGCAAATAAAACCCAAAACCAGCAGAAGACAAGAAATAATAAAGATTAGAGCAGAAATCAATGCTATTGAAACCAAAAAAACAGTAGAACAGATCAATGAAACCAGAAGCTACTGAAGAAATTTAATTAGTAATCAAAAATCTCCCAAAAGACAAGAGTCCAGGGCCAGATGGCTTTCCAGGGGAATTCTACCAAACATTTAAGGAAGAGTTAACACCTATTCTCTTGAAGCTGTACCAAAAAATATAAATGGAAGGAAAAGTTCCAAATTCTTTCTATGAAGCCAGCATTACCTTGATTCCAAAACCAGGCAAAGACTCTACTAAAAAGGAAAACTATAGACCAATTTCCCTGATGAACATGGACACAAAAAATCCTTGACAAGATATTGGCCAACCAATCCAACAATACGTTAAAAAAATTATTCACCACGACCAAGTGGGATTTATACCTGGGATGCAGGGCTGATTCAGTATCTGCAAAAACAATCAACGTGATTCATCCCATCAATAAAGAAAGGACAAGAACCACATTATCCTCTCAATAGATGTGGAGAAAGCTTTTGAAAAAATATAGCATCCTTTCTTGATAAAAACCCCCAAGAAAGTAGGGATAGAAGGATCATACCTCAAGATCATAAAAGCCATACATGAAAGCCCCACACTAATATCATCCTCAATGGGGAAAAACTGAGAGCTTTCCCTCTAAGATCAGGAACAAGACAGGGATGTCCCTCTTACCACTGTTATTCTCCTTACATATCTTTTAAAATCTGTATTCTTTTAAGATTTCTCCTTACCACTGATTGTGAGAATTTGATTATGATGTGTCTTATTAAAAGTTTCTTCAGGCTTCTTGTGCTTGAGATTTTTTGAGCTTCTTGATCTGTGAGTTATAGTTTCATCAAACGTGGAAAAATTTCAGGGTGCCTGGGTGGCTCAGTCAGTTAAGTTACTGACTTTGGCTCAGGTCATGATCTCATAGCTTGTGAGTTTGAGCCCCGTGTTGGGCTCTGTCCTGACAGTTTGGAGCCTGGAGTCTGCTTCAGATTCTGTGTCTCTGGCTGTCTCTGCCCCTCCCCTGATAGTGCTCTGTCTCTCTCTCTCTCTCTCTTGCAAAAATAAATAACCATTAAAAAAAAAGTGAAAAAAATTTTGACTGTTATGTCTTAAAATATTTTCTCTCTTTCTGCCCTTTTAGGACATTAATTATCCATATATTTAGCTCCTTGAAGTAGCCCCATGGTTCACAGATGCTCTGGTCTTTTTCTTTTCAGTCTTTTTTTTCCTTGAATTTCATTTTGGATAGTTTATATTGCTATGTCTTCAAGTTCACTAATTTTTGTCTTGCAGCGTCTAATCTGATATTAATGCCATCAGTGTGTTTTTCATGTCAGATATCTCTCTTTTTTTTTTTTTTAATTTTTTTTTTCAACTTTATTTATTTTTGGGACAGAGAGAGACAGAGCATGAATGGGGGAGGGGCAGAGAGAGAGGGAGACACAGAATCGGAAACAGGCTCCAGGCTCTGAGCCATCAGCCCAGAGCCCGACGCGGGGCTCGAACTCATGGACTGTGAGATCGTGACCTGGCTGAAGTCGGACGCTTAACTGACTGCGCCACCCAGGCGCCCCGTCAGGTATCTCTTAAATGTTCAAATGCATCATCTTTACATCTTCCATGTCTTTATTTAACATGTTTAATCTTTCCTCTAATTTACTGGATATATGGAATACAGTTACAATAACAGTTACAGTGCAGTTATAGTAATAATACAATGATGTTGTTTTACTATCCTTATCTGCTATTTACTGTTTATATAATTTCTGAATTAGTTTTGATTTTTTTTTTTTTTACCGTGGTTGTAGTTTTTGCTTCTTTACATGACTGGCTTTTTGTTGTTGTTTGTTTGTTTGTTTCTTTGTTTGTTTGTTTTTTTGAGTGAGAGAAAGAGAGAGTGCGAGTCATCACATGACTTGACCTCAGCACTGTCAGATCATGACCTGAGCTGAAATCAAGTGTCAGATGCTTAACAGACTGAGCCACCCAGACATAGCCAATAAAATACCAAAGAAGTTAAAGGGACTTGAGCTAACCTGGGGAAAAATTATGCCCAAATATTTCTTTGTGTAATTCTTCATGAAAATATTGCTTTTCTATTTATTGTCCTCTTGTGATATGATCAACACACAGACACACCCCTATCATCATAACTGTAAGCACCCTGAGTTCTTCTTTTTCAAATAACATTTAAAAAAAACATTTGTTTATTTTTGAGAGACAGAGAGAGCAGGGGAGGGGCAGAGAAGGAGGGAGACCCAGAATCTGAAACAGGCTCTGGACTCTAAACTGTCAGCACAGAGCCCCAGTGCAGGACTCGAACTCACAAACGTTAAGATCATGACCTGAGCCAAAGTCAGACATGTAACCAACTGAGCCACCCAGGTGCCTCAAGCAACCTGAATTCTTAAAGCACAGTCCCTTCTATCCTCTATAGGACAACATCTCAACTACTGTGAGACTGTCCTTCATAACAGTAATAAAAAATGGTAATTAGCATTTGTATATGGTTATAAAAAGGGATTGCATACATTTTTCACATAGTCCCATTTGAGCCCCTGGGAGGCAGGCAGTGTGACTGATTTTATCCCAGAAGTAGGGATGAGGAATGGAGTGTCTTGGTCAGTGAGTTGCAGTGCCAGATCAAGTACAAGCTATTCTGATTCCAGCCACAATGACTTCCCCATGGGGGTGTTTTTTCTGTGAGAGAATAAGGAGTTATAACTTCCATATTATTTTGCTCTCTCTCTACTGTAAGAAACTGTGGTTGAATGATTGTACCTCTGGAAATGATCCTTTTAAAATTGCTGTCAGTTTTTGTTAAATGTTACTACTTCAAATTGGCATGTTAATCTATCAATACAAAACCTACTTTCATGTTTAGCTGATTGTGTTTAATATGTAATGTGCTGAGCCTAGGATGGTTTTATCCTTTTGGAAAGATTGAATTTATGAGATGGACACACAGGACAATTTTATGCTGTGTAGTATATTTTGCTTTTTAATGCAATAGTCACTTTTAAGTATCACCTTTTTTTTTTTTTTTTTTAGGAAATCTGCTTTTTCAGGTCTATTAATTATCTTGATATGAACTGAAATACTGTTCATTTGAAGAGAAGGCTAGGCTATAAATTAGGAAAATCTTTTCTGTGAACTTTTTACCTTCATTTCTTTCCTCTGATCTATCATTTCATCATTTTAGTTAGGAAACAATTTATATGTACTGCAGGAATTCAGAATGATTTTTTTTTCTCCGTGGACTAGAATACCAAATTCTGCTTTCTCTAAAACCATGTGCAAGAGGGAGAACTATTAGCAAAAGTAAATTAAAACCTGGTTTTTGCCTTCCTGTGGATTATCTCCTTTCACTTCCCATCACCCATCCTAAGAACGAGAGACCTTATGGAGGTTGAGCCCCCTCCCTTCCCCTGTCCCCACCTCACCTTCAGTTTGCTGGATGGAGTGACTCAAAGAATACAACTCTTGATCATGGGTTGTAAGTTCAAGCCTCACATTGGGTGTAGAGATTACTTAAAAATAAAATCTTTAAAACCTAAATCAAAACAAAACCAGTTTAAGTGTTTCTAGTTCATTGAGATGAATTAGCATGGATTTTCCCAAAAGTAGATGGGTTTGATGATTGGATGAGGTAGAAGTGGAGAGACCCAAGAGACAGTCACCTTCAGAGAATAGGGAGGTGATATGGGCTGGGGGTTTCCTTGAGCGGTAGCACCGTGCTCAACTTGCATGCAGTGGTCTCATAAGGGATGGCTGTGGCACTGGACACTAAGTGCTGAGTTCCTGAGGGCAGCAGTGAGGGTCTCTATGGCCAAGCCTGCTGTTGAGGAGAAGGCTGTGGGAAGCAGTGCTACAGTCCTCAGATCATAGGACTTGAGGTATAGGAACAGGCCAGGCACAACACAGCAGTATTGGGGAGCAGAGGGAATGACAGCACTAATGACAACCACCATGAATTACCAAGTCCCAGTTCTGTTATGTCATATTCATTCATTTATTGTCCCCTAGTTAATTTCTCATTATTTGTTGTGTGTATAATGAATGGTTTAATCAGTTTGTCTGGGGGCTATTATTAAATCTCCCAGATTCTTACATGATACCAAAGAGGACTCCAAAGCATGTCCAGTTCCAATTTCCTGCCACTCTGTGCTTCCTGTTTGTGTATCAAACATTAGCAGCAGCATCTTTTTCTGTTGTTGTTTTCTAGCAGATACCTGCGTACAAAGAAATTTGTTCATAGCTTCTAGATATCTGTGTAATTTGGAATGCTTTTGGCCATGTTCTGGTTTTCTATTTCTGCTTAACAAAAGTAGAAAATCAGAAAACTTTGTGTTCTTTTTATTTTTTTAATGTTTATTCATTTATTTTGAGAGTGAGAGAGTGCACATGCAGGGGTGGGGAGGGGGAGAAAGAGAATCCCAAGCTGTCAGCATGAAGCCCAATGCAGGGCTTGAACTCATGAACTATGAGATCATGACCTGAGCTGAAATCAAGATTTGGATGCTTAATGGACTGAGTCACTCAGGCTCCCCAGAAAACTTGATGTTTTAAGACAATTTATTATCTAGTTGATGGGATTCAGCTGGGTGCTTCTTGTTTAAGATCTTTCATGTGGTTACACTGAGATGATTACTTTGGCTGGAGTCATCTAAAGCTTGATGACTAAGCAGTAGGAAACTGATACAAGAAAGAAACAAGTAATTAAAATACACAGTAGGGGCTCCTGAGTGGCTCAGTTGGTTGAGTGTCCGACTCCACCTCAGGGCATGATCTCACAGTTCGTGGGTTTGAACCCCGCATCAGGATCTGTGCTGACCGCTTGCTCAGAGCCTGGAGCCTGCTTGGGATTCTGTGTCTCCTTCTCTCTCTTCCCCTCCCCCGCTCACACTTTGTCTCAAAAATAAATAAATGTAAATAAAATAAAATACACAGTAGAAAAAATGATGTAACAATTTTAGAACACTTTACATGTAGTTCAAAGTCCTTTCCATATCTGTTATCTCATACAACAATACATTTACTCTGAGTTTTAGACAACTAGGTAAGTGTAGATGGTGGCTAGATTAAGACAGACATTTATAGGAGAGGCTATTATGAAGGAAGAACGTGATTTCTATGAATGTAAAAGAGGAGGAAGGACTCTTACTCTGAGAGAACAGCACGGGCAAAAATTCCAGACAATGAGTGTATGGTAAGGGGGTCTAGCAACTAGAAGAAGGGATACCTGGAATACTGTATAAGGGAGATAGTTTATGAAATAGAAGTGAAGTTTTATGAGACTTACTCATTGGAGAAAGACATAAACTCATTTATTCACAATTAGGAAGTCCTGGCTAAATCTGACTTGTTCAGAGGAACATAATGGACTACAAACCATGTCATCATACATGTGCCATTTATCATGTTACTGAGTTGACAATTTGACTGGTTATTCAAAGTATCAACAACTGCTCCTGGTTGGAAAAAGTTGCTTTTTCTCAATTCATCAGGAACAGGTTCTTAAGTAATATAACAGTGTCACATGTTATTAGAGACCTAGGATTAGATACTAAGCCCAGCACAGAAGGTGAAAATCCTGAAGTGTCAAATAATCTTTGAAAATCCCTTAGGAAGTTCTCATGGTGGAGATCAACATACTATCTTTTATAGATCCAACAAAATGTTTCTATAATTGAGAAGCAGATAACGCATCTGTTTAGATGACTTACTCCAAAAACAAAACAAAACAAAACAAAATCTTCGATGTTTGAATAGAATAGCTCATCAAGATGTTCATATTGTGAGAGGCATGTGAGTACCAAGTGGCTAAGGGAACAACGGATTCACATTTCCCTCTTGGGGAAGCTCAGTAGGTGGAAAACTATTTGGCTATTTCTCATTCTTGTTCTCACACTTCCTCCTACCCCCCACATTTCCTCTTCCTCCACCCGACTTACTCCTTGTTGTGGAGCAGAAATAGGTGAATGTGTGGATGTTAAGCACGTACACTATTGTCCATGTGCTGGTTATAGAACTCTGACAGGGCCCCCAGCTATCTCTTCTGTTTGGAGAGCCTGGGCCTAATATCTTGAGGAAAATCTTGGAAGACTCTTCATCTCCCTGCCTCTTGAGTCTGACAGGCAGCTAGGTTCTCGTTCTTTCTGTCCCACTCTGGTTCTTCTCCAGAACCAACAATGACTGGCAGACTGATGGTATCTTTAGGCCCCAAATGGGCCTCCAGCTGCTAAAGTGGCCACAAGAGACCCTAAAGTGCCTTTGCAGTCAACAAGCGCTTTCTGAACTCTTGGTGGTGCTGTGCTGTATGTTGTGTGACAAGGACATTGTGGAAAACAAGATTTAGTCACAAACCACATCCAATCTAAAAACTGAGTTTAAACCCTGTCACCCAGTCTCTTCACCTTAGTACACACATAAAAAGTTATATTTGTCTCACATACTTGGAGCTGTGCTATGTGGTAGCTTTCTATAGATAGGTTTAATAAAAATCTGTCAGCAAAATAAGAATTCATGAAGCTAGGAAATGTGCAAAACGACCGTGGCAAAAACATTTGTCAAGCATAGTTTTAAATGTTATACGTTTGGGGCTGCACTAGGAGCGGTGAAGGCTTGAGGAGCCACCACCCGGTTGGGCTGGCTCGGTCTGCCTCCTGCCTGCAGCTGCCACAGGTCCGGCCGGGGTGCACAAGCAGTTCCCCAGAGTTACCCAGGTAAGGCTCGGGACAGCGTCGGGGAGAAGTGGAGAGGGCCGCACTCTGTGCTCTGAGTGGCCGGGAGGACCCTGGCCCACGTGAGCCCACCCAGTTAGGCCCCCCACTGCCTGCCTCTGGGCCTTGTGTACTGGGAGCCCGCCCCCCACCCTCAGTTCTCTGCCCATTGCCTGACTTGGTGCAGCGCTGCAGGTCCTCCCAAGTCCCCGGTGTCAAGCCTCATGGCGCGTGCGCTGCCGCGTGCAGGCTGCACCATCGCCTTAGTGTGTAGGCACCCAGGTGGTGTGGCAGCAGATTAAGTAAAGTCATTTCTTCCCTGAGGATCTTGCAGTGTCAGTGTGCCCTGCTTGACCAGCAGTCTGGATAAGTAACTACATAGTGTTTACCACTCAGCTTAATCCCATGTAGATCGGTAGGTATGTTTATACCTGTTTTACTGATGGAGAAACAAGGCACAGAGAAGGTAAGTAAGTTATCCAAAGTAGTAAAGCCATTAGTTAATGGTGGAGGAAGAATTGGACACTGGCAATTCATCCTTAGGATCTTAGAATAAATTTTAAATCCGTCATTTAATAATTCATGTATTAGGGTAATGCTGGCTTCATAACATGAGTTTGGAAGTGTTCTATCTCTCCCCTTCAATTTTTTTTGGGTATTTTTAGGACCAGCATTACATTATATTTGCATGTTTGGTGGAATTTACCAGTGAAACTGTCTAGTCTTGAGCTTTGGTTTGTTGAAGGGTTTTGGTTACAGATTCAGTCTCCTTACTGGAAGTTGATCTATTTAGATTTGCTATTTCTTCATGATTCAGTCTTCGAAGATTGTTTCTAGGAATTTATCCATTTTTGTCTAGGTTGTCCAATTTGTTGTAGTTTTATTGTAGATTCCAACCAAAATGAATCACTGTCCTTTCCAAAGCAATCAAGTGACCATCCCTTGAAGGATGGTGCCATATTGGGAACTTAGCATAAGTTTCTGTTGATGGCAGCTGGACATTTGGCAGCAGCAGTAGCTAATGCATCCTTGGAGCCCATGTTATTGGGCCTAAACATAGCATCTATTCCTGCCATTGTGACTCCTCTGTTCACGTACCCATTGTGGCAGTACTCAGGTGACTAATGAAAGGAACTAACCAGTGCCAACTGGGCAAGTCATTTTGCTTACTGTGAATTTCGCCCCTAGTCTGTAGACCAATGAAAGGTGCCCCTCTCCTAGTGTGCCCCATACCACTGGGCTCCTAGAAAAATTCATCGTTCTGGCAAGCTCTTGAATCTTCAGAGTTTATCTTTTATCCTAAGGTATATATGTATCTTACCAAGATGTCTGGGACACTTTTCACTTTTTGCTCTGTTTGATTGACCTGGTGTATTTATATAGTGGACTAATGTGATATTCATGCTCATATCTAGGCAGACTATATTTTGACTCATGGTCCACTATATGGTCCATTCTGGTGTACATTGCATATACATTTGAAAAGAACATGCATTTTACAATTATTTATACAATATTAAGCCAAATATATTGTAATCAAGTAATATGATTGCATATTCAATTGCAAATCACTATGTATGACTATATCTTTTATATCTATATATCACTACTGATATTTTTTCTAGGTTCTCTATTCATTACTAAAAACAGGGTGTTAATATTTGCAACTGTGAATCTGCATTGGTCTATGTTTCCATCTCATGTATCCATGTTTTTCTTAATGTATCGTACAGTTCTTAGATTCATAGCCATTTAAGATTTATATATTGAAGAATTAACGATTTTATGATTCTGATATGTTCCTATTTATCTTGTGTTATATTCTTTAAGCCAACCATGTCTGCTATTAAGATAACATACCATACATCTTATGCTTAGTGTTTGCTTATTATTCAGTTCTATCTTTTTTACATTCAACCTAGCTGTGTCTTTGTATAAAATGCAGACTCTTGAGACCACAGAATAGTTGCATCTTACTTTTTTACTTAGACAGTCTCTGCCTTTTACTTAGAATGTTTAGTCCATTTATATTTAATGTCACTATCTATATAGTTTGGTTTGATTCACCTATTTGCAATGTGTTCTGTAATGGTACTACCTGGTTTTGATTTTCTCTTCCTCCTTTTCCTGACTTCTTTGGAGCCAATCAGATATGTTTTACTATCTGACTTCTTCATAGACTTTTTAACTATATCTTCTTTTATTATTTTGTAGTAGTTTTTCTAGGGATGATGATGTGCATATTAACTTACCAAGTTTGCTTAGATTCAGTATTTTTCAATTGCAAATGAGATGTTAGCACAATAGTGAAATTTCATTTATCCCCTATCCCTGGTGGTATTGTTTTCATATATTTTACATGTGTTTATTAAATCACCCTACAATATAATGTTATTTTAAAATGTTACAAATTTTTAAATGTTTTAAAATAATTTAAATTTGTCATCACTCTACAAAACGTGCAATCATAAGTATATTGTGGCACATCCATTACCTATTTACGTGGTTGCATCCTTAGACTTTCTTCTAAAATGACACCTACAATTCTGTGAATTTTGGAGAAACACAGAGGATTCATACCACCCTCAGCCTCCAGTCTGGGCATTGTCCTGAAGCCCCCTGTTGCCCATCTCTATAGTGGGCTTTGGTGTTTGTCATCTTTATGGGTTGTTTACTTTTAATTCTTTTAACCTTCTACTGGTAGGGCTGATGAAGCCAGCTCAGGCACACCCCAGGCTCTCCTGTCTGCATCTCACCTTCACCTCTGTCCCCTTCCCTGCTGCAGGGTTTCAGCCCTCACCTATTTCTGCTACTTTGTAGGACCCGTGACCATAGTGGTGGGTGCACACAGTGGTGGGGGATTGAGCATGGAAAGATTAATGTCTGTGTGAGTAGGAAGGTATTAGGAGCTGTCAGAATCCTTTATTTTCCATTTCCTTCCATGACAATAAAGACATTGGATTCCACTGTTGCAAGCCAAGACTACTTCAATGTTTTCATCTACCTTTCTTAGAGCACTTGCTTTTCGAAATGAGGAAATGGCTGAAATTCTCCTTCAGTCATTCATGTCCATTTCCATTAATGCTATAGTCTGAGCAATAAATAACTCTTGGCTGTTCTCTCTGTCAGCTTTCCCAATATCCTCTGGCTTTTAGCATATCTACAGTTGCCTCTGGTCCAAGTTACTAGAAAGAGATTTCCTCAGCATTCTATTTCCCCCTCAGTGTTTATTCTTACTTTAAAGTCATACACCTGATGCTGCTGCTATAGTTGACTATATCCTACTTTCTTATATGCATTATTGTAGTAGTTTTCTATGTGGTCTCTCCCTCTCATTAGCCTTAACTTTCTCTCTCTGTACCAAGCCATCAGCCAAATTTGGCTTTCAGAAAAGGAAATCTGATCTAGTCATATCCCTGTTTGTAAGATAAAGGCTTCCTTCATTTAAATCTTTGTTCAAATGCCCTGTCAGAAAGGCCTTTTCTTACTACCCAATCTCAAATAGCACCAATCCCTCATTCTATGTCTCCTTATACTGGCTTATTTTCCTTCTTACCACTATATGCCACATAACATATGTTTGTCTGTCAACCCCCACTAGGACATGAGCTCCATGAAAGGTTTCTGTCTTTCTACTGCTGTGTGCCGGCATGTAGTATGTGTTCAGTAAATAGTTGTTGGTTGATATATGTAGAGTGAATATAAGATAAAAACAATTTTCACAATCGATTTGCCACTAATATTGAGTGTCTCTAGTCCTGCTGCATTCCACCATGCCCCCCCCCCCCCATACTTTCTACCTTCTGCATACAGAATATGCTATGCCTTTTTGGATATCTGTAGTGTAGGGTAAATTTTCTTTTTGCCTGGACTTGTCTTCCCTTCCTTAACATCCCCAGTCAAACAAATTTGGAATCCCTTCCCATCATTCAAAATGAAGCCCAAACATCACCTCGCCTCTAAACACCTTCCTCAGCTGGCCCCACAGCCCCACCCAAACACTCTCATTTCTCCCACCCTGGAAGAATTCTCCTCTAATTCTCCTTTCTTGGTCTTCCTTTGGCACTTGGAACAGAGTCCTCCTTTGATATGGAACACTGTAGTTATCTGTTTATTTAGAAGGCAGCAGAGAGTTCTGGTTATATGAGTATGGGATCTAGACTTTGCATTGCTAAGGTGTAAATGATGGCTTCATGATTTACTGTGACTTTAGGCTTATTGCTTAATTTCTAAGTGTGTTCATCTATTAAATGAGAAGAATAATGGTAGCTATAGATAGAGAAGGGCCCGGTACATAGTAAGCACTCAATTACTGTCACCGTTGATAATGATGGTGTTATTCTCCTCTGTGACTGTGAGTGCATTGTGGGCAAAATATTTTCTCTCCTGGTGTTTAGTAAAGCCTCTGTCTTCAAGGAAACTAATTAATACTCTGTTTCTATTTTTATCTCCTTCTCCCTCCCTTATTCCCCCCCCCCTTTTATTTTTAGCACAAACTATTATTGAGTATCTGTTAGGGTCATCCACCAAGCTAGCTTTATTCACATAGGTATAAAAGGAATTCTATTATGGTGCAAAAGTTATGTTGAAAGAGGTAGAAACAAAATTTGGTGCTTTGGGAATTGTCTGTGGATGTGATACCACATGAGCTAAGTTTTGAAGCACAACTAGAATACTGACTGAAATCCTTTAGAAAGTGATAACTATATTATTTTGTAATAACAGTTTAAAGGGCATATTTAACATAAGGCAGTACAAATACCATAGGCAAATAAAATTTCATGTTCAATATCTTGGGTCTCTAAGGAAATATAATATTATGGTAATTCAATTCCCACTGGTTCTGTGTATGTGTGAGAATTTATTTTTGATTCTAGTTATGGCTAACATCACACAAACTTTTCAGCAGCTGAAGGATGAACTGGAGCTTCTGTTTTTTTCTTCCTCCCCTTTTCTTTGTCCTTGTACCTATTCTTAGTCCCCAAAAGCTCTCAACTTAATTTACCCAAGTACTTTTTTCATCTTTAGAAAATGCATTCTGCAGTCTCCTTATTTATTAAAATATTTAATAATTCGTATATTTATTTCTCATCTTCATTAAGTACACATAATTTTTAAATATGTGGACTCTTCTGTATAATGGGAATATCTTTTGTGTGTGTTATAGAAAGAGCACAGACAGGAATGTGTCTGTCACATATTTGCAGTTTGTTATGGACAAATACATTGACCTCTCTGAACATTGATTTCCTTATTTGAAAATTGAGGCTACTCATACTTACCTCACAGAGTTCGTTTTTTAGAGAATAAATCTACTCATAAACATTAAGTCCTTTACGTACCTAAGCCCTTAACCTGTGGGATTTAATGCTATCAATAGGTAGATAATATCAGAATTGAGTTGAATTGCTGGAGAATCACTTGGTGGGGCAGGGGGAGGGGACAAAACCTGCATGTTGTAATTGGTGACCAGAATCATAATACCCTTAAATATTTTTTTATTTTAATGTTTATTTTGAGAGAGAGAGCATAAGCAGGGCAGGGGCAGAGAGAGGGGCACAGAGTATCCAAAGCAGGGGTCATCGCTGACAGCAGTGAGCCTGATGTAAGGCTTGAACGTGCGAACTGCAAGACCTGTGAGAACATGACCTGAGCTGAAGTTGGACACTCAACCAACTGAGCCACCCAGGTGCCCCCATAATACCCTTTATAATAGTATTAAATAGTAATAAATCTAACAGAATTTACTCAGCCCTCTATTTTTATTCTCCATTTGCAGTGTTTTATATGGATCTAGAGAGCTTTGATTTATAGAACGGTACACAACTTAGGTTGGCTCAAACAGAACCAGTATGTAAATGTTGTGGAATCTTTGGAAAAGAATGCCTCTTTCTTGGAGGATACCAGAGATTGTTGGATAGAAGACTTTACAAAGTTAATACAGAAGAAGCAGAGCTAAGGGACAGAGAGAGAGAAAAAGACTTGTTAGCTAAAACCTGATATTTGAGCTGAAACCTGGATCCATCCAGCTACAAACTACTCTTGAGTTGTTCAGTTACACAGGTCAATACATTGATTTTATTTCCCCTTAAGCTGATTTGAATCAAACTTCTGCCACTTGTAATCAAAACATGTTCACCTATAAATGCATCAATAAGCTTTGCTGGATATAAAGGACAAAGTTTGGAAAGGAATGTTTGTCCTTCTGAGGAGAATTACTCTTGCTTGCTCTGTGTATTGCCAGTGTAGGTTGATTTGAAAGAACAACAAAAATCACCTTTCACTTTCAAATTATCTGTATTATAGCCCATTTTGGATATATGATATCCTATGATTAGGATGTATGTTTATTACTGTTATTTATTATTCTTTGTTTTTAGGTTGTACTTTCCAAATTTATTTATTATATTTTTATTTGATTTCACTATTGTATTTTGTTAGGTTATATTATTCATTTGGGTTTCTGTTTTATTCATTGTTATTTATATTTTAATGGATGACGTATCTTGAAATTAACCTGCATAGGACTCTAGTGTGTAAAATAAATGAGAAGAGAGGTACTTTGGTGACTGAGAGAATGGTGGGGCCTAAAACACCTCCATCTAGCCCTGGAGCTCCACTAGACATTGTTTGAAAAATAC
Organism: Puma concolor; assembly: GCF_028749965.1. Classification (NCBI taxonomy): domain Eukaryota; kingdom Metazoa; phylum Chordata; class Mammalia; order Carnivora; family Felidae; genus Puma; species Puma concolor. Next base: position 185,684,073 of record NC_141674.1, read on the forward strand.
TGGTTTAAGGCTCTGAAATCTTCAGTTTGTTCCTCCCCTTTCCCCCTATCCTTTCTCCCCTCCCCTTCTCCCTCCTACCCCCCTCCTCCTCCCCTTTGTCTGAGTCAGATAACCATATGTTTTTAAAAGTCATGTAGAATTTAAAGATATGCTTTAAATGATGATTAATATATTAAAGCTAAAAATAAGTTTAAAATCAATGAGAAAATTACTATTACTACCTTCCCCAGAAGCCATTCCTGGCTTGACTCTGCCACACTCCTGGTCCCATTCGCTAATGAAGAATAAACCACTTGCAACATTTTTAGCTGTTGCTATTGATGCTACTTCCACATTTCTAAATGAAATGCTTGAATTGCCACTTCTTTTAATTGTTCATTCTAGATACCATGCGTTGAATTCTAGTAGACAAGAATTTAGCTTTTATGTAAGTATCACTTCCAATTATTTTCTATGCATCTTCCCAATGTAGTTACAACACAATTATTCAATAGCCAGGATTTATTTGAGTTATTTTGGCTATTTAATGGTATTCTCTGCTAGTCAGAAACTGCATTATTATTATATATTCTTTATAACTCTTTCCTTTTCCTGGACTTGTTCAAATTTTTTCATTTGCTTGGTTTTCAAAATATACCTATTACTAGTTATCCCCAAATTCAAATAGATCTGTCAGTCCCTGTCAATACAATTTTCCAAATGGTCAATTAAAATAATCTTTCAGTTTTTTCTCCTTTATACTCTCCTACCCCATGATCTATCCCTCCAGAGTCTTCTCTTCTTTTCCATTCTATAGTGGATGCTCTTATGATTTGCTTCACAGTTATCCTGAAATTTCTCTCACCATCATTTTAGAATTTATCTCTCTGTTCACATGTGCTGGATCGCTTATACACTGAATCTTTCATTTTTGCCCTTCTATATTCATTCTATTTGCTGCACAGATTCCTGGTAGTTTTCTGTAAGAAGTGCACAGAAATTAACTTACAAAATGTTTTGCATGTCTCAAGTTACTTTTGTTCTGTTACTTAATTGATAATTTGGCTAAGTTTAGAACTTTAAATTGAAAATAATTCCCCTAAGACTTTTTGCATTGCTTCTAGGGTTGGTACTTAAAAGTTTGAATAGACTTGCTCTTTCCTTGTGGAAATATTTAGAATCTTGTCTCTATTTCTTATTGTTGGTGGGTAATTGTCCATGGATCTCTAGCATTTCTGCATGCATGTCTTGTGAACTAAGGCATTGATAGCCTTTCATTGCAACTCTTCTTTCAAAGATGTTTGTATAGACAACAGCCTTGGAAGATAAAGTGTATCTTTAACAGAGAGCCTGTTTGGTTTTTATCCAGCATAATAAAAACAGTGTCTCCCTTTGGTGCAAAGTTCGGGCAGGTTTCTTTGAAGCCTACTATAAAAGAATGGGGTTTCCCAAGCTCAAGTTTTTTTTTTTTTTTTTTAAATTTTTAAATGTTTTTATTTATTTTTGAGACAGATACCGAGCATGAGCAGGGGAGGGGCAGAGAGAGAGGGAGACACAGAATCCAAAGCAGGCCCCAGGCTCTGAGCTGTCAGCACAGAGACCGACGCGGGGCTTCAACTCACAGACTGTGAGATCATGACCTGAGCTGAAGTCAGACGCTTAACTGACTGAGCCACCCAGGCAACCCCCAAGCTCAGGTTTTCTTAGCTGTGACATGAACTCAAAGCATGTGCAGCATCCACCTGGATGCTCTGCATTGTCCCCTTGGGACTTGGGGAGCAAGGAGAACCATGTGACTATGAAGCTTATGTTGTTTGCTGTGTTGTAATAAAGCTCCTTGTCTCTAACCCAGAAGTCTCATGTCTTTTGCCAGAATCTATGAAACTGTGGCAGGCAATCTTGTTTGCTTGCAGTAACCAAGAACCTTCATGGTTATTGACAGTGATAATTGGCTGTGAGCCTTTTACTTTATTTTAAGGACACTCGGAGCTTTTATATTAGGGTTCTCCAGAAAAGCATAACCAAAAGCACCATTGGGTGATGACCGGAGTGGCTGGGGAAATAGGCCAACTAGTATCCAAAGAACAGGTCATCCCAATTTCTTCATTGGTAAAATCATCCTTTGCTGATGTCCATTTGTGTGCATTCACGTGGGATACACATACCTTTGTGTTTTTGCCTATTCTGAGAGGTCTGTCTTTACCAGATTTTCTTGTCACCACTTTTCTAACCATGTTCCTTCCATGTCCCCGACCACTTAGCCAAACTATGTGCTAAAGCCCATGAATTGGCATATAATCACACATATGGCCATTTCTCCTTCCAAGCGAAGTGAGCAATTTCTGCCAAGAAGATTTTCCCTTACCACTGTTCTCCAGTGATGTCCTGGGAATGGGCTATAGTGCTGCAGCTCTCTACTTTCGAGTAGCGCCTGCATATCCTGCACACCTGTATACCTGTAAACCTTCTCTTCCTCTGTCAACCTCTCATAGGGAACCCCACAAAAAGCCATAGGTACAGGCTGTGAGAGAGAAAGCAGGAGTGGGGATCATGGAAATTTGGGCCATTTCTTCATGTAACTTGTCTCTTCAGGGCTTGCTCAGACCTGATTGGTTCTCCAATTTTTCTTTTTAATTTAATGTATCCTATTTACATGTCTTTGTCTTTATGTCCCATTTTCTAGGTTTCTTTGAATTGATCTTTCAGTACTTCTTTATTTTATAAGTAAAGCTTTTTATTTTGAGATCATTGTAGATTCATGTCCAATTATAAGAATTAATACGGAGAGATCCTGTGTACTCTTTACCCACTTTTCCTCAGTGATAATATTTGCACAAACTGTAGTACAATCTTATAACTAAGGTATTAAAACAGTCAAGTGGAGAACTTTTCCATCACTTCCTAGTCTCCAACCTACAAGCCTCCCTAGTCTGGGCCTTTTATAGCCATGCCCACTTTCCTTCTCCACCTCATCCCTAATCCTTGGCAACCACTGATCTGTTCACCACTTGTATAATTTTGTCATTTCAAGAACTAATAAATGGAATCATATGGTATGTAACCTTTTGGAATTGGCTTCTTTAAATTAGCAAAATTCCCTCAAGGTTCATTATCAGTTGTCTGTTCCATTTGAGACCTGAGTAATATTACATAGCTTGTTTGTTTAACCATTCAACTGTTGAAGGATATCCAGGTTGTTTCCAGTGTTTGGCTGTTAAGAATAAAGTTGCTGTGAAAATTCATGAACAGATTCTTGTGTGACCATAACTTTTTTATGTTTGGGGTACAAATGCACGAGAGTGCTATTGCAAGATTGTAGGGTAGTTGCGTGTTTAGTTTCATCACAAACTATTAAACTGTTTTCCAGAGTGATGTACCATTATGTTTCCATCCATGGTACTGAATGAGTGGTTGAGCTTTTCTGCATCCTCATCAGTCTTTGATATTGTCATTTTTTTAAAAATTTTTTTTCCCAACATTTATTTATTTTTGGGACAGAGAGAGACAGAACATGAACGGGGGAGGGGCAGAGAGAGAGGGAGACACAGAATCAGAAACAGGCTCCAGGCTCCAGGCTCCGAGCCATCAGTCCAGAGCCTGCGCGGGGCTCGAACCCACGGACCGCGAGATCGTGACCTGGCTGAAGTCCGACGCCTAACTGACTGCGCCACCCAGGCGCCCCTGATATTGTCATTTTTTACTTAATCCATTCTGATAGATGTATAATGACATCTCATTGTGGTTTTAATTTATATTTACCTGATGTTGAAGGATGTTGAATATCTTTTCATGTGCTTCTTTGCCATCTGTATATCTGCTTTAGTGAAATGTCTGTTCCTGTCTTTTGCCCATGTTCTAACAGAATTGTTTTTTGTTTTTGTTTTTGTTTTTGTTTTTACCATCAAGTTTTGACCAGTATGTATTTTGAACTTTTTATTTTGGCTTTCTCTGTTTTGAAGAGATCCTTCTCATCTGATTCTAATAATCAGATCTTGATCTTTTTTAATGGATACAATGGCTTTTTATCTTTCTGAGTATTAATTACACAGAATTTTTTAAAAGAGTTTGACATCTGAATTTTTTTTATCTTTGATGTTCCTTTCATTTGTTTTACTTCTTCATTTCCCTATTGAGGCTTTCTTCAAATATCCACTGATTTGTGGTTTAGGCCTGTCCCTCATACTGTGGGGCCTGCCACGAGACTGTAAGTGGAAGCCTATATACCATATATCTAAATATTTAGAAATTGTAATTCCAGCTAACAAACTGTTCAATTCTCCTACCTTGATAAGTATACTTTCAAAATTGTGACAATAATAATTTTGTAAGTATGTAAAGCTGGTTTTCATTTGACTGGAAGTCATTAAAACATCAAAGATGATTGAAGTTAATTATTATGGTTCATGTATGGGTGTTCTATAGATCTGTAGATGTCTGGACAAGTAATTAAATAAAAACATAACTTGTGAATTATTATATATTCTTCAAACTATTTTTTTGCTTTTATTTCAGCAAACATACTAATTATGTTGTTATAGTGAAAATTTTTGCATAATTTGTTTTTGCCAGTAATGATCTAAAAGAATTAAAAATAGTCATAATTGTATTCAAAGTGTATACAATTGGAACATATTTTCATCAGAAAATGTAAGTTAATGTAAGAAAGTAAAAATTTAATTTCTCATGTATATTGCCAAATTCATTTTTATTCAAGATATGTAGGATGCAGATGTTTATAGTTGACTGCACTGGCTCTGAGATAAGTCTAAAGTGAGAGGCATCATGTGTTCTTTAATACATTGAGTTTTTTGTGCTTATGATACGTGGGGATCTTTAAATGGAAGGCTAGGGAAGAGGCCACAGAGCTACTCTTTTAATGAATGGAAAACCACTCTGGTTTTCCATCTGTTACTTGAGAAAGGCACTAAAAAGACATTTTTCTGTGTGTAATAGTGGGACTTTTCAACTTGTAAGTTTCCCTTTGTAGAGAACAAGCATAAATCTGGCCTTTTGTTGGATTCTCAATGGTCATTACTTAGATGTCTTCTCTATGGGTAAGTCATTTTCTCAGAGGAGAATTCTCCAATCCCTTCTGGCTGTTAGAATTCTTAAGTAGAATAAGTGAAAGATTTGGGATTTGGGGGGGGGGGAAGAGCTCTTATTCAGACTCCCTCACAATCCTCCTGAGTTCCACGCTTTACATACCCATCTTTCACAATGTTTATTTATTTTTGAGAGAGATAGAGACAGACAGACAGGCAGAGCATGAGCTGGAGAGGGGCAGAGAGAGAAGGAGACACAGAATATGAAGGAGGCTCCAGGCTCTGAGCTGGCACAGAGCCCAACTTGGGGCTCAAACTCATGAACTATAAGATCATGACCTGAGATGAAGTCGGTTGCTTAACGAACTGAGCCACACCAGTGCACCACACAATTTCTGACTACATTTCTTAGAGCAAAACCTGGTTAGTGGAGAATGAGAACTGGAGTATCAAACTTCATATATACAGGCTTTCAACCAGTCCTTCTGGTTAGGGACATATCTCTTCCTCTACCCCTTTCTTGGTACTCTAAGTCCTTAGCTTTTCAGAGGTGTGGGTAAGGGAATCAGTTTGCCTTTTGGTATTCTCCTCTGCTAGACTGGTTTCCTGAACTCTGGTAAGTTGGTCATCACTCCATTTATTTAGTATTTTGTAAACCCCACTGCTATCTCTAGTTCATTTTTACCTTCTTTCTGATTTTGTGAATTGATCCACTTTGAATGTTTTTACTCTGGTATTCAATGGAATTTTGGAAAGAAAGGAGATAAGTCTACCATGTTTACCTGAAAGTGGTATCACCTTTTGGAATTTTAAATCCCCCCGTAAAGGGTAGCATATTTTAGTCATGTTTGTTTGCAAGTGCCATCATCCAATCATGACTCACTTAAGCAAATACTATTATTGCTAGTAACAGGAGAATTTACTGGAAAGTCTCAGGATTCTAGCAGGAAATAGAATTCATTGAGGTAGCTCAAGAGGAAGGCATGCTTACTGAGATATGGGCAGAGCTAAAGAAATGAGGGACGGTTGAGATACCCAGAGACCAGTAACAGAGGGAAACCAGTACCACTTCTAGGGCTAAAGAGAAAAGGGAGAAAATAGTGTTACTAGCACCTGCTGAGAGTTGAAACCTTAAGGGAGGGATTACCTAGGAGGAATTGTAGTCATGGAGGGATGTAGCTACTAGTAGAAAACACAGAAGCATAAAGGAAAACAGTAGAGAAGAAATATTCTAGCCTTTCTTATCTCTACCCTTTGTAGATCTGCAGATGCTTCCACCGGCCAACTGTAATGGAAGCCAGGCATCAAGACAACCAGAGTGATGCACTGTGTCTTGGTGAGCTCCTGGAGCCCAGGTCAGGTAAGAGAAGGCAGCAAAGATCTGGGGAAAAGTAGAGTAGGTGGAGTATAACCAGTACCAAAGGACAATAGAGTACCTTATAGAACAAAGCTGCTATACCTCAGAAAGCTCAACAAGGTTGAGTACCTCAACAAAAGCTGCTATACCTCAAAAAAGAGTGGGAATCCAGCCAGTTTCAGCAAATTTAGAGCTTCACTGAACTTTATTGCTAATGCTTTTTATTGATATGATACAGTTCCCAATACTCTTAGTCTCCATATCTCTTAATTCAAATTCTTGACAAAGTTTTTTTGGCCATGAGTCAGCCAGTCTAGTCTCTTTCCCTTGTCAAATACCACCTATGATCTAATTAACTATGCCCAGGAGCTTATATCTTATAGTATGGATATGGAGATAGTGGTCCAAAACTAAGAAGGCAGTGTTAGAGAGAAGACCATGGCTGGAAATGTACCCCAAAAGGTATCAACTACTCAAATGTAGGAGCAGTTACCCTATATATGCAGGAAGTCATTAGCATAGTATCAGAGCTCTCCTCTTAGGACAGAGGGGGAAGATAGTTAATTTTAGGCACTGTAACTAATGGTCAGGAAAAAAAGAAAGTACTAAATGTATGTGTGGAAGTGGTGGAAATATTGTCTAATTCTCAACCTTGATTATTGTTAAGGGCATGTAGGCAGTACATAGTGGGCCTTCAGGCAACATTGTGGGTGGTACTCCCCTGGAATTTTGCAAAGTGGCAACCTTGCTTTCAACTTTGCCAAAGGAATTATTCTACCTTAAAATCACTTGCGTGGCATTCTATAGATTTTGTGCTTTAAGGCTGGAGCTATCCTGGAACAAAGTTGTATCTCCCTCCATGTTCACAATCCATGGAAAGTGGAGGAGCAAAACGGAGCCTGAAGTAGCTTGGTAGGGGGGAACGTCCATAAAGAAACACCAAAAGGTAATAGAACATATTCAAGAGGTTTCAAGACCCAGCTATTTGAGAAAAGCACAATACTATTGAAATATCAATTGAGAGCTTTCCTATGATGGGATGAAACGCTGTTGTACTCCAAGCTATTTGTTACATATGACCTGTAGGAAAGATAGAAAATTCACAAAGGTTATTTGGTGACTGATAATTTTAGCCAAGTGATGTGGGAAGATCTGTTTTCCTTATCTGACTTTTACAGTGATAATGGGATTTAAAAAATACTGTAGAGCAGTGGTTTTTAATGCGTGGCCCCCAGACCAATAGCAACAGCATTACTTGGTAACTTAGACATGCAAATTCCTCCACTGGTAAGAGTTTGATAACCACTGCATCAGAATCCCTGATGGATTTGTCAAAACTCAGCTTGTCACATGCCCTGCCCCGCTCCCCAAGAGTTGCTGACTTAGCAGGTCTGGCCTGGGGCTTAGAGATACACTAATATTGAGGAGAAAGTTTTCTTAAAAAATGGTTTTCAGGGGCGCCTGGGTGGCTCAGTCGGTTGAGCGTCTGACTTCAGCTCAGGTCATGATCTCACAGCTTGTGAGTTCAAGCCCCGTGTCAGGCTCTGTGCTGACAGCTCGGAGCCTGGAGCCTGCTTTAGATTCTGTGTCTCCCTCTCTCTCTGCCCTTAACCCACTCGCATTCTGTCTCTGTCTCTCTCAAAAATAAACATTAAAAAAAAAAGTTTCCACCCTAAGATTGGTAAATATATTAGAAAAAGGTTTTTGGACTAGTGAAACAGCATGTGTTTCACATAATCCTTAGGAGGACACTTCCCAGACAGTTGGATTGTCTACATCAAAATACAAAGATTTTAAATTTGGCAAGGATAATGTTATTTGCTTTGGGATGGTGAAGTCTTAAGAAATATTTTATAAGATCTAAACCCAGAAATAGCTTCAAGAGTTCAGAGAGTGTATTTTGAATTTAGAAGAAAAAACAAATAAGACCCTGTGTATTACATATGTAAATAGTATTCTAATTAACTGAATTTGAAAAGTGATTTCTAATGAGCATAAAATAAATAAACAAGTTCATACTTCAGTGTCATTTGAGAATCTCCTGTCAGAATCCTAGAAAAAGAACTGGTTTTTCTTATGAAATTGTCCATTATTTAATGTTTTAAAGCTGTTCATAGGCCCACAACTTGCTATCTGTATGCATTAGAGGGCTGTGTAGTTACTAACACAGATGTACCAAGCCAGTGAAACGACTTTGGAAAAACATCAGTGAGTCTTAGGACATTGGGTATTACCACAGCATCCATTACTAAATGGCTCTAATATCATGGTAGATAGAAGATTTATGTTTTGTAGTCAATGAGAACAGCCATGACACATACTTTCCTCCCTTTCATAACTTAATTACTGTCACCACATGTTATTATCAGCCATTACCACAGATTCCAGAATATGGAAAGTTGCTGGAGCTGGAGCAAAAGAGCCAAGTAAAACACCTGCAAGGGATTCCAAAAGTGATTACAGTTTAGTTGCTATATTTTTAGTGAAAAATACAGATGATGAAGCAAAGAAGCATCTGTTCTTTTTTCTCCTGGCTCTGTGCGATGCTGTCTCGTGCATTTGCCTTGTAACTTCAATCAGCCCCCCTCCTGCAGAGCGTGCTGTACTTCATACATATGGTCACTCAACAAATGCTTAGGACTTATAAATATTTACTAGAGAAAGTATGATCAATGTCTGTTAGCAACAGTTTTTGGAGCAGATGCTGTTTTCGGAACGTGGCAGTCATCACAGGGATGACAAGAATGTAACATTTCTGTGCTAACACCTGACAATTGTATGCTTCTTCTCCAGTTTTTAAGGAGTTTTGTGTATAATATTTTATGTCACCCTAGCCCCAGTCCTGGGATTAGAACAGAAAACAATGATCTCCACAGTAAAACAACAGAAACCTGTATTGAGTGTCTTGACCAAGGTCTCAGAGCTAATTAGTTGCAGGGGGGTGGGAAGGGGTGGCATTTATATGCAGGCTTTTTATTCTCCAGGTCAACATTTAAGATTTAAAGCAAATATTGAAAGCAATGCATTTAGCGTTTGGTATTATCACTTTTTTCTTTCTAGAATCGTGAGTTAATCTTTTCCCTTTTCCACTTGGCAATGAGAACAGAATTTTTTTTCAAATAACTTTCCCAAAGCACAACTAGCTGCCACATTAAGGATTGAGGTGAGAGAAGCCTAGCCCAAAGTCCAGGTCCATTTCAGATGTTGGGACCGCTGGACGGTAGATACGGTACTTGGTGAACTATAGCCGTTCTGTGGGGCCGTTCTTCCACTGGCTTCTTGGTTCTCTTCTCTAGTCCCTTCTTCTCCAGCCCTGGCCTGGACAGCCTACCAGGGATGTGCTCTTTCCAGAAAACAATGTGCTCTTTTTGTGAAACTAACTTTAAATGCTGCTGCCTTCTTCCTTAGATGTTGAAAATTGCTATCTCTATATGAAAAGGGACTGTAGAAAATGCCTTGGAAGAATAACAACACAGCACATATCCCACAGAGCAGCATGGCTGCTGGTCTTGCTGGAGAGGAACCTGAGAAACTTCCGTAAGATTCCTGGAGTTCCATTGTTAGTTTCACATAAGCTAAAGTAAAATTGGGCAAACAAAGAGAGCGTATTCAATTTTAGCTTGGACTATAAAGTAAAACAGAAATAAACGGACATGATTCAAGTTTTCCCTCGAGGTGCCTGCAAGTCTTGCACAAAGTATATTGGTATAAATAAAGTCATACTTGTGCCTGGTGATGTAGATAGGTTATATTTCTAAACATTTTGTGTATATAGCTCATAGGAGATATAATTGCAAGTTTATTTTTAAGAAGCTTTATTTTTAACACCAGATTTACTGACCATGAAACGTGCTAGACACTAAAGTTTTGTTGTAAGCAAAAGAAGAGGGGGAAAAAAGCCAAAAAACTGCCCTAAATTGTTTAATCCACTACAGAAATGCAGATTGCTCTTCACAGGTCCTGACAAGCTCTATCCAAGGCATTCTTTTCAAGGTAGACAGTGATGTGGTGTTTTTGATCTTGGCAGGGGAGAGAAATTCTTCTATTTAGTTTAAGAGTAAATGGATTTGTTACAGGTTAATAAACAGTTTGTAGAATTGCTAATAAGGTTAAAAATTGAGGCTTGAAGAATTGTTTTAATAGCCAGAGGTCAACAAGACACTATGGAATCGTAAAGCTGCTGGTGCCAAAAATCAAGGTGTCCTGTCACAACCAGGGGGCCGGTGTGGTCATGCAGCACTGACAGCAGAAACGGGCATCTCCAGGACACGACTTGCTGAAGAACCAGTGGAAGCAGCAGAATCCCAGGCTCCACCTTCTTGCTGCCTTCCACATGTCATGAAAGTCCATCCGACAGTAGACTTGGTCACATCCAGAGTGCTAGCTGCAAGGGAGTCTGGGAGATTTTTTTTTTTTTTAAGGTTTCTAGCATAAAAAGAACATTATTCCATCACATTTTACCTATCTGCTCCCTTATATGGGCACTGAGATTGCTTTCTTTCTTCCGCTACAAAACTTCAGTGAAACTTCTTCTGGACTATATGATATTTTCTCTGAGATATATACCTAGAGGTGGGAACACATGGTTGTAGTATGTAGGCACACTTTTTTTTTTTTTTTATATATGAAATTTATTGTCAGGTTGGTTTCCATACAACACCCAGTAGGCATACTTTTTTTAATGTTCACTTTTTTTTTTGAGAGAGGGAGAGGCAGAGTGCACGTGGGGAAGGGGCAGAGAGAGAGAGGGAGACACAGAATTGGAAGTAGGCTCCAGGCTCCGAGCCGTCAGCATAGATCCCAATGTGGGGCTTGAACCCATGAACCATGAGACCATGGCCTAAACTGAAGCGAGACACTCAACTGACTCAGCCACCTAGGCACCCTGAGGCACGCTTTTTTTTTAAACCGAGTACTGCCTTAATATTACTGTGAGAATGATTCCACTAGTCCTGCAATAACTTGACATTTGTACATACTATTATCAAAAATGAAGTTTCTACTTTCAAGCTTATTTATTTATAAAGACAAACAGTAGATTTTTATTTTTTAACTATTTTGGCTGAAACAGTATAAAAGAAGATAAATCAGTAGGAATGCTTTGTTGAAATTTTACTTGCTTACATAAAAATGGGCAGTAGTGTGGGGCAGTAGAGAACACTCTAGGCCCCATGTCAGGTGAAACTTAGATCCTGCATGTAGGACATGGGGCAAGCTCCTTAACTCCCTCTGAGCCTAATTTCTTTGAGCACCCCCCAAATGGTGGCCATGATAATAAGGAAATTGTTGAAGAATTGGAGTTAATGGATAAGAAGCAATCAGGACATGGGGTGCCTGGTGGGTCAGTCAGTTAAGTATTCAACTTCGGGTCAGGTCATGATTTCACGGTTCATGGGTTGGAGCCTCACATTGAGCTCTGCACTGACAACTCGGAGCTTTGGATTCTGTGTCTCCCTCTCTCTCCACCCCTTCCCTGATTGTATTCTGTCTCTCTCTTAAAAATAAGCATTAAAGAATTGTAAAAAATCAATCAGATCAATGCCTGGCACATACTCCTTGGACAGGAGATGTTAATTATTCCAGTGAGCGCCCATGGACTTCTCCCTACAGCAGCTCATCTACATGTCCCATGTAAATGAATTTTGTGGCAAACAGAGGCCTAGATTGTTGACTGCCAGAAACTAAGTTCCCAGAGACTAGGTGCTCGTCAGTGCTGGAAGAGTACAGAGTGAAAGATAAGACAAAATCTGCCTTTGAGGACCTCAGAATGCAAAGGAGATAGAACACACATGTGCCTTTTGTTTTTTTGACTGTGTGGTTGACCACGGGGAAACACGTAAAGAGGAGAGCAGGTGCAGGTGTAACGCTTGATAGTGCAGGCTTCCAATCTTGCAGTGGGGACTTGAGGCCTGAACCAGCCCTTCCCCGGCCCCATTTCATGCACGGGTGTGTTGTGTCCTCTCAGCTGTCCTGACAGTTCCTCTCGGGGCTAAGTGGCCCTCTTTTCATTTTCCCATACCAAACTGCATTTCCTTTTAACATAGCTTACCATACCGTACTGTAATCTATGTTTTTATCTTAGGGATGATTAAATAGATTTGCTCAGTTATTTGGCCTTGCCCGTGCTTGAATTTCAGGTGGCATTTTTTTGGTCACATGATTTCTGTATCAGTTCAGATACCGTCAGCAGGCAGAGACCCAAGCAGCTATTTGAACAGAGTGAATTTAATGTAGAGAATAGTTAACTAGGTATAAAGTTATAAACTGTAACTGATGAGGCAAGAAGAGAATACCAATGTATCTCAGAATGGCAGCTGTGGGAAGCCACTCCCATCCCTAGCTAAAGCGGGGGCCAGAGTCATGAGGTTGAAATTCCTAAAAGGCAGAAACTCAGAGAAGGGCCCTGTGGAGGTGCAACTCATGTGGCTGGAAGGGGACTGTTCAGCAGTTGGTGTTGGTGTTCCCCAGAAGAGTGTGATTAGGTTGGCCCTGCAAGTGTTCGAAAAACTGCCAACCTCATTCAGCTGCTGGTACAGCACTGGAAGGAAGTGCCTGGCCAGGTGAAGAACATGGCTGGGGTGTATTGGAACTGCAAATACACAAAAGCAGTAAGAATCAGGAAGGCACAAGTTCTTACCTCCTTCTCCAGCCTAGCCTGCGCCATCTAGCGCCCCCTGTTGACAGAGCCTAGCAGGGAGTCGGGGGTAAAGCGGAAATTGGATTTACAGTCACCACTCCATTTGCTTGAATCACTATAAAAGGATGGGTTTGGAGCTGAATGACAAGAGCATAATAACGGACCTATTTCTTAAAACACTTTGTGTTACATTTAAAAAACCAGGACCCATATCCATATGTCGTCCACAGATAAATGGATACACAAAATGTAGTATATACATTTAGCAGAACATTGTTCAGCCTTTAAAAAAAGGGATGGAAATCTTGCCATGGGCTACAACATGGCTGAACTTTGGGGACATTTTGCTAAGTGAAATGAGCCAGTCACAAAAGGACAAAGACTGTTAGGATTCCACTTTTATTAAGTATCTAAAGTAGTCAAACACAGAAACAAAGAATGGTAATTGCTGGGAATTGGGGAAAGGGGGAAATTGGGAGTTGTTTACTGGATATAGAGTTTGTTTTACAGAGATTAAAATGTTCTCAAGGTCTGTTGCAGAGGAATGTGAATATACTTAACATTACTGAACTGTACACTTAAAAATGGGTAAGATGGTAAATCTATGTAGTTTTTGCCACAAATTAAATATTAAAAATTAGGATCCATTAAATACTGGCTGTTTCTAAGATATTTTAGGTCTCTTCATGAATTTCTCAGCTTTATTTTAATGTTTTTTCCACATTACTTTGTGAAAAATCCTCGATCCTTATCCCATATTGCTATGGGATAATCTTTGATCTCTTCTTATTGTTATTTGAATAATATTCAGGGTACAAATGATAAAAGAGAGCAACTGTTTATGAAATGTAGTTGCAAAATAAGACCATCATCTTGCAAAAATAGCTCTGTTCTACAGCTGCTTTTAAGATTCTGTATCAATAGAATGGTCCAAAGTAAAACAAATTGTTTAGGAAACCAGCACAAACATTTTAGTTAGGTTTACAGGACACAATGAAATTTCTTTGTTGAAATCTTGTGTAGTGGAGCCAGGTTTATGCTTTTCCATGCTCCATTCTCTGTTACATTGCCTGCTGGAGCCAATCTTTGCCACACTGCCTCATAAACCTTTACAGTAAATATTCCATTATTGGACACTGGGGTGGAGAGTGATGGAAGGGAATGTAATTGTTTTAGCTTTAAATTTACCCTTCAAATTTGTCTTTGACATACAGCACAAGAGCAGCCTGTAAGTCATGAAGATGTTCACATCTCTGGAGGCTGGATTGCATTTAAACCATTCCAGATGGATGAGGGAAGTGCCTTAGGAGAAGGAAGAAGCAATCCCACAACCCCTCTTAGTAACTCATCCCCTGTTTGACAAATCTTGCCACTGGGTCTTTGTAGTTAGTCCCACTTATCTGCTGCGATCCCCACCCCCAACTTCTGGTTTCATCATTAATGGAGATTGGAACCAGCTGGCCTCCCTCTTCTGTGTAAGGGGTTTTTATAGATGTGAAAATGATTATTCAGTTTTTCTTAAACTACTTTGCTGAATAATACTGTCCACTAACTTTGCCCCATAAATTTTATTTTTCAGATCTTTCAGTGATCTTTCCGATGCTTCTCTAAATCTTTTGTAACTTACCATACTGGCTCTCAACTTGTGGAATTCTAGTTTTCATGGAACTCTAATACATTTCTAAGCATTTTTGAGATTAATGGAAGGGCTACTCATTCTTATACAATAGTCACTTAAAAAATAAATATCCTTATTAAATCATTTTCTAAATCTTTGTGGTTTTCCTGACAAAAAGGAAAAAATACTCTCACCACTTTGTGCCAAGCTGTTAGCCCTCATCAGGTCAGGTAGAAAACTTCTTTTTGAGAGATTTTTAATCTATATGGAAAATAAGAAAGATCATAAAAAAAATAGAAATATATATTGGTGGAAATGAGGATCAACTGGGATGGACATAAGTGTGAGAGGCTTTCCCCATATCATGAAGATTCTTTTTGCTATTTTCTTATTTTCTTTATAATAAATGCAAAGAAAAAAGTTAAAAACACCTAAAATCACATCATTTTGAGGCATGAGGATTGGACATATTAATGACCATCTTTTTGTGTTTATTTTCACGTACTTATACTTTATCTTAAATGTGATCATGTTATTTTTCTTTGTCCCTTTTTAAAATCATTTTTCTGTATTCGTTCTTATCTTCACATGCTCTTCCTTCTCTCCCAAATATCTCTTTTATCCCTCCAGTCCTTTTTCACTGACACGTAATCATATTTGAGTATGTATTTAAAGGCTTATCGTTGTTTGTCTTAGAGAAAATTATATAGTCTTTCATACACCTTGTTTTTCTCACTAAACAAATCATTATGGAAATTCCTGCCAGGCAACCCATACAGATTTAACTCATTTATTTTCATGGCTGCATAATGGTATGGCTGTAACTCAATTGAGCCCCTCCTCCATGCATGTTTGTAAGATTCTTAGCTGCTATATCAGGTTAGATCTCCAGAATGTGGTTCCATAGCCAGTAATATATCAGAACAGGACAACAGAAGGCATTAAATGAAAGTAAATTTTCCACCTTACACATGAATCTAGAGAAAAAAAAATTACAAAAACTAAAAAAAAAAAAAAAAAAAAGGAAAAGATTAAAAATAAAAACAAACAAAAAATAAAAAGGGAAAACTAATAAATCCAAAAACTGATTCTCTGGGGGAAAAAATCAGGAAAATTGACAAACCATTGGCCAAACTGACACAGAAAATAAAGAAAAAACTTAAATACACAAAATTGGAAGTCACAAAATAAAGGTTCAGAAAGAGAAAGCTTTAAAAATTATAAAAGACTACTTTGCACAACTCTCTGCAAATAAATTTAAAATGGATGAATTTCTGGTGTAATATGATTTTCCAGTAGAAATGGAATATCTAGGGGCGCCTGGGTGGCGCAGTCGGTTAAGCATCCGACTTCAGCCAGGTCACGATCTCGCGGTCCGTGAGTTCGAGCCCCGCGTCGGGCTCTGGGCTGATGGCTCAGAGCCTGGAGCCTGTTTCCGATTCTGTGTCTCCCTCTCTCTCTGCCCCTCCCCCGTTCATGCTCTGTCTCTCTCTGTCCCAAAAATAAATAAACGTTGAAAAAAAAATTAAAAAAAAAAAGAAATGGAATATCTAAATAGACCAATTAACAGAGATGAAATAGAAAAATCAAAGAGCACTCCACTGTGAAGCCCAGATAACTTGACACAAGAATTTACTAAAACTTTAAAGATTAGTTTATCCTAATAGTACTTAAACTATTCCAGAACGTGGTTTAAAAATAAATCTTGCAAATTCTATGAAGTAAATTGATCTCAAAACTCAACAAAGTTTTGTGTACTTGAAATTAACATAGCCTTGTGCGTCAACTATCCTCAAGAAATCAACTGACAGAATTTGTACCCCAAAATAAAACTACTGGTTAGTCTCATGACCATCAAATTAAAATGCTCCAAATAAAAATTAGGAATTTATTAGCCCATTAATAAAGACATGACTAAATGAAGTTGTTTTCCTGCAATGTAAAAGCTCAACATTAGAAGATCAGCTAATATCATCATTTTAGTAGAAATAAGGAGAAAAATAGATGCAGTAACATTATTTGACAAAATTCAAAGTTCAATAAAAGAGAAAATGGTGGATAACTTCTGTACAAGGTAAAATATGTATACCTCCACCTAAAGCCAGTTTAACTCCATGGGTGAGCATTATAGGATTTCCTGCTAAAGTCACAAGCCAGGCAAACATCTCCACACTGTATTTGAGGTGGTAAGCCACGAATTTAGATATGACAAAGTAATTAGCAGTATAAGAATTGAAACAAAAAAGTAAAATTACCTCTATTTGCAGATGACATGATTATATATCTGGAGAGCCCCAAAGAATCAATAGGAAAGTTACTATAAACAAAAAGAATTTAATAAAGTAGTAACTTATGTTGCCATCACATAAAAATTAAACTAAAGTTAACTCTACAGGAAAATATATATTAATGTTCAATAGCATTCATCTTACTAGTGCCTCTCCAGATTCTAGAAAGCCTCATTTCTTAGAAGAGTTTTCAGCAAGTGCTGATGGGAGTAATATTCATTCTGTTATTACATGTCCACAATAGATTTTCTTTGGACTTTGTACTTCAGGGTCAGTTTGGATATAAATTACATGGCTCTCATTTTCTTGAGCAATTTAGATATGTTACTCAGTTGTCTCCTGGGATAAAGTATTGGTGTTGAAAAGTATAATGTCAATCTGATCTTTTCTTCCCTTTTAAGTGACGTAGTCTATTTGCCTACACACCCTCCCTTTTCTTTCTTAAATGTCCAATAGTTTTATTAGACAACATTTTGATATTGACTGCTTGGTTTTTTTTTTTTTTTGCAGGTATGCAAAATGCCCTTTAAATGTGTAGTTTGAATTTTTCTTCTGTTTCAGGAAACTTTCATTGAATTGCAGATCATTTGGGGACTCCTATTGCATATATGCTGAAGTTTCTTTGCCTTTCTTCTATATCTGTCTGTCAAATCCTTTAAAAAACTTTTTTTTCCTTTTCTTTTTGGTTTCTAAAATTTTCTTTCTACTCTGTTATTTCTTATATGGCATTATTATTTGCTCCTGTGTATGTCTTAATTCTTGACATGCTTTGTTATTATTTCTCATTTTTCTTCTGTCAGCTCTCTTTTGTCCGACTATCTCATTTCTGAGATTAAAAAAACTATGATTTATGCTGTTATTTTATGGTTTCTATAATTGTCTTAAATTCTTTTGCTGCTTTAAAAGTTATAAATACATTTGATTTGTGCATGTATTTCGGAATACCTTTATTGTTTGCTGCAGTATTGTTCTGCTCTTACCTCACGTTCTGCTTATAATAACTTTATAGGAAAATGAATTACAATTTTTTTTCTAGTGTTTTAGTGAGATGTGGTTTCCTGAGTTTCTCAGGAAGGAAGGACAAGGAGTCAGTATAGTTAGGCTAGATACTTCAAGGCTCTCTTTTGTTCTTATCGTGAAGCATTTAACATATTACAATCTTGTCCTGAGACCTGTCATCTGTCCCCCTTTCTTCCCTTTTGCACCTCTCCACTTGCTGCATCTACTGTTGGTGTGTCCCCCGCTGTTGTAACCCACTCGTTGTTCTGGCTTGGGCCATGGACCAAGCCAACCAAGGTTCTTGGTGGGGCTGTAAGTTGCGCCAAGATTTAGCTATGACTCTCATTTAAACCTTGATTTGAATGGTCAGTCCCTTAGCTCTCTGCTGGAGGGTCACTTTGCCCCCCATTCAGTGACCTATTCCTCTCCATAAATAGGCCACCAGCACTCAGCTGTCTTCTCAGTGCCTGCTGACCCCATGCTCCTCGGGGGCTGATGGAGACAGGTTGGGTTGGGAGTGGCATGGGTAACTTTCTTCGTTCCTCTGTTGACAGCTGCCCTCATTGCCCTGGGGAATCTGGGTGCTTCTCTTGATGCACTGCCCCCTCTCCAATATCTGTGTTTTAACTGTTGAAATAGTCTTTTTAAAATTTTTTTTTTAACGTTTTTATTTATTTATTTTTGGGACAGAGAGAGACAGAGCATGAACGGGGGAGGGGCAGAGAGAGAGGGAGACACAGAATCGGAAACAGGCTCCAGGCTCTGAGCCATCAGCCCAGAGCCCGACGCGGGGCTCGAACTCACGGACCGCGAGATCGTGACCTGGCTGAAGTCGGACGCTTAACCGACTGCGCCACCCAGGCGCCCCGAAATAGTCTTTTTAGATAACTGCCTGTGTCTGATTCTCTTTTGACCATTTTTTTTTTCTGTGTATGTAAATACTGTATTTTGAATTTTTTTTTTTTTTATTCCCCAGATTGTCAAACTTTGTGTTCAACAGCTTTTTGGTCTTTTAAAAGGCCTCCTTCTTACAATAGAAGGTCTGGCTTTTGTACTTTAACTTCACTATGATTGCTAGGCATTTAATAATAACATTTAGAAATTTGTCTTCCTGATTTTTTGCTTGCTGTATCTCTCTTCCCTCTAGAGCAGCACATATGAAAAACTGTCATTGTGTTTGCCTAAATGCTTGCAGAAAGGATAATGAATATTCAAAAGTGTGTCATGGAGGTTGTAAAAGAAAATTGTCCCAAATCTGATCTGATCTGGGACAGATCTTTTGTGTGATGTAGTTCACAGAGAGAAAAAAAATAACATTTCTGATAAAATGTGTAACCTATTTTCCAAGGAGCTTTAATGGAATTAAAATTTATTCTGAGAACCCAGTCACGTACATACTCAGCTGATACCTGTTAAGAATTTAATAAATTTTACCAACTATTCTTTTCTTTTTGACTTGAGCCAACCAATGATAATGTGACCCTATATTTTTCAGAGAGGGGCAAATTTGGCCCCTAGGGAACATTCGGCAATGTGTGGGAACATTTTTTTGGTTGTCACAACAAGGTGAGGGGAATGGGGATTGCTACTGGCATCTAGTGTGTAGAACCCAATGATGCTGCACAGGACAGCCTCCCTCCCCCCCCCCCCCCCCATGAATTGTCAGGTCCAAAATATCGGTAGTGTTAAGCTTGAGAAACACGGATCTAGCCATTCTTTTTTCCAATAAATTTGTTAATGAATTTCTTTTTTTAAAATGTTTGTTTATTTTTGAGAGAGAATGGGGGAGGGGCAGAAAGAAAGAAGGAGACCCAGAATCCCAAGTAGGCTCTGAGCTACCAGTACGGAGCCCCACTTGGGACTCGAACTCACTAATTGTGAGATCATGATCTGAGCCAAAATTAAGAGCTGCACGCTTAACTGACTGAGCCACCCAGATACCCCAACTCTTAATGAATTTCTTTTTTTTTTTTTTTTAATTTTTTAACGTTTATTTACTTTTGAGATAGAGAGAGACAGAGCATGAACGGGGGGAAGGTCAGAGAGAGAGGGAGACACAGAATCCGAAGCAGGCTCCAGGCTCTGTGCCGTCAGCACAGAGCCCGATGCGGGGCTTGAACTCACGGACCGTGAGATCATGACCTGAGCCGAAGTCGGCCGCCCAACCGACTGAGCCACCCAGGTGCCCCTTAATGAATTTCTTAATGAATCTTTGAGTTGGTATGTTGTATGCCTTTCCTCTTGGAACAAGATTTAGTAAAATTTTTATATATTCTCATGACTAATTTGCTTTAAGATTTTTGTGTGATTTTAAACAAGAGATTGGGGGACAAACCTCACTTAAATTCCTAAAAATGTTATCCTACTACACTCAGGCAGCTGAGACATGATCTGGGGTTAACGGATACATAGTTCCCAGGCGAGGCAGGAAACCTCAGTCTTTTGCTTTAAGCAGGGATTTCTGGGGTCAGAGCTGATCATAAACTGGCACAGACCTGATTTGCTGTGCAGATGTTGACTGTTGAGACTAAGCCCAGAAGCATGCTCACTACTATCTCCTAATTCTTAAGTTCCTGATTCAGCTTGGCCCATAGCCCATTGACTTGCCTCCTGGTTGCCTTGGTGCTCAAATTTAATTTTTGTTCTCAAGAACTTTGTTTTCAACAGCATCTCTCAGTTGCCTGTCTCTCCTGTCACCAAGGAGACACTGCTCTGTGGACACTGCCTTTCTTTCTGACCAAATCTTGTGCTTGTAGAAATGAGCCTTCTTTGCCTCTCTTAGCCCCAGGAAGGTCAAAGAGGAAAGTCAGATGGTGGGGTGGGGAGTGGGAAAACCCAAGTGCATGCTCATCTTGCCTGTGGGGGATGTAGAGAACACGCAAGATGGCTTGTGAAAAAGCACAGTCTTCTCTCTGAGTTTTGCCAAATACCTAGGAGAGGAGTGAGTGTACCAGATCTTCAGTTTTGCAAGGCAGATGGAGGTATTGGTAGTAACACCTGGGTTAACAAGAGGAAAAAGGCAAGAAGAGAAAGAAAATTCTACAGAGTTTGAAAGAGACTTTGGAGGGTCTTTTTTGTCTATATTTTCATGGGAAATAGAAAATGTTTTTTTTTTTTTATTTATATATGAAATTTATTGTCAAATTGGTTTCCATACAACACCCAGTGCTCATCCCAAAAGGTGCCCTCCTCAGTACCCATCACCCACCCTCTCCTCCCTCCCACCCCCCATCAACCCTTAGTTTGTTCTGGGTTCTCAACAGCCTCTTATGCTTTGGCTCTCTCCCACTCTAACCTCTTTTTTTTTTTTTTTGTTCCCCTCCCCCATGGGTTTCTCTTAAGTTTCTCAGGATCCACACAAGAGTGAAACCATATGGTATCTGTCTTTCTCTGTATGGCTTATTTCACTTAGCATCACACTCTCCAGTTCCATCCACGTTGCTACAAAAGGCCATATTTCATTTTTTCTCATTGCCACGTAGTACTCCATTGTGTATATAAACCACAATTTCTTTATCCATTCATCAGTTGATGGACATTTAGGCTCTTTCCATAATTTGGCTATTGTTGAGAGTGCTGCTATGAACATTGGGGTACAAGTGCCCCTATGCATCAGTACTCCTGTGTCCCTTGGATAAATTCCTAGCAGTGCTATTGCTGGGTCATAGGGTAGGTCTATTTTTAATTTTCTGAGGAACCTCCACACTGCTTTCCAGAGCGGCTGCACCAATTTGCATTCCCACCAACAGTGCAAGAGGGTTCCCGTTTCTCCACATCCTCTCCAGCATCTATAGTCTCCTGATTTGTTCATTTTGGCCACTCTGACTGGCGTGAGGTGATATCTGAGTGTGGTTTTGATTTGTATTTCCCTGATAAGGAGCGACGCTGAACATCTTTTCATGTGCCTGTTGGCCATCCGGATGTCTTCTTTAGAGAAGTGTCTATTCATGTTTTCTGCCCATTTCTTCACTGGGTTATTTGCTTTTCGGGTGTGGAGTTTGGTGAGCTCTTTATAGATTTTGGATACTAGCCCTTTGTCCAATATGTCATTTGCAAATATCTTTTCCCATTCCGTTGGTTGCCTTTTAGTTTTGTTGGTTGTTTCCTTTGCTGTGCAGAAGCTTTTTATCTTCATAAGGTCCCAGTAATTCACTTTTGCTTTTAATTCCCTTGCCTTTGGGGATGTGTCGAGTAAGAGATTGCTACGGCTGAGGTCAGAGAGGTCTTTTCCTGCTTTCTCCTCTAAGGTTTTGATGGTTTCCTGTCTCACATTCAGGTCCTTTATCCATTTTGAGTTTATTTTTGTGACTGGTGTGAGAAAGTGGTCTAGTTTCAACCTTCTGCATGTTGCTGTCCAGTTCTCCCAGCACCATTTGTTAAAGAGACTGTCTTTTTTCCATTGGATGTTCTTTCCTGCTTTGTCAAAGATGAGTTGGCCATACGTTTGTGGGTCTAGTTCTGGGGTTTCTATTCTATTCCATTGGTCTATGTGTCTGTTTTTGTGCCAATACCATGCTGTCTTGATGATGACAGCTTTGTAGTAGAGGCTAAAGTCTGGGATTGTGATGCCTCCTGCTTTGGTCTTCTTCTTCAAAATTACTTTGGCTATTCGGGGCCTTTTGTGGTTCCATATGAATTTTAAGATTGCTTGTTTTAGTTTCGAGAAGAATGCTGGTGCAATTTTGATTGGGATTGCATTGAATGTGTAGATAGCTTTGGGTAGTATTGACATTTTGACAATATTTATTCTTCCAATCCATGAGCAGGGAATGTCTTTCCATTTCTTTAAATCTTCTTCAATTACCTTCATAAGCTTTCTATAGTTTTCAGCATACAGATCCTTTACATCTTTGGTTAGATTTATTCCTAGGTATTTTATGCTTCTTGGTGCAATTGTGAATGGGATCAGTTTCTTTATTTGTCTTTCTTTTGCTTCATTGTTAGTGTATAAGAATGCAACTGATTTCTGTACATTGATTTTGTATCCTGCAACTTTGCTGAATTCATGTATCAGTTCTAGCAGACTTTTGGTGGAGTCTATCGGATTTTCCATGTATAATATCATGTCATCTGCAAAAAGCGAAAGCTTGACTTCATCATTGCCAATTTTGACGCCTTTGATTTCCTTTTGTTGTCTGATTGCTGTTGCTAGAACTTCCAGCACTATGTTAAACAACAGCGGTGAGAGTGGGCATCCCTGTCGTGTTCCTGATCTCAGGGAAAAAGCTCTCAGTTTTTCCCCGTTGAGGATGATGTTAGCTGTGGGCTTTTCATAAATGGCTTTTATGATCTTTAAGTATGTTCCTTCTATCCCGACTTTCTCAAGAGTTTTTATTAAGAAAGGGTGCTGGATTTTGTCAAAGGCCTTTTCTGCATCGATTGACAGGATCATATGGTTCTTCTCTTTTTTTTTGTTAATGTGATGTATCACGTTGATTGATTTGCGAATGTTGAACCAGCCCTGCATCCCAGGAATGAATCCCACTTGATCATGGTGAATAATTCTTTTTATATGCCGTTGAATTCGATTTGCTAGTATCTTATTGAGAATTTTTGCATCCATATTCATCAGGGATATTGGCCTGTAGTTCTCTTTTTTTACTGGGTCTCTGTCTGGTTTAGGAATCAAAGTAATACTGGCTTCATAGAATGAGTCTGGAAGTTTTCCTTCCCTTTCTATTTCTTGGAATAGCTTGAGAAGGATAGGTATTATCTCTGCTTTAAACGTCTGGTAGAACTCCCCTGGGAAGCCATCTGGTCCTGGAGTCTTATTTTTTGGGAGATTTTTGATAACCGATTCAATTTCTTCGCTGGTGATGGGTCTGTTCAAGCTTTCTATTTCCTCCTGATTGAGTTTTGGAAGAGTGTGGGTGTTCAGGAATTTGTCCATTTCTTCCAGGTTGTCCAATTTGTTGGCATATAATTTTTCATAGTATTCCCTGATAATTGTTTGTATCTCTGAGGGATTGGTTGTAATAATTCCATTTTCATTCATGATTTTATCTATTTGGGTCATCTCCCTTTTCTTTTTGAGAAGCCTGGCTAAAGGTTTGTCAATTTTGTTTATTTTTTCAAAAAACCAACTCTTGGTTTCATTGATCTGCTCTACAGTTTTTTTAGATTCTATATTGTTTATTTCTGCTCTGATCTTTATTATTTCTCTTCTTCTGCTGGGCTTGGGCTGCCTTTGCTGTTCTGCTTCTATTTCCTTTAGGTGTGCTGTTAGATTTTGTATTTGGGATTTTTCTTGTTTCTTGAGATAGGCCTGGATTGCAATGTATTTTCCTCTCAGGACTGCCTTCGCTGCGTCCCAAAGCGTTTGGATTGTTGTATTTTCATTTTCGTTTGTTTCCATATATTTTTTAATTTCTTCTCTAATTGCCTGGTTGACCCACTCATTCGTTAGTAGGGTGTTCTTTAACCTCCATGCTTTTGGAGGTTTTCCAGACTTTTTTCTGTGGTTGATTTCAAGCTTCATAGCATTGTGGTCTGAAAGTATGCATGGTATGATTTCAATTCTTGTAAACTTATGAAGGGCTGTTTTGTGACCCAGTATATGATCTATCTTGGAGAATGTTCCATGTGCACTCGAGAAGAAAGTATATTCTGTTGCTTTGGGATGCAGAGTTCTAAATATATCTGTCAAGTCCATCTGATCCAATGTGTCATTCAGGGCCCTTGTTTCTTTATTGACCGTGTGTCTAGATGATCTATCCATTTCTGTAAGTGGGGTGTTAAAGTCCCCTGCAATTACCACATTCTTATCAATAAGGTTGCTTATGTTTATGAGTAATTGTTTTATATATTTGGGTGCTCCGGTATTCGGTGCATAGACATTTATAATTGTTAGCTCTTCCTGATGGATAGACCCTGTCACTATTATATAATGTCCTTCTTCATCTCTTGTTACAGCCTTTAATTTAAAGTCTAGTTTGTCTGATATAAGGATGGCTACTCCAGCTTTCTTTTGGCTTCCAGTAGCATGATAAATAGATCTCCATCCCCTCACTCTCAATCTAAAGGTGTCCTCAGGTCTAAAATGAGTCTCTTGTAGACAGCAAATAGATGGGTCTTGTTTTTTTATCCATTCTGATACCCTATGTCTCTTGGTTGGCACATTTAATTCATTTACATTCAGTGTTATTATAGAAAGATATGGGTTTAGAGTCATTGTGATGTCTGTATGTTTTATGCTTGTAGTGATGTCTCTGGTACTTTGTCTCACAGGGTCCCCCTTAGGATCTCTTGTAGGGCTGGTTTAGTGGTGACAAATTCCTTCAGTTTTTGTTTGTTTGGGAAGACCTTTATCTCTCCTTCTATTCTAAATGACAGACTTGCTGGATAAAGGATTCTCGGCTGCATATTTTTTCTGTCTAGCACACTGAAAATCTCGTGCCAATTCTTTCTGGCCTGCCAAGTTTCAAAAGAGAGATCAGTCACGAGTCTTATAGGTCTCCCTTTATATGTGAGGGCATGTTTACCCCTTGCTGCTTTCAGAATTTTCTCTTTATCCTTGTATTTTGCCAGTTTCACTATGATATGTCGTGCAGAAGATCGATTCAAGTTACGTCTGAAGGGAGTTCTCTGTGCCTCTTGGATTTCAATGCCTTTTTCCTTCCCCACTTCAGGGAAGTTCTCAGCTATTATTTCTTCAAGTACCCCTTCAGCACCTTTCCCTCTCTCTTCCTCCTCTGGGATACCAATTATGCATAGATTATTTCTTTTTAGTGTATCACTTAGTTCTCTAATTTTCCCCTCATACTCCTGGATTTTTTTATCTCTCTTTTTCTCAGCTTCCTCTTTTTCCATAACTTTATCTTCTAGTTCACCTATTCTCTCCTCTGCCTCTTCAATCCGAGCCGTGGTGGTTTCCATTTTGTTATGCATTTCGTTTAAAGCGTTTTTCAGCTCCTCGTGACTGTTCCTTAGTCCCTTGATCTCTGTAGCAAGAGATTCTCTGCTGTCAGCTATACTGTTTTCAAGCCCAGCGATTAATTTTATGACTATTATTCTAAATTCACTTTCTGTTATATTATTTAAATCCTTTTTGATCAGCTCATTAGCTGTTGTTATTTCCTGGAGATTCTTCTGAGGGGAATTCTTCCGCTTGGTCATTTTGGATAGTCCCTGGCGTGATGAGGACCTGCAGGGCACTTCCCCTGTGCTGTGGTGTATAACTGGAGTTGGTGGGCGGAGCCGCAGTCAGACCTGATGTCTGCCCCCAGCCCACCGCTGGGGCCACAGTCAGACTGGTGCGTGCCTTCTCTTCCCCTCTCCTAGGGGCGGGATTCACTGTGGGGTGGGGTGGTCTGTCTGGGCTACTTGCACACTGCCAGGCTTATGATGCTGGGGATCTGGCGTCTTAGCTGGGGTGGGTAGGCAAGGTGCACAGGGGCAGGAGGGGCAGGCTTAGCTTGCTTCTCCTTAGGTGATCCACTTCAGGAGGGGCCCTGTGGCAGCAGGAGGGAGTCAGATCCACTGCCGGAGGTTTGGCTCCGCAGAAGCGCAGAGTTGGGTGTTTGTGCGGAGCGAGCAAGTTCCCTGGCAGGAACTGGTTCTCTTTGGGATTTTGGCTGGGGGGATGGGCGGGGAAGATGGCGCTGGCGAGCGCCTTTGTTCCCCACCAAACTGAGCTCTGTCGTCCGGGGGCTCAGCAGCTCTCCTTCCCTTTGTCCTCCAGCCTTCCCGCTTTCTGAGCAGAGCTGTTAGCTTATGACCTCCCAGATGCTAAGTCGCGCTTGCTGTCGGAACACAGTCCGTCAGGCCCCTCCGCTTTTTGCAAGCCAGACTCGGGGGCTCTGCTTGGCCGGCGAGCCGCCCCTCCGCCCCGGCTCCCTCCCGCCATTCCGTGGAGCGCGCACCGCCTCGCCGCCCTTCCTACCCTCTTCCGTGGGCCTCTCGTCTGCGCTTGGCTCCGGCGACTCCGTTCTGCTAATCCTCTGGTGGTTTTCTGGGTTATTTAGGCAGGTGTAGGTGGAATCTAAGTGATCAGCAGGACGCGCGGTGAGCCCAGCGTCCTCCTACGCCGCCATCTTCGAAAATGTTTTTTAAAGACACAGTTCATGTAGCAGAGACCCTGCGTCTAAAGAAAACCAATGCAGTTTTCTTTCTGGAAAAAAAAGAGGAAGAAAATAAGAGCTGAATATTCTTGTATTCAAGGGTACATAAAGCTGATATGGAAGCTAGAGGAAAACATTTTCAGAAGAAAACACTTTCCTTTAAAATCATGGCTTAAATGTACTTTTGCTTTCCTTGAGGAAAAGTGAGGACATTAGGAAAAAGTATGAGATTCTGAAAATATCCATTCCTTTAGACATCTTCTTCCACATGACTCTTAAATGAAAAATTAGGCACATTTCTAGGTATTCATGATTAGTACTTTGTGCTGTTGGCTCACATCTTGTATTTTATTTTTTTAGTAATAACAGGCTGCTGATTTTCTTCCAAGCACTCTCAAACCAGTAAGTGTTCAAATCCCAGCCAAACTGCCTGTAATAATCTAAAAATTCGCCTTTGTCCCAGCCAGCAGGCTCCCCTTCAATTTGCCTCTGATGCCTCTGCTCACTTCTCAACACTCTTCCCTTCACATTGCCTTTTTTTTTTTAAGAATAAAAATCTTAGTAATTCTTTCTGACACACCAATTTGGGCTACATTCTGAAGTCTTAATTATGTTAGGATTTTTAAAAGAAATTATTATATCTGGTCCAAACTTCCAAGTCACCTGTGCAGGTGTTATCATGCATAATATAGCAGTGGCATGGATTTGAAGGAGTGAATGTTCCTATCACATTTCTTAAGGTGGAAGATATTTTTGTAACAGAGAAATTAGGATATCTGATTCCATTCATGCAAACAATGGCAGCCACCAGACAAAAATGAAATAAGGGCCATTATCTCCCCTAAAATATGGTACAGTACCTGACACTGGGGTAGAATGGTGAACAAGAGAGTGTAGCATCTGCTCTCAGGGGACTTGCATCTAACGGGTAACACCAGGATATTTAACAGTGTGGAATGTGGTCTGAAAGAGGAAGTAGAGTGAATGATGGGACTTTACAATAAGGGCTTTAACCTACTTGTAGGGGAAGTGGGACTCTTTTTTGAGAGAAGAAACATCTAAGCTGAACACCAAAGGAAACACCCTTCTCTGTTTGTCCATCCAAATGAGGAAAGTAATGTAGCTAAGGGCTATTGTGCAAAGCAGGACTTGGGCTAAGACCAGAAGATTTATCTGTGTTGTGTGTATCTGTATGTGACTAAATTTTAATATGTACATGTCTTAATGGGAATTAATAATTAACAAAACTATAAGGCAAAATCACTGTAGAGAAGTGGGTAAATGGTTTACCCTTCTTGAACCCCACACTCTTCTCATGTGGGACAAAATCTTTTCCTCCTGCTCAGCAGCAGACCAAGTAGACCTGGCTTCCTTCAGTCTCCCTTTTGAGTGGGGATTATTATTAATCAAAATATTGACTTTTTTAAGGTGTCTAAAGTTAACAACTAGAAAATTCCTATTAGTCTTTGCATTGAAGAGAGGCAGAGAACCTGTGATACCATTCCCACTTGGGATTTGTGTGTGTGTGTGTGTGTGTGTGTGTGTGTGTGTGTGTGTGTGTATGTGTATATGTTTAAAATTTTAATTTCAATATAGTTAATATACTGTGTTATATTAGTTTTTGGCGTACAATGTAGTGTGCACGAAATAATTTTATATATTACTCAGTGCTCATCATGATAAGTGTACTCTTAATCCCTTTCACCTATTTCACTCATCCCCTCTCCACGCCTCCCCTCTGGTAACCATCAGTTCTGTGTAGTTAAATGTCTGGTTTTTGTTTGTTTCTTTTTTTGTTTGTTTCTTAAATTCCATATAGGAATGAAATAAAAAGGTGATTGCCTTTCTCTGACTTACTTCACTTAGTATTAGACCCACTAGAGACATCTATGTTATTGCAAATGGCAAGATTTCATTCTTGTTTGATGACTAATATTCCGTTGTATATACCACATCTGTTTTATCCGTTCATGTATTGATGGACACTTGGGTTGCTTCTATAACTTGGCTATTGTAAATAATGCTGCAATAAATATGCATATATCTTTTCAAATTAGTGTTTTCATTTTCTTTGGGTAAATACCCAGTAGTGGAATTACTGGATCATATGGTAATTATATTTTTAATTTTTTGAGGAACCTCCATACCATTTTCCACAGTGGCTGTACTTTGAATTCCTACCAACAGTGCATGATGGTTCCTTTTCTCCACATCCTTGCCAACACTTGTTGATTCCTGTGTTTTTGATTTTACCTATTCTGACAAATGTGATATGGCATTTCATGGTAGTTTTGATTTACGTTTCCCTGATGATGAGTGATTTTGAGCATATTTTCATGTGTCTCTTGGTCACTTGGTCATTTAAAGAAATGTCTGTTGATGTCTTCTGCCCATTTTTTAAAAATGTTTATTTATTTTTGAGATACAGAGAGTGAGCAGGGAAGGGACAGAGAGAGAGGGAGACACAGAATCTGAAGCAGGCTCTGTGCTAACAGCACAGAACCCGATGTGGGGCTTGAACTCATGACCCAGTGATATCATGACCTGAGCTGAAGTCAGATGCTTAAACGACTGAGCCACCCAGGTGGTACTTCTGCCCATTTTTAATTGGATTATTTGGGGTTATTTTTGTATTCAGTTGTATAAGTTCTTTATATATTTTGGATACTAACCCTTTATCATACATGCCATTTGTTAATATATTCTCCCATTCAGTAAGTTGTCTTTTAGATTTGTTGATTGTTTTCTTTGCTGTGCAGAAGCTTCTTATTTTGATATAGTCCCACTAGTTTATTTTTTCTTTTGTTTCTCTTGCCTCAGGAGACATACTAAGAAAAGTTTTGTTATGGGCAATGTCAGAGAAATTACTGCTTGTGCTCTCTTCTAGGATTTTTATGGTTTCAGGTCTCACATTTAGGTCTTTAATCCATTTTGAGTTTATTTTTGTAAATGTTTAAAAATTTTGTAAATATTATGGTGTAAAAAAGTGGTACTGTTTCATAGTTTTGCATATAGCTGTCTAATTCTCCAGCACCATTTGTTGAAGAGACTGTCTTTTTCTCATTGTATATTCTTGCCTCCTTTGTTGAAGATTAATTGAACATATGATTGTGGGTTTATTTCTGGGCTCTGTATTCTGTTCTATTGATTTGTGTCTGTTTTTGTGTCAGTATCATACTATTTTGATAAATATAGCTTTTTACTATATCTTGAAATCTAGGATTGTGATACCTCCAGTTTTGTTCTTCTTTTTCAAGATTGTTTTGGCTCTTTGGGGTCTTTTGTTATTCCATACAAATTTTAGGATTATGTGTTTTAGTTCTGTAAAAATACTGGTGGTATTTTGAAAGGGATTGCATTAAATCTGTAGATTGTTTTGGGAAGTATGGACATTTTAACAATATTTGTTATCCCAGTCCATGAGCATGGAATGAATACTTTCTATTTGTATCATCTTCAATTCCTTCATCAATGTTTTATGGTTTTCAGAGTGCTATTCTTTCACCTCCTTGGTTAAGTTTATTCCTAGGTGTTTAATTCATTTTGGTGCAGTTGTAAATAAGATTGTTTTCTTAATTTCCCTTTCTGCTACTTTATTATTAATTTTATAGAAATGCAATGAATTTCTGTATATTGACTTTGTATCCTGTGACTATCTGAATTCTATCAGTTCTAGTAGTTTTTGATGGAGTCTTTAGGGTATTTTGTATGTAATATGTCATTTGCAAACAGTGAAAATTTTACTTGTTCCTTACCAATTTGGATGCATTTTATTTCTTTTTCTTGTCTGATTGCTATAGCTAGGATATCTAGTACTATGTTGAATGCAAATGGTGAGAGTAGACATCCTTGTCTTGTTCCTGATCTTAGGGAAAAGCTCTGTTTTCCACCATTGGGTATGATGCTAGTTGTGGGTTTTTCATATATGGCCTTGATTACACTGAGGTATGTTTTCTCTAAGTCTACTTTGTTTTAGGGTTTTTTTTTTAAATCATGAATAGATGTTGTATTTTGTCAAATGCTTTTTCTGCATTTACTGAAATGATCATATGGTTTTTATCCTTTCTCTTATTGATGTGACGGATCATGTTGATTGGTTTGCAGATATTGAATCACCCTTGCACCCAAGGAATAAATCCCACTGATAATAGTGAGTGATTACTTTTAAGGTATTGTTGGATTTGGTTTGCTAATATTTTGCTGAGGATTTTTGTACTTATGTTAATGAGAGAGATTGGCCTGTGCTTTTCTTTCTTTCTTTCTTTCTTTCTTTCTTTCTTTCTTTCTTTCTTTCTTTCTTCTTTTGTAGTGCTATTTTACTTGGTTTTGGTATCAGCGTAATGCTGGCCTCATAGAATGAATTTGGAAGCTTTCCTTTCTCCTCTGTTTTTTTGGAATAGTTTGAGAAGAGTAGGTATTAACTCTCCTTAAATGAATTTACCTGTGAAGTCATCTAGTCCTGGACTTTTACTAGTTGGGAGGTTTTTATTACTACTGAAATTTCATTGCTGGCAATAGGTCTGTTCAAATTTTCTTTTTCTTTCTAATTCAGTTTGGGGAGGTTGTATGTTTCTAGGAATTTATCTACTTCTTCTAGGTTGTCTAATTTTTTGGCATACAATTTTTTTATAATATTAGAATCCTTTGTATTTTGTGGTGTCAGTTGTTATTTCTCCTCTTTAATTTATTATTGTGTTTATTTGAATCCTATATCATGTTTTTTTGATGAGTCTGTCTAAATGTATATCAATTTTGTTGACCTTTTCAAAAAACATCTGGTTTCACTAATCTGTTCTATTTTCTTAGTTTCTGTTTCATTGTTTCTTCTCTAATCTTTATTGTCTTCCTTCTACTGTTTTGGGACTTGGTTTGCTCTTTTACTAGCTTCTTTAGGTGTAGGATTAAGGGTTTTTTTTTGAGATTTTTCTTATTTCTTAGGTAAGACTGTATTGGTATAAACTTCCTCTTAGAACCAATTTTACTGCATCCCAAAGATTTTGGACCTTAGTGTTTTCATTTTCATATGTCTCCATGTATTTTTTTAAATTTCTTCTTTGATTTCTTGCTTGACCCATTCATTATTTAGTAACATATTATTTAACCTCCTTATATTTGTGCTCATTCCAGATTTTTTCTTGTGGATGATTTCTAGTTTCATTGTGTGTGATCAGAAAAGTTGCATGGTATGACTTCAATTTTTTTGAATTTGTTGAGACTTGTTTAGTGGTCTAATATGTGATTTATTCTGGA
Organism: Puma concolor; assembly: GCF_028749965.1. Lineage (NCBI taxonomy): Eukaryota > Metazoa > Chordata > Mammalia > Carnivora > Felidae > Puma > Puma concolor. The sequence goes on from NC_141674.1 coordinate 185,716,302, forward strand.
GAATGTTCCATGAGCACTTAAAAGAATGTGTACCTTGCTGTTTTAGGCTGGAACATTCTGAATATATCTGTTAAGCCAATCTGGCCCAGTGTGTCATTCAAAGCCCCTGTTTCCTTGTTGATTGTCTGTTTGGACGATCTGTCCATTAATCTAAGTGGGATGTCAAAGTCTTCTACTATTATTATATTGCTATCAATTAGTTCTGTTGTTAGGTTTTCACTGTTCTGTGTATTTGGGTGCTTTATTGTTGGGTGCATAAATATTTACAGTTGTTATGTCTTCTTGTTGGATTGTTCCCTTTATGACTATATGGTGTCTTTCTTTGTCTCTTGTTACAGTCTTTGTTTCAAAGTCTATTTTGTCCAATGTAAGTATTGCTACCTCAAGTTTCTTTTTTTTTTTTTTTTTTAATTTTTTTTTCAACGTTTTTATTTATTTTTGGGACAGAGAGAGACAGAGCATGAACGGGGGAGGGGCAGAGAGAGAGGGAGACACAGAATCAGAAACAGGCTCCAGGCTCCGAGCCATCAGCCCAGAGCCTGACGCGGGGCTCGAACTCACGGACCGCGAGATCGTGACCTGGCTGAAGTCAGACGCTTAACCGACTGCGCCACCCAGGCGCCCCAAGTTTCTTTTACTTGAATTTGCATTATAAATGCTTTTCCATCCCTTCACTTTTATTCTGCATATGTCTAAAGGGTCTCAAATGAGTCTCTTGTAGGCAGCATATAGATGGGTTTTGCTTTTTTATTCATTCCATAATCCTATGTCTTTTGATTGGAGTTTTTAGTCCATTTACATTCAAATTAATTATTGATAGATATGTATATATTGTTAGTTTGTTATTGTTTTGTGGTTGTTTTTTGTACTTTCTCTCCAGTCCTTTCCTCTCTTGCTGTTTTTCATGGTTGTTGGCTTTTTTTAGTGACATACATAGATTCCTTTCTCTTTATTCTTTGCATATCTATCAGTGGGTTTTTGATTTGTGGTTACCATTCAGTTTATATATAATATCTTCTGTATATAGCAGTCAATATTAAGTTGATGACTGCTTAATTGTGAACCCATTCTTTAGTCCTCTCACCCTCCACATTTTAGGATATTGTATCCTGTTTTACATCCTTTTTATTTTGTGAATCCCTTGACTGATTTTTACAGATATGCTTATTTTTACCATTTTTGTGCTTGCAACTTTTTCTACTCTCAGTTATGGTCTTTGCACTTGAAAAGTCCCCTTTAATATTTCTTGTAGGGCTGGTTTAGTGGTCATGAAGTCCTTTAGTTTTTGTTTGTCTGAGAAACTTTTTATCTCTATTCTGAATGATAGCCTGGCTGGATAGAATATTCTTGGCTGCAGACTCTTCCCACTCAGCACTTTGAATAGATCATGCCACTCCCTTCTGGGCAATAAAGTTTTGCCTGAAAAATCCACTGATAGCCTTACAGGGTTTCACTTGTATGTAACTGTCTTCTCCTGCATTAATTTTTTTTATCATGACTTTTTGCCATTTTAATTACTGTGTGTTTTGGTGTGGACTGCCTTGGGTTGATTTTTTTTTGGGGGGGGGGGTCTCTGTGCCTCCTGGATCTAGATTTATGCTTTATTTCCCAGATTAGGGAAGTTTTCAGCTGTTATTTCTTCAAATAAATTTTTAGTCCCCCTTTTTCTCTCTTCTTTCTGTGATCCCTGTCATACAAATGTTATTGTGCTTGATGGAGTCACTGAGTTCTTTAAATCTATTCCCATTTTGCATAATTCCTTTTTCTTTCATTTGCTCAGCTTGATTACTTTCCATTATTCTGTCTTCCAGGTCATTATTTTGTTCCACTGTTTCCTCTAGCCTGCCATTTATTCCATCAAGTGTATTTTTAATTTCATTTATTTTGTTCTTCATCTCTGATTGGTTCTTTTTTTTATCTCTTTATAATGGTCTCACTGATCTCCTCCACTCTTTTCTCAAGTCCAGTGAGTATCTTATGATCATTACTTTAAATTCTCTATTGGGAATATTACTTGTATCTGTTTCACTTAGATCTCTTACTATGGTTTTGTCCTGTTCTTTCATTTGGGACATATTCCTCCATTTCTTCATATTGTCTACCTCTCTGTGTCTGTTTCTATGTGTTAGGAAAGTCAGCTTTGTCTCCTGTTCTTGAAGGTAATGGCTTTATGAGGAAGATATCCTGTAGTGCCCTGCACTGCAGTGTCTCCTGTTCCCCAGGACCTAGCATTTCAGAGAGTGTCTCCTATGTGTGCTGTCTGTGCCCTGCTGTTGAGTCCTGGCTACTTTTTTCTTTAGTCCATTTGTCTGCCATGGCTCTCTATGCTTGTTGTGGGCAGTGTTTGGTCCCCAGCCAGGTGGGGCACATTTTAATAAAGTGTGCTCTGGTCTGTTTGGAAATGAGGATTGTCATTTACAAAACTGAGGTCCAGTAAAACACACGGGCCAGGAAATGAGGTGTTGGTAGGGTTCCACTGGTCTTCTGGGGGAAGGGGTTTGCAGCACCAGGGAAAGCATGACTGGGAAGGGTAGATCTGCTGAAGTGTGGGGCCAGGCCTTGGTGTACAAGTTAGGTAGTGAATGTTGACACTGCAGTGGTTCCTGCAGGTGTCCACATGTTTATACTGGGGGCTGGGGGAGGAAAACAGTGCCACCAGTTCCTTTTCTGGAGGGGTCTCCCCAGATGCCTGCCTCTCTGGGGCATGCTCTAAGATGAGTAAATGACTTTCCCTCCAGTCTGTCCTACACATTTTTCACATTTTATTTTATTTTATTTTATTTTATTTTATTTTATTTTATTTTATTTTATTTTATTTTATTTATTTTTAAATGTTTATTTATTTATTTTGAGAGAGAGCACACATACGAGCAGAGGACGAGCAGAGAGAGGGAGAGGGAGAGGGAGGGGGGAGAGAGAGAGAGAGAGAGAGAAAGAGAGAGAGAGAGAGAGAGAGAGAGAGAATGAATGAATCCCAAGCAAGCTCCATGCTTAGCATGGAGCCTGATGCAGGGCTCAATCTCATGACCCTGGGACCATGACCTGAGCTGAAATCAAGAGTCAGACGGTTAACCAATTGAGCCACACAAGTACCTCTGCCCCAGACATTTTTCAAACTGCTTTATCTCTTCTGGCTCTTTGTCATGCTTTCTCTTTAAGGGTGAGAACTCCACTTCTTAATGCCATCCAGGTTCTCCCAGAGTAGAACCCTTCAATTTTTAAAATTCCAGCCTTTGTCTCACTGGTTGTAAGAACTCATGAGATTTGGTCCCTCTTGCTTTCCAAGATAAACGTTATAGGGATTCATCTTCCCATTCAGTATCCCCGGTGAAAGTCTGTTTTTCACCTTTCTCTGCACTATTGGCTCCCTCCCCACTGTGGATGGATACGGTCTGTTTCACTCCCAAATCTCATCTTCACCTTTCTTACTTTCTTCGATGTGGCCTTTTCTTTACCTTTAGTTGTGGAGTTTGTTCTGCCAGTCTCAGGGTCATATTCTGGGTTATTTATGCCAATGTGAATGTTATCTAGTTGTATGAGATGAGGCAAGCTTAGGATTCTCCTACTCCACCATCTTCCCTGCCTCCTCCAGCCCATCTAGTGTATTTCTTGTCTCGGTTATTGAGTTCTTCATCTCTGACTGGTTCTTTTTATGTTTTATGTCTCTTTGTTAAGGGTTTCACTGCGGTCCTCCACTCTTTTCTCAAGTCCAGTGAGTATCTTTATGACCTTTACTTTAAATTTTCCATCAGAGATATTACTTATCTACATTGTTTAGGTCTCTTGCTGTGATATTTGGGACATAATCCTCTGTCTCCTCATTTTATCTAGCTCTCTGTTTCTATGTATTAGAGTAGTCAGCTACATCTTCTGCAGTGCACTGTCCCCTGTTCACTACAATCTGGTGTTTCAGGGATGTCTCTTATGCGTTGCATGAGTACCCTACTATTGTGGCTGAGCCGCTTTTGCCTTCATCCCTGCTGTCTGCAGTGGCTCTCTGCCTGTTGTGGGCAACATTTGGTCCCTGTGTTGTCAGTAAGTCATCATGAGTTTGAATTTAGTCAGACCAGGCATTTGCCTGAGATGTGTGGCACCAAACTACGGGGTGCTTTCCCTGTGTTGTGCCCTGAGAAGTTTTGTTGGTGGGTGCAGCCTGAAGTCAGACCACATGTCTGCCCCCAGCCCACTAGTGGGGCCTCAGTTGGACTGGTGTGTGTGTGTCATGTGTTGTTATCCTCCCTTCTCTCCAGGGTAGGAGTTACTTTGGAGTGGTGCTGGCCCCTTTCAGGGCTGCTTGTACCCTGCCAGGCTTGTGGCACTGCTTTGGATAAACTCTAGCCAATGTCCTATTGGAGGGGCGGGTCTTCAGGAGACACAAGGACCAAAGCATGCCAGGTTGGAAGGCGCAGATCTGCAGAAGCACACAGGGCAGAGTGAGTGGTGTTAGCAAGTTAGATGGACGGTGTTGTTGCTTGGCTGGTTACCACAGGGGTCTATGTGTTTAGGTGATGGTAGGAAGTGGAGATAAATGGCATCTGCCAGCTCCTTTTTTCCTGGAGAAGTCTCCCAAAGATCTTTGCCCCTCCAGCACGTGCTCTGAGATTAGTGAACAAATTTCTCTCCTGTATACCCCAGGCATTTTCAGAAGTGCTCCTCCTATGCTGTATCTCCATGGGGCTGTTTGTTGTACTATCGCTTTAAAGTCAGGGACTTAGTTTCCTCTCACACTCTCTGCTTTCCCAGAGCTGAGCCTGCTGATTTTTAAAGTTCAAGATGTTAAGCCCCACTGATTATAAAAGCCCATGAAATTCAGCTCCTCTGGTTTTCAAAGCCAAATGTTATGGGGATTTGTCTTCTCCCTGTAGGCTCTCCATGCCTGGGATGCCTGGAGTGGCTCTCTCCCCTTTCCATACCTGTGGTATCTCTCCTTCCTATAGACTGCCCCATGGGTCCATTTAGCTCCTGGCCACATCTCTGCCCTTCCTACCCTCTTTGATATGGCTCTTCTATACATTGAGCTGTGGAGAGTCTGTTCTTTCCCTCTTTGGGTTGTTTTCTGGTTTTTTTACATCGATATGGGTGTTATCTAGTTGTATCTGTGGCATGAGGTGAGCTTAGGATCCTCCTACTCTACCATCTTCCCAGGAAGACTTCCATATATATATTAAGAAGCACTTTCAGAAATAACTCCTGGTAGATCTGGGCCTGGTTCTCTCTGGGTTGTGATCTTCAACTCTGGCTGTAACTAACAAGTGTGTAAAACTGCAGCTGCTCTAGTTCACACAAGACTCATCTACTCACAATTTCTAGGCGTGAGGCTCTGGTATTGGTAATAAAAACACTCCCCAGGTAATTTTAATGGCAGCAAAGTTTGATGTACATTGTATCAGGGGGTGGTATGCCAGGAAAATTTAAGTTCATCTGGTCTCTTAGCCTTGACAGGCAACCAGGGGGCCAGAATCTGCAGGTATTAGGCAGGACCATGCAATTATAAAAAATCTGTGAGGATGGCAATATCTCCCTCAAAGAGCCCACTGGATTCCATCCTGTCTTCCCTCCTGTGTATCATGGAGGTATTCATGGGCATTTGGAAGCTTGGCCATGCTGCTGTGTAATTCCCCCATCTCTGTCTTCCTGTGCAGTGAGGTGTCTTTAAGTACATTAAAGGAATTTTGTCCACCACCTTTCTGTCACTTGCACACTGTCACAGATAGAGAAAATATTTGAAACACTAGAACTGTGACAGAATGAGATTTTCTTTCCTTTACTCACTTCTTTACTTCTACTCCTTACCCCTGTAGGATATGGGAGCCTTGCTAAAAGTAAGGAGTTGATTGTTAGCACAATAATATATTTATGTTTTGTTGTGAGAGGCAGCTAACAATAGCAAAAAGAAGAATTGTTTGTCCTTATAAACATTCCACTCTGAAGACTCTGACTTTATTTCTTATGATGGATTACATGTACATGCCCTCCAGACAACACGGACATGAATAACAATATTGAAGATTTATGAAAGCAGCAGTGATTTGTTGGCTAAATGTTTCCAATAATTACTTCCATTTTTAATACATGTTCTTAAAAATAACTTGTAACATTAAAAAAATAACTTTAATAATGCATACTTACTGAAGGAAAATCAGAAAATACAATAGAAAAAAACGCTATAATCAGAAAAAAATGGTTAATATTCTTCCATGTTGAGAGCCTTCTAGAAGCATCTTTGCAAATGTACATTTGCATACATGTTTATTGACAGGTTCTCTGTACCAGGCCTGAATTATTTTCAACCAGCTATATTCCTTCTTCTCTCTATATATGAAGGATGGGATGTCCAGTGCAGACAGCACTTCCTGTGTTCCCCCATTGCCATATCATGTAGCTTTCATCAAGGCTTGGCCAATGAGAAACCTTCATGAGTTTGGAGGCAGGAAGAAAAGGAGAAGCTAGGATGTTTTAGCCCCTTCTCTCTGCCTTGAGCAACACCTCCTCCAGTTTCTGTGTCACAGGACTGATAATGTCCTAATTTCCATCAGCCGACCTTGGTCTTTGGGCTATACTATTACCACCTTCCCTTTGTCCTTATAGCCTAGGGTCTGGGTAGTGGTTTCCTGCTCTTGCTAATATGTCATCTCATTTCCCCCTAATTTCTCAACTATTTCATCACCTGCATATCCAGTTCTCTGATTTAAATTTAAATTCTTTTAAATGCTAGTGTGATTCCTGTGCACCTAGATGGATATTGATGGCCATAGGTTGATAGTGATATAAAAGGAACATTACACTTATATAAGGAAATATCACAATTGAATTCTGTATTTAATCACAATTGGCTCTGACTAGTTGAAGTTCATTAAAGACTATGAACTTTGACCCTGGAACTAATTGAAGACCCTGATCAGTGAGCTGTGGGGTTTGTTGTTAGCAATTGTTTACAGGCAGTGGACTAATTTTCAGTGCTTATTCAGTAGATTTTTTTTTTTTTTTTTTGCATTTAAAACACCTCATTCTCCCTTGTCAACACACTGCTCAATTGCTCAATGATTTCTTTACTACCTTAGGATCCCCTGCCTGGGAAGATTATAGACACAACTTGTTTTTTGTTTTTTGTTTTTCTTTTAAGGCTCTGGTAGTCTTTGTTTTATCGTTTGACACTAAAATCCTATTTTACAATATGCCTTTTCCTCTGTTCAGTATTTTATGACTTACCACATCAAATGTATTTGTAACATTTCAATGCTATAATTTCCACATTGCTAAACATTTAGTTTGTTTCAAGTTTTTTTGCTTGCTCTGATTAACACGTTCACAGTTAAGTATCAGAAACTATTTTCAATTATTCAAGTTGTAAACTTTTTGAGCAACTTTCTACTAAAGGGTTCAAAAGACTTCTCCTTTGAGATGCAAGCTCAGAGAGAGTAAGAACTGACTGACAGAAAAGCTAAATGGAAAATAAACAGTAGTGGTTATCTTCAGTGATCTTTTATTATTCATCTACTCCCTTATCCCTTTGTTAAGGTGTCCAACCATGCTCAACTCAGTCGACATGTCTCAGTGGAAGCTGATTTCACCCAAGCTCCAGGGTAGGTCTGTGTTTAAACCTACCCCCCTTGCCTAAGATTGGTTTAGAAATTGTCATATGACTCAATCTGTGCCAATAAGCATCCAGGAGAGGTTTGCTGAAGATGATGGGGAAAGTGCATTCTTCCTAATCTGGGAGTTTTCTGTTTTCTTCTGGTTGTTGTGTGGCCCAGAAGTTCTGTAGTCATTTCATATCCAGCCTCAGTAGGAAGCCACACATACCAGAGGGAGAACAGCAGGGAGCCAGAGACACAGATAATGTCAACTCTGAAATCTGTTCAGTCTTCTAGACTTCCAGTCATGCAAGCCAGGAGACTTTCTTAACATTTGAAGACAGGTTGAATTTTTCTGGTATTTCTTGATCAAAGAATCCAAATCTGTAAAGTAAATTAGCAAAATAAGTACTAGAGATAAGTGCTAGTGCTAATATTTAAAAATGAAGAGAAAGAAAATGAAGAAAAGAATCTAAGTGATTATATGTCAACTAATTTTAAGCATTATTTTTATATCTGACCAAAAAATTAGAGACACATTGATTCAGAATGGATATATTTATTTTTAACAAGTGTGGTTCTGGCATATATGTCTGTTGATATTTTTTTAAATGATTTTTTTCATGTGTATTTATTTTTGAGAGACAGAGAGAGCATGAGTGGAGAAGGGGCAGAGAGAGAGGGAGACACAGAATCTGAAGCAGGCTTTGAGCTGTCAGTACAGAGGCCGATGCGGGGCTCAAAACCTTGAACTGTGAAATCATGACCTGAGCTGAAGTCAGACGCTTAAACTGTCTGAGCCACCCAGGTGCCCTTATGTCTGTTGATATTTTTATTTATGTTGGCAAATAAGGTGAAAGTGAAACAGCTTTGATGTATATTAGAACTTCGTTGGTTCATCAAAGGGATGAGAGACTTTTTGCTTAATTGGATGAGACTTTTAGAATACTAGAATAATATTTCCTCAATTTTGTGTGTATGTGTTCTTTACAATGTAATGGCTACATTATGTTATGATATGCCTTTAAATTTGATGTATGTTAACATTTTATCTATCATGTTAAGTCTAGACCTCAGGTTCTGGCTATTCCTATTGTTGTAAATAATTTTATTGAAACACAGCTGTGTCATTTATTTACATACTGTCTGTGTCTGCTTTCTCACTGTCACAGCAGTGTTGAATAGTTGCAACAGAGATCTTGTCCTGTAAAGTCTAAAATAGTGCTTACTATCTGACCTTTTATAGAAAATGTTTGCCAAATACTGGTCTTGGATGATCAACAAAAGAGTAAATCAAACCCTGATTTACCTAGTAGAACAGCTGAAGTCAATAGCCACATTGGCCAACTCCTGGGTTAGTGTCCTTCCTTTGTCTCACACCAGCCCCCTCCCCCTGCCCTGTTGTCCCTTCCTATGCTGATCAGTTGACACTGGTTAAATCTGGGGCTTGGAGGAAGAAGGGGAAACATTTTTCAACTCCAACTTTGTTTAAAAGACATTTGCTTTAATGCAGTTCTTCTAGTGTTGCAAGTGCTTCCTATTTTACTATTTTATCACTATGATTTCATACTTTTGTAAATAAAATACTTATTTTTAATATCTCTTTATTTCTTTCTGAATAAATAAATATAAACTTAGTTGGCTGTGAGCCACACTATATGTCAGATATGGTCCAACATGAGTTCCAAAGATTTATGATTTTAACAAGAGTAGTATTGTGAAGCTATGTGTAACAAGAGATATTTGGGCTATTGAAACCACAAGTAGCTTGCTGTCCCTGGAGAGACCACTGACTTGACCAACGACTTGACCTTCATTATCCCAGTGTGTCTCACCTGCATAGAGTTACCAAGGGTATTTGTTAAAATGGATTTTACGCATAAAATGTAGATTTACAAAGGCTCATCGAATCAGAACTTGTGGGACATAGGGCCTATGAACTTGTAGCAAGTATGTTTAATCAAATATTAAGAAATCATCGTGACTTTCCATGTGACATTGGATAGTCTTTGGGCCTCATTTTATAAAATGAAGGGTTTAGGTTCTATGATTTTATGTAATATATTAAGATTGGTTGTTTTTTCATAGTGCAGGAGACTCTAACATGAAGGGGGCAGAAACAATAATTATTCCTTTAACTCTGTTGTTTGTTTAAAAATACACGCACACATCCCTTTGTGCTGAAAGCATTCTAATGCACGCACTTCTCTTGCCATGTTTTTGGCAATGGGAGTCATTTATGGCAGGACTCCTGTTTATACACAAACTCTTGGGCATCAAATGGAGCATCCAGACATGTTCTAGATGAAAGCATCCACCCTGTACCTGCTGCATTAGCTGGTGCAATAGTGGGAAAGCCTCATGGGACACCATAAAGATGGAGTGTGCTATCTGATGGGCGCTGCAGATGTGCTCAAGGTTGTCACAGTGAACCATGCAGGTGGCTTGCTTCAACTGAGTGCACCAGATGCATATCCTTACAAAAGGTTTCTGCTACCAGCGATGAGTCAGATTGGTGACATGGGAAATAAACAACACCAAGACTCTCACTCAGCTTGTGTTTACTGACCAATTTCCACTCTCTCTCTCTCTCTCTCTCTCTCTTCTACAGGAACTCCACAAGTTGCTTGGTGGCCAAAAGTTTGGTAGTTTCTATAAATACTTTAAGATCAGAAAGTGTAGGAAGATATCCACAAATTAATGGCATGGTAGCTAGCTAAGAAGCAAAAGTTGAACGACAGAAATTATGTTGCCATTATAATATTTCCAAATAGATAAAATTGCCTCTTAATGTCTTTGTAGTACAATGTGGGTCATCTTGCTAAACCATCTTTTATAGAATGTTTACTTTTCATGTTTCACTTCTTGCTGCTTAGGCCTGTACAACCTCTTCTTCTATGCCTGCTGTTTTCCTGGATGTTTTAGCAGGAACACCTTAACTCAAATATGACAAAACCTCTGTCTGCCTGCCAATGGAAAATCAGTTGCCACAAGGCAGACATGTGGTAAAAGGAAGGCAGAAAAGAACTTGGACTCCTAGGTTGCTCTTAAATTACTGCCAGCTTGCACTCAAACCTTTCCAGGAACAGACTGTGGAAAAGACTTGGTGTGTGTTCTTGCCGATGAGCATTTCACAACATAGTCTCCATGTACCAAGCCTGCTTCCATGTAGATCGAAGCAGAGTCTGGTGGCGAATGGGGAGTTGGCGACCTCTCCTCTGTCCACATGAGTACTCCTCACTGCCCTCTTCATTAAGATTCAGAGAATCCAAGATGAAGGAAGATGGAATGAATTCTGAGATCCTAAAAAAGAATTTTCCAGACAGAAAAAGATTTCTAAGGTACTGTTAAAATTAGGAACATTTTCTAAGTAATAATACCTAAAACAAATTAGGTACATTAGTTTGCTAGGGCTGCCATACCAAATACCACGGACTAAATGGCTTAGCAACAGGAATTTCTCACAGTTGTGGAGGCTTTGAAGTCCACAGTCAAGGTGTCAGGTTTGGTGTCTCCTGAGACCTGTGTCCTCAACTCGCAGATAGATGCTTGTCTACTCTGTGTGCCCTCACATGGTCATTCCTCTGTGCAAGTGCATCCTTGTTGTTTTCTCTTTTTGGGTGTCCAAATTTCCTTCTCTCATAAGGACACCAGTTACATGGGATTAGAGCCCAGTCCATTGGCCTCATTCTAACTTAATCACCAATTTGAAGGCCCAATCTCCAAATATAGTCACGTTTAGAGGTACTAGAGGTTAGGGCTTCAACACATGAATTTTGGGGGATAAAATTTAGCCCATTACACTAACCCAGATTACTAGTAGCCCATGAAAAAGATCTAGCACAGAATGATCTTGACTTTCTAATAATACCCAATTTGGTTTTGGCTTTTCTAATAAGCCAAATGTACAGGATTTGAAAACTCAGCCTTAATTTTTTTTTTTTTTTACTCTGACTCCATGGGCTGCATTTGTTGATAAACTTCCGCCTTGCCCTGTTTATTTGATGAGTTTCCTTTTTGCAGCTTTCCTAGAGTAACTGGAAGTGACACACTTGCATCCACTGACTGTTCTTTTGTCCTACCTCAGCTGTCTTTCCTGTGGTCACACCTGTGACCTCATCCACAACAGGAATGAATACTGCTGAAATCTTGACTCCTTGCATCCACTAGTCTATTATAGACATCTCATTCAGTGATTCTTTGACCTTATTGAGATCTTTAGCCCATTGGCCTTACTCATTAACAGTCCTCCCTTCCACCTCCACCAGGTTCCTCTTCCTTTCCTATCTGGCTTAAGATTCTAAGATCCATCACTAGAATTACTTTTGTTCCCCTTCTCTCTCCAGGGTTGATAGAATTACAATACTGGTAAAACCAAATCCTCTGTTTCCTGCTTCCCTTTCCCCCTAGCAGCTATAGAAAAGTGAAACTTTTTTTTTACTGTTCTCACTTCAGAGTCCTAGCATGTAGAAAGAATAATCCTCTCCACCAAAGATGTCCATGTCTCAAATCAGAGAAGGTGATGTGATGTGATGACTGAGGCATGGCAGAGTAGGAGACGTGGCAGTGAAAATAGGTCAAAGATTTGATGCTACACTGTTAGCTTTGAAGGGGGGTGGGGGGAGGGATCATAATCAAAGAATTC